>NW_027667681.1:35000-635000 GCF_963924665.1 Micromys minutus | reverse complement strand
AAAAAGGCAGAAATTCCCTTTATTTTGGGGCAAAAATACAGAAATTCTCCTTATATCTGGGCAAAAATCAGAAATTTCCCTTATTTTGGAGCAAAATTTTAGAAATTTCTTTTATTTTGGTACAGAATTGGAGAAATTTTTCTTATTCTGTGGCAAAAAGGCAGAAATTTCTTTTATTTTGGTGCAAAATTGCAGAAATTTTTCTTATTTTGGGGCAAAAAGGCATAAATTTCCCATATTTTGGGGCAAAAATGTAGAAATTTTCTTTATTTTGAGGTAAAAAGGCTGAAATTTCCCTTATTTGGGGGCAAAAAGGCAGAAATTTCTCTTATTTTGGGGCAAAATTGCAGAAATTTCACTTATTTCAGAAAAAAAGGAAAAATTTTCTTATTTGGGGGCAAAAAGGCAGAAATTTCTTTTATTTTGGTGCAAAATTACAGAAATTTTCTTTATTTTGGGGCAAAAAAGACAGAAATTCCCTTTGTTTTGGGGGAAAAAGACAGAAATTCCACTTATTTAGAGGCAAAAAAGCAGAAATTCCTCTTATTTTGGAGCAAAATTGCAGAAATTCCCCTAATTGTGGGGCAAAACGGCAGAAATTCCCTATATGTTGGGGCAAAAAGACAGAAATTCTCTTTATTTTTGGGGCAAAACTCAGAAATTCCATTTATTTTGGGGCAAAATTACAGAAATTTCTCTTATTTTGGGGCAAAATTCCAGAAATTTCTCTTATTTTGGGGCAAAATTGCAGAAATTCCCCTTATTTGGGGGCAAAAAAAAAGAAATTTCACTTATTTTGGGGCAAAAACTCAGAAATTCCACACTTTTTGGTCAAAATTCCAGAAATTTCCCTTATTTTGGGGCAAAATTCCAGAAATTTCTCTTATTTTGGGGCAAAATTGCAGAAATTTCACTTATTTTGGGGCAAAATTGCAGAAATTTCACTTATTTCATGGTAAAAAGGCAGAAATTATCCTTATTTTGATGCAAAAATGCAGAAATTCCAAATATTTTGTGGCAAAAATGAAGAAATTCTCTTTATTATGAGGTAAAAAGGCAGAAATTCCCCTTATTTGGGGGCAAAAAAAAGAAATTTCACTTATTTTGGGGCAAAAACTCAGAAATTCCACACTTTTTTGGTCAAAATTCCAGAAATTTCCCTTATTTTGGGGCAAAATTGCAGAAATTTCACTTATTTTGGTGAAAAATTGCAGAAATTTAACTTATTTCAGAAAAAAATTCAGAAATTTTCCTATTTTGGTGCAAAAAGGCAGAATTATCTTTTATTTTGGTACAAAATTGCAGAAATTTTTCTTATTTTGGGGCAAAAAGGCAGAAATTTCACTTATTTTGGGGCAAAATTGCAGTAATTTCACTTATTTTGGGGCAAAATTGCAGAAATTCCAAATATTTTGTGCCAAAAATGCAGAAATTCCCCTTATTTTAAGGTAAAAAGGCAGAAATTCCCATTATTTGGGGGTAAAAAACAGAAATTTCCCTTATTTTGGGGCAAAATTGCAGAAATTTCACTTATTTTGGGGCAAAATTGCAGAAATTTCACTTATTTCAGAAAAAAATTCAGAAATTTTCCTATTTTGGTGCAAAAAGGCAGAAATTTCTATTTTGGTACAAAATTGCAGAAATTTTTCTTTTTTTGGGGCAAAAAGGCACAAATCTCTTATATTTTGGGGAATAAATGCAGAAATTCCTCTTATTTTGAGGTAAAAAGGTAGAAATTTCCCTTATTTGGGGGAAAAAGGCAGAAATTTTCCTTATTTTGAGGCAAAATTGCAGAAATTTCACTTATTTCAGTGTAATAAGTCAGAAACTTTCCTTATTTTGGGGCAAAAAAGACAGAAATTCCCTTTGTTTTGGGGGAAAAAGACAGAAATTCCACTTTTTTAGCGGCAAAAAAGCAGAAATTCATTTTATTTTGGAGTAAAAATGAAGAAATTTCTTTTTTTTGTGGCAAAAGATATACATTCCCCTTATTTTCAGGCTAAAAAGCAGAAATTCCCCGTATTTTGGAGCAAAATTGCAGAAATTCCCCTAATTGTGGGGCAAAAAGGCAGAAATTTCCGATATGTTAGGGCAAAAAGACAGAAATGCTTTTTATTTTGGGGCTAAACTCAGAAATTCCACTTATTTTGGGGCAAAATTCCAGAAATTTCCCTTATTTTGGGGCAAAATTGCAGAAATTTCACTTATTTTGGTGCAAAATTGCAGAAATTTCACTTATTTCAGGGAAAAAAGGCAGAAATTTTCCTTATTTTGGAGCAAAAAAACAGAAATTCCCTTTGTTTTGGGGGAAAAAGACAGAAATTCCACTTATTTAGAGGCAAAAAAGCTGAAATTCCCCTTATTTTGGAGCAAAAATGAAGAACTTTCCCTTTTTTATGGCAAAAAGTTATGCATTCTTCTTATTTTCGTGCAAAAAGGCAGAAATTCCCCGTATTTTGGAGCAAAATTGCAGAAATTCCCCTAATTGTGGGGCGAAAAGGCAGAAATTCCCTATATGTTAGGGCAAAAAGACAGAAATTCTCCTTATTTTGGGGCAAAACTCAGAAATTCCACTTATTTTAAGGCAAAATTCCAGAAATTTCTTTTATTTGGGAGCAAAATTGCAGAAATTTCTGTTATTTTGGGGCAAAATTGCAGAAATTTCACTTATTTCAGAAAAAAAAGCAGAAATTTTCTTATTTTGGTGCAAAAAGGCGGAAATTTCTTTTATTTTGGTACAAAATTGCAGAAATTTTTCTTATTTTGGGGCAAAAAGGCAGAAATCTCCCATATTTTGGGGCAAATATGCAGAAATTCCTCTTATTTTGAGGTAAAAAGGCTGAAATTCCCCTTATTTGGAAGCAAAAAGGCAGAAATTTTTCTTATTTTGGGGCAAAATTGCAGAAATTTCACTTATTTCAGAGTAGTCAGTCAGAAATTTTTCTTATTTTGGGGCAAAAAAGCAGAAATTCCTTTTATTTTGGAGTAAAAATGAAGAAATTCCTTTTTTGTGGCAAATGGTATACATTCCCCTTATTTTCAGGCTAAAAAGCAGAAATTACCCGTATTTTGGAGCAAAATTGCAAAACTTCCGCTAATTGTGGGGCAAAAAGGCAGAAATTCCCTGTAAGTTAGAGCAAAAAAACAGAAAATCTCCTTATTTTGGCGCAAAACTCAGAAATTCCACTTACTTTGGTGCAAAATTTCAAAAATTTCCCTTATTTTGGGCCAAAATTGCAGAAATTTCACTTATTTTGAGGCAAAATTGCATAAATTTCACTTATTTCAGGGTAATAAGTCAGAAATTTTCCTTATTTTGGGGCAAAAAACACAGAAATTCCCTTTGTTTTGGGGGAAAAAGACAGAAATTCCACTTTTTTAGAGGCAAAAAAGCAGAAATTCCTTTTATTTTGGAGTAAAAATGAAGAAATTTCCCTTTTTTGTGGCAAAATGTAAACATTCCACTTATTTTTGGGCTAAAAAGCTGAAATTACCCGTATTTTGGAGCAAAATTGCAGAAATTCCCCTAATTGTTTGGCAAAATGCAGAAATTCCCTATATGTTAGGGCAAAAAGACAGAAATTCTCCTTATTTTGGGGCAAAACTCAGAAATTCCACTTATTTTGGGGCAAAATTCCAGAAATTTCCCTTATTTTGTGGCAAAATTGCCGAAATTTCACTTATTTTGGGGCAAAATTGCAGAAATTTCACTTATTTCATGGTAAAAAGGCAGAAATTTTCCTCATTTTGGGGCAAAAATGCAGAGATTCCAAATATTTTGTGGTAAAATTGCAAAAAATCCCCTTATTTTGAGGTAAAAAGGCAGAAATTCCCCTTATTTGGGGGCAAAAAGCAGAAATTTCCCTTATTCTGGGACAAAATTCCAGAAATTTCACTTATTTCAGGGTAATAAGTCAGAAATTTTCCTTATTTGGGGCAAAAAAGACAGAAATTCCTTTTGTTTTGGGGGAAAAAGTCAGAAATTCCCTTTATTTAGAAGCAAAAAAGCAGAAATTCCCCTTATTTTGGAGCAAAAATGAAGAAATTTCCTTTTTTTGTGGCAAAAGGTATGCATTCTTCTTATTTTCAGGCTAAAAAGCAGAAATTCCCCGTATTTTGGAGCAAAATTGCAGAAATTCCCCTAATTGTGGGACAAAAAGGCAGAAATTCCCTATATGTTTGGACAAAAAGACAGAAATTCTCCTTATTTTAGAGCAAAACTCAGAAATTTCACTTATTTTGATGCAAAATTGCAGAAATTTCACTTATTTCAGAAAAAAAAGCAGAAATTTTCTTAATTTGGGGCAAAAAGGCAGAAATTTCTCATATTTTGGGGCAAAAATGCAGAAAATCCCCTTATTTTGAGGTAAAAAGTCTAAAATTCCCCTTATTTGGTTGCAAAAAGCAGAAATTTCCCTTATTTTGGGGCAAAATTGCAGATATTTCATTTATTTCAGGGTAATAAGTCAGAAATTTTCCTTATTTTGGGGCAAAAAAGACACAAATTCTCTATGTTTTGGGGGAAAAAGACAGAAATTCCACTTATTTAGAGGCAAAAAAGCAGAAATTCCCCTTATTTTGGAGCGAAAATGAAGAAATTTCCTTTTTTATGGCAAAAAGGTATGCATTCTTCTTAATTTCGGGCAAAAAGACAGAAATTCCCCGTATTTTTGAGCAAAATTGCAGAAATTCCCCTAATTGTGGGGCAAAAAGGCAGAAATTCCCTATGTGTTGGGGCAAAAAGACAGAAATTCTACTTATTTTGGGGCAAAACTCAGAAATTCCACTTATTTTGGGGCAAAATTCCAAAAATTTCCCTTATTTTGGGGCAAAATTGCAGAAATTTCACTTATTTTGGGGCAAAATTGCAGAAATTTCACTTATTTCAGGGAAAAAAAGACAGAAATTTCTTTTATTTTGGTACAAAATTGCAGAAATTTTTTTTATTTTTGGCAAAAAGGCAGAAATTTCCCATATTTTGGGGCAAAAATGCAGAAATTTCCCTTATTTTGAGGTAAAAATGCTGAAATTCCCCTTATTTTGGGGCAAAAAGCAGACATTTCCCTTATTTTGGGCAAAAATTGCAGAAATTTCACTTATTTTGAGTCAAAAAGGCAGAAAATCCAATTATTTTGGGGTAAAAATGAAGAAATTCCCCTTGTTTTGAGGTAAAAAGGCTGAAATTCCTTTTTTTTGGAGGCAAAAAGGCAGAAATTTCCCGTATTTTGGGGCAAAATTGCAGAAATTTCACTTATTTCAGAATAATAATTCAGAAATTTTTTTTATTTGGGGGGAAAAAAGACAGAAATTCCCTTTGTTTGGGGGAAAAAACAGAAATTACACTTATTTAGAGGCAAAAAAGCAGAAATTCCCCTTATTTTGCAGCAAAAATTAAGAAATTTAATTTTTTTATGGCAAAAGGTATGCACTCTTATTATTTTCGGGCAAAAAGGGAGAAATTCCCCGTATTTTAGAGCAAAATTGCAGAAATTCCCCTAATTGTGGGGCAAAAAGGCATAAATTCCCTATATGTTGGAGCAAAAAGACAGAAATTCATCTTATTTTGGGGCAAAACTCAGAAATTCCACTTATTTTGGGGCACAATTCCAGAAATTTCCCTTCTTTTGGGGCAAAATTGCAGAAATTTCACTTATTTTGAGGCAAAATTGCAGAAATTTTACTTATTTCAGAAAAAAAAGCAAAAATTTTCTTATTTTGGGGCAAAAAGGCAGAAATTTTTTTTTTGGTACTAAATTGCAGAAATTTTTCTTATTTTGGGGCAAAAAGTCAGAAATTTCCCAATATTTGGGGCAAATATGCAGAAATTCCCCTTATTTTGGGGCAAAAAGTCAGAAATTCCCCTTATTTTGGGGCAAAAAGCAGATATTTCCCTTTATTTCAGGGCAAAAAGTCAGAAATTCCGTTTATTTTTGGGGAAAAGTCAGAAATTGCACTTATTCTGAGTCAAAAAGGCGGAAAATCCCCTTATTTTGGAGTAAAAATGAAGAAATTTCCCTTTTTTATGGCAAAAGGTATACATTCTTTTTATTTTCGGGCAAAAAGGCAGAAATTCCCTGTATTTTGGAGCAAAATTGCAGAAATTCCTCTAATTTTGGGGCAAAAACGCAGAACTTCCCCTTATTTTTGGGTAAAACTGCAGAAATTTCACTTATTTCGCGGCAAAATGGCAGAAATTCACTTCATTTTCGGCGAAAAGGGAGAAAATTCCCGTATTTTGGAGCAAAATTGCAGAAATTCACCTAATTTTGGGGTAAAACATGCAGTAATTTTCTTTATTTTAAGGCAAAAAGGCAGAAATTCCCCTTATTTTGTGGCAAAAATCAGAAATTCCCCTTATTTTAGAAAAAATTGCAGAAATTTCCTTTATTATGGGGAAAAATTGCAGAAATTTCTTTTATTGTAAGGCAAAATTGCAGAAATTTCATTTATTTCAGAGAAAAAAACAAAAAATTTTTTTTATTTTAGGGCAAAATGCAGAAATTTCCATTATTTTGGGGCACAAAGACAGAAATTCACCTTCTTTTGGGGTAAAATTTCAAACATTTCACATATTTCAGGGCAAAAAGGCAGAAATTCCCCTTATTTGGGGGTAAAAAGGCAGAAATTCTTCATATTTTGGGTTAAAATTGCAGAAATTTCCCTTGTTTGGGGGCAAAAAGGCAGAAAATCCCCTTAATTTCGGGCAAAAAGGCAGAAATTCCCCGTATTTTGGAGCAAAATTGCAGAAATTCCCCTAATTGTGGGGCAAAAAGGCAGAAATTCCCGATATGTTGGGGCAAAAAGACAGAAATTCTCCTTATTTTCGGGCAAAACTCAGAAATTCCATTTATTTTGAGGCAAAATTCCAGAAATTTCCCTTATTTTGGGGCAAAATTGCAGAAATTTCACTTATTTCAGGGCAAAATTTAAAAATTGCTTTTATTTTGGGGCAAAAAGAGAGAAATTCCGTTTACTTTTGGGTAAAAAGGCAGAAATTTCACTTATTTTGAGGTAAGAAGGCAGAAATTCCTCTTATTTTGCGGCAAAAATGAAGAAATTTCCCTTTTTTGTGGCAAAAGGTATATATTCCCCTTATTTTCGGGCAAAAATGCAGAAATTCCCTGTATTTTGGAGCACAATTGCAGAAAATCCCCTAATTGTGGGGCAAAAAGGCAGAAATTCCCATTATTTTGATGGCAAAAAGGCAGGAATTCACCTTATTAAGGGCTAAAATTGCAGAAATTTCACATATTTCAGGGCAAAAAGGCAGAAATTTCCCTTCATTTGGGGCAAAAATGATGAAATTTCCCTTTTTTATGGCAAAAAGGTATGCATTCCCCTTATTTTCGGCAAAAAGGCAGAAATTCCCCGTATTTTGGAGCAAAATTGCAGAAATTCCCCTAATTGTGGGGCAAAAAGGCAGAAATTCTCTTTATTTTGGGGCAAAACTCAGAAATTCCACTTATTTTGGGGCAAAATTCCAGAAATTTCCCTTATTTTGGGGCAAAATTGCAGAAATTTCACTTATTTTGGGGCAAAATTGCAGAAATTTCACTTATTTCAGGTAAAAATGGCAGAAATTTTTCTTATTTTGGGGCAAAAAGGCAGAATTTCCTAATATTTTGTGGCAAAAATGCAGAAATTCCCCTTATTTTGAGGTAAAAAGGCTTAAATTCCCCTTATTTGGGGGCAAAAAGGCAGAAATTTTTCTTATTTTGGGGCAAAATTGCAGACATTTCACTTATTTCAGGGTAATAAGTCAGAAATTTTCCTTATTTTGGGGCAAAAAAGACAGAAATTCCCTTTGTTTTGGGGGGAAAATACAGAAATTCCACTTCTTTGAAGGCAAAAAGGCAGAAATTCCCCTTATTTTGGAGCAAAAATGAAGAAATTCCCCTAATTGTTGGGCAAAAAGGCAGAAATTTCCCAATATTTGGGGCAAATATGCAGAAATTCCCCTTATTTTGGGGCAAAAAGTCAGAAATTCCCCTTATTTTGGGGCAAAAAGCAGATATTTCCCTTTATTTCAGGGCAAAAAGTCAGAAATTCCGTTTATTTTTGGGGAAAAGTCAGAAATTGCACTTATTCTGAGTCAAAAAGGCGGAAAATCCCCTTATTTTGGAGTAAAAATGAAGAAATTTCCCTTTTTTATGGCAAAAGGTATACATTCTTTTTATTTTCGGGCAAAAAGGCAGAAATTCCCTGTATTTTGGAGCAAAATTGCAGAAATTCCTCTAATTTTGGGGCAAAAACGCAGAACTTCCCCTTATTTTTGGGTAAAACTGCAGAAATTTCACTTATTTCGCGGCAAAATGGCAGAAATTCACTTCATTTTCGGCGAAAAGGGAGAAAATTCCCGTATTTTGGAGCAAAATTGCAGAAATTCACCTAATTTTGGGGTAAAACATGCAGTAATTTTCTTTATTTTAAGGCAAAAAGGCAGAAATTCCCCTTATTTTGTGGCAAAAATCAGAAATTCCCCTTATTTTAGAAAAAATTGCAGAAATTTCCTTTATTATGGGGAAAAATTGCAGAAATTTCTTTTATTGTAAGGCAAAATTGCAGAAATTTCATTTATTTCAGAGAAAAAAACAAAAAATTTTTTTTATTTTAGGGCAAAATGCAGAAATTTCCATTATTTTGGGGCACAAAGACAGAAATTCACCTTCTTTTGGGGTAAAATTTCAAACATTTCACATATTTCAGGGCAAAAAGGCAGAAATTCCCCTTATTTGGGGGTAAAAAGGCAGAAATTCTTCATATTTTGGGTTAAAATTGCAGAAATTTCCCTTGTTTGGGGGCAAAAAGGCAGAAAATCCCCTTAATTTCGGGCAAAAAGGCAGAAATTCCCCGTATTTTGGAGCAAAATTGCAGAAATTCCCCTAATTGTGGGGCAAAAAGGCAGAAATTCCCGATATGTTGGGGCAAAAAGACAGAAATTCTCCTTATTTTCGGGCAAAACTCAGAAATTCCATTTATTTTGAGGCAAAATTCCAGAAATTTCCCTTATTTTGGGGCAAAATTGCAGAAATTTCACTTATTTCAGGGCAAAATTTAAAAATTGCTTTTATTTTGGGGCAAAAAGAGAGAAATTCCGTTTACTTTTGGGTAAAAAGGCAGAAATTTCACTTATTTTGAGGTAAGAAGGCAGAAATTCCTCTTATTTTGCGGCAAAAATGAAGAAATTTCCCTTTTTTGTGGCAAAAGGTATATATTCCCCTTATTTTCGGGCAAAAATGCAGAAATTCCCTGTATTTTGGAGCACAATTGCAGAAAATCCCCTAATTGTGGGGCAAAAAGGCAGAAATTCCCATTATTTTGATGGCAAAAAGGCAGGAATTCACCTTATTAAGGGCTAAAATTGCAGAAATTTCACATATTTCAGGGCAAAAAGGCAGAAATTTCCCTTCATTTGGGGCAAAAATGATGAAATTTCCCTTTTTTATGGCAAAAAGGTATGCATTCCCCTTATTTTCGGCAAAAAGGCAGAAATTCCCCGTATTTTGGAGCAAAATTGCAGAAATTCCCCTAATTGTGGGGCAAAAAGGCAGAAATTCTCTTTATTTTGGGGCAAAACTCAGAAATTCCACTTATTTTGGGGCAAAATTCCAGAAATTTCCCTTATTTTGGGGCAAAATTGCAGAAATTTCACTTATTTTGGGGCAAAATTGCAGAAATTTCACTTATTTCAGGTAAAAATGGCAGAAATTTTTCTTATTTTGGGGCAAAAAGGCAGAATTTCCTAATATTTTGTGGCAAAAATGCAGAAATTCCCCTTATTTTGAGGTAAAAAGGCTTAAATTCCCCTTATTTGGGGGCAAAAAGGCAGAAATTTTTCTTATTTTGGGGCAAAATTGCAGACATTTCACTTATTTCAGGGTAATAAGTCAGAAATTTTCCTTATTTTGGGGCAAAAAAGACAGAAATTCCCTTTGTTTTGGGGGGAAAATACAGAAATTCCACTTCTTTGAAGGCAAAAAGGCAGAAATTCCCCTTATTTTGGAGCAAAAATGAAGAAATTCCCCTAATTGTTGGGCAAAAAGGCAGAAATTCCCTATATGTTGGGGCAAAAAGACAGAAATTCTCCTTATTTTGGGGCAAAACTCAGAAATTCCACTTATTTTGGGGCAAAATTGCAGGAATTTACCTTAATTTGGGGCAAAATTGCAGAAATTTCCCTTATTTGGGGCAAAATAGCAGAAATTTCACTAATTTTCAGGTAAAAAGGCTGAAATATCCTTTATTTTGGGGCAAAAAGGAAGAAATTCCCCTTATTTTGGGGCAAAATTGCCGAAATTTTCCTTATTTTGGGGCAAAAAGGCTGAAATTCTTATTTTGAGGTAAAATGCTGAAATTCCCCATATTTTGGGGCAAAAGGCAAAACTTCTTCTTATTTTGGGGCAAAGAGGCACAAATTTCCCTTATTTTCGGGCAAAATTGCAGAAATTTCATTTATTTCAGGGCAAAAAGTCAGAAATTCCTTTTATTTTGGGGCAAAGAGCAGAAATTTCTTTTATTATGGTACAAAATTGAAGAAATTTTTCTTATTATGAAACAAAAAGGCAGAAAATTCCCCTTATTTTGAGGCAAAAAGCAGAAATTATTCTTATTTTGAGGTAAAATGCAGAAATTCTTTTTATTTTGGGGCTTAAAGGCAGAAATTCCCCGTATTTTGAAGCAAAATTGCAGAAATTCTCATAATTTTCGGTCAAAAAGGCAGAAATTCCCCTTATTTTGGGGCAAAAATACAGAAAATCTCCTTTATCGGGAGCAAACAGTCAGAAATTCCCCTTATTTTGGGGCAAAATTGCAGAAATTTCCTTTACATTGGGGAAAAATTGCAGAAATTTCCCTTATTTTGGGGCAAATTTGCAGAAATTTCCCTTATTTTGGGGCAAAATTGCAGAAATTTCCCTTATTTTGGGGCAAAATTGCAGAAATTTCACTTATTTCAGGGAAAAAAGGCGGAAATTTTTTTTGGGGGGCAAAAAGGAAGAAATTTCTTTTATTTTGGTACAAAATTGCAGAAATTTTTCTTATTTTCGGGCAAAAAGTCAGAAATTCCCCATATTTTGGGGCAAAAAGGCAGAAATTCCCATTATTTTGAGGTAAAAAGGCTGAAATTCCCCTTATTTTGGGGCAAAAAGACAGAAATTTCGTTTATTTTGGGGAAAAGGCAGAAATTGCACTTATTTTGAGTCAAAAAGGTGGAAAATCCCCTTATTTTGGGGCAAAAATGAAGAAATTTGCTTTTTTTATGGCAAAAAGGTATACATTCCCTTTATTTTTGGGCAAAATGGCACAAATTCCCCGTATTTTGGAGCAACATTGCAGAAATTCCCCTAATTTTTGGGCAAAAAGGCAGAAATTCCCCTTATTTTGGGGTAAAACTGCAGAAATTTCACTTTTTTGCGGCAAAATGTCAGAAATTCCCCTTATTTTCGGCAAAAAAAGCAGATAATCCCCTTATTTTAGGGAAAAATTGCAGAAAATTCTCTTATTTTGGGGCAAAATTGCAGAAATTTCACTTATTTCGCGGCAAAATGTCAGAAATTCCCCTTATTTTCGGCAAAAAAGGCAGAAAATTCCCGTATTTTGGAGAATAAATTGCAGAAATTCACCTAATTTTAGGGTAAAAAAATACAGTAATTTTCTTTATTTTTGGGCAAAAAGGCAGAAATTCTCCTTATTTTAGGGCAAAAAGGCAGAAATTCTTCTTATTTTAGGGCAAAATTGCAGAAATTTTCCTTATTTGGGGGCAAAAAACAGAAATTCCCCTTATTTTGGGGCAAAATTGCAGAAATTTCCCTTATTATGGGGAAAAATTGCAGAAATTTCCCTTATTTTAGGGCAAAATTGCAGAAATTTCACTTATTTCAGAGAAAAAAAGCAAAATTTTTCTTATTTTGGGGCAAAAAGGCAGAAATTCCCATTATTTTGGGGCAAAAAGGCAGAAATTCACCTTATTTTGGGGTAAAATTGCAGAAATTTCACATATTTCAGGGCAAAAAGACAGAAATTCCTCTTATTTTAAGGCAGAAAGGCAGAAATTCCTCTTATTTTGGAATAAAGTTGCAGAAATTTTTTTTCTTTAGGGGCAAAAAGGCAGAAAATCCACTTAATTTCGGGTAAAAAAGCAGAAATTCCTCTTATTTTGGAGCAAAATTGCAGAAACTCCCCTAATTTTGGGGCATAAAGGCTGAAATTCCCTTTATTTTGGGGCAAAAATAGAGAAATTCTCATTATTTTGGGGCAAAAATCAGAAATTTCCCTTATTTCGGGTCAAAATTTTAGAAATTTCTTTTATGTTGTTACAGACTTGCAGAAATTTTTCTTATTTTGTGGCAAAAAGGCAGAAATTTTTCATATTTTGGTGCAAAAAGCCTAAAATTTCCTTTATTATGAGGTAAAATCCTGAAATTCCCTATATTTTGGGGCAATAAGGCAGAAATTCCCCTCATTTGGAGGCAAAAATAAACAAATTTCCCTTATTTTCGGGCATAATTGCAGGAATTTCATTTATTTCAGGGCAAAAAGTCAGAAATTCCTTTTATTTTGGGGCAAAAAGCAGAAATTTCTTTTATTTTGAAACAAAATTGTAGAAATTTTCCTTATTTTGGAACAAAAAGGCAAAAATTACCCATATTTTGGGGAAAAAGGCAGAAATTCCCCTTATTTTGAGGTAAAAAGGCTGAAATTCCCGTTATTTTGGGGTAAAAAGGCAGAAATTCCCTTTACTTTGTGGCAAAAAGGCAGAAATTCCCGTTAATTGGGGCAGAAAAGCAGAAATTTTCCTTATTTAAGGGCAATAGGGCAGATATTCCCCATATTTTGTGGCAAAAAGGCAGAAATTCCCCTTATTTGGAGGTAAAATGATGAAATTCCCCTTTTTTTCGGCAAAAAGGCAAAAATTCCTATTATTTTGGGGCAAAATTGCAGAAATTTCCTTTATTTCGGGGCAAAAAGTCAGAAATTTCCCTTATTTTGGGGCAAAATTGCAGAAATTTCACTTATTTCAGGGAAAAAGCACAGAAATTTCTCTTATTTTGGGGCAAAAAGGCAGAAATTTCTTTTATTTTGGTACAAAATTGCAGAAATTTTCTTTATTTTGGGGCAAAAATGAAGAAATTCCCCATATTTTGGTGCAAAAAGGAAGAGATTCCCCTTATCATGAGGTAAAATGCTGAAATATCCCTTATTTTGGGGCAAAAAGACAGAAATTCCCTTTATTTTGTGGCAAAAAGGCAAAAATTTCCCTTATTTTGGGGCAAAATTGCAGAAATTTCACTTATTTCAGGGCAAAATTCAAAAATTCCTTTTATTTTTGGGCAAAAAGAGAAATTTTGTTTATTTTTGGGTAAAAAGGCAGAAATTTCACTTATTGTGAGGTAAGAAGGCAGAAATTCCTCTTATTTTGTGGCAAAAATGAAGAAATTTCCCTTTTTTGTGGCAAAAGGTATATATTCCCCTTATTTTCGGGCAAAAAAGCAGAAATATCCCGTTTTTTGGAGCACAATTGCAGAAAATCCCCTAATTGTGGGGCAAAAAGGCAGAAATTCCCTATATGTTGGGGCAAAAAGACAGAAATTCTCCTTATTTTGGGGCAAAACTCAGAAATTCCACTTATTTTAAGGCAAAATTCCAGAAATTTCCCTTATTTTGGGGCAAATTTGCAGAAATTTCACTTATTTTGGGGCAAAATTGCAGAAATTTCACTTATTTCAGATAAAAAAAAGGCAGAAATTTTTCTTATTTTGGGGCAAAAAGGCAGAAATTCCTAATATTTTGTGGCAAGAATGCAGAAATTCCCTTTATTTTGAGGTAAAAAGGCTGAAATTCCCCTTATTTGGGGGCAAAAAGGCAGAAATTTCCCTTATTTTGGGTCAAAATTGCAAAAATTTCACTTATTTCAGGGCAAAATTCAAAAATTCCTTTTATTTTGGGGCTAAAAGTCAGAAATTCCGTTTATTTTTGGGTAAAAGGGCAGAAATTTCACTTATTTTGAGGTAAGAAGGCAGAAATTCCTCTTATTTTGGGGCAAAAATGAAGAAATTTCCCTTTTTTGTGGCAAAAGGTATATATTCCCCTTATTTTCGGGCAAAAAAGCAGAAATATCCCGTTTTTTGAAGCACAATTGCAGAAAATCCCCTAATTGTGGGGCAAAAAGGCAGAAATTCCCTATATGTTGGGGCAAAAAGACAGAAATTCTCCTTATTTTGGGGCAAAACTCAGAAATTCCACTTATTTTAAGGCAAAATTCCAGAAATTTCCCTTATTTTGGGGCAAAATTGCAGAAATTTCACTTATTTTGGGGCAAAATTGCAGAAATTTCACTTATTTCAGGTAAAAATGGCAGAAATTTTTCTTATTTTGGGGCAAAAAGGCAGAAATTCCTAATATTTTGTGGCAAAAATGCAGAAATTCCCCTTATTTTGAGGTAAAAAGGCTGAAATTCCCCTTATTTGGGGGCAAAAAGGCAGAAATTTCCCTTATTTTGGGGCAAAATTGCAAACATTTCACTTATTTCAGGGTAATAAGTCAGAAATTTTCCTTATTTTGGGGCAAAAAACACAGAAATTCCCTTTGTTTTGGAAGGAAAATACAGAAATTCCACTTCTTTAGAGGCAAAAAGGCAGAAATTCCCCTTATTTTGAAGCAAAAATGAAGAAATTCCCCTAATTGTTGGGCAAAAAGGCAGAAATTCCCTATATGTTGGGGCAAAAAGACAGAAATTCTTCTTATTTTGGGACAAAACTCAGAAATTCCACTTATTTTGGGGCAAAATTGCAGGAATTTACCTTATTTTGAGGCAAAATTTCAGAAATTTCCCTTATTTGGGGCAAAATTGCAGAAATTTCACTTATTTTCAGGTAAAAAGGCTGAAATATCCTTTATTTTGGGGCAAAAAGGAAGAAATTCCCCTTATTTTGGGGCAAAATTGCAGAAATTTTCCTTATTTTGGGGCAAAAAGGCTGAAATTCTTATTTTGAGGTAAAATGCTGAAATTCCCCATATTTTGGGGCAAAAGGCAAAACTTCTTCTTATTTTGGGGCAAAGAGGCACAAATTTCTCTTATTTTCGGGCAAAATTGCAGAAATTTCATTTATTTCAGGGCAAAAAGTCAGAAATTCCTTTTATTTTGGGGCAAAGAGCAGAAATTTCTTTTATTATGGTACAAAATTGAAGAAATTTTCTTATTTTGAAACAAAAAGGCAGGAAATTCCCCTTATTTTGAGGCAAAAGGCAGAAATTATTCTCAATTTGAGGTAAAATGTAGAAATTCCCTTTATTTTGGGGCTAAAAGGCAGAAATTCCCTGTATTTTGAAGCAAAATTGCAGAAATTCTCATAATTTTTGGGCAAAAAGGCAGAAATGCTCCTTATTATGGGGCAAAAAGACAGAAAATCTCCTTTTTCGGGAGCAAACAGTCAGAAATTCCCCTTATTTTGGGGCAAAATTGCAGAAATTTCCTTTACATTGGGGCAAAATTGCAGAAATTTCCCTTATTTTGGGGCAAAACTGAAGAAATTTTCTTCTTTTATGGCAAAAAGGTATGCATTCTTCTTATTTTCGGGCAAAAAGGCAGAAATTCCCCTATTTTGGAGCAAAATTGCAGAAATTCCCCTAATTGTGGGGCAAAAAGGGAGAAATTCCCTATATGTTGTGGCAAAAAGACAGAAACTCTCCTTATTTTGGGGCAAAACTCAGAAATTCCACTTATTTTAGGGCAAAATTCCAGAAATTTCCCTTATTTTGGGGCAAAATTGCAGAAATTTCACTTATTTTGGAGCAAAATTGCAGAAATTTCACTTATTTCAGAAAAAAAGCAGAAATTTTCTTATTTTGGTGCAAAAAGGCAGAAATTTCTTTTATTTTGGTACAAAATTGCATAAATTATTCTTATTTTGGAAGAAAAAGGCAGAAATCTCCCATATTTTGGGGCAAAAATGCAGCAATTCCTCTTATTTTCAGGTAACAAGGCTTAAATTCCCCTTATTTGGGGGGAAAAAGGCAGAAATTTCCCTTATTTTCGAGCAAAATTGCAGAAATTTCACTTATTTCAGGGTAATAAGTCAGAAATTTTTCTTATTTTGGGGCAAAAAAGACAGAAATTCCCTTTGTTTTTGGGGATAAAGACAGAAATTCCACTTATTTAGAGGCAAAAAAGCAGAAATTCCCCTTATTTTGGAGCAAAACTGAAGAAATTTCCCTTTTTTATGGCAAAAAGGTATGCATTATTCTTATTTTCGGGCAAAAAGGCAGAAATTCCCCTATTTTGGAGCAAAATTGCAGAAAATCCCCTAATTGTGGGGCAAAAAGGGAGAAATTCCATATATGTTGGGGCAAAAAGACAGAAATTCTCCTTATTTTGGGGCAAAACTCAGAAATTCCACTTATTTTGGTGCAAAATTCCAGAAATTTCCCTTATTTTGGGGAAAAATTGCAGAAATTTCACTTATTTGGGGGCAAAATTGCAGAAATTTAACTTATTTCAGAAAAAAATTCAGAAATTTTCCTATTTTGGTGCAAAAAGGCAGAAATTTCTCTTATTTTGGTACAAAATTGCAGAAATTTTTCTTATTTTGGGGCAAAAAGGCAGAAATCCCCATATTTTGGGGCAAAAAAGCATAAATTCCTCTTGTTTTGAGGTAAAAAGGCTGAAATTTCCCTTATTTGGGGGCAAAAAGGCAGAAATTTCCTTTATTTTGAGGCAAAATTGCAGAAATTTTACTTATTTCAGAGTAATAAGTCAGAAATTTTCCTTTTTTTGGGGCAAAAAACACAGAAATTCCCTTTGTTTTGGGGGAAAAAGACAGAAATTTCACTTTTTTAGAGGCAAAAAAGCAGAAATTCCTTTTATTTTGGAGTAAAAATGAAGAAATTTCCCTTTTTTGTGGCAAAATGTATACATTCCACTTATTTTTGGGCTAAAAAGCTGAAATTCCCCGTATTTTGGAGCAAATTTGCAGAAATTCCCCTAACTGTGGGGCAAAATGCAGAAATTCCCTATATGTTAGGGCAAAAAGACAGAAATTCTCCTTATTTTGGGGCAAAACTCAGAAATTCCCCTTATTTTGGGGCAAAATTCCAGAAATTTCCCTTATTTTGTGGCAAAATTGCCGAAATTTCACTTATTTTGGGGAAAATTGCAGAAATTTCACTTATTTCATGGTAAAAAGGCAGAAATTTTCCTCATTTTGGGGCAAAAATAAAGAAATTCCAAATATTTTGTGGCAAAAATGCAAAAATTCCCCTTATTTTGTGATAAAAAGGCAGAAATTTCCCTTATTTGGGGGCAAAAAGCAGAAATTTCCCTTATTTGGGGGCAAAATTGAAGAAATTTCACTTATTTCAGGGTAATAAGTCAGAAATTTTCCTTATTTGGGGCAAAAAAGACAGAAATTCCTTTTGTTTTGGGGGAAAAAGTCAGAAATTCCACTTATTTAGAAGCAAAAAAGCAGAAATTCCCCTTATTTTGGAGCAAAAATGAAGAAATTTTTTTTTTGTGGCAAAAGGTATGCATTCTTCTTATTTTCAGGCTAAAAAGCAGAAATTCCCCGTATTTTGGAGCAAAATTGCAGAAATTCCCCTAATTGTGGGGCAAAAAGACAGAAATTCTTTTTATTTTGGGGCAAAACTCAGAAATTCCACTTATTTTGGGACAAAATTCCAGAAATTTCACTTATTTTGGGGCAAAATTGCAGAAATTTCACTTATTTTGAAGCAAAATTGCAGAAATTTCACTTATTTAAAAAAAATTCAGAAATTTTCCTATTTTGGTGCAAAAAAGCAGAAATTTCTTTGATTTTGGTACAAAAATTGCAGAAATTTTTCTCATTTTGGGCAAAAAGACAGAAATCTCCCATATTTTGGGGCAAAAATGCAGAAATTCCCCTTATTTTGAGGTAAAAAGGCTGAAATTCCCATTATTTGGTGGCAAAAAGGCAGAAATTTCCCTTATTTTGAGGCAAAATTGCAGAAATTTCACTTATTTCATTGTAATAAGTCAGAAATTTTCCTTATTATGGGGCAAAAAAGACAGAAATTCCCTTTGTTTTGGGGGAAAAAGACAGAAATTCCACTATTTTAGAGGCAAAAAAGCAGAAATTCCTTTTATTTTGGAGTAAAAATGAAGAAATTTCCCTTTTTTGTGGCAAAAGGTATACATTCCACTTATTTTTGGGCTAAAAAGCAGAAATTCCCCGTATTTTGGAGCAAAATTGCAGAAATTCCCCTAATTGTGGGGCAAAAAGGCAGAAATTCCCTATATGTTGGGGCAAAAAGACAGAAATTCTCCTTATTTTGGGGCAAAACTCAGAAATTCCACTTATTTTGGGGCAAAATTCCAGAAATTTCCCTTATTTTGGGGCAAAATTGCAGAAATTTCACTTATTTTGGGGCAAAATTGCAGAAATTTCACTTATTTCAGGGAAAAAAGGCAGAAATTTTTCTTATTTTGGGGCAAAAAAACAGAAATTTCTTTTATTTTGTGGCAAAAATGCAGAAATTCCCTTTCTTTTGAGGTAAAAAGGCTGAAATTTCCCTTATTTAATGGCAAAAAGGCAGAAATTTATTTTATTTTGGGGCAAAATTGGAGAAATTTCACTTATTTCAGGGTAATAAGTCAGAAATTTTACTTATTTTGGGGCCAAAATAACAGAAATTCTCTTTGTTTTGAAGGAAAAGACAGAAATTCCACTTATTTAGAGGCAAAAAAGCAGAAATTCCCCTTATTTTGAAGCAAAAATGAAGAAATTTCCTTTTTTTTATGGCAAAAAGGTATGCATTCTTCTTATTTTCGGGCAAAAAGGCAGAAATTCCCCGTATTTTGGAGCAAAATTGCAGAAATTCCCCTATTGTGGGGCAAAAAGACAGAAATTCCCTATATGTTGGGGCAAAAAGACAGAAATTCTCCTTATTTTGGGGCAAAACTCAGAAATTCCACTTATTTTGGGGCAAAATTCCAGAAATTTTCTTTATTTTGGGGCAAAATTGCAGAAATTTCACTTATTTTGGGGCAAAATTGCAGAAATTTCACTTATTTCATGGTAAAAAGGCAGAAATTTTCCTTATTTTGGGGCAAAAATGCAGAAATTCCTAATATTTTGTGGTAAAAATTCAGAAATTCCCCTTATTTTGAGGTAAAAAGGCTTAAATTCCCCTTATTTGGGAACAAAAAATCAGAAATTTCACTTATTTTGGGGCAAAATTGCAGAAATTTCACTTATTTCAGGGTAATAAGTAAGAAATTTTCCTTATTTGGGGCAAAAAAGACAGAAATCCCATTTGTTTTGGGGGAAAAAGACAGAAATTCCACTTATTTAGAGGCAAAAAATCAGAAATTCCCCTTATTTTGGAGCAAAAATGAAGAAATTTCCCTTTTTTGTGGCAAAAGGTATACATTCCCCTTATTTTCAGGCTAAAAAGCAGAAATTCCCCGTATTTTGGAGCAAAATTGCAAAAATTCCCCTAATTGTGGGGCAAAAATGCAGAAATTCTCTATATGTTAGGGCAAAAGGAAAGAAATTCTTTTTATTTTGGGGCAAAACTCAGAAATTCTACTTATTTTGGGGCAAAATTCCAGATATTTCCCTTATTGTGGGGCAAAATTGCAGAAATTTTACTTATTTTGGGGCAAAATTGCAGAAATATCACTTATTTCAGGGAAAAAAGGCAGAAATTTTTCTTATTTTGGGGCAAAAAAGACAGAAATTCCCTTTGCTTTGGGGGAAAAAGAGAGAAATTCAACTTATTTAGAGGCAAAAAAGCAGAAATTCTTCTTATTTTGAAGCAAAAATGAAGAAATTTTCCTTTTTTATGGAAAAAAGGTATGCATTCTTCTTATTTTCAGACAAAAAGGCAGAAATTCCCCGTATTTTGGAGCAAAATTGCAGAAATTTCCCTAATTGTGTGCAAAAAGGCAAAAATTCCCTATATGTTGTGGCAAAAAGACAGAAATTCTCCTTATTTTGGGGCAAAATTCAGAAATTTCACTTATTTTTGGGCAAAATTGCAGAAATTTCACTTATTTGAGAAAAAAAACGAGAAATTTTCTTATTTTGGGGCAAAAGGCAGAAATTCTCCTTATTTTAGGGCAAAATTGCAGAAATTTCCCTTATTTTGTGACAAAAAACAGAAATTCTCTTTATTTTGGGGCAATATTACAGAAAATACTTTTATTATGGGGAAAAATTGCAGATATTTCTTTTATTTTAAGGATAAATTGCAGAAATTTCACTTATTTCAGAGAAAAAAAGCAAAACTTTTTCTTATTTTAGGGCAAAATGCAGAAATTCCCATTATTTTGGGGCACAATGGCAGAAATTCACCTTATTTTGGGGTGAAATTGCAGACATTTCACATATTTCAGGGCAAAAAGGCAGAAATTCCCCTTATTTTGGAGCAAAAATGAACAAATTTCCCTTTTTTATGGCAAAAAGGTATACATTCTTCTTATTTTCGGGCAAAAAGGCAGAAATTCCCTGTATTTTGGAGAAAAATTGCAGAAATTCCCCTAATTGTGGGGCAAAAAGGCAGAAATTTCCTATATGTTGGGGCAAAAAGACAGAAATTCTCCTAATTTTGGGGCAAAACTCAGAAATTCCACTTATTTTGGGGCCAAATGCCAGAATTTTCCCTTATTTTGGGGCAAAATTGCAGAAATTTCACTTATTTTGGGGCAAAATTGCAGAAATTTCTCTTATTTCAGAAAAAAAGCAGAATTTATTTATTTTGGTGCAAAAAGGCAGAAATTTTTTTTATTTTGTTACAAAATTGCAGAAATTTTTCTTATTGTGGGGCAAAAATGCAGAAATCTCCCATATATTGGGGCAAAATGCAGAAATTCCTCTTATTTTGAGGTAAAACGGCTGAAATTCCCATTATTTGGAAGCAAAAAGGCAGAAATTTCCCTTATTTTGAGACAAAATTGCAGAAATTTCACTTATTTCGGAGAAAAAAAGCAAAAATTTTTCTTATTTTAGGGCAAAATGCAGAAATTCCCATTATTTTGGGGGCAAAAAGGCATAAATTCCCCTTATTTGGGGGCAAAAAGGCAGATATTCCCCTTATTTTGGGATAAAATTGCAGAAATGTCCCTTGTTTGGGGGCAAAATGCAGAAAATCCCCATAATTTCGGGCAAAAAAGCAGAAATTCCCCGTATTTTGGAGCAAAATTGCAGAAATTCCCCTAATATTGGGGCAAAAATGCAGAAATTCCCTTTATTTTTGGGCAAATCGGCAGAAGTTCCCTTTATTTTCGGGAAAAGAGGCAGAAATTCCCTGTATTTTGAACAAAATTGCAGAAACTCCCCTAATTTTGGAGCAAAAATACAGAAATTCTCATTTTTTCGAGGCAAAAATCAGAAATTTCTTTTATTTTGGGGCAAAATTTTAGAAATTTCTTTTATTTTGGTACAGAATTGCAGAAATTTTTCTTATTTTGTGGCAAAAAGGCACAAATTTCTCATATTTTGGAACAAAAATGCAGAAATTCTTCTTATTTTGAGGTAAAAAGGCTGAAATTCCCCTTATTTTGGGGCAAAAAGGCGGAAATTTCACTTATTTTGGGGCAAAATTGCAGAAATTTTACTTATTTCAGAAAAAAAAGCAGAAATTTTCTTATTTTGGTGCAAAAAGCCAGAAATTTCTTTTATTTTGGTACAAAATAGCATAAATTTTTCTTATTCTGGAACAAAAAAGCAGAAATCTCCCATATTTTGGGGCAAAAATGCAGAAATTCCTCTTATTTTGAGGTAAAAAGGCTGAAATTCCCCTTATTTGGGGGCAAAAAGCAGAAATTTCCCTTATTTTGGAGCAAAATTGCAGAAATTTCACTTAATTCAGAGTAATAAGTCAGAAATTTTCCTTATTTTGGGGCAAAAAAGACAGAAATTCCCTTTGTTTTGGGGGATAAAGACAGAAATACCACTTATTTAGAGGCAAAAAAGCAGAAATTCCCCTTATTTTGGAGCAAAACTGAAGAAATTTCCCTTATTTTGGGTCAAAATTGCAGAAATTTCACTTATTTTGGAGCAAAATTGCAGAAATTTCACTTATTTCAGAAAAAAGCAGAAATTTTCTTATTTTGGTGCAAAAAGGCAGAAGTTTCTTTTATTTTGGTACAAAATTGCATAAATTATTCTTATTTTGGAACAAAAAGGCAGAAAACTCCCATATTTTGGGGCAAAAATGCAGAAATTACTCTTATTTTGAGGTAACAAGGCTTAAATTCCCCTTATTTGGCGGGAAAAAGGCAGAAATTTCCCTTATTTTCGAGCAAAATTGCAGAAATTTCAGTTATTTCAGGGTAATAAGTCAGAAATTTTCCTTATTTTGGGGCAAAAAAGACAGAAATTCCCTTTGTTTTTGGGGATAAAGACAGAAATTCCACTTATTTAGAGGCAAAAAAGCAGAAATTCCCCTTATTTTGGAGCAAAACTGAAGAAATTTCCCTTTTTTATGGCAAAAAAGTATGCATTCTTCTTATTTTCGGGCAAAAAGGCAGAAATTCCCCATATTTTGGAGCAAAATTGCAGAAATTCCCCTAATTGTGGGGCAAAAAGGCAGAAATTCCCTATATGTTGGGGAAAAAAGACAGAAATTCTCCTTATTTTGGGGCAAAACTCAGAAATTCCACTTATTTTGGGGCAAAATTCCAGAAATTTCCCTTATTTTGGGGCAAAATTGCAGAAATTTCACTTATTTTGGGGCAAAATTGCAGAAATTTCACTTATTTCAGAAAAAAATTCAGAAATTTTCCTATTTTGGTGCAAAAAGTCAGAAATTTCTTTTATTTTGGTACAAAATTGCAGAAATTTTTCTTATTTTGGGGCAAAAGGCAGAAATCTCCCATATTTAGGGGAAAAATGCAGAAATTCCTCTTATTTTGAGGTAAAAAGGCTGAAATTTCTCTTATTTGGGGGAAAAAAGCAAAAATTTCCCTTATTTTGAGGCAAATTTGGAGAAATTTCACTTATTTCATTGTAATAAGTCAGAAATTTTCCTTATTTTGGGGCAAAAAAGACAGAAATTCCCTTTGTTTTGGGGGAAAAACACAGAAATTCCACTCTTTTAGAGGCAAAAAAGCAGAAATTCCTTTTATTTTGGAGTAAAAATGAAGAAATTTCCCTTTTTTGTGGCAAAAGGTATACATTCCACTTATTTTTGGGCTAAAAAGCAGAAATTCCTTGTATTATGGAGCAAAATTGCAGAAATTCTCCTAATTGTGGGGCAAAAATGCAGAAATTCCCTATATGTTAGGGCAAAAAGACAGAAATTCTCCTTATTTTGGGGCAAAACTCAGAAATTCCACTTATTTTGGGGCAAACTTCCAGAAATTTCCCTTATTTTGTGGCAAAATTGCAGAAATTTCACTTTTTTTGGGGCAAAATTGCAGAAATTTCACTTATGTCAGGGAAAAAAGGCAGAAATTTTCCTTATTTTGGGGCAAAAAAACAGAAATTTCTTTTATTTTGTGGCAAAAATGCAGAAATTCCCCTTATTTTGAGGTAAAAAGGCTGAAATTTCCCTTATTTGGGGGCAAAAAGGCAGAAATTTTCCTTATTTTGGGGCAAAATTGGAGAAATTTCACTTATTTCAGGGTAATAAGTCAGAAATTTACCTTATTTTGGGGCAAAAAAGACAGAAATTCCCTTTGTTTTGGGGGAAAAGGACAGAAATTCCACTTATTTAGAGGCAAAAAAGCAGAAATTCCCATTATTTTGAAGCAAAAATGAAGAAATTTCGCTATTTTATGGCAAAAAGTTATGCATTCTTCTTATTTTCGGGCAAAAAGGCAGAAATTCCCCGTATTTTGGAGCAAAATTGCAGAAATTCCCCTTATTGTGGGGCAAAAAGGCAGAAATTCCCTATATGTTGGGGCAAAAAGACAGAAATACTCCTTATTTTGGGTCAAAACTCAGAAATTCCACTTATTTTGGGGCAAAATTCCAGAAATTTCCCTTACTTTGGGGCAAAATTGCAGAAATTCCCCTTATTTTGGGGCAAAATTGCAGAAATTACCTGTATTTTGGAGCAAAATTGCAGAAATTCCCCTAATTGTGGGGCAAAAATGCAGAAATTCCCTATATGTTGGGGCAAAAAGGCAAAAATTCCCAATATGTTGGGGCAAAAAGACAGAAATTCTCCTTATTTTAGGGCAAAATTCAGAAATTTCACTTATTTTTGGGCAAAATTGCAGAAATTTCACTTATTTCAGAAAAAAAGGAGAAATTTTCTTATTTTGGGGCAAAAGGCAGAAATTCCCCTTATTTTAGGGCAAAATTGCAGAAATTTCCCTTATTTTGAAACAAAAAACAGAAATTCCCTTTATTTTGTGGCAAAATTGCAGAAAATACCTTTATTATGGGGGAAAATTGCAGATATTTCTTTTATTTTAAGGCAAAATTGCAGAAATTTCACTTATTTCAGAGAAAAAAAGCAAAATTTTATCTTATTTTAGGGCAAAATGCAGAAATTCCCATTATTTTGGGGCACAATAGCAGAAATTCACCTTATTTTGGGGTAAAATTGCAGACATTACACATATTTCAGGGCAAAAAGGTAGAAATTCCACTTTTTTGGGGCAAAAAGGCTGAAATTCCCCTTATTTTCTATAAAATTGCAGAAATTCCCCTTGTTTGGGGGCAAAAAGGCAGAAAATCTTCTTAATTTTGGGCAAAAAGGCAGAAATTCCCCGTATTTTGGAGAAAAATTGCAGAAATTCCCCTAATATTGGGGCCAAAAGGCAGAAATTCCCTTTATTTTGGGGCAAAAATACAGAAATTCTCCTTATTTCGGGACAAAAAGCAAAAATTTCCTTTATTTTGGGGCAAAATTTTAGAAATTTCTTTTATTTTGGTACAGAATTGCAGAAATTTTTCTTCTTTGGTGACAAAAAGGCAGAAAATTCCCATATTTTGGAACAGAAATGCAGAAATTGCCCTTATTTTGAGGTAAAAAGGCTGAAATTCCCCTTATTTTGGGGAAAAAAGGAAGAAATTTCATTTATTTTGGGGCAAAATTGCAGAAATTTCACTTATTTCAGAAAATAAAGGAGAAATTTTCTTATTTTGGGGCAAAATGCAGAAATTTCTTTTATTTTGGTACAAAATTGCAGAAATTTTTCTTATTTTGGGGCAAAAATTCAAAAATTTTCCATATTTTGGGGCAAAAATGCAAAAATTCCCCTTATTTTGAGGTAAAAAGGCTGAAATTCCCCTTATTTGGGGGCAAAAAGGCAGAAATTTTCCTTATTTTGGGGCTAAATTACAGAAATTTTGCTTATTTCAGGGTAATAAGTCAGAAATTTTCCTTATTTTGGGGCAAAAAAGACAGAAATTCCCTTTGTTTTGGGGGAAAAAGACAGAAATTCCACTTATATAGAGGCAAAAAAGCAGACATTCCCATTATTTTGAAGCAAAAATTAAGAAATTTCCCTTTTTTATGGCAAAAAGGTATGCATTCTTTTTATTTTCGGGCAAAAAGGCAGAAATTCCCCGTATTTTGGAGCAAAATTGCAGAAATTTTACTTATTTCAGAAAAAAAGGAGAAATTTTCTTATTTTGGGGCAAAAGGCAGAAATTCCCCTTATTTTACGGCAAAATTGCAGAAATTTTCCATATTTGGGGACAAATAAGAGAAATTCCCTTTATTTTGGGGCAAAATTGCAGAAAATTCCTTTATTATGGGGAAAAATTGCAGATATTTCTTTTATTTTAATGCAAAATTGCAGAAATTTCACTTATTTCAGAGAAAAAAAGCAAAAATTTTTCTTATTTTAGGGCAAAATGCAGAAATTCCCATTATTTTGGAACAAAAAGGCAGAAATTCACCTTATTTTTGGGTAAAATTGAAGACATGTCACATATTTCAGGGCAAATAGGCAGAAATTCCCCTTATTTGGGGGCAAAAAGGCAGAAATTCCCCTTATTTTCGGATAAAATTGCAGAAATTTCCCTTGTTTGGGGGCAAAAAGGCAAAAAATCCCCTTAATTTTGAGCAGAAAGGCAGAAATTCCCCGTATTTTGGAGCAAAATTGCAGAAATTCCCCTAATATTGGGGCAAAAATGCAGAAATTCCCTTTATTTGGGGCAAATCGGCAGAAGTTCTTCTTATTTTTGGGAAAAGAGGCAGAAATTCCCTGTATTTTGAAGCAAAATTGCAGAAACTCCCCTAATTTTGGGGCAAAAAAGCAGAAATTCCCTTTATTTTGGGGCAAAAATACAGAAATTCTCCTTATATTGGGGCAAAAATCAGAAATTTCCCTAATTTTGGAGCAAAATTTTAGAAATTTCTTTTATTTTGGTACAGAATTGCAGAAATTTTTCTTATTTTGTGGCAAAAATGCAGAAATTTCCCATATTTAGGGGCAAAAATGCAGAAATTCTTCTTATTTTGAGGTAAAAAGGCTGAAATTCCCCTTATTTGGGGGCAAAAAGGCAGAAATTTCTCTTATTTTGGGGCAAAATTGCAGAAATTTCACTTATTTCAGGGAAATAAGTCAGAAATTTTCCTTATTTTGAGGCAAAAAAGACAGAAATTCCCTTTGTTTTGGGGCACAATGGCAGAAATTCCACTTATTTAGAGGCAAAAAAGCAGATATTCCCCTTATTTTGAAGCAAAAATGAAGAAATTTCTATTTCTTATGGCAAAAAGGTATGCATTCTTCTTATTTTCGGGCAAAAAGGCAGAAATTCTTTGTATTTTGGAGCAAGATTGCAGAAATTCCCCTAATTGTTGGGCAAAAAGGCAGAAATCCCCTATATGTTGGGGCAAAAAGAAAGAAATTCTCCTTATTTTGGGGCAAAACTCAGAAATTCCACTTATTTTGGGGCAAAATTTCAGAAATTTCCCTTATTTTGGAGCAAAATTGAAGAAATTTCACTTATTACAAAGAAAAAAAAGCACAAATTTTCTTATTTTGGGGCAAAAAGGCAGAAATTTCATTTATTTTGGTACAAAATTGCAGAAATTTTTCTTAATTTGGGCAAAAATGCAGAAATTTCCCATATTTTTCGACAAAAATGCAGAAATTCCCCTTATTTTGAGGTAAAAAGGCTGAAATTCCCCTTATTTTGGGGCAAAAATTTAGAAATTCCCCTTATTATAAAGGAAAAAGACAGAAATTTCGTTTATTTTTTTGGAAAAGTCAGAAATTGCACTTATTTTGAGTCAAAAAGGCGGAAAATCCCCTTATTTTGGGGTAAAAAATGAAGAAATTAACCTTTTTTATGGCAAAAAGTTATACATTCTTTTTATTTTCGAGCAAAATTGCAGAAATTCCCCTAATTATGGGGAAAAAAGGCAGAAATTCCCCGTAATTTGGAGCAAAATTGCAGAAATTCCCCTAATTTTGGGGCAAAAACGCAGAACGTCCCTTTATTTTGGGGTAAAACTGCAGAAATTTCACTTATTTCGCGGCAAAATGGCAGAAATTCCCTTTATTTTCGGAGAAAAAGACAGAAAATCCCCGTATTTTAGAGCAAAATTGCAGAAATTTACCTAATTTTGGGGTAAAACATGCAGTAATTTTCTTTATTTTGGGGCAAAAAGGCAGAAATTCCCCTTATTTTGGGGCAAAAATCAAAAATATCCCTTATTTTGGGGCAAAATTTTAGAAATTTCTTTTATTTTGGTACAGAATTGCAGAAATTTTTTTTATTTTGTGGCAAAAAGGAAGAAATTTCCCATATTTTGGAACAAAAATGCAGAAATTCCCCTTATTTTGAGGTAAAAAGGCTGAAATTCCCCTTATTTTGGGGCACAAAGAAAGAAATTTCACTTATTTTGGGGCAAAATTGCAGAAATTTCACTTATTTCAGAAAATAAAGGAGAAATTTTCTTATTTTCGGGCAAAAAGTTAGAAATTTCTTTTTTTTGGTACTAAATTGCAGAAATTTTTCTTATTTTGGGGCAAAAAGGCATAAAAATTCCCATATTTTGGGGCAAAAATGCTGAAATTCCCCTTATTTCGGGGCAAAAAGGCAGAAATTTCCCTTATTTTGGGGCAAAATTGCAGAAATTTCACTTATTTCAGGGTAATAAGTCAGAAATTTTCCTTACTTTGGGGCCAAAAAGACAAAAATTCCCTTTGTTTTGGGGGAAAAAGACAGAAATTCCACTTATTTAGAGGCAAAAAAGTAGAAATTTCTCTTATTTTGGAGCAAAAATGAAGAAATTTCCCTTTTTTATGGCAAAAAGTTATGCATTCTTCTTATTTTCGGGCAAAAAGGCAGAAATTCCCTTTATTTTGGAGCAAAATTGCAGAAATTAACCTAATTGTGGGGCAAAAAGGCAGAAATTCCCTATATGTTGGGGCAAAAAGACAGAAATTCTCATTATTTTGGGGCAAAACTCAGAAATTCCACTTATTTTGGCGCAAAATTCCAGAAATTTCCCTTACTTTGAGGCAAAATTGCAGAAATTTCACTTATTTTGGGGCAAAATTGCAAAAATTTCACTTATGTCAGAAAAAAAAGCAGAAATTTTCTTATTTTGGTGCAAAAAGGCAGAAATTTCTAATATTTTGGTACAAAATTGCAGAAATTTTTCTTATTTTAGGGCAAAAAGGCAGAAATCTCCCATATTTTGGGGCAAAAATGCAGAAATTCCTCTTATTTTTAGGTAAAAAGGCTGAAATTCCCCTTATTTGGGGGCAAAAAGGCAGAAATTTCCCTTATTTTGAGGCAAAATTGCAGAAATTTCACTTATTTCAGAGAACAAAAGCAGAAATTTTCTTATTTTGGGGCAAAAAGGCAGAAATTTCTTTTATTTTGGTACAAAATTGCAGAAATGTTTCTTATTTTGGGGCAAAAAGGCAGAAATCTCCCATATTTTGGGGCAAAAAAGCAGAAATTTCCCTTATTTTGAGGTAAAAACGCTGAAATTCCCCTTATTTGGGGGCAAAAAGGCAGAAATTTCCCTTATTTTGAGGCAAAATTGCAGAAATTCCACTTATTTCAGAATAATAAGTCAGAAATTTTCCTTATTTTGGGGCAAAAAACAGAAATTCTCTTTGTTTTAAAGGAAAAAGACTGATATTCCACTTATTTAGAGGCTAAAAATCAGAAATTCTTATTTTTTGGAGCAAAAATGAAGAAATTTTCATTTTTTTGTGGAAAAAGGTATACATTCCTCTAATTTTCGGGCTAAAAAGCAGAAATTCCCCGTATTTTGGAGCAAAATTGCAGAAATTCCCCTAATGTGGGGCAAAAAGGCAGAAATTCCCTATATGTTGGGGCAAAAAGACAGAAATTCTCCTTATTTTGGGGCAAAACTCAGAAATTCCACTTATTTTGGGGCAAAATTCCAGAAATTTCCCTTATTTTGGGGCAAAATTGCAGAAATTTCACTTATTTTGGGGCGAAATTGCAGAAATTTCACTTTTTTCATGGAAATAAAGGCAGAAATTTTCCTTATTTTGGGGCAAAAAGGCAGAAATTCCTCTTATTTTGAGGTAAAAAGGCTGAAATTCCCCTTATTTGGGGGCAAAAAGGCATAAATTTCCCTTATTTTGAGGCAAAATTGCAGAAATTTCACTTATTTCAGGGTAATAAGTCAGAAATTTTCCTTATTTTGGGGCAAAAAAGACAGAAATTCCCTTTGTTTTGGGATAAAAAGACAGAAATTCCACTTATTTAGAGGCAAAAAAGCAGAAATTCCATTTATTTTGGAGTAAAAATTAAGAGATTTCCCTTTTTTATGGCAAAAAGGTATGCATTCTTTTTATTTTCGGACAAAAAGGCAGAAATTCCCCGTATTTTGGAGCAAAATTGCAGAAATTTCACTTATTTCAGAATAAAAATGAGAAATTTTCTTATTTTGGGGCAAAAGGCAGAAATTCCCCTTATTTTATGGCAAAATTGCAGAAATTGCCTTTATTTGGGGACAAAAAACAGAAATTCCCTTTATTTTGGGGCAAAATTGCAGAAATTTTTTTTATTATGGGAAAAAATTGAAGATATTTCTTTTATTTTAAGGCAAAATTGCAGAAATTTCACTTATTTCAGAGAAAAAAACAAAAATCTTTCTTATTTTTGGCAAAATGCAGAAATTCCCATTATTTTGGGGCAAAAAGGCAGAAATTCACCTTATTTGGGGGTAAAATTGAAGACATGTCACATATTTCAGGGCATAAAGGCAGAAATTGCCCTTATTTGGGGGCAAAAAGGCAGAAATTCCCCTTATTTTGGGATAAAATTGCAGAAATTACCCTTGTTTGGTGGCAAAAAGGCAGAAAATCCCCTTAATTTCGGGCAAAAAGGCAGAAATTCCCTGTATTTTGGAGCAACATTGCAGAAATTCTCCTAATATTGGGGCAAAAATGCAGAAATTCCCTTTATTTGGGGCAAATTGGCAGAAGTTCCCCTTATTTTCAGGAAAAGAGGCAGAAATTCCCATTATTTTGAAGCAAAATTGCAGAAACTCCCCTAATTTTGGGGCAAAAAGGCAGAAATTCCCTTTATTTTGGGGCAAAAATACAGAAATTCTCCTTATATTTGGGCAAAAATCAGAAATTTCCCTTATTTTGGAGCAAAATTTTAGAAATTTCTTTTATTTTGGTACAGAATTGGAGAAATTTTTCTTATTCTGTGGCAAAAAGGCAGAAATTTCTTTTATTTTGGTGCAAAATTGCAGAAATTTTTCTTATTTTGGGGCAAAAAGGCATAAATTTCTCATATTTTGGGGAAAAAATGTAGAAATTTTCTTTATTTTGAGGTAAAAAGGCTGAAATTTCCCTTATTTGGGGGCAAAAAGGCAGAAATTTCTCTTATTTTGGGGCAAAATTGCAGAAATTTCACTTATTTCAGAAAAAAAGGAAAAATTTTCTTATTTGGGGGCAAAAAGGCAGAAATTTCTTTTATTTTGGTGCAAAATTACAGAAATTTTCTTTATTTTGTGGCAAAAAAGACAGAAATTCCCTTTGTTTTGGGGGAAAAAGACAGAAATTCCACTTATTTAGAGGCAAAAAAGCAGAAATTCCCCTTATTTTGGAGCAAAAATGAAGAAATTTCCCTTTTTCATGGCAAAAAGGTATGCATTCTTATTTTCGGGCAAAAAGGCAGAAATTCCCTATATGTTGGGGCAAAAAGAAAGAAATTCTCCTTATTTTGGGGCAAAACTCAGATATTCCACATATTTTGGGGCAAAATTCCATAAATTTCCCTTATTTTGGGGCAAAATTGCAGAAATATCACTTATTTTAAGGCAAAATTGGAGAAATTTCACTTATTTCAGAAGAAAAAAGCAGAAATTTTCTTGTTTTGGGGCAAAAAGGGAGAAATTTCTTTTATTTTTGTACAAAATTGCAGAAATTTTTCTTATTTTGGGGCAAGAAGGCAGAAATTTTCTATATTTTGGGGCAAAAATTCAGAAATTCCCCTTATTTTTAGGTAAAAAGGCTGAAATTCTCTTTATTTGGGAGCAAAAAGGCAGAAATTGCCCTGATTTTGTGGCAAAATTCCAGAAATTTCACTTATTTTAGGGTAATAAGTCAGAAATTTTTTATTTTGGGGCAAAAAGGCAGAAATTTCCCTTATTTTGGGGCAAAATTGCAGAAATTTCACTTATTTTGATGTAAAAAGGCTGAAATTCCCCTTATTTTGGGGCAAAATGGCAGAAGTTTTCCTTATTTTGGGGCAAAATTACAGAAATTTCACTTATTTCAAGGTAATAAGTCAGAAATTTTCCTTATTTTGGGGCAAAAAAACAGAAATTCCTTGTTTTGGGGGAAAAAGACAGAAATTCCACTTATTTAGAGGCAAAAAAGCAGAAATTCCCCATATTTTGGAGCAAAATTGCAGAAATTCCCCTAATTGTGGGGCAAAAAGGCAGAAATTCCCTATATGTTAGGGCAAAACGACAGAAATTCTCCTCATTTGGGGGCGAAATTCAGAAATTCCATTTATTTTGGGGCAAAATTCCCAAAATTCCCCTTATTTTGGGGCAAAATTGCAGAAATTTCAATTATTTTGGGGCAAAATTGCAGAAATTTCACTTTTTTCAGGGAAAAAAGGCCGAAATTTTCCGTTTTTAGGGGCAAAAAGGCAGAAATTCCTAATATTTTGAGGCAAAAATGCAGAAATTCAATTTATTTAGAGGCAAAAAAGCAGAAATTCCCCTTATTTTGGAGCAAAATTGCAGAAATTTCCCTTTTTATAGCCAAAAGGTATGCATTCTTCTTATTTTCAGGCAAAAAGGCAGAAATTCCCCGTATTTTGGAGTAAAATTGCAGAAATTCCCTATATGTTGGGGCAAAAAGACAGAAATTCTCCTTATTTTGGGGCAAAACTCAGAAATTCCACTTATTTTGGAACAAAATTTCAGAAATTTCCCTTATTTTTGGCCAAAATTGCAGAAATTTCACTTATTTTGGGGCAAAATTGGAGAAATTTCACTTATTTCAGGGAAAAAAAGCAGAAATTTTCTTATTTTGGGGCAAAAAGGCAGAAATTTCCCATATTTTGAGGCAAAAATGCAGAAATTCCCCTTATTTTGAGGTAAAAAGGCTGAAATTCCCCTTATTTGGGGGCAAAAAGGCAGAAATTTCCCATATTTTGGGGCAAAATTGCAGAAATTTCACTTATTTCAGGGTACTAAGTCAGAAATTTTTCTTACTTTGGAACAAAAAAGACAGAAATTCCCTTTGTTTTCAGGGAAAAAGACAGAAATTCCACTTATTTAGAGGCAAAAATGCAGAAATTCCCCTTATTTTGAAGCAAAAATGAAGAAATTTCTATTTCTTATGGCAAAAAGGTATGCATTCTTCTTATTTTCGGGCAAAAAGGCAGAAATTCTTTGTATTTTGGAGCAAGATTGCAGAAATTCCCCTAATTGTGGGGCAAAAAGGCAGAAATCCCCTATATGTTGGGGCAAAAAGAAAGAAATTCTCCTTATTTTGGGGCAAAACTCAGAAATTCCACTTATTTTGGGGCAAAATTTCAGAAATTTCCCTTATTTTGGAGCAAAATTGCAGAAATTTCACTTATTTCAAAGAAAAAAAAGCACAAATTTTCTTATTTTGGGGCAAAAAGGCAGAAATTTCATTTATTTTGGTACAAAATTGCAGAAATTTTTCTTAATTTGGGCAAAAATGCAGAAATTTCCCATATTTTTCGACAAAAATGCCGGAATTCCCCTTATTTTGAGGTAAAAATGCTGAAATTCCCCTTATTTTGGGGCAAAAATTTAGAAATTCCCCTTATTTTAAAGGAAAAAGACAGAAATTCCGTTTATTTTTGTGGAAAAGTCAGAAATTGCACTTATTTTGAGTCAAAAAGGCGGAAAATCCCCTTATTTTGGGGTAAAAAATGAAGAAATTAACCTTTTTTATGGCAAAAAGGTATACATTCTTTTTATTTTCGAGCAAAATTGCAGAAATTCCCCTAATTATGGGGAAAAAAGGCAGAAATTCCCCGTAATTTGGAGCAAAATTGCAGAAATTCCCCTAATTTTGGGGCAAAAACGCAGAACGTCCCTTTATTTTGGGGTAAAACTGCAGAAATTTCACTTATTTCGCGGCAAAATGGCAGAAATTCCCTTTATTTTCGGAGAAAAAGGCAGAAAATCCCCGTATTTTAGAGCAAAATTGCAGAAATTTACCTAATTTTGGGGTAAAACATGCAGTAATTTTCTTTATTTTGGGGCAAAAAGGCAGAAATTCCCCTTATTTTGGGGCAAAAATCAAAAATATCCCTTATTTTGGGGCAAAATTGCAGAAATTTCTTTTATTTTGGTACAGAATTGCAGAAATTTTTCTTATTTTGTGGCAAAAAGGAAGAAATTTCCCATATTTTGGAACAAAAATGCAGAAATTCCCCTTATTTTGAGGTAAAAAGGCTGAAATTCCCCTTATTTCGGGGCAAAAAGGCAGAAATTTCCCTTATTTTGGGGCAAAATTGCAGAAATTTCACTTATTTCAGGGTAATAAGTCAGAAATTTTCCTTACTTTGGGGCCAAAAGGACAAAAATTCCCTTTGTTTTGGGGGAAAAAGACAGAAATTCCACTTATTTAGAGGCAAAAAAGCAGAAATTTCTCTTATTTTGGAACAAAAATGAAGAAATTTCCCTTTTTTATGGCAAAAAGGTATGCATTCTTCTTATTTTCGGGCAAAAAGGCAGAAATTCCCTTTATTTTGGAGCAAAATTGCAGAAATTCCCCTAATTGTGGGGCAAAAAGGCAGAAATTCCCTATATGTTGGGGCAAAAAGACAGAAATTCTCATTATTTTGGGGCAAAACTCAGAAATTCCACTTATTTTGGCACAAAATTCCAGAATTTTCCCTTATTTTGAGGCAAAATTGCAGAAATTTCACTTATTTTGGGGCAAAATTGCAAAAATTTCACTTATGTCAGAAAAAAAGCAGAAATTTTCTTATTTTGGTGCAAAAAGGCAGAAATTTCTAATATTTTGGTACAAAATTGCAGAAATTTTTCTTATTTTAGGGCAAAAAGGCAGAAATCTCCCATATTTTGGGGCAAAAATGCAGAAATTCCTCTTATTTTTAGGTAAAATGCTGAAATTCCCCTTATTTGGGGGCAAAAAGGCAGAAATTTCCCTTATATTGAGGCAAAATTGCAGAAATTTCACTTATTTCAGAGAACAAATGCAGAAATTTTCTTATTTTGGGGCAAAAAGGCAGAAATTTCTTTTATTTTGGTACAAAATTGCAGAAATGTTTCTTATTTTGGGGCAAAAAGGCAGAAATCTCCCATATTTTGGGGCAAAAAAGCAGAAATTTCCCTTATTTTGAGGTAAAAACGCTGAAATTCCCCTTATTTGGGGGCAAAAAGGCAGAAATTTCCCTTATTTTGAGGCAAAATTGCAGAAATTTCACTTATTTCAGAATAATAAGTCAGAAATTTTCCTTATTTTGGGGCAAAAAACAGAAATTCTCTTTGTTTTAAAGGAAAAAGACTGATATTCCACTTATTTAGAGGCTAAAAAGCAGAAATTCTTATTATTTTGGAGCAAAAATGAAGAAATTTTCCTTTTTTGTGGAAAAAGGTATACATTCCTCTAATTTTCGGGCTAAAAAGCAGAAATTCCCCGTATTTTGGAGCAAAATTGCAGAAATTCCCCTAATTGTGTGGAAAAAAGGCAGAAATTCCCTATATGTTAGGGCAAAAAGACAGAAATTCTCCTTATTTTGGGGCAAAACTCAGAAATTCCACTTATTTTGGGGCAAAATTCCAGAAATTTCCCTTATTTTGGGGCAAAATTGCAGAAATTTCACTTATTTTGGGGCGAAATTGCAGAAATTTCACTTTTTTCATGGAAAAAAAGGCAGAAATTTTCCTTATTTTGGGGCAAAAAGGCAGAAATTCCTAATATTTTGTGGCAAAAATTCAGAAATTCCTCTTATTTTGAGGTAAAAAGGCTGAAATTCCCCTTATTTGGGGGCAAAAAGGCATAAATTTCCCTTATTTTGGGGCAAAATTGCAGAAATTTCACTTATTTCAGGGTAATAAGTCAGAAATTTTCCTTATTTTGGGGCAAAAAAGACAGAAATTCCCTTTGTTTTGGGATAAAAAGACAGAAATTCCACTTATTTAGAGGCAAAAAAGCAGAAATTCCAATTATTTTGGAGTAAAAATTAAGAGATTTCCCTTTTTTATGGCAAAAAGGTATGCATTCTTTTTATTTTCGGACAAAAAGGCAGAAATTCCCCGTATTTTGGAGCAAAATTGCAGAAATTTCACTTATTTCAGAATAAAAATGAGAAATTTTCTTATTTTGGGGCAAAAGGCAGAAATTCCCCTTATTTTATGGCAAAATTGCAGAAATTGCCTTTATTTGGGGACAAAAAACAGAAATTCCCTTTATTTTGGGGCAAAATTGCAGAAAATTTTTTTATTATGGGAAAAAATTGAAGATATTTCTTTTATTTTAAGGCAAAATTGCAGAAATTTCACTTATTTCAGAGAAAAAAACAAAAATCTTTCTTATTTTTGGCAAAATGCAGAAATTCCCATTATTTTGGGGCAAAAAGGCAGAAATTCACCTTATTTTGGGGTAAAATTGAAGACATGTCACATATTTCAGGGCATAAAGGCAGAAATTGCCCTTATTTGGGGGCAAAAAGGCAGAAATTCCCCTTATTTTGGGATAAAATTGTAGAAATTACCCTTGTTTGGGGGCAAAAAGGCAGAAAATCCCCTTAATTTCGGGCAAAAAGGCAGAAATTCCCTGTATTTTGGAGCAAAATTGCAGAAATTCTCCTAATATTGGGGCAAAAATGCAGAAATTCCCTTTATTTGGGGCAAATTGGCAGAAGTTCCCCTTATTTTCAGGAAAAGAGGCAGAAATTCCCATTATTTTGAAGCAAAATTGCAGAAACTCCCCTAATTTTGGGACAAAAAGGCAGAAATTCCCTTTATTTTGGGGCAAAAATACAGAAATTCTCCTTATATCTGGGCAAAAATCAGAAATTTCCCTTATTTTGGAGCAAAATTTTAGAAATTTCTTTTATTTTGGTACAGAATTGGAGAAATTTTTCTTATTCTGTGGCAAAAAGGCAGAAATTTCTTTTATTTTGGTGCAAAATTGCAGAAATTTTTCTTATTTTGGGGCAAAAAGGCATAAATTTCCCATATTTTGGGGCAAAAATGTAGAAATTTTCTTTATTTTGAGGTAAAAAGGCTGAAATTTCCCTTATTTGGGGGCAAAAAGGCAGAAATTTCTCTTATTTTGGGGCAAAATTGCAGAAATTTCACTTATTTCAGAAAAAAAAGAAAAAATTTTCTTATTTGGGGGCAAAAAGGCAGAAATTTCTTTTATTTTGGTGCAAAATTACAGAAATTTTCTTTATTTTGGGGCAAAAAAGACAGAAATTCCCTTTGTTTTGGGGGAAAAAGACAGAAATTCCACTTATTTAGAGGCAAAAAAGCAGAAATTCCCCTTATTTTGGAGCAAAAATGAAGAAATTTCCCTTTTTCATGGCAAAAATGTATGCATTCTTCTTATTTTCGGGCAAAAAGGCAGAAATTCTTTGTATTTTGGAGCAAGATTGCAGAAATTCCCCTAATTGTGGGGCAAAAATGCAGAAATCCCCTATATGTTGGGGCAATAAGAAAGAAATTCTCCTTATTTTGGGGCAAAACTCAGAAATTCCACTTATTTTGGGGCAAAATTTCAGAAATTTCCCTTATTTTGGAGCAAAATTGCAGAAATTTCACTTATTTCAAAGAAAAAAAAGCACAAATTTTCTTATTTTGGGGCAAAAAGGCAGAAATTTCATTTATTTTGGTACAAAATTGCAGAAATTTTTCTTAATTTGGGCAAAAATGCAGAAATTTCCCATATTTTTCGACAAAAATGCAGAAATTCCCCTTATTTTGAGGTAAAAATGCTGAAATTCCCCTTATTTTGGGGCAAAAATTTAGAAATTCCCCTTATTTTAAAGGAAAAAGACAGAAATTCCGTTTATTTTTGTGGAAAAGTCAGAAATTGCACTTATTTTGAGTCAAAAAGGCGGAAAATCCCCTTATTTTGGGGTAAAAAATGAAGAAATTAACCTTTTTTATGGCAAAAAGGTATACATTCTTTTTATTTTCGAGCAAAATTGCAGAAATTCCCCTAATTATGGGGAAAAAAGGCAGAAATTCCCCGTAATTTGGAGCAAAATTGCAGAAATTCCCCTAATTTTGGGGCAAAAACGCAGAACGTCCCTTTATTTTGGGGTAAAACTGCAGAAATTTCACTTATTTCGCGGCAAAATGGCAGAAATTCCCTTTATTTTCGGAGAAAAAGGCAGAAAATCCCCGTATTTTAGAGCAAAATTGCAGAAATTTACCTAATTTTGGGGTAAAACATGCAGTAATTTTCTTTATTTTGGGGCAAAAAGGCAGAAATTCCCCTTATTTTGGGGCAAAAATCAAAAATATCCCTTATTTTGGGGCAAAATTTTAGAAATTTCTTTTATTTTGGTACAGAATTGCAGAAATTTTTCTTATTTTGTGGCAAAAAGTAAGAAATTTCCCATATTTTGGAACAAAAATGCAGAAATTCCCCTTATTTTGAGGTAAAGAGGCTGAAATTCCCCTTATTTCGGGGCAAAAAGGCAGAAATTTCCCTTATTTTGGGGCAAAATTGCAGAAATTTCACTTATTTCAGGGTAATAAGTCAGAAATTTTCCTTACTTTGGGGCCAAAAGGACAAAAATTCCCTTTGTTTTGGGGGAAAAAGACAGAAATTCCACTTATTTAGAGGCAAAAAAGCAGAAATTTCTCTTATTTTGGAACAAAAATGAAGAAATTTCCCTTTTTTATGGCAAAAAGGTATGCATTCTTCTTATTTTCGGGCAAAAAGGCAGAAATTCCCTTTATTTTGGAGCAAAATTGCAGAAATTCCCCTAATTGTGGGGCAAAAAGGCAGAAATTCCCTATATGTTGGGGCAAAAAGACAGAAATTCTCATTATTTTGGGGCAAAACTCAGAAATTCCACTTATTTTGGCGCAAAATTCCAGAAATTTCCCTTATTTTGAGGCAAAATTGCAGAAATTTCACTTATTTTGGGGCAAAATTGCAAAAATTTCACTTATGTCAGAAAAAAAGCAGAAATTTTCTTATTTTGGTGCAAAAAGGCAGAAATTTCTAATATTTTGGTACAAAATTGCAGAAATTTTTCTTATTTTAGGGCAAAAAGGCAGAAATCTCCCATATTTTGGAGCAAAAATGCAGAAATTCCTCTTATTTTTAGGTAAAAAGGCTGCAATTCCCCTTATTTGGGGGCAAAAAGGCAGAAATTTCCCTTATATTGAGGCAAAATTGCAGAAATTTCACTTATTTCAGAGAACAAAAGCAGAAATTTTCTTATTTTGGGGCAAAAAGGCAGAAATTTCTTTTATTTTGGTACAAAATTGCAGAAATGTTTCTTATTTTGGGGCAAAAAGGCAGAAATCTCCCATATTTTGGGGCAAAAAAGCAGAAATTTCCCTTATTTTGAGGTAAAAACGCTGAAATTCCCCTTATTTGGGGGCAAAAAGGCAGAAATTTCCCTTATTTTGAGGCAAAATTGCAGAAATTTCACTTATTTCAGAATAATAAGTCAGAAATTTTCCTTATTTTGGGGCAAAAAACAGAAATTCTCTTTGTTTTAAAGGAAAAAGACTGATATTCCACTTATTTAGAGGCTAAAAAGCAGAAATTCTTATTATTTTGGAGCAAAAATGAAGAAATTTTCCTTTTTTTGTGGAAAAAGGTATACATTCCTCTAATTTTCGGGCTAAAAAGCAGAAATTCCCCGTATTTTGGAGCAAAATTGCAGAAATTCCCCTAATTGTGTGGAAAAAAGGCAGAAATTCCCTATATGATAGGGCAAAAAGACAGAAATTCTCCTTATTTTGGGGCAAAACTCAGAAATTCCACTTATTTTGGGGCAAAATTCCAGAAATTTCCCTTATTTTGGGGCAAAATTGCAGAAATTTCACTTATTTTGGGGCGAAATTGCAGAAATTTTACTTTTTTCATGGAAAAAAAGGCAGAAATTTTCCTTATTTTGGGGCAAAAAGGAAGAAATTCCTAATATTTTGTGGCAAAAATTCAGAAATTCCTCTTATTTTGAGGTAAAAAGGCTGAAATTCCCCTTATTTGGGGGCAAAAAGGCATAAATTTCCCTTATTTTGGGGCAAAATTGCAGAAATTTCACTTATTTCAGGGTAATAAGTCAGAAATTTTCCTTATTTTGGGGCAAAAAAGACAGAAATTCCCTTTGTTTTGGGATAAAAAGACAGAAATTCCACTTATTTAGAGGCAAAAAAGCAGAAATTCCACTTATTTTGGAGTAAAAATTAAGAGATTTCCCTTTTTTATGGCAAAAAGGTATGCATTCTTTTTATTTTCGGACAAAAAGGCAGAAATTCCCCGTATTTTGGAGCAAAATTGCAGAAATTTCACTTATTTCAGAATAAAAATGAGAAATTTTCTTATTTTGGGGCAAAAGGCAGAAATTCCCCTTATTTTATGGCAAAATTGCAGAAATTGCCTTTATTTGGGGACAAAAAACAGAAATTCCCTTTATTTTGGGGCAAAATTGCAGAAAATTTTTTTATTATGGGAAAAAATTGAAGATATTTCTTTTATTTTAAGGCAAAATTGCAGAAATTTCACTTATTTCAGAGAAAAAAACAAAAATCTTTCTTATTTTTGGCAAAATGCAGAAATTCCCATTATTTTGGGGCAAAAAGGCAGAAATTCACCTTATTTTGGGGTAAAATTGAAGACATGTCACATATTTCAGGGCATAAAGGCAGAAATTGCCCTTATTTGGGGGCAAAAAGGCAGAAATTCCCCTTATTTTGGGATAAAATTGCAGAAATTACCCTTGTTTGGGGGCAAAAAGGCAGAAAATCCCCTTAATTTCGGGCAAAAAGGCAGAAATTCCCTGTATTTTGGAGCAAAATTGCAGAAATTCTCCTAATATTGGGGCAAAAATGCAGAAATTCCCTTTATTTGGGGCAAATTGGCAGAAGTTCCCCTTATTTTCAGGAAAAGAGGCAGAAATTCCCATTATTTTGAAGCAAAATTGCAGAAACTCCCCTAATTTTGGGACAAAAAGGCAGAAATTCCCTTTATTTTGGGGCAAAAATACAGAAATTCTCCTTATATCTGGGCAAAAATCAGAAATTTCCCTTATTTTGGAGCAAAATTTTAGAAATTTCTTTTATTTTGGTACAGAATTGGAGAAATTTTTCTTATTCTGTGGCAAAAAGGCAGAAATTTCTTTTATTTTGGTGCAAAATTGCAGAAATTTTTCTTATTTTGGGGCAAAAAGGCATAAATTTCCCATATTTTGGGGCAAAAATGTAGAAATTTTCTTTATTTTGAGGTAAAAAGGCTGAAATTTCCCTTATTTGGGGGCAAAAAGGCAGAAATTTCTCTTATTTTGGGGCAAAATTGCAAAAATTTCACTTATTTCAGAAAAAAAAGAAAAAATTTTCTTATTTGGGGGCAAAAAGGCAGAAATTTCTTTTATTTTGGTGCAAAATTACAGAAATTTTCTTTATTTTGGGGCAAAAAAGACAGAAATTCCCTTTGTTTTGGGGGAAAAAGACAGAAATTCCACTTATTTAGAGGCAAAAAAGCAGAAATTCCCCTTATTTTGGAGCAAAAATGAAGAAATTTCCCTTTTTCATGGCAAAAATGTATGCATTCTTCTTATTTTCGGGCAAAAAGGCAGAAATTCTTTGTATTTTGGAGCAAGATTGCAGAAATTCCCCTAATTGTGGGGCAAAAAGGCAGAAATCCCCTATATGTTGGGGCAATAAGAAAGAAATTCTCCTTATTTTGGGGCAAAACTCAGAAATTCCACTTATTTTGGGGCAAAATTTCAGAAATTTCCCTTATTTTGGAGCAAAATTGCAGAAATTTCACTTATTTCAAAGAAAAAAAAGCACAAATTTTCTTATTTTGGGGCAAAAAGGCAGAAATTTCATTTATTTTGGTACAAAATTGCAGAAATTTTTCTTAATTTGGGCAAAAATGCAGAAATTTCCCATATTTTTCGACAAAAATGCAGAAATTCCCCTTATTTTGAGGTAAAAATGCTGAAATTCCCCTTATTTTGGGGCAAAAATTTAGAAATTCCCCTTATTTTAAAGGAAAAAGACAGAAATTCCGTTTATTTTTGTGGAAAAGTCAGAAATTGCACTTATTTTGAGTCAAAAAGGCGGAAAATCCCCTTATTTTGGGGTAAAAAATGAAGAAATTAACCTTTTTTATGGCAAAAAGGTATACATTCTTTTTATTTTCGAGCAAAATTGCAGAAATTCCCCTAATTATGGGGAAAAAAGGCAGAAATTCCCCGTAATTTGGAGCAAAATTGCAGAAATTCCCCTAATTTTGGGGCAAAAACGCAGAACGTCCCTTTATTTTGGGGTAAAACTGCAGAAATTTCACTTATTTCGCGGCAAAATGGCAGAAATTCCCTTTATTTTCGGAGAAAAAGGCAGAAAATCCCCGTATTTTAGAGCAAAATTGCAGAAATTTACCTAATTTTGGGGTAAAACATGCAGTAATTTTCTTTATTTTGGGGCAAAAAGGGAGAAATTCCCCTTATTTTGGGGCAAAAATCAAAAATATCCCTTATTTTGGGGCAAAATTTTAGAAATTTCTTTTATTTTGGTACAGAATTGCAGAAATTTTTCTTATTTTGTGGCAAAAAGGAAGAAATTTCCCATATTTTGGAACAAAAATGCAGAAATTCCCCTTATTTTGAGGTAAAAAGGCTGAAATTCCCCTTATTTCGGGGCAAAAAGGCAGAAATTTCCCTTATTGTGGGGCAAAATTGCAGAAATTTCACTTATTTCAGGGTACTAAGTCAGAAATTTTCCTTACTTTGGGGCCAAAAGGACAAAAATTCCCTTTGTTTTGGGGGAAAAAGACAGAAATTCCACTTATTTAGAGGCAAAAAAGCAGAAATTTCTCTTATTTTGGAACAAAAATGAAGAAATTTCCCTTTTTTATGGCAAAAAGGTATGCATTCTTCTTATTTTCGGGCAAAAAGGCAGAAATTCCCTTTATTTTGGAGCAAAATTGCAGAAATTCCCCTAATTGTGGGGCAAAAAGGCAGAAATTCCCTATATGTTGGGGCAAAAAGACAGAAATTCTCATTATTTTGGGGCAAAACTCAGAAATTCCACTTATTTTGGCGCAAAATTCCAGAAATTTCCCTTATTTTGAGGCAAAATTGCAGAAATTTCACTTATTTTGGGGCAAAATTGCAAAAATTTCACTTATGTCAGAAAAAAAGCAGAAATTTTCTTATTTTGGTGCAAAAAGGCAGAAATTTCTAATATTTTGGTACAAAATTGCAGAAATTTTTCTTATTTTAGGGCAAAAAGGCAGAAATCTCCCATATTTTGGGGCAAAAATGCAGAAATTCCTCTTATTTTTAGGTAAAAAGGCTGAAATTCCCCTTATTTGGGGGCAAAAAGGCAGAAATTTCCCTTATATTGAGGCAAAATTGCAGAAATTTCACTTATTTCAGAGAACAAAAGCAGAAATTTTCTTATTTTGGGGCAAAAAGGCAGAAATTTCTTTTATTTTGGTACAAAATTGCAGAAATGTTTCTTATTTTGGGGCAAAAAGGCAGAAATCTCCCATATTTTGGGGCAAAAAAGCAGAAATTTCCCTTATTTTGAGGTAAAAACGCTGAAATTCCCCTTATTTGGGGGCAAAAAGGCAGAAATTTCCCTTATTTTGAGGCAAAATTGCAGAAATTTCTCTTATTTCAGAATAATAAGTCAGAAATTTTCCTTATTTTGGGGCAAAAAACAGAAATTCTCTTTGTTTTAAAGGAAAAAGACTGATATTCCACTTATTTAGAGGCTAAAAAGCAGAAATTCTTATTATTTTGGAGCAAAAATGAAGAAATTTTCCTTTTTTTGTGGAAAAAGGTATACATTCCTCTAATTTTCGGGCTAAAAAGCAGAAATTCCCCGTATTTTGGAGCAAAATTGCAGAAATTCCCCTAATTGTGTGGGAAAAAGGCAAAAATTCCCTATATGTTAGGGCAAAAAGACAGAAATTCTCCTTATTTTGGGGCAAAACTCAGAAATTCCACTTATTTTGGGGCAAAATTCCAGAAATTTCCCTTATTTTGGGGCAAAATTGCAGAAATTTCACTTATTTTGGGGCGAAATTGCAGAAATTTCACTTTTTTCATGGAAAAAAAGGGAGAAATTTTCCTTATTTTGGGGCAAAAAGGAAGAAATTCCTAATATTTTGTGGCAAAAATTCAGAAATTCCTCTTATTTTGAGGTAAAAAGGCTGAAATTCCCCTTATTTGGGGGCAAAAAGGCATAAATTTCCCTTATTTTGGGGCAAAATTGCAGAAATTTCACTTATTTCAGGGTAATAAGTCAGAAATTTTCCTTATTTTGGGGCAAAAAAGACAGAAATTCCCTTTGTTTTGGGATAAAAAGACAGAAATTCCACTTATTTAGAGGCAAAAAAGCAGAAATTCCACTTATTTTGGAGTAAAAATTAAGAGATTTTCCTTTTTTATGGCAAAAAGGTATGCATTCTTTTTATTTTCGGACAAAAAGGCAGAAATTCCCCGTATTTTGGAGCAAAATTGCAGAAATTTCATTTATTTCAGAATAAAAATGAGAAATTTTCTTATTTTGGGGCAAAAGGCAGAAATTCCCCTTATTTTATGGCAAAATTGCAGAAATTGCCTTTATTTGGGGACAAAAAACAGAAATTCCCTTTATTTTGGGGCAAAATTGCAGAAAATTTTTTTATTATGGGAAAAAATTGAAGATATTTCTTTTATTTTAAGGCAAAATTGCAGAAATTTCACTTATTTCAGAGAAAAAAACAAAAATCTTTCTTATTTTTGGCAAAATGCAGAAATTCCCATTATTTTGGGGCAAAAAGGCAGAAATTCACCTTATTTTGGGGTAAAATTGAAGACATGTCACATATTTCAGGGCATAAAGGAAGAAATTGCCCTTATTTGGGGGCAAAAAGGCAGAAATTCCCCTTATTTTGGGATAAAATTGCAGAAATTACCCTTGTTTGGGGGCAAAAAGGCAGAAAATCCCCTTAATTTCGGGCAAAAAGCCAGAAATTCCCTGTATTTTGGAGCAAAATTGCAGAAATTCTCCTAATATTGGGGCAAAAATGCAGAAATTCCCTTTATTTGGGGCAAATTGGCAGAAGTTCCCCTTATTTTCAGGAAAAGAGGCAGAAATTCCCATTATTTTGAAGCAAAATTGCAGAAACTCCCCTAATTTTGGGGCAAAAAGGCAGAAATTCCCTTTATTTTGGGGCAAAAATACAGAAATTCTCCTTATATCTGGGCAAAAATCAGAAATTTCCCTTATTTTGGAGCAAAATTTTAGAAATTTCTTTTATTTTGGTACAGAATTGGAGAAATTTTTCTTATTCTGTGGCAAAAAGGCAGAAATTTCTTTTATTTTGGTGCAAAATTGCAGAAATTTTTCTTATTTTGGGGCAAAAAGGCATAAATTTCCCATATTTTGGGGCAAAAATGTAGAAATTTTCTTTATTTTGAGGTAAAAAGGCTGAAATTTCCCTTATTTGGGGGCAAAAAGGCAGAAATTTCTCTTATTTTGGGGCAAAATTGCAGAAATTTCGCTTATTTCAGAAAAAAAAGAAAAAATTTTCTTATTTGGGGGCAAAAAGGCAGAAATTTCTTTTATTTTGGTGCAAAATTACAGAAATTTTCTTTATTTTGTGGCAAAAAAGACAGAAATTCCCTTTGTTTTGGGGGAAAAAGACAGAAATTCCACTTATTTAGAGGCAAAAAAGCAGAAATTCCCCTTATTTTGGAGCAAAAATGAAGAAATTTCCCTTTTTCATGGCAAAAAGGTATGCATTCTTATTTTCGGGCAAAAAGGCAGAAATTCCCTATATGTTGGGGCAAAAAGAAAGAAATTCTCCTTATTTTGGGGCAAAACTCAGATATTCCACATATTTTGGGGCAAAATTCCATAAATTTCCCTTATTTTGGGGCAAAATTGCAGAAATATCACTTATTTTAAGGCAAAATTGGAGAAATTTCACTTATTTCAGAAGAAAAAAGCAGAAATTTTCTTGTTTTGGGGCAAAAAGGGAGAAATTTCTTTTATTTTTGTACAAAATTGCAGAAATTTTTCTTATTTTGGGGCAAGAAGGCAGAAATTTCCTATATTTTGGGGCAAAAATTCAGAAATTCCCCTTATTTTTAGGTAAAAAGGCTGAAATTCTCTTTATTTGGGAGCAAAAAGGCAGAAATTGCCCTGATTTTGTGGCAAAATTCCAGAAATTTCACTTATTTTAGGGTAATAAGTCAGAAATTTTTTATTTTGGGGCAAAAAGGCAGAAATTTCTTTTATTTTGGTACAAAATTACAGAAATTTTTCTTATTTTGGGGCAAAAAAGAAGAAATTTCCCTTATTTTGGGGCAAAATTGCAGAAATTTCACTTATTTTGATGTAAAAAGGCTGAAATTCCCCTCATTTTGGGGCAAAATGGCAGAAGTTTTCCTTATTTTGGGGCAAAATTGCAGAAATTTCACTTATTTCAAGGTAATAAGTCAGAAATTTTCCTTATTTTGGGGCAAAAAAACAGAAATTCCTTGTTTTGGGGGAAAAAGACAGAAATTCCACTTATTTAGAGGCAAAAAAGCAGAAATTCCCCATATTTTGGAGCAAAATTGCAGAAATTCCCCTAATTGTGGGGCAAAAAGGCAGAAATTCCCTATATGTTAGGGCAAAACGACAGAAATTCTCCTCATTTGGGGGCAAAATTCAGAAATTCCATTTATTTTGGGGCAAAATTCCCAAAATTCCCCTTATTTTGGGGCAAAATTGCAGAAATTTCAATTATTTTGGGGCAAAATTGCAGAAATTTCACTTTTTTCCGGGAAAAAAGGCCGAAATTTTCCGTTTTTAGGGGCAAAAAGGCAGAAATTCCTAATATTTTGTGGCAATAATGCAGAAATTTCCCTTATTTTGAGGTAAAAAGGCTGAAATTCCCCTTATTTGGGGGCAAAAATGCAGAAATTTCTCTTATACTGGGGCAAAATTGCAGAAATTTCACTTATTTCAGGGTAATAATTCAGAAATTTTCCTTATTTTGGGGCAAAAAATACAGAAATTCCATTTGTATGGGGGGAAAAAGACAGAAATTCCATTTATTTAGAGGCAAAAAAGCAGAAATTCCCCTTATTTTGGAGCAAAATTGCAGAAATTTCCCTTTTTATAGCAAAAAGGTATGCATTCTTCTTATTTTCAGGCAAAAAGGCAGAAATTTCCCGTATTTTGGAGTAAAATTGCAGAAATTCCCTTAATTGTAGGGCAAAAAGACAGAAATTCTCCTTATTTTGGGGCAAAACGCAGAAATTCCACTTATTTTGGAACAAAATTTCAGAAATTTCCCTTATTTTTGGCCAAAATTGCAGAAATTTCACTTATTTTGGGGCAAAATTGCAGAAATTTCACTTATTTCAGGGAAAAAAAGCAGAAATTTTCTTATTTTGGGGCAAAAAGGCAGAAATTTCCCATATTTTGAGGCAAAAATGCAGAAATTCCCCTTATTTTGAGGTAAAAAGGCTGAAATTCTCCTTATTTGGGGGCAAAAAGGCAGAAATTTCCCATATTTTGGGGCAAAATTGCAGAAATTTCACTTATTTCAGGGTACTAAGTCAGAAATTTTTCTTACTTTGGGGCAAAAAAGACAGAAATTCCCTTTGTTTTCAAGGAAAAAGACAGAAATTCCACTTATTTAGAGGCAAAAATGCAAATTCCCCTTATTTTGGAGCAAAACTGAAGAAATTTCCCTTTTTTATGGAAAAAGGTATGCATTCTTCTTATTTTCGGGCAAAAAGGCAGAAATTCCCTTTGTTTTGGGGGAAAAAGACAGAAATTCCACTTATTTAGAGGCAAAAAAGCAGAAATTCCCCATATTTTGGAGCAAAATTGCAGAAATTCCCCTAATTGTGGGGCAAAAAGGCAGAAATTCCCTATATGTTAGGGCAAAACGACAGAAATTCTCCTCATTTGGGGGCAAAATTCAGAAATTCCATTTATTTTGGGGCAAAATTCCCAAAATTCCCCTTATTTTGGGGCAAAATTGCAGAAATTTCAATTATTTTGGGGCAAAATTGCAGAAATTTCACTTTTTTCAGGGAAAAAAGGCCGAAATTTTCCGTTTTTAGGGGCAAAAAGTCAGAAATTCCTAATATTTTGAGGCAAAAATGCAGAAATTCCTCTTATTTTGAGGTAAAAAGGCTGAAATTCCCCTTATTTGGGGGCAAAAATGCAGAAATTTCTCTTATACTGGGGCAAAATTGCAGAAATTTCACTTATTTCAGGGTAATAATTCAGAAATTTTCCTTATTTTGGGGCAAAAAATACAGAAATTCCATTTGTATGGGTGGAAAAAGACAGAAATTCCATTTATTTAGAGGCAAAAAAGCAGAAATTCCCCTTATTTTGGAGCAAAATTGCAGAAATTTCACTTATTTCAGGGTACTAAGTCAGAAATTTTTCTTACTTTGGGGCAAAAAAGACAGAAATTCCCTTTGTTTTCAGGGAAAAAAACAGAAATTCCACTTATTTAGAGGCAAAAATGCAGAAATTCCCCTTATTTTGGCGCAAAAATGAAGAAATTTCCCTTTTTTATGGCAAAAAGGTATGCATTCTTCTTATTTTCGGGCAAAAAGGCAGAAATTCCCCCTATTTTAGAGCAAAATTGCAGAAATTCCCCTAATTGTGGGGCAAAAAGGCAGAAATTCCCTATATGTTGGGGCAAAAAGACAGAAATTCTCCTTATTTTAAAGCAAAACTCAGAAATTTCACTTATTTTGGGGCAAAATTACAGAAATTTCACTTATTTCAGAAAAAAAAAGCAGAAATTTTCTTATTTTGGGGCAAAAAGGCAGAAATTTCTTTTATTTTGGTACAAAATTGCAGAAATTATTCTTATTTTGGGGCAAAAAGGCAGAAATTTCTCATATTTTGGGGCAAAATTGCAGAAAATTTCCTTATTTTGAGGTAAAAAGGCTAAAATTCCCCTTATTTGGTTGCAAAAAGGCAGAAATTTTCCTTATTTGGGGGAAAAATTGCAGAAATTTCACTTATTTCAGGGTAATAAGTCAGAAATTTTCTTTATTTTAGGGCAAAAAAAGACAGAAATTCTCTTTGTTTTGGGGGTAAAAGACAGAAATTCCACTTATTTAGAGGCAAAAAAGCAGAAATTCCCATTATTTTGGAGCAAAAATGAAGAAATTTCCCTTTTTTATGGCAAAAAGGTATGCATTCTTCTTATTTTCGGGCAAAAAGGCAGAAATTCCCCCTATTTTAGAGCAAAATTGCAGAAATTCCCCTAATTGTGGGGCAAAAAAACAGAAATTCCCTATATGTTGGGGCAAAAAGATAGAAATTCTCCATATTTTGGGGCAAAACTCAGAAATTCCACTTATTTTGGGGCAAAATTCCAAAAATTTCCCTTATTTTGGGGCAAAATTGCAGAAATTTCACTTATTTAGGGGCAAAATTGCAGAAATTTCACTTATTTCAGGGGAAAAAGACAGAAATTTCTTTTATTTTGGTACAAAATTGCAGAAATTTTTCTTATTTTGGGCAAAAAGGCAGAAATTTCCCATATTTTGAGGCAAAATTCAGAAATTTCACTTATTTCAAAAAAAAAAAAGCAGAAATTTTCTTATTTTGGGGCAAAAAGGCAGAAATTTCTTTTATTTTGGTACAAAATTGCAGAAATTATTCTTACTTTGGGGCAAAAAAGCAGAAATTTCTCATATTTTGGGGCAAAATTGCAGAAAATTTCCTTATTTTGAGGTAAAAAGGCTAAAATTCCCCTTATTTGGTTGCAAAAAGGCAGAAATTTTCCTTATTTGGGGGAAAAATTGCAGAAATTTCACTTATTTCAGGGTAATAAGTCAGAAATTTTCTTTATTTTAGGGCAAAAAAAGACAGAAATTCTCTTTGTTTTGGGGGTAAAAGACAGAAATTCCACTTATTTAGAGGCAAAAAAGCAGAAATTCCCATTATTTTGGAGCAAAAATGAAGAAATTTCCCTTTTTTATGGCAAAAAGGTATGCATTCTTCTTATTTTCGGGCAAAAAGGCAGAAATTCCCCCTATTTTAGAGCAAAATTGCAGAAATTCCCCTAATTGTGGGGCAAAAAAACAGAAATTCCCTATATGTTGGGGCAAAAAGATAGAAATTCTCCATATTTTGGGGCAAAACTCAGAAATTCCACTTATTTTGGGGCAAAATTCCAAAAATTTCCCTTATTTTGGGGCAAAATTGCAGAAATTTCACTTATTTAGGGGCAAAATTACAGAAATTTCACTTATTTCAGGGGAAAAAGACAGAAATTTCTTTTATTTTGGTACAAAATTGCAGAAATTTTTCTTATTTTGGGCAAAAAGGCAGAAATTTCCCATATTTTGAGGCAAAATTCAGAAATTTCACTTATTTCAGGGTAATAAGTCAGAAATTTTCCTTACTTTGGGGCAAAAAAGACAGAAATTCCCTTTGTTTTGGTGGAAAAAGACAGAAATTCCACTTATTTAGAGGCAAAAATGCAGAAATTTTCCTTATTTTGGAGCAAAAATGAAGAAATTTCCCTTTTTTATGGCAAAAAGGTATGCATTCTTCTTATTTTCGGGCAAAAAGGCAGAAATTCCCCATATTTTAGAGCAAAATTGCAGAAATTCCCCTTATTGTGGGGCAAAAAGGCAGAAATTCCCTATATGTTGGGGGAAAAGACAGAAATTCTCCTTATTTTAGAGCAAAACTCAGAAATTTCATTTATTTTGGGGCAAAATTGCAGAAATTTCACTTATTTCAGGAAAAAAAAGCAGAAATTTTCTTATTTTGGGGCAAAAAGGCAGAAATTTCTTTTATTTTGATACAAAATTGCAGAAAATTTTCTTATTTTGGGGCAAAAAGGCAGAAATTTCTCATATTTTGGGGTAAAAATGCAGAAAATCCCCTTATTTTGAGGTAAAAAGGCTAAAATTCCCCTTATTTGGTTGCAAAAAGGCAGAAATTTCCCTTATTTTGGGGCAAAATTGCAGAAATTTCACTTATATCAGTGTAATAAGTCAGAAATTTTCCTTATTTTGGGGCAAAAAAGACAGAAATTCCCTTTGTTTTGGGGGAAAAAGACAGAAATTCCACTTATTAAGAGGCAAAAAAGCAGAAATTCCCCTTATTTTGGAGCAAAAATGAAGAAATTTCCCTTTTTTTTTGGCAAAAAGGTATGCATTCTTCTTGTTTTCGGGCAAAAAGGCAGAAATTCACCGTTTTTTGGAGCAAAATTGCAGAAATTCCCCTAATTTTGGGGCAAAAAGGCAGAAATTCCATATATGTTAGGGCAAAACGACAGAAATTCTCCATATTTTGGGGCAAAATTCAGAAATTCCATTTCTTTTGGTGCAAAATTCCCAAAATTTCCCTTATTTTGGGGCAAAATTGCAGAAATTTCAATTATTTTGGGGCAAAATTGCAGAAATTTCACTTTTTTCCGGGAAAAAAGGCCGAAATTTTCCGTTTTGCGGGGCAAAAAGGCAGAAATTCCTAATATTTTGTGGCAAAAATGCAGAAATTTCCCTTATTTTGAGGTAAAAAGGCTGAAATTCCCCTTATTTGGGGGCAAAAATGCAGAAATTTCTCTTATACTGGGGCAAAATTGCAGAAATTTCACTTATTTCAGGGTAATAATTCAGAAATTTTCCTTATTTTGGGGCAAAAAATACAGAAATTCCATTTGTATGGAAGGAAAAAGACAGAAATTCCATTTATTTAGAGGCAAAAAAGAAGAAATTCCCCTTATTTTGGAGCAAAATTGCAGAAATTTCCCTTTTTATAGCAAAAAGGTATGCATTCTTATTTTCAGGCAAAAAGGCAGAAATTTCCCGTATTTTGGAGTAAAATTGCAGAAATTCCCTTAATTGTAGGGCAAAAAGACAGAAATTCTCCTTATTTTGAGGCAAAACGCAGAAATTCCACTTATTTTGGAACAAAATTTCAGAAATTTCCCTTATTTTTGGCCAAAATTGCAGAAATTTCACTTATTTTGGGGCAAAATTGCAGAAATTTCACTTATTTCAGGGGAAAAAAGCAGAAATTTTCTTATTTTGGGGCAAAAAGGCAGAAATTTCCCATATTTTGAGGCAAAAATGCAGAAATTCCCCTTATTTTGAGGTAAAAAGGCTGAAATTCTCCTTATTTGAAGGCAAAAAGGCAGAAATTTCCCATATTTTGGGGCAAAATTGCAGAAATTTCACTTATTTCAGGGTACTAAGTCAGAAATTTTTCTTACTTTGGGGCAAAAAATACAGAAATTCCCTTTGTTTTCAGGGAAAAAGACAGAAATTCCACTTATTTAGAGGCAAAAATGCAGAAATTCCCCTTATTTTGGAGCAAAAATGAAGAAATTTCCCTTTTTTATGGAAAAAGGTATGCATTCTTCTTATTTTCGGGCAAAAAGGCAGAAATTCCCTTTGTTTTGGGGGAAAAAGACAGAAATTCCTCTTATTTAGAGGCAAAAAAGCAGAAATTCCCCATATTTTGGAGCAAAATTGCAGAAATTCCCCTAATTGTGGGGCAAAAAGGCAGAAATTCCCTATATGTTAGGGCAAAACGACAGAAATTCTCCTCATTTGGGGGCAAAATTCAGAAATTCCATTTATTTTGGGGCAAAATTCCCAAAATTCCCTTTATTTTGGGGCAAAATTGCAGAAATTTCAATTATTTTGGGGCAAAATTGCAGAAATTTCACTTTTTTCAGGAAAAAAAGGCTGAAATTTTCCGTTTTTAGGGGCAAAAAGTCAGAAATTCCTAATATTTTGAGGCAAAAATGCAGAAATTCCTCTTATTTTGAGGTAAAAAGGCTGAAATTCCCCTTATTTGGGGGCAAAAATGCAGAAATTTCTCTTATACTGGGGCAAAATTGCAGAAATTTCACTTATTTCAGGGTAATAACTCAGAAATTTTCCTTATTTTGGGGCAAAAATACAGAAATTCCATTTGTATGGGTGGAAAAAGACAGAAATTCCATTTATTTAGAGGCAAAAAGCAGAAATTCCCCTTATTTTGGAGCAAAATTGCAGAAATTTCCCTTTTTATAGCAAAAAGGTATGCATTCTTCTTATTTTCAGGCAAAAAGGCAGAAATTCCCCTTATTTTGTAGTAAAATTGCAGAAATTCCCTATATGTTGGGGCAAAAAGACAGAAATTCTCCTTATTTTGGGGCAAAACTCAGAAATTCCACTTATTTTGGAACAAAATTTCAGAAATTTCCCTTATTTTTGGCCAAAATTGCAGAAATTTCACTTATTTTGGGGCAAAATTGCAGAAATTTCACTTATTTCATGGTAAAAAGGCAGAAATTTCCCTTATTTTGGGGCAAAAATGCAGAAATTCCTAATATTTTGTGGCAAAAATGCAGAATTTCCCCTTATTTTGAGGTAAAAAGGCTGAAATTCCCCTTATTTGGGGGCAAAAAGGCAGAAATTTCCCATATTTTGGGGCAAAATTGCAGAAATTTCACTTATTTCAGGGTACTAAGTCAGAAATTTTTCTTACTTTGGGGCAAAAAAGACAGAAATTCCCTTTGTTTTCAGGGAAAAAGACAGAAATTCCACTTATTTAGAGGCAAAAATGCAGAAATTCCCCTTATTTTGGAGCAAAAATGAAGAAATTTCCCTTTTTTATGGCAAAAAGTTATGCATTCTTCTTATTTTCGGGCAAAAAGGCAGAAATTCCCCCTATTTTAGAGCAAAATTGCAGAAATTCCCCTAATTGTGGGGCAAAAAGGCAGAAATTCCCTATATGTTGGGGCAAAATACAGAAATTCTCCTTATTTTGGTGAAAAACTCAGAAATTCCACTTATTTTGGGGCAAAATTGCAGAAATTTCCCTTATTTTGGGGCAAAATTGCAGAAATTTTACTTATTTTGGGGCAAAATTGCAGAAAATTTACTATTTTCAGGGTAATAAGTCAGAAATTTTCCTTATTTTGGGGCAAAAAAGACAGAAATTCCCTATGTTCTGGGGGAAAAAGACAGTAATTCCACTTTTTTAGAGGCAAAAAAGCAGAAATTCCTTTCATTTTGGAGTAAAAATGAAGAAATTTCTTTTTTTTGTGGCAAAAGGTATACATTCCCTTTATTTTCGGGCAAAAAGGCAGAAATTCCCCGTATTTTGGAGCAAACTTGCAGATATTCCCCTAATTGTGGGGCAAAAAGGCAGAAATTTCCTATATGTTGGGGCAAAAAGACAGAAATTCTCCTTATTTTGGGGCAAAACTCAGAAATTCCACTTATTTTGAGGCAAAATTCCAGAAATTTCCCTTATTTTGGGGCAAAGTTGCAGAAATTTCACTTATTTTCAGGCAAAATTACATAAATTTCACTTATTTCAGAAAAAAAACAGAATTTTCTTATTTTGATGCAAAAAGGCAGAAATTTCTTTTATTTTGTTACAAAATTGCAGAAATTTTTCTTATTTTGGGGCAAAAAGGCAGAAATCTCCCATATTTTGGGGCAAAAATGCAGAAATTCCTCTTATTTTGAGGTAAAAAGGCTGAAATTCCCCTTATTTTGGGGCAAAAGGGCAGAAATTTCCCTTATTTTGAGGCAAAATTGCAGAAATTTCACTTATTTCAGAGAAAAAAAGCAAAAACTTTTCTTATTTTAGGGCAAAATGCAGAAATTCCCATTATTTTGGGGCAAAAGGCAGAAATTCACCTTATTTTGTTGTAAAATTGCAGACATTTCACATATTTCAGGGCAAAAAGGTAGAAATTCTCCTTATTTGGGGGCAAAAAGGCAGAAATTCCCCTTATTTTGGGATAAAATTGCAGAAATGTCCCTTGTTTGGAGGCAAAAAGGCAGAAAATCCCCTTAATTTTTGGCAAAAAAGCAGAAATTTCCCGTATTTTGGAGCAAAATTGCAGAAATTCCCCTAATATTGGGGCAAAAATGCAGAAATTCCCTTTATTTGGGGCAAATCGGCAGAAGTTCCCCTTATTTTCGGAAAAAGAGGCAGAAATTCCCTGTATTTTGAAGCAAAATTGCAGAAACTCCCCTAATTTTGGGGCAAAAAGGCATAAATTTCTCATATTTTGGGGCAAAAATGCAGAAATTTTTCTTATTTTGAGGTAAAAAGGCTGAAATTCCCCTTATTTGGGGGCAAAAAAGAAGAATTTCTCTTATTTTGGGGCAAAATTGCAGAAATTTCACTTATTTCAGAGTAATAAGTCAGAAATTTTCGTTATTTTTGGGGCAAAAAATACAGAAATTCCCTTTGTTTTGGGGGGAAAAGACAGAAATTCCACTTTTTTAGAGGCAAAAAAGCAGAAATAACTTTTATTTTGGAGTAAAAATGTAGAAATTTCCCTTTTTTATGGCAAAAAGGTATGCATTCTTCTTATTTTCGGGCAAAAAGGCAGAAATTCCCCGTATTTTCGAGCAAAATTGCAAAAATTCCCCTAATTTTAGGGCAAAAAGGCAGAAATTCCCTATATGTTGGGGCAAAAAGACAGAAATTCTCCTTATTTTGGGGCAAAACTCAGAAATTCCACTTATTTTGGGGCAAAATTCTAGAAATTTTTCTTATTTTAAAGCAAAATTGCAGAAATTTCACTTATTTTGGGGTAAAATTGCAGAAATTTCACTTATTTCAGGGAAAAAAGGCAGAAATTTTTCTTATTTTGGGGCAAAAAGGAAAAATTTCCTAATATTTTGTGGCAAAAATGCCGAAATTCCCCTTATTTTGAGGTAAAAAAGCTGAAATTTCCTTTATTTGGGGGCAAAAAGGCAGAAATTTCCCTTATTTTGGGGCAAAATTGCAGAAATTTCACTTATTTCAGGGTAATAAGTCAGAAATTTTCCTTATTTTGGGGCCAAAAGGACAGAAATTCCCTTTGTTTTGGGGGAAAAAGACAGAAATTCCACTTATTTAGAGGCAAAAAAGCAGAAATTCCCCTTATTTTGGAGCAAAAATGAAGAAATTTCCCTTTTTTATGGCAAAAAGGTATGCATTCTTCTTATTTTCGGGCAAAAAGGCAGAAATTCCCCGTATTTTGAAGCAAAATTGCAGAAATTCCCCTAATTGTGGGGCAAAAAAACAGAAATTTCCTATATGTTGGGGCAAAAAGACAGAAATTCTCCTTATTTTGGGGTAAAACTCAGAAATTCCACTTATTTTGGGTGCAAAATTCCAGAAATTTCCCTTATTTTGGGGCAAAATTGCAGAAATTTTACTTATTTTGGGGCAAAATTGCAGAAATTTCACTTATTTCAGAAAAATAAGCAGAATTTATTTATTTTGGTGCAAAAAGGCAGAAATTTCTTTTATTTTGGTACAAATTGAAGAAATTTTTCTTATTTTGGGGCAAAAAGGCAGAAATCTTCATATTTTGGGGCAAAAATGCAGAAATTCCTCTTATTTTGAGGTAAAAAGGCTGAAATTTCCCTTATTTGGGGGCAAAAAGGAAGAAATTTCCCTTATTTTGAGGCAAAATTGCAGAAATTTCACTTATTTTAGGATAATAAGTCAGAAATTTTTGTTATTTTGGGGCAAAAGAGACAGAAATTTCCTTTGTTTTGGGGGAAAAAAACAGAAATTCCACTTTTTTAGAGGCAAAAAAAGCAGAAATTCCTTTTATTTTGGAGTAAAAATGAAGAAATTTCCCTTTTTTGTGGCAAAAGGTATACATTCCACTTATATTTGGGCTAAAAAGCAGAAATTACCCGTATTTTGGAGCAAAATTGCAGAAATTCCCCTAATTGTGGGGCAAGAAAGGAGAAATTCCCTATATGTTGGGGCAAAAAGAAACAAATTCTCCTTATTTTGGGTCAAAACTCAGAAATTCTACTGATATTGGGGCAAAATTCCAGAAATTTCCCTTATTTTGGGGCAAAATTTCAGAAATTTCACTTATTTTTGGGCAAAATTGCAGAAATTTCACTTATTTCAGAAAAAAAAGCAGAAATTTTCTTATTTTGGTGCAAAAAGGCGGAAATTTCTTTTATTTTGGTACAAAATTGCAGAAATTTTTCTTATTTTGGGGCAAAAAGGCAGAAATCTCCCATATTTTGGGGCAAAAATGCAGAAATTTCTCTTATTTTGAGGTAAAAAGGCTGAAATTCCCCTTATTTGGGGGCAAAAAGGCAGAAATTTCCCATATTTTGGGGCAAAATTGCAGAAATTTCACTTATTTCAGGGTAATAAGTCAGAAAATTTCCTTATTTTGGGGCAAAAAGAAGGAAATTTCCTTTGTTTTGGGGGAAAAAGACAGAAATTCCCCTTATTTAGAGGCAAAAAAGCAGAAATTCCCCTTATTTTGTAGCAAAACTGAAGAAATTTCTATTTTTTATGGCAAAAAGGTATGCATTCTTCTTATTTTCGGGCAAAAAGGCAGAAATTCCCCGTATTTTGGAGCAAAATTGCACAAATTTCCCTAATTGTGGGGCAAGAAGGGGGAAATTCCCTATATGTTGGGGCAAAAATACAGAAATTCTCCTTATTTTGGGGCAAAACTCAGAAATTCCACTTATTTTGGTGCAAAATTCCAGAAATTTCCCTTATTTTAGAGCAAAATTGCAGAAATTTCACTTATTTTGGGGCAAAATTGCAGAAATTTAACTTATTTCAGAAAAAAATTCAGAAATTTTTCTATTTTGGTGCAAAAAGGCAGAAATTTCTTATATTTTGGTACAAAATTGCAGAAATTTTTCTTATTTTGGGGCAAAAAGGCAGAAATCCCCCATATTTTGAGGCAAAAATGCAGAAATTCCTCTTATTTTGAGGTAATAAGGCTGAAATTTCCCTTATTTGGGGGCAAAAAGGCAGAAATTTCCCTTATTTTGAGGCAAAATTGCAGAAATTTCACTTATTTCTGGGTAATAAGTCAGAAATTTTCTTTATTTTGGGGCAAAAAAGACAGAAATTCCCTTTGTTTTGGGAGAAAAAGACAGAAATTCCACTTTTTTAGAGGCAAAAAAGCAGAAATTCCTTTTATTTTGGAGTAAAAATGAAGAAATTTCCCTTTTTTGTGGCAAAAGGTATCCATTCCACTTATTTTCGGGCAAAAAGGCAGAAATTACCCGTATTTTGGAGCAATATTGCAGAAATTCCCCTAATTGTGGGGCAAAGAGGCAGAAATTCCCTATATGTTAGGGCAAAAAGACAGAAATTCTCCTTATTTTGGGGCAAAACTCAGAAATTCTACTTATTTTGGGGCAAAATTCCAGATATTTCCCTTATTTTGGGGCAAAATTGCAGAAATTTCACTTATTTTGGGGCAAAATTGCAGAAATTTCAATTATTTCAGGGTAATAAGTCAAAAATTTTCCTTATTTTGGGGCCAAAAAGACAGAAATTCCCTTTGTTTTGGGGGAAAAAGACAGAAATTCCACTTATTTAGAGGCAAAAAAGCAGAAATTCCTCTTATTTTGGAGCAAAATTGCAGAAATTCCCCTAATTGTGGGGCAAAAAGGCAGAAATTCCCTATATGTTGGGGCAAAAAGAAACAAATTCTCCTTATTTTGGGTCAAAACTCAGAAATTCCACTGATATTGGGGCAAAATTTCAGAAATTTCCCGTATTTTGGGGCAAAATTGCAGAAATTTCACTTATTTTGGGGCAAAATTGCAGAAATTTCACTTATTTCAGAAAAAAAAGCAGGAATTTTCTTATTTTGGTGCAAAAAGGCGGAAATTTCTTTTATTTTGGTACAAAATTGCAGAAATTTTTCTTATTTTGGGGCAAAAAGGCAGAAATCTCCCATATTTTGGGGCAAAAGTGCAGAAATTTCTCTTATTTTGAGGTAAAAAGGCTGAAATTCCCCTTATTTGGGGGCAAAAAGGCAGAAAATTCACTTATTTGGGGGCAAAATTGCAGAAATTTCACTTATTTCAGGCTAATAAGTCAGAAATTTTCCTTATTTTGGGGCAAAAAAGACAGAAATTTCCTTTGTTTTGGGGGATAAAAACAGAAATACCACTTATTTAGAGGCAAAAAAGCAGAAATTCCCCTTATTTTGGAGCAAAACTGGAGAAATTTCTATTTTTTATGGCAAAAGGGTATGCATTCTTCTTATTTTCGGGCAAAAAGGCAGAAATTCCCCGTATTTTGGAGCAAAATTGCAGAAATTCCCCTAATTGTGGGGCAAAAAGGCAGAAATTCCCTATATGTTGGGGCAAAAAGACAGAAATTCTCCTTATTTTGGGGCAAAACTCAGAAATTCCATTTATTTTGGTGCAAAATTCCAGAAATTTCCCTTATTTTAGGGCAAAATTGCTGAAATTTCACTTATTTTAAGGCAAAATTGCAGAAATTTAACTTATTTCAGAAAAAAATTCAGAAATTTTTCTATTTTGGTGCAAAAAGGCAGAAATTTCTTTTATTTTGGTACAAAATTGCAGAAATTTTTCTTATTTTGGGGCAAAAAGTCAGAAATCTCCCATATTTAGGGGAAAAATGCAGAAATTGCTCTTATTTTGAGGTAAAAGGCTGAAATTCCCCTTATTTGGGGGCAAAAAGGCAGAAATTTCCCTTATTTTGAGGCAAAATTGCAGAAATTTCACTTATTTCAGGGTAATAAGTCAGAAATTTTCTCTATTTTGGGGCAAAAAAGACAGAAATTCCCTTTGTTTTGGGAGAAAAATACAGATATTTCACTTTTTTAGAGGCAAAAAAGCAGAAGTTCCTTTTATTTTGGAGTAAAAATGAAGAAATTTCCCTTTTTTGTGGCAAAAGGTATGCATTCCACTTATTTTTGGGCTAAAAAGCAGAAATTACCCGTATTTTAGAGCAAAATTGCAGAAATTCCCCTAATTGTAAGGCAAAATGGCAGAAATTCCCTATATGTTAGGGCAAAAAGACAGAAATTCTCTTTATTTTTGGGGCAAAACTCAGAAATTCCATTTATTTTGGGGCAAAATTCCAGAAATTTCTCTTATTTTGGGGCAAAATTGCAGAAATTTCACTTATTTTGGGGCAAAATTGCAAAAATTTCATTTATTTCATGGTAAAAAGGCGAAAATTTTCCTTATTTTGATGCAAAAATGCAGAAATTCCAAATATTTTGTGGCAAAAATGAAGAAATTCCCTTTATTTTGAGGTAAAAATGCAGAAATTCCCCTTATTTGGGGGCAAAAAAAGAAATTTCACTTATTTTGGGGCAAAAACTCAGAAATTCCACACTTTTTTGGTCAAAATTCCAGAAATTTCCCTTATTTTGGGGCAAAATTGCAGAAATTTCACTTATTTTGGTGCAAAATTGCAGAAATTTAACTTATTTCAGAAAAAAATTCAGAAATTTTCCTATTTTGGTGCAAAAAGGCAGAATTATCTTTTATTTTGGTACAAAATTGCAGAAATTTTTCTTATTTTGGGGCAAAAAGGCAGAAATCTCCCATATTTTGGGGCAAAAAATGAAGATATTCCTCTTATTTTGAGGTAAAAAGGCTGAAATTTCCTTTATTTGGGGGCAAAAAGGCAGAAATTTCCCTTATTTTGAGGAAAATTTCAGAAATTTCACTTATTTCAGGGTAATAAGTCAGAAATTTTCGTTATTTTGGGGCAAAAAAGACAGAAATTCCCTTTGTTTTGGGGGAAAATAACAGAAATTCCACTTTTTTAGAGGCAAAAAACCAGAAATTCCTTTTATTTTGGAGTAAAAATGAAGAAATTTCTTTTTTGGTGGCAAAAGGTATACATTCCACTTATTTTTGGGCTAAAAAGCAGAAATTACCCGTATTTTGGAGCAAAATTTCAGAAAATCCCCTAATTGTGGGGCAAAGAGGCAGAAATTCCCTATATGTTAGGGCAAAAAGACAGAAATTCTCCTTATTTTGGGACAAAACTCAGAAATTCCACTTATTTTGCGGCAAAATTCTAGAAATTTCCCTTATTTTGGGGCAAAATTGCAGAAATTTCACTTATTTCAGAAAAAAATTCAGAAATTTTCCTATTTTGGTGCAAAAAGGCAGAAATTTCTATTTTTGTACAAAATTGCAGAAATTTTTCTTTTTTTGGGGCAAAAAGGCACAAATCTCCCATATTTTGGGGAAAAAATGCAGAAATTCCTCTTATTTTGAGGTAAAAAGGTAGAAATTTCCCTTATTTGGGGGAAAAAGGCAGAAAGTTCCCTTATTTTGAGGCAAAATTGCAGAAATTTCACTTATTTCAGTGTAATAAGTCAGAAATTTTCCTTATTTTGGGGCAAAAAAGACAGAAATTCCCTTTGTTTTGGGGGAAAAAGACAGAAATTCCACTTTTTTAGCGGCAAAAAAGCAGAAATTCATTTTATTTTGGAGTAAAAATGAAGAAATTTCTTTTTTTTTGTGGCAAAAGATATACATTCCCCTTATTTTCAGGCTAAAAAGCAGAAATTCCCCGTATTTTGGAGCAAAATTGCAGAAATTCCCCTAATTGTGGGGCAAAAAGGCAGAAATTTCCAATATGTTAGGGCAAAAAGACAGAAATTCTTTTTATTTTGGGGCTAAACTCAGAAATTCCACTTATTTTGGGGCAAAATTCCAGAAATTTCCCTTATTTTGGGGCAAAATTGCAGAAATTTCACTTATTTTGGGGCAAAATTGCAGAAATTTCACTTATTTCAGGGTAATAAGTCAGAAATTTTCCTTATTTTGGGGCCAAAAAGACAGAAATTTCCTTTGTTTTGGGGTGAAAAAGATAGAAATTCCACTTATTTAGAGGCAAAAAAGCAGAAATTCCTCTTATTTTGGAGCAAAAATGAAGAAATTTCCTTTTTTTATGGCAAAAAGGTATGCATTCTTGTTATTTTCGGGCAAAAAGGCAGAAATTCCCAGTATTTTGGAGCAAAATTGCAGAAATTCCCCTAATTGTGGGGCAAAAAGGCAGAAATTCCCTATATGTTGGGGCAAAAAGAAACAAATTCTCCTTATTTTGGGTCAAAACTCAGAAATTTCACTGATATTGGGGCAAAATTCCAGAAATTTCCCTTATTTTGGGGCAAAATTGCAGAAATTTCACTTATTTTGGGGCATAATTGCAGAAATTTCACTTATTTCAGAAAAAAAAGCAGAAATTTTCTTATTTTGGTGCAAAAAGGCGGAAATTTCTTTTATTTTGGTACAAAATTGCAGAAATTTTTCTTATTTTGGGGCAAAAAGGCAGAAATCTCCCATATTTTGGGGCAAAAATGAAGAAATTTCTCTTATTTTGAGGTAAAAAGGCTGAAATTCCCATTATTTGGGGGCAAAAAGGCAGAAATTTCCCTTATTTTGAGGCAAAATTGCAGAAATTTCACTTATTTCAGTGTAATAAGTCAGAAATTTTCTTTATTTTGTGGCAAAAAAGGCAGAAATTCTTTTTGTTTTGAGGGAAAAAGGCAGAAATTCCACTTTTTTAGCGGCAAAAAAGCAAAAATTCATTTTATTTTGGAGTAAAAATGAAGAAATTTCTTTTTTTTTTTGTGGCAAAAAGTATACATTCCCCTTATTTTCAGGCTAAAAAGCAGAAATTCCCCGTATTTTGGAGCAAAATTGCAGAAATTCCCCTAATTGTGGGGCAAAAAGGCAGAAATTGCCTATATGTTGGGGCAAAAAGACAGAAATTCTAATAATTTTGGGGCAAAACTCAGAAATTCCACTTATTTTGGGGCAAAATTCCAGAAATTTCCCTTATTTTGGGGCAAAATTGCAGAAATTTCACTTATTTTGGGGCAAAATTGCAGAAATTTCACTTATTTCAGGGTAATAAGTCAGAAATTTTCCTTATTTTGGAGCAAAAAAACAGAAATTCCCTTTGTTTTGGGGGAAAAAGACAGAAATTCCACATATTTAGAGGCAAAAAAGCTGAAATTCCCCTTATTTTGGAGCAAAAATGAAGAACTTTCCCTTTTTTATGGCAAAAAGGTATGCATTCTTTTTATTTTTGGGCAAAAAGGCAGAAATTCCCCGTATTTTGGAGCAAAATTGCAGAAATTCCCCTAATTGTGGGGCGAAAAGGCAGAAATTCCCTATATGTTGGGGCAAAAAGACAGAAATTCTCCTTATTTTGGGGCAAAACTCAGAAATTCCACTTATTTTAAGGCAAAATTCCAGAAATTTCCTTTATTTGGGAGCAAAATTGCAGAAATTTCTGTTATTTTGGGGCAAAATTGCAGAAATTTCACTTATTTCAGAAAAAAAGCAGAAATTTTCTTATTTTGGTGCAAAAAGGCGGAAATTTCTTTTATTTTGGTACAAAATTGCAGAAATTTTTCTTATTTTGGGGCAAAAAGGCAGAAATCTCCCATATTTTGGGGCAAAAATGCAGAAATTCCTCTTATTTTGAGGTAAAAAGGCTGAAATTCCCCTTATTTGGAGGCAAAAAGGCAGAAATTTTTCTTATTTTGGGGCAAAATTGCAGAAATTTCACTTATTTCAGAGTAGTCAGTCAGAAATTTTTCTTATTTTGGGGCAAAAAAGCAGAAATTCCTTTTATTTTGGAGTAAAAATGAAGAAATTTCTTTTTTGTGGCAAATGGTATACATTCCCCTTATTTTCAGGCTAAAAAGCAGAAATTACCCGTATTTTGGAGCAAAATTGCAAAAATTCCGCTAATTGTGGGGCAAAAAGGCAGAAATTCCCTGTAAGTTAGAGCAAAAAAACAGAAAATCTCCTTATTTTGGGGCAAAACTCAGAAATTCCACTTACTTTGGGGCAAAATTCCAAAAATTTCCCTTATTTTGGGCCAAAATTGCAGAAATTTCACTTATTTTGAGGCAAAATTGCATAAATTTCACTTATTTCAGGGTAATAAGTCAGAAATTTTCCTTATTTTGGGGCAAAAAACACAGAAATTCCCTTTGTTTTGGGGGAAAAAGACAGAAATTCCACTTTTTTAGAGGCAAAAAAGCAGAAATTCCTTTTATTTTGGAGTAAAAATGAAGAAATTTCCCTTTTTTGTGGCAAAATGTATACATTCCACTTATTTTTGGGCTAAAAAGCTGAAATTACCCGTATTTTGGAGCAAAATTGCAGAAATTCCCCTAATTGTGGGGCAAAATGCAGAAATTCCCTATATGTTAGGGCAAACAGACAGAAATTCTCCTTATTTTGGGGCAAAACTCAGAAATTCCACTTATTTTGGGGCAAAATTCAAGAAATTTCCCTTATTTTGTGGCAAAATTGCAGAAATTTCCTTTACATTGGGGCAAAATTGCAGAAATTTCCCTTATTTTGGGGCAAAATTACAGAAATTTCACTTATTTCATGGTAAAAAGGCAGAAATTTTCCTCATTTTGGGGCAAAAATGCAGAGATTCCAAATATTTTGTGGTAAAATTGCAAAAATTCCCTTTATTTTGAGGTAAAAAGGCAGAAATTCCCCTTATTTGGGGGCAAAAAGCAGAAATTTCCCTTATTCTGGGACAAAATTGCAGAAATTTCACTTATTTCAGGGTAATAAGTCAGAAATTTTCCTTATTTTGGAGCAAAAAAACAGAAATTCCCTTTGTTTTGTGGGAAAAAGACAGAAATTCCACATATTTAGAGGCAAAAAAGCTGAAATTCCCCTTATTTTGGAGCAAAAATGAAGAACTTTCCCTTTTTTATGGCAAAAAGGTATGCATTCTTCTTATTTTTGGGCAAAAAGGCAGAAATTCTTCGTATTTTGGAGCAAAATTGCAGAAATTCCCCTAATTGTGGGGCGAAAAGGCAGAAATTCCCTATATGTTGGGGCAAAAAGACAGAAATTCTCCTTATTTTGGGGCAAAACTCAGAAATTCCACTTATTTTAAGGCAAAATTCCAGAAATTTCCTTTATTTGGGAGCAAAATTGCAGAAATTTCTGTTATTTTGGGGCAAAATTGCAGAAATTTCACTTATTTCAGAAAAAAAAGCAGAAATTTTCTTATTTTGGTGCAAAAAGGCGGAAATTTCTTTTATTTTGGTACAAAATTGCAGAAATTTTTCTTATTTTGGGGCAAAAAGGCAGAAATCTCCCATATTTTGGGGCAAAAATGCAGAAATTCCTCTTATTTTGAGGTAAAAAGGCTGAAATTCCCCTTATTTGGAGGCAAAAAGGCAGAAATTTTTCTTATTTTGGGGCAAAATTGCAGAAATTTCACTTATTTCAGAGTAGTCAGTCAGAAATTTTTCTTATTTTGGGGCAAAAAAGCAGAAATTCCTTTTATTTTGGAGTAAAAATGAAGAAATTTCTTTTTTGTGGCAAATGGTATACATTCCCCTTATTTTCAGGCTAAAAAGCAGAAATTACCCGTATTTTGGAGCAAAATTGCAAAAATTCCGCTAATTGTGGGGCAAAAAGACAGAAATTCCCTGTAAGTTAGAGCAAAAAAACAGAAAATCTCCTTATTTTGGGGCAAAACTCAGAAATTCCACTTACTTTGGGGCAAAATTCCAAAAATTTCCCTTATTTTGGGCCAAAATTGCAGAAATTTCACTTATTTTGAGGCAAAATTGCATAAATTTCACTTATTTCAGGGTAATAAGTCAGAAATTTTCCTTATTTTGGGGCAAAAAACACAGAAATTCCCTTTATTTTGGGGGAAAAAGACAGAAATTCCACTTTTTTAGAGGCAAAAAAGCAGAAATTCCTTTTATTTTGGAGTAAAAATGAAGAAATTTCCCTTTTTTGTGGCAAAATGTATACATTCCACTTATTTTTGGGCTAAAAAGCTGAAATTACCCGTATTTTGGAGCAAAATTGCAGAAATTCCCCTAATTGTGGGGCAAAATGCAGAAATTCCCTATATGTTAGGGCAAACAGACAGAAATTCTCCTTATTTTGGGGCAAAACTCAGAAATTCCACTTATTTTGGGGCAAAATTCAAGAAATTTCCCTTATTTTGTGGCAAAATTGCAGAAATTTCCTTTACATTGGGGCAAAATTGCAGAAATTTCCCTTATTTTGGGGCAAAATTACAGAAATTTCACTTATTTCATGGTAAAAAGGCAGAAATTTTCCTCATTTTGGGGCAAAAATGCAGAGATTCCAAATATTTTGTGGTAAAATTGCAAAAATTCCCCTTATTTTGAGGTAAAAAGGCAGAAATTCCCCTTATTTGGGGGCAAAAAGCAGAAATTTTCTCTTATTCTGTGACAAAATTGCAGAAATTTCACTTATTTCAGGGTAATAAGTCAGAAATTTTCCTTATTTGCGGCAAAAAAGACAGAAATTCCTTTTGTTTTGGGGGAAAAAGTCAGAAATTCCACTTATTTAGAAACAAAAAAGCAGAAATTCCCCTTATTTTGGAGCAAAAATGAAGAAATTTCCTTTTTTTGTGGCAAAAGGTATGCATTCTTCTTATTTTCAGGCTAAAAAGCAGAAATTCCCCGTATTTTGGAGCAAAATTGCAGAAATTCCCCTAATTGTGGGACAAAAAGGCAGAAATTTGCTATATGTTGGGGCAAAAAGACAGAAATTCTTTTTATTTTGGGGCAAAATTCAGAAATTCCATTTCTTTTGGTGCAAAATTCTCAAAACTTCCCTTATTTTGGGGCAAAATTGCAGAAATTTTACTTATTTAGGGGCAAAATTGCAGAAATTTCACTTTTTTCAGGGAAAAAAGGCCGAAATTTTCCATTTTTGGGAGCAAAAAGGCAGAAATTCCTAATATTTTGTGGCAAAAATGCAGAAATTTCCCTTATTTTGAGGTAAAAAGGCTGAAATTCCCCTTATTTGGGGGCAAAAATGCAGAAATTTCTCTTATACTGGGGCAAAATTTCAGAAATTTCATTTATTTCAGGGTAATAAATCAGAAATTTTCCTTATTTTGGGGCAAAAAATACAGAAATTCCATTTGTATGGGGGGAAAAAGACAGAAATTCCATTTATTTAGAGTCAAAAAAGCAGAAATTCCCCTTATTTTGGGGCAAAATTGCAGAAATTTCCTTTACATTGGGGCAAAATTGCAGAAATTCCCCTTATTTTGTGGCAAAATTGCAGAAATTTCACTTATTTCAGAGAAAAAGCACAGAAATATCTCTTATTTTGGGGAAAAAGGCAGAAATTTCTTTTATTTTGGTACAAAATTGCAGAAATTTACTTTATTTTGGGGAAAATGCTGAAATTCCCCTTATTTTGAGGCAAAAAGGCAGAAATTCCCTTTCTTTTGTGGCAAAAAGGCAGAAATTCCTCTTATTTTGCGGCAAAAATGAAGAAATTTCCCTTTTTTGTGGCAAAAGGTATACATTCCCCTTATTTTCGGGTAAAAAGGCAGAAATTCCCCGTATTTTGGAGCACAATTGCAGAAAATCCCCAAATTGAGGGGCAAATAGGCAGAAATTCCCTATATGTTGGGGCAAAAAGACAAAAATTCTCCTTATTTTGGGACAAAACTCAGAATTTCCACTTATTTTGGGGCAAAATTCCAGAAATTTCCCTTATTTTGGGGCAAAATTGCAGAAATTTCACTTATTTTGGGGCAAAATTGCAGAAATTTCACTTATTTCAGGTAAAAATGGCAGAAGTTTTTCTTATTTTGGGGCAAAATGGCAGAAATTCCTAATATTTTGTGGCAAAAATGCAGAAATTCCCCTTATTTTGAGGTAAAAAGGCTGAAATTCCCCTTATTTGGGTGCAAAAAGGCAGAAATTTTTCTTATTTTGGGGCAAAATTGCAGACATTTCACTTATTTCAGGGTAATAAGTCAGAAATTTTCCTTATTTTGGGGCAAAAAAGACAGAAATTCCCCTAATTGTGGGGCAAAAAGGCAGAAATTCCTATATGTTGGGGCAAAAAGACAGAAATTCTCCTTATTTTGGGTCAAAACTCAAAAATTCCACTTATTTTAGGGCAAAATTGCAGGAATTTACCTTATTTTGGGGCAAAATTGCAGAAATTTTCCTTATTTGGGGCAAAATTGCAGAAATTTCACTTATTTTCAGGTAAAAAGACTGAAATATCCTTTATTTTGGGGCAAAAAGGAAGAAATTCCCCTTATTTTGGGGCAAAATTGCAGAAATTTTTCTTGTTTTGGGGCAAAAAGGCTGAAATTCTTATTTTGAGGTAAAATGCTGAAATTCCCCATATTTTGGGGCAAAAGGCAAAAATTCTTCTTATTTTGGGGCAAAAAGGCACAAATTTCCCTTATTTTCGGGCAAAATTGCAGAAATTTCATTTATTTCAGGGCAAAAATTCAGAAATTCCTTTTATTTTGGGGCAAAGAGCAGAAATTTCTTTTATTATGGTACAAAATTGAAGAAATTTTTCTTATTTTGAAACAAAAAGGCAGAAAATTCCTCTTATTTTGAGGCAAAAGGCAGAAACTATTCTTATTTTGTGGTAAAATGCAGAAATTCCCTTTATTTTGGGGCTAGAAAGCAGAAATTCCCCGTATTTTGAAGCAAAATTGCAGAAATTCTCATAATTTTCGGGCAAAAGGCAAAAATTCTCCTTATTTTGGGGCAAAAAGAGAGAAAATCTCCTTTTTTGGGAGCAAACAGTCAGAAATTTTCCTTATTTTGGGGCAAAATTGCAGAAATTTCCTTTACATTGGGGCAAAATTGCAGAAATTTCCATATTTTGGGGCAAAATTGCAGAAATTTCACTTATTTCAGGGAAAAAAGGCGAAAATTTTTTTGGGGGTGCAAAAAGGCAGAAATTTTTTTTATTTTGGTACAAAATTGCAGAAATTTTTCTTATTTTGGGCAAAAAGGCAGAAATTCCTCATATTTTGGGGCAAAAAGGCAGAAATTCCCCTTATTTTGAGGTAAAAAGGCTGTAATTCCCCTTATTTTGGGGCAAAAAGACAGAAATTTCATTTATTTTGGGAAAAGGCAGAAATTGCACTTATTTTGAGTCAAAAAGGTGGAAAATCCCCTTATTTTGGGGCAAAAATGAAGAAATTTGCTTTTTTTATGGCAAAAAGGTATACATTCCCTTTATTTTTGGGCAAAATGGCACAAATTCCCCGTATTTTGGAGCAACATTGCAGAAATTCCCCTAATTTTTGGGCAAAAAGGCAGAAATTCCCTATATGTTGGGGCAAAAAGACAGAAATTCTCATTATTTTGGGGCAAAACTCAGAAATTCCACTTATTTTGGTGCAAAATTCCAGAAATTTCCCTTATTTTGAGGCAAAATTGCAGAAATTTCACTTATTTTGGGGCAAAATTGCAAAAATTTCACTTATGTCAGAAAAAAAAGCAGAAATTTTCTTATTTTGGTGCAAAAAGGCAGAAATTTCTAATATTTTGGTACAAAATTGCAGAAATTTTTCTTATTTTAGGGCAAAAATGCAGAAATTCCTAATATTTTGGGGCAAAAATGCAGAAATTCCTCTTATTTTTAGGTAAAAAGCCTGAAATTCCCCTTATTTGGGGGCAAAAAGGCAGAAATTTCCCTTATTTTGAGGCAAAATTGCAGAAATTTCACTTATTTCAGAGAACAAAAGCAGAAATTTTCTTATTTTGGGGCAAAAAGGCAGAAATTTCTTTTATTTTGGTACAAAATTGCAGAAATGTTTCTTATTTTGGGGCAAAAAGGCAGAAATCTCCCATATTTTGGGGCAAAAAAGCAGAAATTTCCCTTATTTTGAGGTAAAAACGCTGAAATTCCCCTTATTTGGGGGCAAAAAGGCAGAAATTTCCCTTATTTTGAGGCAAAATTGCAGAAATTTCACTTATTTCAGAATAATAAGTCAGAAATTTTCCTTATTTTGGGGCAAAAAACAGAAATTCTCTTTGTTTTAAAGGAAAAAGACTGATATTCCACTTATTTAGAGGCTAAAAAGCAGAAATTCTTATTATTTTGGAGCAAAAATGAAGAAATTTTCCTTTTTTTGTGGAAAAAGGTATACATTCCTCTAATTTTCGGGCTAAAAAGCAGAAATTCCCCGTATTTTGGAGCAAAATTGCAGAAATTCCCCTAATTGTGTGGAAAAAAAGCAGAAATTCCCTATATGTTAGGGCAAAAAGACAGAAATTCTCCTTATTTTGGGGCAAAACTCAGAAATTCCACTTATTTTGGGGCAAAATTCCAGAAATTTCCCTTATTTTGGGGCAAAATTGCAGAAATTTCACTTATTTTGGGGCGAAATTGCAGAAATTTCACTTTTTTCATGGAAAAAAAGGCAGAAATTTTCCTTATTTTGGGGCAAAAATGCAGAAATTCCTAATATTTTGTGGCAAAAATTCAGAAATTCCTCTTATTTTGAGGTAAAAAGGCTGAAATTCCCCTTATTTGGGGGCAAAAAGCATAAATTTCCCTTATTTTGGGGCAAAATTGCAGAAATTTCACTTATTTCAGAGAAAAAAACAAAAATCTTTCTTATTTTTGGCAAAATGCAGAAATTCCCATTATTTTGGGGCAAAAAGGCAGAAATTCACCTTATTTTGGGGTAAAATTGAAGACATGTCACATATTTCAGGGCATAAAGGCAGAAATTGCCCTTATTTGGGGGCAAAAAGGCAGAAATTCCCCTTATTTTGGGATAAAATTGCAGAAATTACCCTTGTTTGGGGGCAAAAAGGCAGAAAATCCCCTTAATTTCAGGCAAAAAGGCAGAAATTCCCTGTATTTTGGAGCAAAATTGCAGAAATTCTCCTAATATTGGGGCAAAAATGCAGAAATTCCCTTTATTTGGGGCAAATTGGCAGAAGTTCCCCTTATTTTCAGGAAAAGAGGCAGAAATTCCCATTATTTTGAAGCAAAATTGCAGAAACTCCCCTAATTTTGGGGCAAAAAGGCAGAAATTCACTTTATTTTGGGGCAAAATACAAAAATTCTCCTTATATCTGAGCAAAAATCAGAAATTTCCCTTATTTTGGAGCAAAATTTTAGAAATTTCTTTTATTTTGGTACAGAATTGGGGAAATTTTTCTTATTCTGTGGCAAAAAGGCAGAAATTTCTTTTATTTTGGTGCAAAATTGCAGAAATTTTTCATATTTTGGGGCAAAAAGGCATAAATTTCCCATATTTTGGGGCAAAAATGTAGAAATTTTCTTTATTTTGAGGTAAAAAGGCTGAAATTTCCCTTATTTGGGGGCAAAAAGGCAGAAATTTCTCTTATTTTGGGGCAAAATTGCAGAAATTTCACTTATTTCAGAAAAAAAGGAAAAATTTTCTTATTTGGGGGCAAAAAGGCAGAAATTTCTTTTATTTTGGTGCAAAATTACAGAAATTTTCTTTATTTTGGGGCAAAAAAGACAGAAATTCCCTTTGTTTTGGGGGAAAAAGACAGAAATTCCACTTATTTAGAGGCAAAAAAGCAGAAATTCCCCTTATTTTGGAGCAAAAATGAAGAAATTTCCCTTTTTCATGGCAAAAAGGTATGCATTCTTCTTATTTTCGGGCAAAAAGGCAGAAATTCCCTATATGTTGGGGCAAAAAGACAGAAATTCTCCTTATTTTGGGGCAAAACTCAGATATTCCACATATTTTGGGGCAAAATTCCATAAATTTCCCTTATTTTGGGGCAAAATTGCAGAAATATCACTTATTTTAAGGCAAAATTGGAGAAATTTCACTTATTTCAGAAGAAAAAAGCAGAAATTTTCTTGTTTTGGGGCAAAAAGTAAGAAATTTCTTTTATTTTTGTACAAAATTGCAGAAATTTTTCTTATTTTGGGGCAAGAAGGCAGAAATTTCCTATATTTTGGGGCAAAAATTCAGAAATTCCCCTTATTTTTAGGTAAAAAGGCTGAAATTCTCTTTATTTGGGAGCAAAAAGGCAGAAATTGCCCTGATTTTGTGGCAAAATTCCAGAAATTTCACTTATTTTAGGGTAATAAGTCAGAAATTTTTTATTTTGGGGCAAAAAGGCAGAAATTTCTTTTATTTTGGTACAAAATTACAGAAATTTTTCTTATTTTGGGGCAAAAAAGAAGAAATTTCCCTTATTTTGGGGCAAAATTGCAGAAATTTCACTTATTTTGATGTAAAAAGGCTGAAATTCCCCTTATTTTGGGGCAAAATGGCAGAAGTTTTCCTTATTTTGGGGCAAAATTGCAGAAATTTCACTTATTTCAAGGTAATAAGTCAGAAATTTTCCTTATTTTGGGGTAAAAAAACAGAAATTCCTTGTTTTGGGGGAAAAAGACATAAATTCCACTTATTTAGAGGCAAAAAAGCAGAAATTCCCCATATTTTGGAGCAAAATTGCAGAAATTCCCCTAATTGTTGGGCAAAAAGGCAGAAATTCCCTATATGTTAGGGCAAAACGACAGAAATTCTCCTCATTTGGGGGCAAAATTCAGAAATTCCATTTATTTTGTGGCAAAATTCCCAAAATTCCCCTTATTTTGGGGCAAATTGCAGAAATTTCAATTATTTTGGGGCAAAATTGCAGAAATTTCACTTTTTTCAGGGAAAAAAGGCCGAAATTTTCCGTTTTTAGGGGCAAAAAGTAAGAAATTCCTAATATTTTGAGGCAAAAATGCAGAAATTCCTCTTATTTTGAGGTAAAAAGGCTGAAATTCCCCTTATTTGGGGGCAAAAATTTCTCTTATACTGGGGCAAAATTGCAGAAATTTCACTTATTTCAGGGTAATAATTCAGAAATTTTTCTTATTTTGGGGCAAAAAATACAGAAATTCCATTTGTATGGGTGGAAAAAGACAGAAATTCCATTTATTTAGAGGCAAAAAAGCAGAAATTCTCCTTATTTTGGAGCAAAATTGCAGAAATTTCCCTTTTTATAGCCAAAAGGTATACATTCTTCTTATTTTCAGGCAAAAAGGCAGAAATTCCCCGTATTTTGGAGTAAAATTGCAGAAATTCCCTTATGTTGGGGCAAAAAGACAGAAATTCTCCTTATTTGGGGCAAAAATTCCACTTATTTTGGAACAAAATTTCAGAAATTTCCCTTATTTTTGGCCAAAATTGCAGAAATTTCACTTATTTTGGGGCAAAATTGCAGAAATTTCACTTATTTCAGGGAAAAAAAGCAGAAATTTTCTTATTTTGGGGCAAAAAGGCAGAAATTTCCCATATTTTGAGGCAAAAATGCAGAAATTCCCCTTATTTTGAGGTAAAAAGGCTGAAATTCCCCTTATTTGGGGGCAAAAAGGCAGAAATTTCCCATATTTTGGGGCAAAATTGCAGAAATTTCACTTATTTCAGGGTAATAAGTCAGAAATTTTTCTTACTTTGGGGCAAAAAAGACAGAAATTCCCTTTGTTTTCAGGGAAAAAGACAGAAATTCCACTTATTTAGAGGCAAAAATGCAGAAATTCCCCTTATTTTGGAGCAAAAATGAAGAAATTTCCCTTTTTTATGGCAAAAAGGTATGCATTCTTCTTATTTTCGGGCAAAAAGGTAGAAATTCCCCCTATTTTAGAGCAAAATTGCAGAAATTCCCCTAATTGTGGGGCAAAAAGGCAGAAATTCCCTATATGTTGGGGCAAAATACAGAAATTCTCCTTATTTTGGGGAAAAACTCAGAAATTCCACTTATTTTGGGGCAAAATTGCAGAAATTTCCCTTATTTTGGGGAAAAATTGCAGAAATTTCACTTATTTTGGGGCAAAATTGCAGAAATTTCACTTTTTTCAGGGTAATAAGTCAGAAATTTTCCTTATTTTGGGGCAAAAAAGACAGAAATTCCCTATGTTCTGGGGGAAAAAGACAGTAATTCCACTTTTTTAGAGGCAAAAAAGCAGAAATTCCTTTTATTTTGGAGTAAAAATGAAGAAATTTCTTTTTTTTGTGGCAAAAGGTATACATTCCCTTTATTTTCGGGCAAAAAGGCAGAAATTCCCCGTATTTTGGAGCAAACTTGCAGATATTCCCCTAATTGTGGGGCAAAAAGGCAGAAATTCCCTATATGTTGGGGCAAAAAGACAGAAATTCTCCTTATTTTGGGGCAAAACTCAGAAATTCCACTTATTTTGGGGCAAAATTCAAGAAATTTCCCTTATTTTGGGCAAAATTGCAGAAATTTCACTTATTTTCAGGCAAAATTACATAAATTTCACTTATTTCAGAAAAAAAGCAGAATTTTCTTATTTTGGTGCAAAAAGGCAGAAATTTCTTTTATTTTGTTACAAAATTGCAGAAATTTTTCTTATTTTGGGGCAAAAAGGCAGAAATTTCTCATATTTTGAGGCAAAAATGCAGAAATTTTTTTTATTTTGAGGTAAAAAGGCTGAAATTCCCCTTATTTGGGGGCAAAAAAGAAGAATTTCTCTTATTTTGGGGCAAAATTGCATAAATTTCACTTATTTCAGAGTAATAAGTCAGAAATTTTCGTTATTTTGGGGCAAAAAAAACAGAAATTCCCTTTGTTTTGGGGGGAAAAGACAGAAATTCCACTTTTTTAGAGGCAAAAAAGCAGAAATAACTTTTATTTTGGAGTAAAAATGTAGAAATTTCCCTTTTTTATGACAAAAAGGTATGCATTCTTCTTATTTTCGGGCAAAAAGGCAGAAATTCCCCGTATTTTCGAGCAAAATTGCAAAAATTCCCCTAATTTTAGGGCAAAAAGGCAGAAATTCCCTAATGTTGGGGCAAAAAGACAGAAATTCTCCTTATTTTGGATCAAAACTCAGAAATTCCACTTATTTTGGGGCAAAATTCTAGAAATTTTTCTTATTTTAAAGCAAAATTGCAGAAATTCCACTTATTTTGGGGTAAAATTGCAGAAATTTCACTTATTTCAGGGAAAAAAGGCAGAAATTTTTCTTATTTTGGGGCAAAAAGGAAAAATTTCCTAATATTTTGTGGCAAAAATGCCGAAATTCCCCTTATTTTGAGGTAAAAAAGCTGAAATTTCCCTTATTTGGGGGCAAAAAGGCAGAAATTTCCCTTATTTTGGGGCCAAAAGGACAGAAATTCCCTTTCTTTTGGGGGAAAAAGACAGAAATTCCACTTATTTAGAGGCAAAAAAGCAGAAATTCCCCTTATTTTGGAGCAAAAATGAAGAAATTTCCCTTTTTTATGGCAAAAAGGTATGCATTCTTCTTATTTTCGGGCAAAAAGGCAGAAATTCCCCGTATTTTGAAGCAAAATTGCACAAATTCCCCTAATTGTGGGGCAAAAAGACAGAAATTCTCCTTATTTTGGGGTAAAACTCAGAAATTCCACTTATTTTGGGGGCAAAATTATAGAAATTTCCCTTATTTTGGGGCAAAATTGCAGAAATTTTACTTATTTTGGGGCAAAATTGCAGAAATTTCACTTATTTCAGAAAAATAAGCAGAATTTATTTATTTTGGTGCAAAAAGGCAGAAATTTCTTTATTTTGGTACAAATTGCAGAAATTTTTCTTATTTTGGGGCAAAAAGGCAGAAATCTTCATATTTTGGGGCAAAAATGCAGAAATTCCTCTTATTTTGAGGTAAAAAGGCTGAAATTTCCCTTATTTGGGGGCAAAAAGGAAGAAATTTCCCTTATTTTGGGGCAAAATTGCAGAAATTTCACTTATTTCAGGGTAATAAGTCAGAAATTTTCTTTATTTTGGGGCAAAAAAGACAGAAATTCCCTTTGTTTTGGGAGAAAAAGAAATTCCACTTTTTTAGAGGCAAAAAAGCAGAAATTCCTTTTATTTTGGAGTAAAAATGAAGAAATTTCCCTTTTTTGTGGCAAAAGGTATGCATTCCACTTATTTTAGGGCTAAAAAGCAGAAATTACCCGTATTTTGGAGCAATATTGCAGAAATTCCCCTAATTGTGGGGCAAAGAGGCAGAAATTCCCTATATGTTAGGGCAAAAAGACAGAAATTCTCCTTATTTTGGGTCAAAACTCAGAAATTCTACTTATTTTGGGGCAAAATTCCAGAAATTTCCCTTATTTTGGGGCAAAATTGCAGAAATTTCACTTATTTTGGGGCAAAATTGCAGAAATTTCACTTATTTCAGGGTAATAAGTCAGAAATTTTCCTTATTTTGGGGCCAAAAATACAGAAATTCTTTTTGTTTTGGGGGGGAAAATACAGAAATTCCACTTATTTAGAGGCAAAAAAGCAGAAATTCCTCTTATTTTGGAGCAAAATTGCAGAAATTCCCCTAATTGTGGGGCAAGAAGGGAGAAATTCCCTATATGTTGGGGGAAAAAGAAACAAATTCTCCTTATTTTGGGTCAAAACTCAGAAATTCTACTGATATTGGGGCAAAATTCCAGAAATTTCCCTTATTTTGGGGCAAAATTGCAGAAATTTCACTTATTTTTGGGCAAAATTGCAGAAATTTCACTTATTTCAGAAAAAAAGCAGAAATTTTCTTATTTTGGTGCAAAAAGGCGGAAATTTCTTTTATTTTGGTACAAAATTGCAGAAATTTTTCTTATTTTGGGGCAAAAAGGCAGAAATTTCTCATATTTTGAGGCAAAAATGCAGAAATTTTTTTTATTTTGCGGTAAAAAGGCTGAAATTCCCCTTATTTGGGGGCAAAAAAGAAGAATTTCTCTTATTTTGGGGCAAAATTGCATAAATTTCACTTATTTCAGAGTAATAAGTCAGAAATTTTCGTTATTTTGGGGCAAAAAAAACAGAAATTCCCTTTGTTTTGGGGGGAAAAGACAGAAATTCCACTTTTTTAGAGGCAAAAAAGCAGAAATAACTTTTATTTTGGAGTAAAAATGTAGAAATTTCCCTTTTTTATGGCAAAAAGGTATGCATTCTTCTTATTTTCGGGCAAAAAGGCAGAAATTCCCCGTATTTTCGAGCAAAATTGCAAAAATTCCCCTAATTTTAGGGCAAAAAGGCAGAAATTCCCTAATGTTGGGGCAAAAAGACAGAAATTCTCCTTATTTTGGATCAAAACTCAGAAATTCCACTTATTTTGGGGCAAAATTCTAGAAATTTTTCTTATTTTAAAGCAAAATTGCAGAAATTCCACTTATTTTGGGGTAAAATTGCAGAAATTTCACTTATTTCAGGGAAAAAAGGCAGAAATTTTTCTTATTTTGGGGCAAAAAGGAAAAATTTCCTAATATTTTGTGGCAAAAATGCCGAAATTCCCCTTATTTTGAGGTAAAAAAGCTGAAATTTCCCTTATTTGGGGGCAAAAAGGCAGAAATTTCCCTTATTTTGGGGCCAAAAGGACAGAAATTCCCTTTCTTTTGGGGGAAAAAGACAGAAATTCCACTTATTTAGAGGCAAAAAAGCAGAAATTCCCCTTATTTTGGAGCAAAAATGAAGAAATTTCCCTTTTTTATGGCAAAAAGGTATGCATTCTTCTTATTTTCGGGCAAAAAGGCAGAAATTCCCCGTATTTTGAAGCAAAATTGCACAAATTCCCCTAATTGTGGGGCAAAAAGACAGAAATTCTCCTTATTTTGGGGTAAAACTCAGAAATTCCACTTATTTTGGGGGCAAAATTATAGAAATTTCCCTTATTTTGGGGCAAAATTGCAGAAATTTTACTTATTTTGGGGCAAAATTGCAGAAATTTCACTTATTTCAGAAAAATAAGCAGAATTTATTTATTTTGGTGCAAAAAGGCAGAAATTTCTTTATTTTGGTACAAATTGCAGAAATTTTTCTTATTTTGGGGCAAAAAGGCAGAAATCTTCATATTTTGGGGCAAAAATGCAGAAATTCCTCTTATTTTGAGGTAAAAAGGCTGAAATTTCCCTTATTTGGGGGCAAAAAGGAAGAAATTTCCCTTATTTTGGGGCAAAATTGCAGAAATTTCACTTATTTCAGGGTAATAAGTCAGAAATTTTCTTTATTTTGGGGCAAAAAAGACAGAAATTCCCTTTGTTTTGGGAGAAAAAGAAATTCCACTTTTTTAGAGGCAAAAAAGCAGAAATTCCTTTTATTTTGGAGTAAAAATGAAGAAATTTCCCTTTTTTGTGGCAAAAGGTATGCATTCCACTTATTTTAGGGCTAAAAAGCAGAAATTACCCGTATTTTGGAGCAATATTGCAGAAATTCCCCTAATTGTGGGGCAAAGAGGCAGAAATTCCCTATATGTTAGGGCAAAAAGACAGAAATTCTCCTTATTTTGGGTCAAAACTCAGAAATTCTACTTATTTTGGGGCAAAATTCCAGAAATTTCCCTTATTTTGGGGCAAAATTGCAGAAATTTCACTTATTTTGGGGCAAAATTGCAGAAATTTCACTTATTTCAGGGTAATAAGTCAGAAATTTTCCTTATTTTGGGGCCAAAAATACAGAAATTCTTTTTGTTTTGGGGGGGAAAATACAGAAATTCCACTTATTTAGAGGCAAAAAAGCAGAAATTCCTCTTATTTTGGAGCAAAATTGCAGAAATTCCCCTAATTGTGGGGCAAGAAGGGAGAAATTCCCTATATGTTGGGGGAAAAAGAAACAAATTCTCCTTATTTTGGGTCAAAACTCAGAAATTCTACTGATATTGGGGCAAAATTCCAGAAATTTCCCTTATTTTGGGGCAAAATTGCAGAAATTTCACTTATTTTTGGGCAAAATTGCAGAAATTTCACTTATTTCAGAAAAAAAAGCAGAAATTTTCTTATTTTGGTGCAAAAAGGCGGAAATTTCTTTTATTTTGGTACAAAATTGCAGAAATTTTTCTTATTTTGGGGCAAAAAGGCAGAAATCTCCCATATTTTGGGGCAAAAATGCAGAAATTTCTCTTATTTTGAGGTAAAAAGGCTGAAATTCCCCTTATTTGGGGGCAAAAAGGCAGAAATTTCCCTTATTTTGGGGCAAAATTGCAAAAATTTCACTTATTTCAGGGTAATAAGTCAGAAATTTTCCTTATTTTGGGGCAAAAAAGACAGAAATTCCCTTTGTTTTGGGGGAAAAAGACAGAAATTCCACTTATTTAGAGGCAAAAAAGCAGAAATTCCCCTTATTTTGTAGCAAAACTGAAGAAATTTCTATTTTTTATGGCAAAAAGGTATGCATTCTTCTTATTTTCGGGCAAAAAGGCAGAAATTCCCCGTATTTTGGAGCAAAATTGCAGAAATTCCCCTAATTGTGGGGCAAGAAGGGGGAAATTCCCTATATGTTGGGGCAAAAAGACAGAAATTCTCCTTATTTTGGGGCAAAACTCAGAAATTCCACTTATTTTGGTGCAAAATTCCAGAAATTTCCCTTATTTTAGGGCAAAATTGCAGAAATTTCACTTATTTTGGGGCAAAATTGCAGAAATTTAACTTATTTCAGAAAAAAATTCAGAAATTTTTTTATTTTGGTGCAATAAGGCAGAAATTTCTTTTATTTTGGTACAAATTGCAGAAATTTTTATTATTTTGGGGCAAAAAGGCAGAAATCCCCCATATTTTGAGGCAAAAATGCAGAAATTCCTCTTATTTTGAGGTAATAAGGCTGAAATTTCCCTTATTTGTTGGCAAAAAGGCAGAAATTTCCCTTATTTTGAGGCAAAATTGCAGAAATTTCACTTATTTCAGGGTAATAAGTCAGAAATTTTCTTTATTTTGGGGCAAAAAAGACAGAAATTCCCTTTGTTTTGGGAGAAAAAGACAGAAATTCCACTTTTTTAGAGGCAAAATAGCAGAAATTCCTTTTATTTTGGAGTAAAAATGAAGAAATTTCCCTTTTTTGTGGCAAAAGGTATGCATTCCACTTATTTTTGGGCTAAAAAGCAGAAATTACCCGTATTTTGGAGCAATATTGCAGAAATTCCCCTAATTGTGGGGCAAAGAGGCAGAAATTCCCTATATGTTAGGGCAAAAAGACAGAAATTCTCCTTATTTTGGGGCAAAACTCAGAAATTCTACTTAATTTGGGGCAAAATTCCAGAAATTTCCCTTATTCTGGGGCAAAATTGCAGAAATTTCACTTATTTTGGGGCAAAATTGCAGAAATTTCACTTATTTCAGGCTAATAAGTCAGAAATTTTCCTTATTTTGGGGCCAAAAAGACAGAAATTCCCTTTGTTTTGGGGGGGAAAGACAGAAATTCCACTTATTTAGAGGTAAAAAAGCAGAAATTCCTCTTATTTTGGAGCAAAACTGAAGAAATTTCTATTTTTTATGACAAAAGGGTATGCATTCTTCTTATTTTCGGGCAAAAAGGCAGAAATTCCCTGTATTTTGGAGCAAAATTGCAGAAATTCCCCTAATTGTGGTGCAAAAAGGCAGAAATTCCCTATATGTTGGGGCAAAAAGACAGAAATTCTCCTTATTTTGGGGCAAAACTCAGAAATTCCACTTATTTTGGTGCAAAATTCCAGAAATTTCCCTTATTTTAGGGCAAAATTGCAGAAATTTCACTTATTTTGGGGCAAAATTGCAGAAATTTATCTTATTTCAGAAAAAAATTCAGAAATTTTTCTATTTTGGTGCAAAAAGGCAGAAATTTCTTTTATTTTGGTACAAAATTGCAGAAATTTTTCTTATTTTGGGGCAAAAAGTCAGAAATCTCCCATATTTAGGGGAAAACTGCAGAAATTGCTCTTATTTTGAGGTAAAAATGCTTAAATTTCCCTTATTTTGGGGCAAAAAGGCAGAAATTTCCCTTATTTTGAGGCAAAATTGCAGAAATTTCACTTATTTTAGGGTAATAAGTCAGAAATTTTCTCTATTTTGGGGCAAAAAAGACAGAAATTCCCTTTGTTTTGGGAGAAAATACAGATATTTCACTTTTTTAGAGGCAAAAAAGCAGAAATTCCTTTTATTTTGGAGTAAAAATGAAGAAATTTCCCTTTTTTGTGGCAAAAGGTATGCATTCCACTTATTTTTGGGCTAAAAAGCAGAAATTACCCGTATTTTAGAGCAAAATTGCAGAAATTCCCCTAATTGAAAGGCAAAATGGCAGAAATTCCCTATATGTTAGGGCAAAAAGACAGAAATTCTCTTTATTTTTGGGGCAAAACTCAGAAATTCCATTTATTTTGGGGCAAAATTCCAGAAATTTCTCTTATTTTGGGGCAAAATTGCAGAAATTTCACTTATTTTGGAGCAAAATTGCAGAAATTTCACTTATTTCATGGTAAAAAGGCGTAAATTTTCCTTATTTTGATGCAAAAATGCAGAAATTCCAAATATTTTGTGGCAAAAATGAAGAAATTCCCTTTATTTTGAGGTAAAAAGGCAGAAATTCCCCTTATTTGGGGGCAAAAAAAAGAAATTTCACTTATTTTGGGGCAAAAACTCAGAAATTCCACACTTTTTTGTCAAAATTCCAGAAATTTGCCTTATTTTGGGGCAAAATTGCAGAAATTTCACTTATTTTGGTGCAAAATTGCAGAAATTTAACTTATTTCAGAAAAAAATTCAGAAATTTTCCTATTTTGGTGCAAAAAGGCAGAATTATCTTTTATTTTGGTACAAAATTGCAGAAATTTTTCTTATTTTGGGGCAAAAAAGGGAGAAATCTCCCATATTTTGGGGCAAAAATGAAGATATTCCTCTTATTTTGAGGTAAAAAGGCTGAAATTTCCTTTATTTGGGGGCAAAAAGGCAGAAATTTCCCTTATTTTGAGGAAAATTGCAGAAATTTCACTTATTTCAGGGTAATAAGTCAGAAATTTTCGTTATTTTGGGGCAAAAAAGACAGAAATTCCCTTTGTTTTGGGGGAAAATAACAGAAATTCCACTTTTTTAGAGGCAAAAAAGCAGAAATTCCTTTTATTTTGGAGTAAAAATGAAGAAATTTCTTTTTTTGTGGCAAAAGGTATACATTCCACTTATTTTTGGGCTAAAAAGCAGAAATTACCCGTATTTTGGAGCAAAATTGCAGAAAATCCCCTAATTGTGGGGCAAAGAGGCAGAAATTCCCTATATGTTAGGGCAAAAAGACAGAAATTCTCCTTATTTTGGGGCAAAACTCAGAATTTCCACTCATTTTGGGGCAAAATTCCAGAAATTTCCCTTATTTTGGGGCAAAATTGCAGAAATTTCATTTATTTTGGGTCAAAATTGCAGAAATTTCCCTTATTTCAGGTAAAAATGGCAGAAATTTTTCTTATTTTGGGGCAAAAAGGCAGAAATTCCTAATATTTTGTGGCAAAAATGCAGAAATTCCCCTTATTTTGAGGTAAAAAGGCTGAAATTCCCCTTATTTGGGTGCAAAAAGGCAGAAATTTTTCTTATTTTGGGGCAAAATTGCAGACATTTCACTTATTTCAGGGTAATAAGTCAGAAATTTTCCTTATTTTGGGGCAAAAAAGACAGAAATTCCCATAATTGTGGGGCAAAAAGGCAGAAATTCCCTATATGTTGGGGCAAAAAGACAGAAATTCTCCTTATTTTTGGGCAAAACTCAAAAATTCCACTTATTTTGGGGCAAAATTGCAGGAATTTACCTTATTTTGGGGCAAAATTGCAGAAATTTTCCTTATTTGGGGCAAAATTGCCGAAATTTCACTTATTTTCAGGTAAAAAGACTGAAATATCCTTTATTTTGGGGCAAAAAGGAGGAAATTCCCCTTATTTTGGGGCAAAATAGCAGAAATTATTCTTATTTTGGGGCAAAAAGGCTGAAATTCTTATTTTGAGGTAAAATGCTGAAATTCCCCATATTTTGGAGCAAAAGGCAAAAATTCTTCTTATTTTGGGGCAAAAAGGCACAAATTTCCCTTATTTTCGGGCAAAATTGCAGAAATTTCATTTATTTCAAGGCAAAAATTCAGAAATTCCTTTTATTTTGGGGCAAAGAGCAGAAATTTCTTTTATTATGGTACAAAATTGAAGAAATTTTTCTTATTTTGAAACAAAAAGGCAGAAAATTCCCCTTATTTTGAGGCAAAAGGCAGAAATTATTCTCAATTTGAGGTAAAATGCAGAAATTCCCTTTATTTTGGGGCTAGAAAGCAGAAATTCCCCGTATTTTGAAGCAAAATTGCAGAAATTCTCATAATTTTCGGGCAAAAGGCAAAAATTCTCCTTATTTTGGGGCAAAAAGACAGAAAATCTCCTTTTTTGGGAGCAAACAGTCAGAAATTTTCCTTATTTTGGGGCAAAATTGCAGAAATTTCCTTTACATTGGGGCAAAATTGCAGAAATTTCCATATTTTGGGGCAAAATTGCAGAAATTTCACTTATTTCAGGGAAAAAAGGCGAAAATTTTTTTTGGGGGGCAAAAAGGCAGAATTTTTTTTTATTTTGGTACAAAATTGCAGAAATTTTTCATATTTTGGGGCAAAAAGTCAGAAATTCCTCATATTTTGGGGCAAAAATGCAGAAATTCCCCTTATTTTGAGGTAAAAAGGCTGAAATTCCCCTTATTTTGGGGCAAAAAGACAGAAATTTCGTTTATTTTGGGGAAAAGGCAGAAATTGCACTTATTTTGAGTCAAAAAGGTGGAAAATCCCCTTATTTGGGGGCAAAAATGAAGAAATTTGCTTTTTTTATGGCAAAAAGGTATACATTCCCTTTATTTTTGGGCAAAATGGCACAAATTCCCCGTATTTTGGAGCAACATTGCAGAAATTCCCCTAATTTTTGGGCAAAAAGGCAGAAATTCCTCTTATTTTGGGGTAAAACTGCAGAAATTTCACTTTTTTGCGGCAAAATGTCAGAAATTCCCCTTATTTTCGGCAAAAAAGGCAGAAAATTCCCGTATTTTGGAGAATAAATTGCAGAAATTCACCTAATTTTAGGGTAAAAAAATACAGTAATTTTCTTTATTTTTGGGCAAAAAGGCAGAAATTCTCCTTATTTTAGGGCAAAAAGGCAGAAATTCGTCTTATTTTAGGGCAAAATTGCAGAAATTTTCCTTATTTGGGGGCAAAAAACAGAAATTCCTTTTATTTTGGGGCAAAATTGCAGAAATTTCCCTTATTATGGGGAAAAATTGCAGAAATTTTTCTTATTTTAGGGCAAAATTGCAGAAATTTCACTTATTTCAGAGAAAAAAAGCAAAATTTTTCTTATTTTGGGGCAAAAAGGCAGAAATTCCCATTATTTTGTGGCAAAAAGGCAGAAATTCACCTTATTTTGTGGTAAAATTGCAGAAATTTCACATATTTCAGGGCAAAAAGACAGAAATTCCCCTTATTTTGAGGTAAAAAGGCTGAAATTCCCCTTATTTAGGTGCAAAAAGGCAGAAATTTTTCTTATTTTGGGGCAAAATTGCAGACATTTCACTTATTTCAGGGTAATAAGTCAGAAATTTTCCTTATTTTGGGGCAAAAAAGACAGAAATTCCCATAATTGTGGGGCAAAAAGGCAGAAATTCCCTATATGTTGGGGCAAAAAGACAGAAATTCTCCTTATTTTTGGGCAAAACTCAAAAATTCCACTTATTTTGGGGCAAAATTGCAGGAATTTACCTTATTTTGGGGCAAAATTGCAGAAATTTTCCTTATTTGGGGCAAAATTGCCGAAATTTCACTTATTTTCAGGTAAAAAGACTGAAATATCCTTTATTTTGGGGCAAAAAGGAGGAAATTCCCCTTATTTTGGGGCAAAATAGCAGAAATTATTCTTATTTTGGGGCAAAAAGGCTGAAATTCTTATTTTGAGGTAAAATGCTGAAATTCCCCATATTTTGGAGCAAAAGGCAAAAATTCTTCTTATTTTGGGGCAAAAAGGCACAAATTTCCCTTATTTTCGGGCAAAATTGCAGAAATTTCATTTATTTCAAGGCAAAAATTCAGAAATTCCTTTTATTTTGGGGCAAAGAGCAGAAATTTCTTTTATTATGGTACAAAATTGAAGAAATTTTTCTTATTTTGAAACAAAAAGGCAGAAAATTCCCCTTATTTTGAGGCAAAAGGCAGAAATTATTCTCAATTTGAGGTAAAATGCAGAAATTCCCTTTATTTTGGGGCTAGAAAGCAGAAATTCCCCGTATTTTGAAGCAAAATTGCAGAAATTCTCATAATTTTCGGGCAAAAGGCAAAAATTCTCCTTATTTTGGGGCAAAAAGACAGAAAATCTCCTTTTTTGGGAGCAAACAGTCAGAAATTTTCCTTATTTTGGGGCAAAATTGCAGAAATTTCCTTTACATTGGGGCAAAATTGCAGAAATTTCCATATTTTGGGGCAAAATTGCAGAAATTTCACTTATTTCAGGGAAAAAAGGCGAAAATTTTTTTTGGGGGGCAAAAAGGCAGAATTTTTTTTTATTTTGGTACAAAATTGCAGAAATTTTTCATATTTTGGGGCAAAAAGTCAGAAATTCCTCATATTTTGGGGCAAAAATGCAGAAATTCCCCTTATTTTGAGGTAAAAAGGCTGAAATTCCCCTTATTTTGGGGCAAAAAGACAGAAATTTCGTTTATTTTGGGGAAAAGGCAGAAATTGCACTTATTTTGAGTCAAAAAGGTGGAAAATCCCCTTATTTGGGGGCAAAAATGAAGAAATTTGCTTTTTTTATGGCAAAAAGGTATACATTCCCTTTATTTTTGGGCAAAATGGCACAAATTCCCCGTATTTTGGAGCAACATTGCAGAAATTCCCCTAATTTTTGGGCAAAAAGGCAGAAATTCCTCTTATTTTGGGGTAAAACTGCAGAAATTTCACTTTTTTGCGGCAAAATGTCAGAAATTCCCCTTATTTTCGGCAAAAAAGGCAGAAAATTCCCGTATTTTGGAGAATAAATTGCAGAAATTCACCTAATTTTAGGGTAAAAAAATACAGTAATTTTCTTTATTTTTGGGCAAAAAGGCAGAAATTCTCCTTATTTTAGGGCAAAAAGGCAGAAATTCGTCTTATTTTAGGGCAAAATTGCAGAAATTTTCCTTATTTGGGGGCAAAAAACAGAAATTCCTTTTATTTTGGGGCAAAATTGCAGAAATTTCCCTTATTATGGGGAAAAATTGCAGAAATTTTTCTTATTTTAGGGCAAAATTGCAGAAATTTCACTTATTTCAGAGAAAAAAAGCAAAATTTTTCTTATTTTGGGGCAAAAAGGCAGAAATTCCCATTATTTTGTGGCAAAAAGGCAGAAATTCACCTTATTTTGTGGTAAAATTGCAGAAATTTCACATATTTCAGGGCAAAAAGACAGAAATTCCCCTTATTTTAAGGCAGAAAGGCAGAAATTCCCCTTATTTTGGAATAAAATTGCAGAAATTTTTTTTCTTTAGGGGCAAAAAGGCAGAAAATCCACTTAATTTCGGGTAAAAAAGCAGAAATTCCTCTTATTTTGGAGCAAAATTGCAGAAACTCCCCTAATTTTGGGGCATAAAGGCAGAAATTCCCTTTATTTTGGGGCAAAAATAGAGAATTCTCATTATTTTGGGGCAAAAATCAGAAATTTCCCTTATTTCAGGTCAAAATTTTAGAAATTTCTTTTATATTGTTACAGACTTGCAGAAATTTTTCTTATTTTGTGGCAAAAAGGCAGAAATTTCTCATATTTTGGTGCAAAAAGCCTAAAATTTCCTTTATTATGAGGTAAAATCCTGAAATTCCCCATATTTTGGGGCAAAAAGGCAGAAATTCCCCTCATTTGGAGGCAAAAATACACAAATTTCCCTTATTTTCGGGCATAATTGCAGGAATTTCATTTATTTCAGGGCAAAAAGTCAGAAATTCCTTTTATTTTGGGGCAAAAAGCAGAAATTTCTTTTATTTTGATACAAAATTGTAGAAATTTTCCTTATTTTGGAACAAAAAGGCAAAAATTACCCATATTTTGGGGAAAAAGGCAGAAATTCCCCTTATTTTGAGGTAAAAAGGCTGAAATTCCCGTTATTTTGGGGTAAAAAGGCAGAAATTCCCTTTACTTTGTGGCAAAAAGGCAGAAATTCCCGTTAATTGGGGCAGAAAAGCAGAAATTTTCCTTATTTAAGGGCAATAGGGCAGATATTCCCCATATTTTGTGGCAAAAAGGCAGAAATTCCCCTTATTTGGAGGTAAAATGATGAAATTCCCCTTTTTTTCGGCAAAAAGGCAGAAATTCCTATTATTTTGGGGCAAAATTGCAGAAATTTCCTTTATTTTGGGGCAAAATTGCAGAAATTTCCCTTATTTTGGGGCAAAATTGCAGAAATTTCACTTATTTCAGGGAAAAAGCACAGAAATTTCTCTTATTTTGGGGCAAAAAGGCAGAAATTTCTTTTATTTTGGTACAAAATTGCAGAAATTTTCTTTATTTTGGGGCAAAAATGAAGAAATTCCCCATATTTTGGGGCAAAAAGGAAGAGATTCCCCTTATCATGAGGTAAAATGCTGAAATATCCCTTATTTTGGGGCAAAAAGACAGAAATTCCCTTTATTTTGTGGCAAAAAGGCAAAAATTTCCCTTATTTTGGGGCAAAATTGCAGAAATTTCACTTATTTCAGGGCAATATTCAAAAATTCCTTTTATTTTTTGGCAAAAAGAGAAATTTTGTTTATTTTTGGGTAAAAAGGCAGAAATTTCACTTATTGTGAGGTAAGAAGGCAGAAATCCCTCTTATTTTGGGGCAAAAATGAAGAAATTTCCCTTTTTTTGTGGCAAAAGGTATATATTCTCCTTATTTTCGGGCAAAAAAGCAGAAATATCCCGTTTTTTGGAGCACAATTGCAGAAAATCCCCTAATTGTGGGGCAAAAAGGCAGAAATTCCCTATATGTTGGGGCAAAAAGACAGAAATTCTCCTTATTTTGGGGCAAAACTCAGAAATTCCACTTATTTTGGGGCAAAATTCCAGAAATTTCCCTAATTTTGGGGCAAATTTGCAGAAATTTCACTTATTTTGAGGCAAAATTGCAGAAATTTCACTTATTTCAGATAAAAAAAAGGCAGAAATTTTTCTTATTTTGGGGCAAAAAGGCAGAAATTCCTCATATTTTGTGGCAAAAATGCAGAAATTCCCTTTATTTTGAGGTAAAAAGGCTGAAATTCCCCTTATTTGGGGGCAAAAAGGCAGAAATTTCCCTTATTTTGGGGCAAAATTGCAGAAATTTCACTTATTTCAGGGCAAAATTCAAAAATTCCTTTTATTTTGGGGCTAAAAGTCAGAAATTCCGTTTATTTTTGGGTAAAAAGGCAGAAATTTCACTTATTTTGAGGTAAGAAGGCAGAAATTCCTCTTATTTTGGGGCAAAAATGAAGAAATTTCCCTTTTTTGTGGCAAAAGGTATACATTCCCCTTATTTTCGGGCAAAAAAGCAGAAATTCCCCGTATTTAGGAGCAAGATTGCAGAAAATCCCCTAATTGTGGGGCAAAAAGGCAGAAATTCCCTATATGTTGGGGCAAAAAGACAGAAATTCTCCTTATTTTGGGGCAAAACTCAGAAATTCCACTTAATTTGGGGCAAAATTCCAGAAATTTCCCTTATTTTGGGGCAAAATTGCAGAAATTTTACTTATTTTGGGGCAAAATTGCAGAAATTTCACTTATTTCAGGTAAAAATGGCAGAAATTTTTCTTATTTTGGGGCAAAAAGGCAGAAATTCCTAATATTTTGTGGCAAAAATGCAGAAATTCCCCTTATTTTGAGGTAAAAAGGCTGAAATTCCCCTTATTTGGGGGCAAAAAGGCAGAAATTTCCCTTATTTTGGGGCAAAATTGCAAACATTTCACTTATTTCAGGGTAATAAGTCAGAAATTTTCCTTATTTTGGGGCAAAAAACACAGAAATTCCCTTTGTTTTGGAAGGAAAATACAGAAATTCCACTTCTTTAGAGGCAAAAAGGCAGAAATTCCCCTTATTTTGAAGCAAAAATGAAGAAATTCCCCTAATTGTTGGGCAAAAAGGCAGAAATTCCCTATATGTTGGGGCAAAAAGACAAATTCTTCTTATTTTGGGACAAAACTCAGAAATTCCACTTATTTTGGGGCAAAATTGCAGGAATTTACCTTATTTTGAGGCAAAATTGCAGAAATTTCCCTTATTTGGGGCAAAATTGCAGAAATTTCACTTATTTTCAGGTAAAAAGGCTGAAATATCCTTTATTTTGGGGCAAAAAGGAAGAAATTCCCCTTATTTTGGGGCAAAATTGCAGAAATTTTCCTTATTTTGGGGCAAAAAGGCTGAAATTCTTATTTTGAGGTAAAATGCTGAAATTCCCCATATTTTGGGGCAAAAGGCAAAACTTCTTTTTATTTTGGGGCAAAGAGGCACAAATTTCCCTTATTTTCGGGCAAAATTGCAGAAATTTCATTTATTTCAGGGCAAAAAGTCAGAAATTTCTTTTATTTTGGGGCAAAGAGCAGAAATTTCTTTTATTATGGTACAAAATTGAAGAAATTTTTCTTATTTTGAAATAAAAAGGCAGAAAATTCCCCTTATTTTGAGGCAAAAGGCAGAAATTATTCTCAATTTGAGGTAAAATGCAGAAATTCCCTTTATTTTGGGGCTAAAAAACAGAAATTCCCTGTATTTTGAAGCAAAATTGCAGAAATTCTCATAATTTTCGGGCAAAAATGCAGAAATTCCACTTATTTTGGGACAAAAAGACAGAAAATCTCCTTTTTCGGGAGCAAACTATCAGAAATTCCCCTTATTTTGGGGCAAAATTGCAGAAATTTCACTTATTTTGGTGCAAAATTGCAGAAATTTAACTTATTTCAGAAAAAAATTCAGAAATTTTCCTATTTTGAGCAAAAAGGCAGAATTATCTTTTATTTTGGTACAAAATTGCAGAAATTTTTCTTATTTTGGGGCAAAAAGGGAGAAATCTCCCATATTTTGGGGCAAAAATGAAGATATTCCTCTTATTTTGAGGTAAAAAGGCTGAAATTTCCTTTATTTGGGGGCAAAAAGGCAGAAATTTCCCTTATTTTGAGGAAAATTGCAGAAATTTCACTTATTTCAGGGTAATAAGTCAGAAATTTTCATTATTTTGGGGCAAAAAAGACAGAAATTCCCTTTGTTTTGGGGGAAAAAGACAGAAATTCCACTTTTTTAGAGGCAAAAAAGCAGAAATTCCTTTTATTTTGGAGTAAAAATGAAGAAATTTCTTTTTTTGTGGCAAAAGGTATACATTCCAATTATTTTTGGGCTAAAAAGCAGAAATTACCCGTATTTTGGAGCAAAATTGCAGAAAATCCCCTAATTGTGGGGCAAAGAGGAAGAAATTTTCTATATGTTAGGGCAAAAAGACAGAAATTCTCCTTATTTTGGGGCAAAACTCAGAATTTCCACTTATTTTGGGGCAAAATTCCAGAAATTTCCCTTATTTTGGGGCAAAATTGCAGAAATTTCACTTATTTTGGGGCAAAATTGCAGAAATTTCCTTTATTTCAGGTAAAAATGGCAGAAATTTTTCTTATTTTGGGGCAAAAAGGCAGAAATTCCTAATATTTTGTGGCAAAAATGCAGAAATTCCCCTTATTTTGAGGTAAAAAGGCTGAAATTCCCCTTATTTGGGTGCAAAAAGGCAGAATTTTTTCTTATTTTGGGGCAAAATTGCAGACATTTCACTTATTTCAGGGTAATAAGTCAGAAATTTTCCTTATTTTGGGGCAAAAAAGACAGAAATTCCCCTAATTGTGGGGCAAAAAGGCAGAAATTCCCTATATGTTGTGGCAAAAAGACAGAAATTCTCCTTATTTTTGGGCAAAACTCAAAAATTCCACTTATTTTGGGGCAAAATTGCAGGAATTTACCTTATTTTGGGGCAAAATTGCAGAAATTTTCCTTATTTGGGGCAAAATTGCAGAAATTTCACTTATTTTCAGGTAAAAAGACAGAAATATCCTTTATTTTGAGGCAAAACGGAGGAAATTCCCCTTATTTTGGGGCAAAATTGCAGAAATTTTTCTTATTTTGGGGCAAAAAGGCTGAAATTCTTATTTTGAGGTAAAATGCTGAAATTCCCCATATTTTGGGGCAAAAGGCAAAAATTCTTCTTATTTTGGGGCAAAAAGGCACAAATTTCCCTTATTTTCGGGCAAAATTGCAGAAATTTCATTTATTTCAAGGCAAAAATTCAGAAATTCCTTTTATTTTGGGGCAAAGAGCAGAAATTTCTTTTATTATGGTACAAAATTGAAGAAATTTTTCTTATTTTGAAACAAAAAGGCAGAAAATTCCCCTTATTTTGAGGCAAAAGGCAGAAACTATTCTTATTTTGTGGTAAAATGCAGAAATTCCCTTTATTTTGGGGCTAGAAAGCAGAAATTCCCCGTATTTTGAAGCAAAATTGCAGAAATTCTCATAATTTTCGGGCAAAAGGCAAAAATTCTCCTTATTTTGGGGCAAAAAGAGAGAAAATCTCCTTTTTTGGGAGCAAACAGTCAGAAATTTTCCTTATTTTGGGGCAAAATTGCAGAAATTTCCTTTACATTGGGGCAAAATTGCAGAAATTTCCATATTTTGGGGCAAAATTGCAGAAATTTCACTTATTTCAGGGAAAAAAGGCGAAAATTTTTTTTGGGGGGCAAAAAGGCAGAAATTTTTTTTATTTTGGTACAAAATTGCAGAAATTTTTCTTATTTTGGGGCAAAAAGTCAGAAATTCCTCATATTTTGGGGCAAAAATGCAGAAATTCCCCTTATTTTGAGGTAAAAAGGCTGAAATTCCCCTTATTTTGGGGCAAAAAGACAGAAATTTCGTTTATTTTGGGGAAAAGGCAGAAATTGCACTTATTTTGAGTCCAAAAGGTGGAAAATCCCCTTATTTGGGGGCAAAAATGAAGAAATTTGCTTTTTTTATGGCAAAAAGGTATACATTCCCTTTATTTTTGGGCAAAATGGCACAAATTCCCCGTATTTTGGAGCAACATTGCAGAAATTCCCCTAATTTTTGGGCAAAAAGGCAGAAATTCCCCTTATTTTGGGGTAAAACTGCAGAAATTTCACTTTTTTGCGGCAAAATGTCAGAAATTCCCCTTATTTTCGGCAAAAAAGGCAGAAAATTCCCGTATTTTGGAGAATAAATTGCAGAAATTCACCTAATTTTAGGGTAAAAAAATACAGTAATTTTCTTTATTTTTGGGCAAAAAGGCAGAAATTCTCCTTATTTTAGGGCAAAAAGGCAGAAATTCTTCTTATTTTAGGGCAAAATTGCAGAAATTTTCCTTATTTGGGGGCAAAAAACAGAAATTCCTTTTATTTTGGGGCAAAATTGCAGAAATTTCCCTTATTATGGGGAAAAATTGCAGAAATTTTTCTTATTTTAGGGCAAAATTGCAGAAATTTCACTTATTTCAGAGAAAAAAAGCAAAATTTTTCTTATTTTGGGGCAAAAAGGCAGAAATTCCCATTATTTTGGGGCAAAAAGGCAGAAATTCACCTTATTTTGTGGTAAAATTGCAGAAATTTCACATATTTCAGGGCAAAAAGACAGAAATTCCCCTTATTTTAAGGCAGAAAGGCAGAAATTCCCCTTATTTTGGAATAAAATTGCAGAAATTTTTTTTCTTTAGGGGCAAAAAGGCAGAAAATCCACTTAATTTCGGGTAAAAAAGCAGAAATTCCTCTTATTTTGTAGCAAAATTGCAGAAACTCCCCTAATTTTGGGGCATAAAGGCAGAAATTCCCTTTATTTTGGGGCAAAAATAGAGAAATTCTCATTATTTTGGGGCAAAAATCAGAAATTTCCCTTATTTCAGGTCAAAATTTTAGAAATTTCTTTTATATTGTTACAGACTTGCAGAAATTTTTCTTATTTTGTGGCAAAAAGGCAGAAATTTCCCATATTTTGGTGCAAAAAGCCTAAAATTTCCTTTATTATGAGGTAAAATCCTGAAATTCCCCATATTTTGGGGCAAAAAGGCAGAAATTCCCCTCATTTGGAGGCAAAAATACACAAATTTCCCTTATTTTCGGGCATAATTGCAGGAATTTCATTTATTTCAGGGCAAAAAGTCAGAAATTCCTTTTATTTTGGGGCAAAAAGCAGAAATTTCTTTTATTTTGATACAAAATTGTAGAAATTTTCCTTATTTTGGAACAAAAAGGCAAAAATTACCCATATTTTGGGGAAAAAGGCAGAAATTCCCCTTATTTTGAGGTAAAAAGGCTGAAATTCCCGTTATTTTGGGGTAAAAAGGCAGAAATTCCCTTTACTTTGTGGCAAAAAGGCAGAAATTCCCGTTAATTGGGGCAGAAAAGCAGAAATTTTCCTTATTTAAGGGCAATAGGGCAGATATTCCCCATATTTTGTGGCAAAAAGGCAGAAATTCCCCTTATTTGGAGGTAAAATGATGAAATTCCCCTTTTTTTCGGCAAAAAGGCAGAAATTCCTATTATTTTGGGGCAAAATTGCAGAAATTTCCTTTATTTTGGGGCAAAATTGCAGAAATTTCCCTTATTTTGGGGCAAAATTGCAGAAATTTCACTTATTTCAGGGAAAAAGCACAGAAATTTCTCTTATTTTGGGGCAAAAAGGCAGAAATTTCTTTTATTTTGGTACAAAATTGCAGAAATTTTCTTTATTTTGGGGCAAAAATGAAGAAATTCCCCATATTTTGGGGCAAAAAGGAAGAGATTCCCCTTATCATGAGGTAAAATGCTGAAATATCCCTTATTTTGGGGCAAAAAGACAGAAATTCCCTTTATTTTGTGGCAAAAAGGCAAAAATTTCCCTTATTTTGGGGCAAAATTGCAGAAATTTCACTTATTTCAGGGCAAAATTCAAAAATTCCTTTTATTTTTTGGCAAAAAGAGAAATTTTGTTTATTTTTGGGTAAAAAGGCAGAAATTTCACTTATTGTGAGGTAAGAAGGCAGAAATTCCTCTTATTTTGGGGCAAAAATGAAGAAATTTCCCTTTTTTTGTGGCAAAAGGTATATATTCTCCTTATTTTCGGGCAAAAAAGCAGAAATATCCCGTTTTTTGGAGCACAATTGCAGAAAATCCCCTAATTGTGGGGCAAAAAGGCAGAAATTCCCTATATGTTGGGGCAAAAAGACAGAAATTCTCCTTATTTTGGGGCAAAACTCAGAAATTCCACTTATTTTGGGGCAAAATTCCAGAAATTTCCCTAATTTTGGGGCAAATTTGCAGAAATTTCACTTATTTTGGGGCAAAATTGCAGAAATTTCACTTATTTCAGATAAAAAAAAGGCAGAAATTTTTCTTATTTTGGGGCAAAAAGGCAGAAATTCCTAATATTTTGTGGCAAAAATGCAGAAATTCCCTTTATTTTGAGGTAAAAAGGCTGAAATTCCCCTTATTTGGGGGCAAAAAGGCAGAAATTTCCCTTATTTTGGGGCAAAATTGCAGAAATTTCACTTATTTCAGGGCAAAATTCAAAAATTCCTTTTATTTTGGGGCTAAAAGTCAGAAATTCCGTTTATTTTTGGGTAAAAAGGCAGAAATTTCACTTATTTTGAGGTAAGAAGGCAGAAATTCCTCTTATTTTGGGGCAAAAATGAAGAAATTTCCCTTTTTTGTGGCAAAAGGTATACATTCCCCTTATTTTCGGGCAAAAAAGCAGAAATTCCCCGTATTTAGGAGCAAGATTGCAGAAAATCCCCTAATTGTGGGGCAAAAAGCAGAAATTCCCTATATGTTGGGGCAAAAAGACAGAAATTCTCCTTATTTTGGGGCAAAACTCAGAAATTCCACTTAATTTGGGGCAAAATTCCAGAAATTTCCCTTATTTTGGGGCAAAATTGCAGAAATTTTACTTATTTTGGGGCAAAATTGCAGAAATTTCACTTATTTCAGGTAAAAATGGCAGAAATTTTTCTTATTTTGGGGCAAAAAGGCAGAAATTCCTAATATTTTGTGGCAAAAATGCAGAAATTCCCCTTATTTTGAGGTAAAAAGGCTGAAATTCCCCTTATTTGGGGGCAAAAAGGCAGAAATTTCCCTTATTTTGGGGCAAAATTGCAGAAATTTCACTTATTTCAGAGAAAAAAAGCAAAATTTTTCTTATTTTGGGGCAAAAAGGCAGAAATTCCCATTATTTTGGGGCAAAAAGGCAGAAATTCACCTTATTTTGTGGTAAAATTGCAGAAATTTCACATATTTCAGGGCAAAAAGACAGAAATTCCCCTTATTTTAAGGCAGAAAGGCAGAAATTCCCCTTATTTTGGAATAAAATTGCAGAAATTTTTTTTCTTTAGGGGCAAAAAGGCAGAAAATCCACTTAATTTCGGGTAAAAAAGCAGAAATTCCTCTTATTTTGTAGCAAAATTGCAGAAACTCCCCTAATTTTGGGGCATAAAGGCAGAAATTCCCTTTATTTTGGGGCAAAAATAGAGAAATTCTCATTATTTTGGGGCAAAAATCAGAAATTTCCCTTATTTCAGGTCAAAATTTTAGAAATTTCTTTTATATTGTTACAGACTTGCAGAAATTTTTCTTATTTTGTGGCAAAAAGGCAGAAATTTCCCATATTTTGGTGCAAAAAGCCTAAAATTTCCTTTATTATGAGGTAAAATCCTGAAATTCCCCATATTTTGGGGCAAAAAGGCAGAAATTCCCCTCATTTGGAGGCAAAAATACACAAATTTCCCTTATTTTCGGGCATAATTGCAGGAATTTCATTTATTTCAGGGCAAAAAGTCAGAAATTCCTTTTATTTTGGGGCAAAAAGCAGAAATTTCTTTTATTTTGATACAAAATTGTAGAAATTTTCCTTATTTTGGAACAAAAAGGCAAAAATTACCCATATTTTGGGGAAAAAGGCAGAAATTCCCCTTATTTTGAGGTAAAAAGGCTGAAATTCCCGTTATTTTGGGGTAAAAAGGCAGAAATTCCCTTTACTTTGTGGCAAAAAGGCAGAAATTCCCGTTAATTGGGGCAGAAAAGCAGAAATTTTCCTTATTTAAGGGCAATAGGGCAGATATTCCCCATATTTTGTGGCAAAAAGGCAGAAATTCCCCTTATTTGGAGGTAAAATGATGAAATTCCCCTTTTTTTCGGCAAAAAGGCAGAAATTCCTATTATTTTGGGGCAAAATTGCAGAAATTTCCTTTATTTTGGGGCAAAATTGCAGAAATTTCCCTTATTTTGGGGCAAAATTGCAGAAATTTCACTTATTTCAGGGAAAAAGCACAGAAATTTCTCTTATTTTGGGGCAAAAAGGCAGAAATTTCTTTTATTTTGGTACAAAATTGCAGAAATTTTCTTTATTTTGGGGCAAAAATGAAGAAATTCCCCATATTTTGGGGCAAAAAGGAAGAGATTCCCCTTATCATGAGGTAAAATGCTGAAATATCCCTTATTTTGGGGCAAAAAGACAGAAATTCCCTTTATTTTGTGGCAAAAAGGCAAAAATTTCCCTTATTTTGGGGCAAAATTGCAGAAATTTCACTTATTTCAGGGCAAAATTCAAAAATTCCTTTTATTTTGGGGCTAAAAGTCAGAAATTCCGTTTATTTTTGGGTAAAAAGGCAGAAATTTCACTTATTTTGAGGTAAGAAGGCAGAAATTCCTCTTATTTTGGGGCAAAAATGAAGAAATTTCCCTTTTTTGTGGCAAAAGGTATACATTCCCCTTATTTTCGGGCAAAAAAGCAGAAATTCCCCGTATTTAGGAGCAAGATTGCAGAAAATCCCCTAATTGTGGGGCAAAAAGCAGAAATTCCCTATATGTTGGGGCAAAAAGACAGAAATTCTCCTTATTTTGGGGCAAAACTCAGAAATTCCACTTAATTTGGGGCAAAATTCCAGAAATTTCCTTATTTTGGGGCAAAATTGCAGAAATTTTACTTATTTTGGGGCAAAATTGCAGAAATTTCACTTATTTCAGGTAAAAATGGCAGAAATTTTTCTTATTTTGGGGCAAAAAGGCAGAAATTCCTAATATTTTGTGGCAAAAATGCAGAAATTCCCCTTATTTTGAGGTAAAAAGGCTGAAATTCCCCTTATTTGGGGGCAAAAAGGCAGAAATTTCCCTTATTTTGGGGCAAAATTGCAGAAATTTCACTTATTTCAGAGAAAAAAAGCAAAATTTTTCTTATTTTGGGGCAAAAAGGCAGAAATTCCCATTATTTTGGGGCAAAAAGGCAGAAATTCACCTTATTTTGTGGTAAAATTGCAGAAATTTCACATATTTCAGGGCAAAAAGACAGAAATTCCCCTTATTTTAAGGCAGAAAGGCAGAAATTCCCCTTATTTTGGAATAAAATTGCAGAAATTTTTTTTCTTTAGGGGCAAAAAGGCAGAAAATCCACTTAATTTCGGGTAAAAAAGCAGAAATTCCTCTTATTTTGGAGCAAAATTGCAGAAACTCCCCTAATTTTGGGGCATAAAGGCAGAAATTCCCTTTATTTTGGGGCAAAAATAGAGAATTCTCATTATTTTGGGGCAAAAATCAGAAATTTCCCTTATTTCAGGTCAAAATTTTAGAAATTTCTTTTATATTGTTACAGACTTGCAGAAATTTTTCTTATTTTGTGGCAAAAAGGCAGAAATTTCTCATATTTTGGTGCAAAAAGCCTAAAATTTCCTTTATTATGAGGTAAAATCCTGAAATTCCCCATATTTTGGGGCAAAAAGGCAGAAATTCCCCTCATTTGGAGGCAAAAATACACAAATTTCCCTTATTTTCGGGCATAATTGCAGGAATTTCATTTATTTCAGGGCAAAAAGTCAGAAATTCCTTTTATTTTGGGGCAAAAAGCAGAAATTTCTTTTATTTTGATACAAAATTGTAGAAATTTTCCTTATTTTGGAACAAAAAGGCAAAAATTACCCATATTTTGGGGAAAAAGGCAGAAATTCCCCTTATTTTGAGGTAAAAAGGCTGAAATTCCCGTTATTTTGGGGTAAAAAGGCAGAAATTCCCTTTACTTTGTGGCAAAAAGGCAGAAATTCCCGTTAATTGGGGCAGAAAAGCAGAAATTTTCCTTATTTAAGGGCAATAGGGCAGATATTCCCCATATTTTGTGGCAAAAAGGCAGAAATTCCCCTTATTTGGAGGTAAAATGATGAAATTCCCCTTTTTTTCGGCAAAAAGGCAGAAATTCCTATTATTTTGGGGCAAAATTGCAGAAATTTCCTTTATTTTGGGGCAAAATTGCAGAAATTTCCCTTATTTTGGGGCAAAATTGCAGAAATTTCACTTATTTCAGGGAAAAAGCACAGAAATTTCTCTTATTTTGGGGCAAAAAGGCAGAAATTTCTTTTATTTTGGTACAAAATTGCAGAAATTTTCTTTATTTTGGGGCAAAAATGAAGAAATTCCCCATATTTTGGGGCAAAAAGGAAGAGATTCCCCTTATCATGAGGTAAAATGCTGAAATATCCCTTATTTTGGGGCAAAAAGACAGAAATTCCCTTTATTTTGTGGCAAAAAGGCAAAAATTTCCCTTATTTTGGGGCAAAATTGCAGAAATTTCACTTATTTCAGGGCAAAATTCAAAAATTCCTTTTATTTTTTGGCAAAAAGAGAAATTTTGTTTATTTTTGGGTAAAAAGGCAGAAATTTCACTTATTGTGAGGTAAGAAGGCAGAAATTCCTCTTATTTTGGGGCAAAAATGAAGAAATTTCCCTTTTTTTGTGGCAAAAGGTATATATTCTCCTTATTTTCGGGCAAAAAAGCAGAAATATCCCGTTTTTTGGAGCAAAATTGCAGAAAATCCCCTAATTGTGGGGCAAAAAGGCAGAAATTCCCTATATGTTGGGGCAAAAAGACAGAAATTCTCCTTATTTTGGGGCAAAACTCAGAAATTCCACTTATTTTGGGGCAAAATTCCAGAAATTTCCCTAATTTTGGGGCAAATTTGCAGAAATTTCACTTATTTTGGGGCAAAATTGCAGAAATTTCACTTATTTCAGATAAAAAAAGGCAGAAATTTTTCTTATTTTGGGGCAAAAAGGCAGAAATTCCTAATATTTTGTGGCAAAAATGCAGAAATTCCCTTTATTTTGAGGTAAAAAGGCTGAAATTCCCCTTATTTGGGGGCAAAAAGGCAGAAATTTCCCTTATTTTGGGGCAAAATTGCAGAAATTTCACTTATTTCAGGGCAAAATTCAAAAATTCCTTTTATTTTGGGGCTAAAAGTCAGAAATTCCGTTTATTTTTGGGTAAAAAGGCAGAAATTTCACTTATTTTGAGGTAAGAAGGCAGAAATTCCTCTTATTTTGGGGCAAAAATGAAGAAATTTCCCTTTTTTGTGGCAAAAGGTATACATTCCCCTTATTTTCGGGCAAAAAAGCAGAAATTCCCCGTATTTAGGAGCAAGATTGCAGAAAATCCCCTAATTGTGGGGCAAAAAGCAGAAATTCCCTATATGTTGGGGCAAAAAGACAGAAATTCTCCTTATTTTGGGGCAAAACTCAGAAATTCCACTTAATTTGGGGCAAAATTCCAGAAATTTCCCTTATTTTGGGGCAAAATTGCAGAAATTTTACTTATTTTGGGGCAAAATTGCAGAAATTTCACTTATTTCAGGTAAAAATGGCAGAAATTTTTCTTATTTTGGGGCAAAAAGGCAGAAATTCCTAATATTTTGTGGCAAAAATGCAGAAATTCCCCTTATTTTGAGGTAAAAAGGCTGAAATTCCCCTTATTTGGGGGCAAAAAGGCAGAAATTTCCCTTATTTTGGGGCAAAATTGCAGAAATTTCACTTATTTCAGAGAAAAAAAGCAAAATTTTTCTTATTTTGGGGCAAAAAGGCAGAAATTCCCATTATTTTGGGGCAAAAAGGCAGAAATTCACCTTATTTTGTGGTAAAATTGCAGAAATTTCACATATTTCAGGGCAAAAAGACAGAAATTCCCCTTATTTTAAGGCAGAAAGGCAGAAATTCCCCTTATTTTGGAATAAAATTGCAGAAATTTTTTTTCTTTAGGGGCAAAAAGGCAGAAAATCCACTTAATTTCGGGTAAAAAAGCAGAAATTCCTCTTATTTTGTAGCAAAATTGCAGAAACTCCCCTAATTTTGGGGCATAAAGGCAGAAATTCCCTTTATTTTGGGGCAAAAATAGAGAAATTCTCATTATTTTGGGGCAAAAATCAGAAATTTCCCTTATTTCAGGTCAAAATTTTAGAAATTTCTTTTATATTGTTACAGACTTGCAGAAATTTTTCTTATTTTGTGGCAAAAAGGCAGAAATTTCCCATATTTTGGTGCAAAAAGCCTAAAATTTCCTTTATTATGAGGTAAAATCCTGAAATTCCCCATATTTTGGGGCAAAAAGGCAGAAATTCCCCTCATTTGGAGGCAAAAATACACAAATTTCCCTTATTTTCGGGCATAATTGCAGGAATTTCATTTATTTCAGGGCAAAAAGTCAGAAATTCCTTTTATTTTGGGGCAAAAAGCAGAAATTTCTTTTATTTTGATACAAAATTGTAGAAATTTTCCTTATTTTGGAACAAAAAGGCAAAAATTACCCATATTTTGGGGAAAAAGGCAGAAATTCCCCTTATTTTGAGGTAAAAAGGCTGAAATTCCCGTTATTTTGGGGTAAAAAGGCAGAAATTCCCTTTACTTTGTGGCAAAAAGGCAGAAATTCCCGTTAATTGGGGCAGAAAAGCAGAAATTTTCCTTATTTAAGGGCAATAGGGCAGATATTCCCCATATTTTGTGGCAAAAAGGCAGAAATTCCCCTTATTTGGAGGTAAAATGATGAAATTCCCCTTTTTTTCGGCAAAAAGGCAGAAATTCCTATTATTTTGGGGCAAAATTGCAGAAATTTCCTTTATTTTGGGGCAAAATTGCAGAAATTTCCCTTATTTTGGGGCAAAATTGCAGAAATTTCACTTATTTCAGGGAAAAAGCACAGAAATTTCTCTTATTTTGGGGCAAAAAGGCAGAAATTTCTTTTATTTTGGTACAAAACTGCAGAAATTTTCTTTATTTTGGGGCAAAAATGAAGAAATTCCCCATATTTTGGGGCAAAAAGGAAGAGATTCCCCTTATCATGAGGTAAAATGCTGAAATATTTCTTATTTTGGGGCAAAAAGACAGAAATTCCCTTTATTTTGTGGCAAAAAGGCAAAAATTTCCTTATTTTGGGGCAAAATTGCAGAAATTTCACTTATTTCAGGGCAAAATTCAAAAATTCCTTTTATTTTTGGGCAAAAAGAGAAATTTTGTTTATTTTTGGGTAAAAAGGCAGAAATTTCACTTATTGTGAGGTAAGAAGGCAGAAATTCCTCTTATTTTGGGGCAAAAATGAAGAAATTTCCCTTTTTTTGTGGCAAAAGGTATATATTCTCCTTATTTTCGGGCAAAAAAGCAGAAATATCCCGTTTTTTGGAGCACAATTGCAGAAAATCCCCTAATTGTGGGGCAAAAAGGCAGAAATTCCCTATATGTTGGGGCAAAAAGACAGAAATTCTTCTTATTTTGGGGCAAAACTCAGAAATTCCACTTATTTTGGGGCAAAATTCCAGAAATTTCCCTTATTTTGGGGCAAATTTGCAGAAATTTCACTTATTTTGGGGCAAAATTGCAGAAATTTCACTTATTTCAAATAAAAAAAAGGCAGAAATTTTTCTTATTTTGGGGCAAAAAGGCAGAAATTCCTAATATTTTGTGGCAAAAATGCAAAAATTCCCTTTATTTTGAGGTAAAAAGGCTGAAATTCCCCTTATTTGGTGGCAAAAAGGCAGAAATTTCCCTTATTTTGGGGCAAAATTGCAGAAATTTCACTTATTTCAGGGCAAAATTCAAAAATTCCTTTTATTTTGGGGCTAAAAGTCAGAAATTCCGTTTATTTTTGGGTAAAAAGGCAGAAATTTCACTTATTTTGAGGTAAGAAGGCAGAAATTCCTCTTATTTTGGGGCAAAAATGAAGAAATTTCCCTTTTTTGTGGCAAAAGGTATACATTCCCCTTGTTTTCGGGCAAAAAAGCAGAAATTCCCCGTATTTAGGAGCAAGACTGCAGAAAATCCCCTAATTGTTGGGCAAAAAGGCAGAAATTCCCTATATGTTGGGGCAAAAAGACAGAAATTCTCCTTATTTTGGGGCAAAACTCAGAAATTCCACTTATTTTGGGGCAAAATTCCAGAAATTTCCCTTATTTTGGGGCAAAATTGCAGAAATTTTACTTATTTTGGGGCAAAATTGCAGAAATTTCACTTATTTCAGGTAAAAATGGCAGAAATTTTTGTTATTTTGGGGCAAAAAGGCAGAAATTCCTAATATTTTGTGGCAAAAATGCAGAAATTCCCCTTATTTTGAGGTAAAAAGGCTGAAATTCCCCTTATTTGGGGGCAAAAAGGCAGAAATTTCCCTTATTTTGGGGCAAAATTGCAAACATTTCACTTATTTCAGGGTAATAAGTCAGAAATTTTCCTTATTTTGGGGCAAAAAACACAGAAATTCCCTTTGTTTTGGAAGGAAAATACAGAAATTCCACTTCTTTAGAGGCAAAAAGGCAGAAATTCCCCTTATTTTGAAGCAAAAATGAAGAAATTCCCCTAATTGTTGGGCAAAAAGGCAGAAATTCCCTATATGTTGGGGCAAAAAGACAGAAATTCTTCTTATTTTGGGACAAAACTCAGAAATTCCACTTATTTTGGGGCAAAATTGCAGGAATTTACCTTATTTTGAGGCAAAATTGCAGAAATTTCCCTTATTTGGGGCAAAATTGCAGAAATTTCACTTATTTTCAGGTAAAAAGGCTGAAATATCCTTTATTTTGGGGCAAAAAGGAAGAAATTCCCCTTATTTTGGGGCAAAATTGCAGAAATTTTCCTTATTTTGGGGCAAAAAGGCTGAAATTCTTATTTTGAGGTAAAATGCTGAAATTCCCCATATTTTGGGGCAAAAGGCAAAACTTCTTCTTATTTTGGGGCAAAGAGGCACAAATTTCTCTTATTTTCGGGCAAAATTGCAGAAATTTCATTTATTTCAGGGCAAAAAGTCAGAAATTCCTTTTATTTTGGGGCAAAGAGCAGAAATTTCTTTTATTATGGTACAAAATTGAAGAAATTTATCTTATTTTGAAACAAAAAGGCAGAAAATTCCCCTTATTTTGAGGCAAAAGGCAGAAATTATTCTCAATTTGAGGTAAAATGCAGAAATTCCCTTTATTTTGGGGCTAAAAAACAGAAATTCCCTGTATTTTGAAGCAAAATTGCAGAAATTCTCATAATTTTTGGGCAAAAAGGCAGAAATTCTCCTTATTATGGGGCAAAAAGACAGAAAATCTCCTTTTTCGGGAGCAAACAGTCAGAAATTCCCCTTATTTTGGGGCAAAATTGCAGAAATTTCCTTTACATTGGGGCAAAATTGTAGAAATTTCCCTTATTTTGCGGCAAAATTGCAGAAATTTCACGTATTTCAGGGAAAAAAGGCAGAAATTTTTTTGGGGGGGCAAAAAGGCAGAAATTTTTTTTATTTTGGTACAAAATTGCAGAAATTTTTCTTATTTTGGGGCAAAAAGTCAGAAATTCCCCATATTTTGGGGCAAAAAGGCAGAAATTCCCCTTATTTTGAGGTAAAAAGGCTGAAATTCCCCTTATTTTGGGGCAAAAAGACAGAAATTTCGTTTATTTTGGGGAAAAGGCAGAAATTGCACTTATTTTGAGTCAAAAAGGTGGAAATTCCCCTTATTTTGGGGCAAAAATGAAGAAATTTGCTTTTTTATGGCAAAAAGGTATACATTCCCTTTATTTTCGGGCAAAAAGGCAGAAATTCTTTGTATTTTGGAGCAAAATTGCAGAAATTCTCATAATTTTCGGGCAAAAAGGCAGAAATTCTCTTTATTTTGGGGCAAAAAGACAGAAAATCTCCTTTTTCGGGAGCAAACAGTCAGAAATTCCCATTATTTTGGGGCAAAATTGCAGAAATTTCCTTTACATTGGGGCAAAATTGCAGAAATTTCCCTTATTTTGGGGCAAAATTGCAGAAATTTCACTTATTTCAGGGAAAAAAGGCAGAAATTTTCCTCATTTTGGGGCAAAAATGAAGAAATTCCAAATATTTTGTGGCAAAAATGCAAAAATTCCCCTTATTTTGTGATAAAAAGGCAGAAATTTCCCTTATTTGGGAGCAAAAAGCAGAAATTTCCCTTATTATGGGGCAAAATTGAAGAAATTTCACTTATTTCAGGGTAATAAGTCAGAATTTTTCCTTATTTGGGGCAAAAAAGACAGAAATTCCTTTTGTTTTGGGGGAAAACGTCAGAAATTCCACTTATTTAGAAGCAAAAAAGCAGAAATACCCCTTATTTTGGAGCAAAAATGAAGAAATTTTTTTTTGTGGCAAAAGGTATGCATTCTTCTTATTTTCAGGCTAAAAAGCAGAAATTCCCCGTATTTTGGAGCAAAATTGCAGAAATTCCCCTAATTGTGGGGCAAAAAGACAGAAATTCTTTTTATTTTGGGGCAAAACTCAGAAATTCCACTTATTTTAGGACAAAATTCCAGAAATTTCACTTATTTTGGGGCAAAATTGCAGAAATTTCACTTATTTTGGCAAAATTGCAGAAATTTCAATTATTTCAGAAAAAAAGCAGAAATTTTCTTATTTTGGTGCAAAAAGGCAGAAATTTCTTTTATTTTGGTACAAAATTGCAGAAATTTTTCTTATTTGGGGGCAAAAAGCAGAAATCCCCTATATTTAGGGGCAAAAATGCATAAATTCCTCTTATTTTGAGGTAAAAAGGCTGAAATTTCCCTTATTTGGGGGCAAAAAGACAGAAATTTCCCTTATTTTGAGGCAAAATTGCAGAAATTTCACTTATTTCAGGGTAATAAGTCAGAAATTTTTCTTACTTTGGGGCAAAAAACAGAAATTCCCTTTGTTTTGGGGGAAAAAGACAGAAATTCAACTTATTTAGAGGCAAAAAAGCAGAAATTCTTCTTTATTGGAGCAAAAATGAAGAAATTTATCTTTTTTTGTGGCAAAAGGTATACATTCCGCTTATTTTCTGGCTAAAAAGCAGAAATTCCCCGTATTTTGTATCAAAATTGCAGAAATTCCCCTTATTTTGGAGCAAAAATAAAGAAATTTCCCTTTTTTATGGAAAAAAGGTATGCATTCTTCTTATTTTCGGGCAAAAAGGCAGAAATTCCCCATATTTTGGAGCAAAATTGCAGAAATTCCCCTAATTGTGGGGCAAAAAGGCAGAAATTCCCTATATGTTGGGGCAAAAAGACAGAAATTCTCCTTATTTTGGGGCAAAACTCAGAAATTCCACTTATTTTGGGGCAAAATTCCAGAAATTTCTTTTATTTTAGGGCAAAATTGCAGAAATTTCACTTATTTTGGGGCAAAATTGCAGAAATTTCACTTATTTCAGAAAAAAAGCAGAATTTATTTATTTTGGTGCAAAAAGGCAGAAATTTCTTTTATTTTGGTACAAAATTGCAGAAATTTTTCTTATTTTGGGGCGAAAAGGCAGAAATCTCCCATATTTTGTGGCAAAAATGCAGAAATTCCTCTTATTTTGAGGTAAAAAGGCTGAAATTCCCCTTATTTGGGGGCAAAAAGGCAGAAATTTCCCTTATTTTGGGGCAAAATTGCAGAAATTTCACTTATTTCAGGGTAATAAGTCAGAAATTGTTTTTACTTTGGGGCAAAAAAGACAGAAATTCTCTTTGTTTTGGGGGATAAAGACAGAAATTCCACTTATTTAGAGGCAAAAAAGCAGAAATTCCCCTTATTTTGGAGCAAAACTGAAGAAATTTCCCTTTTTTATGGCAAAAAGGTATGCATTCTTCTTATTTTCGGGCAAAAAGGCAGAAATTCCCCGTATTTTGAAGCAAAATTGCAGAAATTCCCCTAATGGTGGGGCAAGAAGGGAGAAATTCCCTTAATTTTGGGGTAAAAAGACAGAAATTCTCCTTATTTTGGGGCAAAACTCAGAAATTCCACTCATTTTGGTGCAAAATTCCAGAAATATCACTTATTTTGGGGCAAAATTGCAGAAATTTCACTTATTTTGAGGCAAAATTGCAGAAATTTAACTTATTTAAGAAAAAATTCAGAAATTTTCCTATTTTGGTGCAAAAAGGCAGAAATTTTTTTATTTTGATACAAAATTGCAGAAATTTTTCTTTTTTTGGGGGGCAAAAAGGCAGAAATCACTATATATTGGGGCAAAAATGCAGAAATTCCTCTTATTTTGAGGAAAAAAGGCGAAATTTCTCTTATTTGGGGGCAAAAAGGCAGAAATTTCCCTTATTTTGAGGCAAAATTGCAGAAATTTCACTTATTTCAGTGTAATAAGTCAGAAATTTTCCTCATTTTGGGGCAAAAAAGACAAAAATTCCCTTTGTTTTGGGGAAAAAAGACAGAAATTCCACTTTTTTAGAGGCAAAAAAGCAGAAATTCCTTTTATTTTGGAGTAAAAATGAAGAAATTTCCCTTTTTTGTGGCAAAAGGTATACATTCCACTTATATTTGGGCTAGAAAGCAGAAATTACCCGTATTTGGAGCAAAATTGATGAAATTCCCCTAATTTTAGGGCAAAAAGGCAGAAATTCCCTATATGTTGGGGCAAAAAGACAGAAATTCTCCTTATTTTGGGGCAAAACTCAGAAATTCCACTTATTTTGGGGCAAAATTCCAGAAATTTCCCTTATTTTGGGGCAAAATTGCAGAAATTTCACTTATTTTGGGGCAAAATTGCAGAAATTTCACTTATTTCAGGGAAAAAAGGCAGAAATTTTTCTTATGTTGGGGCAAAAAAACAGAAATTTCTTTTATTTTGTGGCAAAAATGCAGAAATTCCCCTTCTTTTGAGGTAAAAAGGCTGAAATTTCCCTTATTTAATGGCAAAAAGGCAGAAATTTATTTTATTTTGGGGCAAAATTGGAGAAATTTCACTTATTTCAGGGTAATAAGTCAGAAATTTTACTTATTTTGGGGCCAAAATAACAGAAATTCTCTTTGTTTTGAAGGAAAAGACAGAAATTCCACTTATTTAGAGGCAAAAAAGCAGAAATTCCCCTTATTTTGAAGCAAAAATGAAGAAATTTCCTTTTTTTATGGCAAAACGGTATGCATTCTTCTTATTTTCGGGCAAAAAGGCAGAAATTCCCCGTATTTTGGAGCAAAATTGCAGAAATTCCCCTAATTGTGGGGCAAAAAGACAGAAATTCCCTATATGTTGGGGCAAAAAGACAGAAATTCTCCTTATTTTGGGGCAAAACTCAGAAATTCCACTTATTTTGGGGCTAAATTCCAGGAATTTTCTTTATTTTGGGGCAAAATTGCAGAAATTTCACTTATTTTGGAGCAAAATTGCAGAAATTTCACTTATTTCATGGTAAAAAGGCAGAAATTTTCCTTATTTTGGGGCAAAAATGCAGAAATTCCTAATATTTTGTGGTAAAAATGCAGAAATTCCCCTTATTTTGAGGTAAAAAGGCTGAAATTCCCCTTATTTGGGAACAAAAAAGCAGAAATTTCCCTTATTTTGGGGCAAAATTGCAGAAATTTCACTTATTTCAGGGTAATAAGTAAGAAATTTTCCTTATTTGGGGCAAAAAAGACAGAAATCCCATTTGTTTTGGGGGAAAAAGACAGAAATTCCACTTATTTAGAGGCAAAAAAGCAGAAATTCCCCTTATTTTGGAGCAAAAATGAAGAAATTTCCCTTTTTTGTGGCAAAAGGTATACATTCCCCTTATTTTCAGGCTAAAAAGCAGAAATTCCCTAAATTTTGGAGCAAATTTGCAAAAATTCCCCTAATTGTGGGGCAAAAATGCAGAAATTCTCTATATGTTAGGGCAAAAGGAAAGAAATTCTTTTTATTTTGGGGCAAAACTCAGAAATTCTACTTGTTTTGGGGCGAAATTCCAGATATTTCCCTTATTTTGGGGCAAAATTGCAGAAATTTTACTTATTTTGGGGCAAAATTGCAGAAATATCACTTATTTCAGGGAAAAAAGGCAGAAATTTTTCTTATTTTGGGGCAAAAAAGACAGAAATTCCCTTTGCTTTGGGGGAAAAAGAGAGAAATTCAACTTATTTAGTGGCAAAAAAGCAGAAATTCTTCTTATTTTGGAGCAAAAATGAAGAAATTTTCTTTTTTATGGAAAAAAGGTATGCATTCTTCTTATTTTCAGACAAAAAGGCAGAAATTCCCCGTATTTTGGAGCAAAATTGCAGAAATTTCCCTAATTGTGTGCAAAAAGGCAAAAATTCCCTATATGTTGTGGCAAAAAGACAGAAATTCTCCTTATTTTGGGGCAAAATTCAGAAATTTCACTTATTTTTGGGCAAAATTGCAGAAATTTCACTTATTTCAGAAAAAAAAGGAGAAATTTTCTTATTTTGGAGCAAAATTGCAGAAATTCCCCTAATATTGGGGCAAAAATGCAGAAATTCCCTTTATTTGGGGCAAATCGGCAGAAGTTCCCCTTATTTTCGCGAAAAGAGGCAGAAATTCCCTGTATTTTGAACAAAATTGCAGAAACTCCCCTAATTTTGGAGCAAAAATACAGAAATTCTCATTTTTTTGAGGCAAAAATCAGAAATTTCTTTTATTTTGGGGCAAAATTTTAGAAATTTCTTTTATTTTGGTACAGAATTGCAGAAATTTTTCTTATTTTGTGGCAAAAAGGCACAAATTTCTCATATTTTGGAACAAAAATGCAGAAATTCTTCTTATTTTGAGGTAAAAAGGCTGAAATTCCCCTTATTTTGGGGCAAAAAGGCAGAAATTTCACTTATTTTGGGGCAAAATTGCAGAAATTTTACTTATTTCAGAAAAAAAAGCAGAAATTTTCTTATTTTGGTGCAAAAAGGCAGAAATTTCTTTTATTTTGGTACAAAATTGCATAAATTTTTCTTATTCTGGAACAAAAAAGCAGAAATCTCCCATATTTTGGGGCAAAAATGCAGAAATTCCTCTTATTTTGAGGTAAAAAGGCTGAAATTCCCCTTATTTGGGGGCAAAAAGCAGAAATTTCCCTTATTTTTGAGCAAAATTGCAGAAATTTCACTTATTTCAGAGTAATAAGTCAGAAATTTTCCTTATTTTGGGGCAAAAAAGACAGAAATTCCCTTTGTTTTGGGGGATAAAGACAGAAATTCCACTTATTTAGAGGCAAAAAAGCAGAAATTCCCCTTATTTTGGAACAAAACTGAAGAAATTTCCCTTATTTTGGGGCAAAATTGCAGAAATTTCACTTATTTTGGAGCAAAATTGCAGAAATTTCACTTATTTCAGAAAAAAAAGCAGAAATTTTCTTATTTTGGTGCAAAAAGGCAGAAGTTTCTTTTATTTTGGTACAAAATTGCATAAATTATTCTTATTTTGGAACAAAAAGGCAGAAATCTCCCATATTTTGGGGCAAAAATGCAGAAATTCCTCTTATTTTGAGGTAACAAGGCTTAAATTCCCCTTATTTGGCGGGAAAAAGGCAGAAATTTCCCTTATTTTCGAGCAAAATTGCAGAAATTTCAGTTATTTCAGGGTAATAAGTCAGAAATTTTCCTTATTTTGGGGCAAATAAGACAGAAATTGCCTTTGTTTTTGGGGATAAAGACAGAAATTCCACTTATTTAGAGGCAAAAAAGCAGAAATTCCCCTTATTTTGGAGCAAAACTGAAGAAATTTCCCTTTTTTATGGCAAAAAAGTATGCATTCTTCTTATTTTCGGGCAAAAAGGCAGAAATTCCCCGTATTTTGGAGCAAAATTGCAGAAATTCCCCTAATTGTGGGGCAAAAAGGCAGAAATTCCCTATATGTTGGGGCAAAAAGACAGAAATTCTCCTTATTTTGGGGCAAAACTCAGAAATTCCACTTATTTTGGGGCAAAATTCCAGAAATTTCCCTTATTTTGGGGCAAAATTGCAGAAATTTCACTTATTTTGGGGCAAAATTGCAGAAATTTCACTTATTTCAGGGAAAAAAGGCAGAAATTTTTCTTATGTTGAGGCAAAAAAACAGAAATTTTTTTTATTTTGCGGCAAAAATGCAGAAATTCCCCTTCTTTTGAGGTAAAAAGGCTGAAATTTCCCTTATTTAATGGCAAAAAGGCAGAAATTTATTTTATTTTGGGGCAAAATTGGAGAAATTTCACTTATTTCAGGGTAATAAGTCAGAAATTTTACTTATTTTGGGGCCAAAATAACAGAAATTCTCTTTGTTTTGAAGGAAAAGACAGAAATTCCACTTATTTAGAGGCAAAAAAGCAGAAATTCCCCTTATTTTGAAGCAAAAATGAAGAAATTTCCTTTTTTTTATGGCAAAAAGGTATGCATTCTTCTTATTTTCGGGCAAAAAGGCAGAAATTCCCCGTATTTTGGAGCAAAATTGCAGAAATTCCCCTAATTGTGGGGCAAAAAGACAGAAATTCCCTATATGTTGGGGCAATAAGACAGAAATTCTCCTTATTTTGGGGCAAAACTCAGAAATTCCACTTATTTTGGGGCTAAATTCCAGGAATTTTCTTTATTTTGGGGCAAAATTGCAGAAATTTCACTTATTTTGGGGCAAAATTGCAGAAATTTCACTTATTTCATGGTAAAAAGGCAGAAATTTTCCTTATTTTGGGGCAAAAATGCAGAAATTCCTAATATTTTGTGGTAAAAATGCAGAAATTCCCCTTATTTTGAGGTAAAAAGGCTGAAATTCCCCTTATTTGGGAACAAAAAAGCAGAAATTTCCCTTATTTTGGGGCAAAATTGCAGAAATTTCACTTATTTCAGGGTAATAAGTAAGAAATTTTCCTTATTTGGGGCAAAAAAGACAGAAATCCCATTTGTTTTGGGGGAAAAAGACAGAAATTCCACTTATTTAGAGGCAAAAAAGCAGAAATTCCCCTTATTTTGGAGCAAAAATGAAGAAATTTCCCTTTTTTGTGGCAAAAGGTATACATTCCCCTTATTTTCAGGCTAAAAAGCAGAAATTCCCCGTATTTTGGAGCAAAATTGCAAAAATTCCCCTAATTGTGGGGCAAAAATGCAGAAATTCTCTATATGTTAGGGCAAAAGGAAAGAAATTCTTTTTATTTTGGGGCAAAACTCAGAAATTCTACTTATTTTGGGGCGAAATTCCAGATATTTCCCTTATTTTGGGGCAAAATTGCAGAAATTTTACTTATTTTGGGGCAAAATTGCAGAAATATCACTTATTTCAGGGAAAAAAGGCAGAAATTTTTCTTATTTTGGGGCAAAAAAGACAGAAATTCCCTTTGCTTTGGGGGAAAAAGAGAGAAATTCAACTTATTTAGAGGCAAAAAAGCAGAAATTCTTCTTATTTTGGAGCAAAAATGAAGAAATTTTCCTTTTTTATGGAAAAAAGGTATGCATTCTTCTTATTTTCAGACAAAAAGGCAGAAATTCCCCGTATTTTGGAGCAAAATTGCAGAAATTTCCCTAATTGTGTGCAAAAAGGCAAAAATTCCCTATATGTTGTGGCAAAAAGACAGAAATTCTCCTTATTTTGGGGCAAAATTCAGAAATTTCACTTATTTTTGGGCAAAATTGCAGAAATTTCACTTATTTCAGAAAAAAAGGAGAAATTTTCTTATTTTGGAGCAAAATTGCAGAAATTCCCCTAATATTGGGGCAAAAATGCAGAAATTCCCTTTATTTGGGGCAAATCGGCAGAAGTTCCCCTTATTTTCGCGAAAAGAGGCAGAAATTCCCTGTATTTTGAACAAAATTGCAGAAACTCCCCTAATTTTGGAGCAAAAATACAGAAATTCTCATTTTTTCGAGGCAAAAATCAGAAATTTCTTTTATTTTGGGGCAAAATTTTAGAAATTTCTTTTATTTTGGTACAGAATTGCAGAAATTTTTCTTATTTTGTGGCAAAAAGGCACAAATTTCTCATATTTTGGAACAAAAATGCAGAAATTCTTCTTATTTTGAGGTAAAAAGGCTGAAATTCCCCTTATTTTGGGGCAAAAAGGCAGAAATTTCACTTATTTTGGGGCAAAATTGCAGAAATTTTACTTATTTCAGAAAAAAAAGCAGAAATTTTCTTATTTTGGTGCAAAAAGGCAGAAATTTCTTTTATTTTGGTACAAAATTGCATAAATTTTTCTTATTCTGGAACAAAAAAGCAGAAATCTCCCATATTTTGGGGCAAAAATGCAGAAATTCCTCTTATTTTGAGGTAAAAAGGCTGAAATTCCCCTTATTTGGGGGCAAAAAGCAGAAATTTCCCTTATTTTTGAGCAAAATTGCAGAAATTTCACTTATTTCAGAGTAATAAGTCAGAAATTTTCCTTATTTTGGGGCAAAAAAGACAGAAATTCCCTTTGTTTTGGGGGATAAAGACAGAAATTCCACTTATTTAGAGGCAAAAAAGCAGAAATTCCCCTTATTTTGGAACAAAACTGAAGAAATTTCCCTTATTTTGGGGCAAAATTGCAGAAATTTCACTTATTTTGGAGCAAAATTGCAGAAATTTCACTTATTTCAGAAAAAAAAACAGAAATTTTCTTATTTTGGTGCAAAAAGGCAGAAGTTTCTTTTATTTTGGTACAAAATTGCATAAATTATTCTTATTTTGGAACAAAAAGGCAGAAATCTCCCATATTTTGGGGCAAAAATGCAGAAATTCCTCTTATTTTGAGGTAACAAGGCTTAAATTCCCCTTATTTGGCGGGAAAAAGGCAGAAATTTCCCTTATTTTCGAGCAAAATTGCAGAAATTTCAGTTATTTCAGGGTAATAAGTCAGAAATTTTCCTTATTTTGGGGCAAATAAGACAGAAATTGCCTTTGTTTTTGGGGATAAAGACAGAAATTCCACTTATTTAGAGGCAAAAAAGCAGAAATTCCCCTTATTTTGGAGCAAAACTGAAGAAATTTCCCTTTTTTATGGCAAAAAAGTATGCATTCTTCTTATTTTCGGGCAAAAAGGCAGAAATTCCCCGTATTTTGGAGCAAAATTGCAGAAATTCCCCTAATTGTGGGGCAAAAAGGCAGAAATTCCCTATATGTTGGGGCAAAAAGACAGAAATTCTCCTTATTTTGGGGCAAAACTCAGAAATTCCACTTATTTTGGGGCAAAATTCCAGAAATTTCCCTTATTTTGGGGCAAAATTGCAGAAATTTCACTTATTTTGGGGCAAAATTGCAGAAATTTCACTTATTTCAGGGAAAAAAGGCAGAAATTTTTCTTATGTTGGGGCAAAAAAACAGAAATTTTTTTTATTTTGCGGCAAAAATGCAGAAATTCCCCTTCTTTTGAGGTAAAAAGGCTGAAATTTCCCTTATTTAATGGCAAAAAGGCAGAAATTTATTTTATTTTGGGGCAAAATTGGAGAAATTTCACTTATTTCAGGGTAATAAGTCAGAAATTTTACTTATTTTGGGGCCAAAATAACAGAAATTCTCTTTGTTTTGAAGGAAAAGACAGAAATTCCACTTATTTAGAGGCAAAAAAGCAGAAATTCCCCTTATTTTGAAGCAAAAATGAAGAAATTTCCTTTTTTTTATGGCAAAAAGGTATGCATTCTTCTTATTTTCGGGCAAAAAGGCAGAAATTCCCCGTATTTTGGAGCAAAATTGCAGAAATTCCCCTAATTGTGGGGCAAAAAGACAGAAATTCCCTATATGTTGGGGCAATAAGACAGAAATTCTCCTTATTTTGGGGCAAAACTCAGAAATTCCACTTATTTTGGGGCTAAATTCCAGGAATTTTCTTTATTTTGGGGCAAAATTGCAGAAATTTCACTTATTTTGGGGCAAAATTGCAGAAATTTCACTTATTTCATGGTAAAAAGGCAGAAATTTTCCTTATTTTGGGGCAAAAATGCAGAAATTCCTAATATTTTGTGGTAAAAATGCAGAAATTCCCCTTATTTTGAGGTAAAAAGGCTGAAATTCCCCTTATTTGGGAACAAAAAAGCAGAAATTTCCCTTATTTTGGGGCAAAATTGCAGAAATTTCACTTATTTCAGGGTAATAAGTAAGAAATTTTCCTTATTTGGGGCAAAAAAGACAGAAATCCCATTTGTTTTGGGGGAAAAAGACAGAAATTCCACTTATTTAGAGGCAAAAAAGCAGAAATTCCCCTTATTTTGGAGCAAAAATGAAGAAATTTCCCTTTTTTGTGGCAAAAGGTATACATTCCCCTTATTTTCAGGCTAAAAAGCAGAAATTCCCCGTATTTTGGAGCAAAATTGCAAAAATTCCCCTAATTGTGGGGCAAAAATGCAGAAATTCTCTATATGTTAGGGCAAAAGGAAAGAAATTCTTTTTATTTTGGGGCAAAACTCAGAAATTCTACTTATTTTGGGGCGAAATTCCAGATATTTCCCTTATTTTGGGGCAAAATTGCAGAAATTTTACTTATTTTGGGGCAAAATTGCAGAAATATCACTTATTTCAGGGAAAAAAGGCAGAAATTTTTCTTATTTTGGGGCAAAAAAGACAGAAATTCCCTTTGCTTTGGGGGAAAAAGAGAGAAATTCAACTTATTTAGAGGCAAAAAAGCAGAAATTCTTCTTATTTTGGAGCAAAAATGAAGAAATTTTCCTTTTTTATGGAAAAAAGGTATGCATTCTTCTTATTTTCAGACAAAAAGGCAGAAATTCCCCGTATTTTGGAGCAAAATTGCAGAAATTTCCCTAATTGTGTGCAAAAAGGCAAAAATTCCCTATATGTTGTGGCAAAAAGACAGAAATTCTCCTTATTTTGGGGCAAAATTCAGAAATTTCACTTATTTTTGGGCAAAATTGCAGAAATTTCACTTATTTCAGAAAAAAAGGAGAAATTTTCTTATTTTGGAGCAAAATTGCAGAAATTCCCCTAATATTGGGGCAAAAATGCAGAAATTCCCTTTATTTGGGGCAAATCGGCAGAAGTTCCCCTTATTTTCGCGAAAAGAGGCAGAAATTCCCTGTATTTTGAACAAAATTGCAGAAACTCCCCTAATTTTGGAGCAAAAATACAGAAATTCTCATTTTTTCGAGGCAAAAATCAGAAATTTCTTTTATTTTGGGGCAAAATTTTAGAAATTTCTTTTATTTTGGTACAGAATTGCAGAAATTTTTCTTATTTTGTGGCAAAAAGGCACAAATTTCTCATATTTTGGAACAAAAATGCAGAAATTCTTCTTATTTTGAGGTAAAAAGGCTGAAATTCCCCTTATTTTGGGGCAAAAAGGCAGAAATTTCACTTATTTTGGGGCAAAATTGCAGAAATTTTACTTATTTCAGAAAAAAAAAGCAGAAATTTTCTTATTTTGGTGCAAAAAGGCAGAAATTTCTTTTATTTTGGTACAAAATTGCATAAATTTTTCTTATTCTGGAACAAAAAAGCAGAAATCTCCCATATTTTGGGGCAAAAATGCAGAAATTCCTCTTATTTTGAGGTAAAAAGGCTGAAATTCCCCTTATTTGGGGGCAAAAAGCAGAAATTTCCCTTATTTTTGAGCAAAATTGCAGAAATTTCACTTATTTCAGAGTAATAAGTCAGAAATTTTCCTTATTTTGGGGCAAAAAAGACAGAAATTCCCTTTGTTTTGGGGGATAAAGACAGAAATTCCACTTATTTAGAGGCAAAAAAGCAGAAATTCCCCTTATTTTGGAACAAAACTGAAGAAATTTCCCTTATTTTGGGGCAAAATTGCAGAAATTTCACTTATTTTGGAGCAAAATTGCAGAAATTTCACTTATTTCAGAAAAAAAAACAGAAATTTTCTTATTTTGGTGCAAAAAGGCAGAAGTTTCTTTTATTTTGGTACAAAATTGCATAAATTATTCTTATTTTGGAACAAAAAGGCAGAAATCTCCCATATTTTGGGGCAAAAATGCAGAAATTCCTCTTATTTTGAGGTAACAAGGCTTAAATTCCCCTTATTTGGCGGGAAAAAGGCAGAAATTTCCCTTATTTTCGAGCAAAATTGCAGAAATTTCAGTTATTTCAGGGTAATAAGTCAGAAATTTTCCTTATTTTGGGGCAAATAAGACAGAAATTGCCTTTGTTTTTGGGGATAAAGACAGAAATTCCACTTATTTAGAGGCAAAAAAGCAGAAATTCCCCTTATTTTGGAGCAAAACTGAAGAAATTTCCCTTTTTTATGGCAAAAAAGTATGCATTCTTCTTATTTTCGGGCAAAAAGGCAGAAATTCCCCGTATTTTGGAGCAAAATTGCAGAAATTCCCCTAATTGTGGGGCAAAAAGGCAGAAATTCCCTATATGTTGGGGCAAAAAGACAGAAATTCTCCTTATTTTGGGGCAAAACTCAGAAATTCCACTTATTTTGGGGCAAAATTCCATAAATTTCCTTTATTTTGGGGCAAAATTGCAGAAATTTCACTTATTTTGGGGCAAAATTGCAGAAATTTCACTTATTTCAGGGAAAAAAGGCAGAAATTTTTCTTATGTTGGGGCAAAAAAACAGAAATTTCTTTTATTTTGTGGCAAAAATGCAGAAATTCCCCTTCTTTTGAGGTAAAAAGGCTGAAATTTCCCTTATTTAATGGCAAAAAGGCAGAAATTTATTTTATTTTGGGGCAAAATTGGAGAAATTTCACTTATTTCAGGGTAATAAGTCAGAAATTTTACTTATTTTGGGGCCAAAATAACAGAAATTCTCTTTGTTTTGAAGGAAAAGACAGAAATTCCACTTATTTAGAGGCAAAAAAGCAGAAATTCCCCTTATTTTGAAGCAAAAATGAAGAAATTTCCTTTTTTTATGGCAAAAAGGTATGCATTCTTCTTATTTTCGGGCAAAAAGGCAGAAATTCCCTGTATTTTGGAGCAAAATTGCAGAAATTCCCCTAATTGTGGGGCAAAAAGACAGAAATTCCCTATATGTTGGGGCAAAAAGACAGAAATTCTCCTTATTTTGGGGCAAAACTCAGAAATTCCACTTATTTTGGGGCTAAATTCCAGGAATTTTCTTTATTTTGGGGCAAAATTGCAGAAATTTCACTTATTTTGGGGCAAAATTGCAGAAATTTCACTTATTTCATGGTAAAAAGGCAGAAATTTTCCTTATTTTGGGGCAAAAATGCAGAAATTCCTAATATTTTGTGGTAAAAATGCAGAAATTCCCCTTATTTTGAGGTAAAAAGGCTGAAATTCCCCTTATTTGGGAACAAAAAAGCAGAAATTTCCCTTATTTTGGGGCAAAATTGCAGAAATTTCACTTATTTCAGGGTAATAAGTAAGAAATTTTCCTTATTTGGGGCAAAAAAGACAGAAATCCCATTTGTTTTGGGGGAAAAAGACAGAAATTCCACTTATTTAGAGGCAAAAAAGCAGAAATTCCCCTTATTTTGGAGCAAAAATGAAGAAATTTCCCTTTTTTGTGGCAAAAGGTATACATTCCCCTTATTTTCAGGCTAAAAAGCAGAAATTCCCCGTATTTTGGAGCAAAATTGCAAAAATTCCCCTAATTGTGGGGCAAAAATGCAGAAATTCTCTATATGTTAGGGCAAAAGGAAAGAAATTCTTTTTATTTTGGGGCAAAACTCAGAAATTCTACTTATTTTGGGGCGAAATTCCAGATATTTCCCTTATTTTGGGGCAAAATTGCAGAAATTTTACTTATTTTGGGGCAAAATTGCAGAAATATCACTTATTTCAGGGAAAAAAGGCAGAAATTTTTCTTATTTTGGGGCAAAAAAGACAGAAATTCCCTTTGCTTTGGGGGAAAAAGAGAGAAATTCAACTTATTTAGAGGCAAAAAAGCAGAAATTCTTCTTATTTTGGAGCAAAAATGAAGAAATTTTCCTTTTTTATGGAAAAAAGGTATGCATTCTTCTTATTTTCAGACAAAAAGGCAGAAATTCCCCGTATTTTGGAGCAAAATTGCAGAAATTTCCCTAATTGTGTGCAAAAAGGCAAAAATTCCCTATATGTTGTGGCAAAAAGACAGAAATTCTCCTTATTTTGGGGCAAAATTCAGAAATTTCACTTATTTTTGGGCAAAATTGCAGAAATTTCACTTATTTCAGAAAAAAAAGGAGAAATTTTCTTATTTTGGAGCAAAATTGCAGAAATTCCCCTAATATTGGGGCAAAAATGCAGAAATTCCCTTTATTTGGGGCAAATCGGCAGAAGTTCCCCTTATTTTCGCGAAAAGAGGCAGAAATTCCCTGTATTTTGAACAAAATTGCAGAAACTCCCCTAATTTTGGAGCAAAAATACAGAAATTCTCATTTTTTCGAGGCAAAAATCAGAAATTTCTTTTATTTTGGGGCAAAATTTTAGAAATTTCTTTTATTTTGGTACAGAATTGCAGAAATTTTTCTTATTTTGTGGCAAAAAGGCACAAATTTCTCATATTTTGGAACAAAAATGCAGAAATTCTTCTTATTTTGAGGTAAAAAGGCTGAAATTCCCCTTATTTTGGGGCAAAAAGGCAGAAATTTCACTTATTTTGGGGCAAAATTGCAGAAATTTTACTTATTTCAGAAAAAAAAAGCAGAAATTTTCTTATTTTGGTGCAAAAAGGCAGAAATTTCTTTTATTTTGGTACAAAATTGCATAAATTTTTCTTATTCTGGAACAAAAAAGCAGAAATCTCCCATATTTTGGGGCAAAAATGCAGAAATTCCTCTTATTTTGAGGTAAAAAGGCTGAAATTCCCCTTATTTGGGGGCAAAAAGCAGAAATTTCCCTTATTTTTGAGCAAAATTGCAGAAATTTCACTTATTTCAGAGTAATAAGTCAGAAATTTTCCTTATTTTGGGGCAAAAAAGACAGAAATTCCCTTTGTTTTGGGGGATAAAGACAGAAATTCCACTTATTTAGAGGCAAAAAAGCAGAAATTCCCCTTATTTTGGAACAAAACTGAAGAAATTTCCCTTATTTTGGGGCAAAATTGCAGAAATTTCACTTATTTTGGAGCAAAATTGCAGAAATTTCACTTATTTCAGAAAAAAAAGCAGAAATTTTCTTATTTTGGTGCAAAAAGGCAGAAGTTTCTTTTATTTTGGTACAAAATTGCATAAATTATTCTTATTTTGGAACAAAAAGGCAGAAATCTCCCATATTTTGGGGCAAAAATGCAGAAATTCCTCTTATTTTGAGGTAACAAGGCTTAAATTCCCCTTATTTGGCGGGAAAAAGGCAGAAATTTCCCTTATTTTCGAGCAAAATTGCAGAAATTTCAGTTATTTCAGGGTAATAAGTCAGAAATTTTCCTTATTTTGGGGCAAATAAGACAGAAATTGCCTTTGTTTTTGGGGATAAAGACAGAAATTCCACTTATTTAGAGGCAAAAAAGCAGAAATTCCCCTTATTTTGGAGCAAAACTGAAGAAATTTCCCTTTTTTATGGCAAAAAAGTATGCATTCTTCTTATTTTCGGGCAAAAAGGCAGAAATTCCCCGTATTTTGGAGCAAAATTGCAGAAATTCCCCTAATTGTGGGGCAAAAAGGCAGAAATTCCCTATATGTTGGGGCAAAAAGACAGAAATTCTCCTTATTTTGGGGCAAAACTCAGAAATTCCACTTATTTTGGGGCAAAATTCCATAAATTTCCTTTATTTTGGGGCAAAATTGCAGAAATTTCACTTATTTTGGGGCAAAATTGCAGAAATTTCACTTATTTCAGGGAAAAAAGGCAGAAATTTTTCTTATGTTGGGGCAAAAAAACAGAAATTTCTTTTATTTTGTGGCAAAAATGCAGAAATTCCCCTTCTTTTGAGGTAAAAAGGCTGAAATTTCCCTTATTTAATGGCAAAAAGGCAGAAATTTATTTTATTTTGGGGCAAAATTGGAGAAATTTCACTTATTTCAGGGTAATAAGTCAGAAATTTTACTTATTTTGGGGCCAAAATAACAGAAATTCTCTTTGTTTTGAAGGAAAAGACAGAAATTCCACTTATTTAGAGGCAAAAAAGCAGAAATTCCCCTTATTTTGAAGCAAAAATGAAGAAATTTCCTTTTTTTATGGCAAAAAGGTATGCATTCTTCTTATTTTCGGGCAAAAAGGCAGAAATTCCCTGTATTTTGGAGCAAAATTGCAGAAATTCCCCTAATTGTGGGGCAAAAAGACAGAAATTCCCTATATGTTGGGGCAAAAAGACAGAAATTCTCCTTATTTTGGGGCAAAACTCAGAAATTCCACTTATTTTGGGGCTAAATTCCAGGAATTTTCTTTATTTTGGGGCAAAATTGCAGAAATTTCACTTATTTTGGGGCAAAATTGCAGAAATTTCACTTATTTCATGGTAAAAAGGCAGAAATTTTCCTTATTTTGGGGCAAAAATGCAGAAATTCCTAATATTTTGTGGTAAAAATGCAGAAATTCCCCTTATTTTGAGGTAAAAAGGCTGAAATTCCCCTTATTTGGGAACAAAAAAGCAGAAATTTCCCTTATTTTGGGGCAAAATTGCAGAAATTTCACTTATTTCAGGGTAATAAGTAAGAAATTTTCCTTATTTGGGGCAAAAAAGACAGAAATCCCATTTGTTTTGGGGGAAAAAGACAGAAATTCCACTTATTTAGAGGCAAAAAAGCAGAAATTCCCCTTATTTTGGAGCAAAAATGAAGAAATTTCCCTTTTTTGTGGCAAAAGGTATACATTCCCCTTATTTTCAGGCTAAAAAGCAGAAATTCCCCGTATTTTGGAGCAAAATTGCAAAAATTCCCCTAATTGTGGGGCAAAAATGCAGAAATTCTCTATATGTTAGGGCAAAAGGAAAGAAATTCTTTTTATTTTGGGGCAAAACTCAGAAATTCTACTTATTTTGGGGCAAAATTCCAGATATTTCCCTTATTTTGGGGCAAAATTGCAGAAATTTTACTTATTTTGGGGCAAAATTGCAGAAATATCACTTATTTCAGGGAAAAAAGGCAGAAATTTTTCTTATTTTGGGGCAAAAAAGACAGAAATTCCCTTTGCTTTGGGGGAAAAAGAGAGAAATTCAACTTATTTAGAGGCAAAAAAGCAGAAATTCTTCTTATTTTGGAGCAAAAATGAAGAAATTTTCCTTTTTTATGGAAAAAAGGTATGCATTCTTCTTATTTTCAGACAAAAAGGCAGAAATTCCCCGTATTTTGGAGCAAAATTGCAGAAATTTCCCTAATTGTGTGCAAAAAGGCAAAAATTCCCTATATGTTGTGGCAAAAAGACAGAAATTCTCCTTATTTTGGGGCAAAATTCAGAAATTTCACTTATTTTTGGGCAAAATTGCAGAAATTTCACTTATTTCAGAAAAAAAAGGAGAAATTTTCTTATTTTGGGGCAAAAGGCAGAAATTCTCCTTATTTTAGAGCAAAATTGCAGAAATTTCCCTTATTTTGTGACAAAAAACAGAAATTCTCTTTATTTTGGGGCAATATTACAGAAAATACCTTTATTATGGGGAAAAATTGCAGATATTTCTTTTATTTTAAGGATAAATTGCAGAAATTTCACTTATTTCAGAGAAAAAAAAGCAAAACTTTTTCTTATTTTAGGGCAAAATGCAGAAATTCCCATTATTTTGGGGCACAATGGCAGAAATTCACCTTATTTTGGGGTGAAATTGCAGACATTTCACATATTTCAGGGCAAAAATGCAGAAATTCCCCTTATTTTGGAGCAAAAATGAAAAAAATTTCCCTTTTTTATGGCAAAAAGGTATACATTCTTCTTATTTTTGGGCAAAAAGGCAGAAATTCCCTGTATTTTGGAGAAAAATTGCAGAAATTCCCCTAATTGTGGGGCAAAAAGGCAGAAATTTCCTATATGTTGGGGCAAAAAGACAGAAATTCTCCTTATTTTGGGGCAAAACTCAGAAATTGCACTTATTTTGGGGCAAAATGCCAGAAATTTCCCTTATTTTGGGGCAAAATTGCAGAAATTTCACTTTTTTGGGGAAAAATTGCAGAAATTTCTCTTATTTCGGAAAAAAAGCAGAATTTATTTATTTTGGTGCAAAAAGGCAGAAATTTCTTTTATTTTGGTACAAAATTGCAGAAATTTTTCTTATTGTGGGGCAAAAATGCAGAAATCTCCCATATATTGGGGCAAAATGCAGAAATTCCTCTTATTTTGAGGTAAAAAGGCTGAAATTCACATTATTTGGAAGCAAAAAGGCAGAAATTTCCCTTATTTTGAGACAAAATTGCAGAAATTTCACTTATTTCGGAGAAAAAAAGCAAAAATTTTTCTTATTTTAGGGCAAAATGCAGAAATTCCCATTATTTTGGGGGCAAAAAGGCATAAATTCCCCTTATTTGGGGGCAAAAAGGCAGATATTCCCCTTATTTTGGGATAAAATTGCAGAAATGTCCCTTGTTTGGGGGCAAAATGCAGAATATCCCCATAATTTCGGGCAAAAAAGCAGAAATTCCCCATATTTTGGAGCAAAATTGCAGAAATTCCCCTAATATTGGGGCAAAAATGCAGAAATTCCCTTTATTTGGGGCAAATCGGCAGAAGTTCCCCTTATTTTCGCGAAAAGAGGCAGAAATTCCCTGTATTTTGAACAAAATTGCAGAAACTCCCCTAATTTTGGAGCAAAAATACAGAAATTCTCATTTTTTCGAGGCAAAAATCAGAAATTTCTTTTATTTTGGGGCAAAATTTTAGAAATTTCTTTTATTTTGGTACAGAATTGCAGAAATTTTTCTTATTTTGTGGCAAAAAGGCACAAATTTCTCATATTTTGGAACAAAAATGCAGAAATTCTTCTTATTTTGAGGTAAAAAGGCTGAAATTCCCCTTATTTTGGGGCAAAAAGGCAGAAATTTCACTTATTTTGGGGCAAAATTGCAGAAATTTTACTTATTTCAGAAAAAAAGCAGAAATTTTCTTATTTTGGTGCAAAAAGGCAGAAATTTCTTTTATTTTGGTACAAAATTGCATAAATTTTTCTTATTCTGGAACAAAAAAGCAGAAATCTCCAATATTTTGGGGCAAAAATGCAGAAATTCCTCTTATTTTGAGGTAAAAAGGCTGAAATTCCCCTTATTTGGGGGCAAAAAGCAGAAATTTCCCTTATTTTTGAGCAAAATTGCAGAAATTTCACTTATTTCAGAGTAATAAGTCAGAAATTTTCCTTATTTTGGGGCAAAAAAGACAGAAATTCCCTTTGTTTTGGGGGATAAAGACAGAAATTCCACTTATTTAGAGGCAAAAAAGCAGAAATTCCCCTTATTTTGGAACAAAACTGAAGAAATTTCCCTTATTTTGGGGCAAAATTGCAGAAATTTCACTTATTTTGGAGCAAAATTGCAGAAATTTCACTTATTTCAGAAAAAAAAGCAGAAATTTTCTTATTTTGGTGCAAAAAGGCAGAAGTTTCTTTTATTTTGGTACAAAATTGCATAAATTATTCTTATTTTGGAACAAAAAGGCAGAAATCTCCCATATTTTGGGGCAAAAATGCAGAAATTCCTCTTATTTTGAGGTAACAAGGCTTAAATTCCCCTTATTTGGCGGGAAAAAGGCAGAAATTTCCCTTATTTTCGAGCAAAATTGCAGAAATTTCAGTTATTTCAGGGTAATAAGTCAGAAATTTTCCTTATTTTGGGGCAAATAAGACAGAAATTGCCTTTGTTTTTGGGGATAAAGACAGAAATTCCACTTATTTAGAGGCAAAAAAGCAGAAATTCCCCTTATTTTGGAGCAAAACTGAAGAAATTTCCCTTTTTTATGGCAAAAAAGTATGCATTCTTCTTATTTTCGGGCAAAAAGGCAGAAATTCCCCGTATTTTGGAGCAAAATTGCAGAAATTCCCCTAATTGTGGGGCAAAAAGGCAGAAATTCCCTATATGTTGGGGCAAAAAGACAGAAATTCTCCTTATTTTGGGGCAAAACTCAGAAATTCCACTTATTTTGGGGCAAAATTCCATAAATTTCCCTTATTTTGGGGCAAAATTGCAGAAATTTCACTTATTTTGGGGCAAAATTGCAGAAATTTCACTTATTTCAGGGAAAAAAGGCAGAAATTTTTTTTATGTTGGGGCAAAAAAACAGAAATTTCTTTTATTTTGTGGCAAAAATGCAGAAATTCCCCTTCTTTTGAGGTAAAAAGGCTGAAATTTCCCTTATTTAATGGCAAAAAGGCAGAAATTTATTTTACTTTGGGGCAAAATTGGAGAAATTTCACTTATTTCAGGGTAATAAGTCAGAAATTTTACTTATTTTGGGGCCAAAATAACAGAAATTCTCTTTGTTTTGAAGGAAAAGACAGAAATTCCACTTATTTAGAGGCAAAAAAGCAGAAATTCCCCTTATTTTGAAGCAAAAATGAAGAAATTTCCTTTTTTTTATGGCAAAAAGGTATGCATTCTTCTTATTTTCGGGCAAAAAGGCAGAAATTCCCCGTATTTTGGAGCAAAATTGCAGAAATTCCCCTAATTGTGGGGCAAAAAGACAGAAATTCCCTATATGTTGGGGCAAAAAGACAGAAATTCTCCTTATTTTGGGGCAAAACTCAGAAATTCCACTTATTTTGGGGCTAAATTCCAGGAATTTTCTTTATTTTGGGGCAAAATTGCAGAAATTTGACTTATTTTGGGGCAAAATTGCAGAAATTTCACTTATTTCATGGTAAAAAGGCAGAAATTTTCCTTATTTTGGGGCAAAAATGCAGAAATTCCTAATATTTTGTGGTAAAAATGCAGAAATTCCCCTTATTTTGAGGTAAAAAGGCTGAAATTCCCCTTATTTGGGAACAAAAAAGCAGAAATTTCCCTTATTTTGGGGCAAAATTGCAGAAATTTCACTTATTTCAGGGTAATAAGTAAGAAATTTTCCTTATTTGGGGCAAAAAAGACAGAAATCCCATTTGTTTTGGGGGAAAAAGACAGAAATTCCACTTATTTAGAGGCAAAAAAGCAGAAATTCCCCTTATTTTGGAGCAAAAATGAAGAAATTTCCCTTTTTTGTGGCAAAAGGTATACATTCCCCTTATTTTCAGGCTAAAAAGCAGAAATTCCCCGTATTTTGGAGCAAAATTGCAAAAATTCTCCTAATTGTGGGGCAAAAATGCAGAAATTCTCTATATGTTAGGGCAAAAGGAAAGAAATTCTTTTTATTTTGGGGCAAAACTCAGAAATTCTACTTATTTTGGGGCAAAATTCCAGATATTTCCCTTATTTTGGGGCAAAATTGCAGAAATTTTACTTATTTTGGGGCAAAATTGCAGAAATATCACTTATTTCAGGGAAAAAAGGCAGAAATTTTTCTTATTTTGGGGCAAAAAAGACAGAAATTCCCTTTGCTTTGGGGGAAAAAGAGAGAAATTCAACTTATTTAGAGGCAAAAAAGCAGAAATTCTTCTTATTTTGGAGCAAAAATGAAGAAATTTTCCTTGTTTATGGAAAAAAGGTATGCATTCTTCTTATTTTCAGACAAAAAGGCAGAAATTCCCCGTATTTTGGAGCAAAATTGCAGAAATTTCCCTAATTGTGTGCAAAAAGGCAAAAATTCCCTATATGTTGTGGCAAAAAGACAGAAATTCTCCTTATTTTGGGGCAAAATTCAGAAATTTCACTTATTTTTGGGCAAAATTGCAGAAATTTCACTTATTTCAGAAAAAAAAGGAGAAATTTTCTTATTTTGGGGCAAAAGGCAGAAATTCTCCTTATTTTAGAGCAAAATTGCAGAAATTTCTCTTATTTTGTGACAAAAAACAGAAATTCTCTTTATTTTGGGGCAATATTACAGAAAATACCTTTATTATGGGGAAAAATTGCAGATATTTCTTTTATTTTAAGGATAAATTGCAGAAATTTCACTTATTTCAGAGAAAAAAAGCAAAACTTTTTCTTATTTTAGGGCAAAATGCAGAAATTCCCATTATTTTGGGGCACAATGGCAGAAATTCACCTTATTTTGGGGTGAAATTGCAGACATTTCACATATTTCAGGGCAAAAAGGCAGAAATTCCCCTTATTTTGGAGCAAAAATGAAAAAATTTCCCTTTTTTATGGCAAAAAGGTATACATTCTTCTTATTTTTGGGCAAAAAGGCAGAAATTCCCTGTATTTTGGAGAAAAATTGCAGAAATTCCCCTAATTGTGGGGCAAAAAGGCAGAAATTTCCTATATGTTGGGGCAAAAAGACAGAAATTCTCCTTATTTTGGGGCAAAACTCAGAAATTGCACTTATTTTGGGGCAAAATGCCAGAAATTTCCCTTATTTTGGGGCAAAATTGCAGAAATTTCACTTTTTTGGGGAAAAATTGCAGAAATTTCTCTTATTTCGGAAAAAAAGCAGAATTTATTTATTTTGGTGCAAAAAGGCAGAAATTTCTTTTATTTTGGTACAAAATTGCAGAAATTTTTCTTATTGTGGGGCAAAAATGCAGAAATCTCCCATATATTGGGGCAAAATGCAGAAATTCCTCTTATTTTGAGGTAAAAAGGCTGAAATTCACATTATTTGGAAGCAAAAAGGCAGAAATTTCCCTTATTTTGAGACAAAATTGCAGAAATTTCACTTATTTCGGAGAAAAAAAGCAAAAATTTTTCTTATTTTAGGGCAAAATGCAGAAATTCCCATTATTTTGGGGGCAAAAAGGCATAAATTCCCCTTATTTGGGGGCAAAAAGGCAGATATTCCCCTTATTTTGGGATAAAATTGCAGAAATGTCCCTTGTTTGGGGGCAAAATGCAGAATATCCCCATAATTTCGGGCAAAAAAGCAGAAATTCCCCGTATTTTGGAGCAAAATTGCAGAAATTCCCCTAATATTGGGGCAAAAATGCAGAAATTCCCTTTATTTGGGGCAAATCGGCAGAAGTTCCCCTTATTTTCGCGAAAAGAGGCAGAAATTCCCTGTATTTTGAACAAAATTGCAGAAACTCCCCTAATTTTGGAGCAAAAATACAGAAATTCTCATTTTTTCGAGGCAAAAATCAGAAATTTCTTTTATTTTGGGGCAAAATTTTAGAAATTTCTTTTATTTTGGTACAGAATTGCAGAAATTTTTCTTATTTTGTGGCAAAAAGGCACAAATTTCTCATATTTTGGAACAAAAATGCAGAAATTCTTCTTATTTTGAGGTAAAAAGGCTGAAATTCCCCTTATTTTGGGGCAAAAAGGCAGAAATTTCACTTATTTTGGGGCAAAATTGCAGAAATTTTACTTATTTCAGAAAAAAAAGCAGAAATTTTCTTATTTTGGTGCAAAAAGGCAGAAATTTCTTTTATTTTGGTACAAAATTGCATAAATTTTTCTTATTCTGGAACAAAAAAGCAGAAATCTCCCATATTTTGGGGCAAAAATGCAGAAATTCCTCTTATTTTGAGGTAAAAAGGCTGAAATTCCCCTTATTTGGGGGCAAAAAGCAGAAATTTCCCTTATTTTTGAGCAAAATTGCAGAAATTTCACTTATTTCAGAGTAATAAGTCAGAAATTTTCCTTATTTTGGGGCAAAAAAAACAGAAATTCCCTTTGTTTTGGGGGATAAAGACAGAAATTCCACTTATTTAGAGGCAAAAAAGCAGAAATTCCCCTTATTTTGGAACAAAACTGAAGAAATTTCCCTTATTTTGGGGCAAAATTGCAGAAATTTCACTTATTTTGGAGCAAAATTGCAGAAATTTCACTTATTTCAGAAAAAAAAGCAGAAATTTTCTTATTTTGGTGCAAAAAGGCAGAAGTTTCTTTTATTTTGGTACAAAATTGCATAAATTATTCTTATTTTGGAACAAAAAGGCAGAAATCTCCCATATTTTGGGGCAAAAATGCAGAAATTCCTCTTATTTTGAGGTAACAAGGCTTAAATTCCCCTTATTTGGCGGGAAAAAGGCAGAAATTTCCCTTATTTTCGAGCAAAATTGCAGAAATTTCAGTTATTTCAGGGTAATAAGTCAGAAATTTTCCTTATTTTGGGGCAAATAAGACAGAAATTGCCTTTGTTTTTGGGGATAAAGACAGAAATTCCACTTATTTAGAGGCAAAAAAGCAGAAATTCCCCTTATTTTGGAGCAAAACTGAAGAAATTTCCCTTTTTTATGGCAAAAAAGTATGCATTCTTCTTATTTTCGGGCAAAAAGGCAGAAATTCCCCGTATTTTGGAGCAAAATTGCAGAAATTCCCCTAATTGTGGGGCAAAAAGGCAGAAATTCCCTATATGTTGGGGCAAAAAGACAGAAATTCTCCTTATTTTGGGGCAAAACTCAGAAATTCCACTTATTTTGGGGCAAAATTCCAGAAATTTCCCTTATTTTGGGGCAAAATTGCAGAAATTTCACTTATTTTGGGGCAAAATTGCAGAAATTTCACTTATTTCAGAAAAAAATTCAGAAATTTTCCTATTTTGGTGCAAAAAGGCAGAAATTTCTTTTATTTTGGTACAAAATTGCAGAAATTTTTCTTATTTTGGGGCAAAAGGCAGAAATCTCCCATATTTAGGGGAAAAATGCAGAAATTCCTCTTATTTTGAGGTAAAAAGGCTGAAATTTCCCTTATTTGGGGGAAAAAAGCAAAAATTTCCCTTATTTTGAGGCAAAATTGCAGAAATTTCACTTATTTCATTGTAATAAGTCAGAAATTTTCCTTATTTTGGGGCAAAAAAGACAGAAATTCCCTTTGTTTTGGGGGAAAAACACAGAAATTCCACTTTTTTAGAGGCAAAAAAGCAGAAATTCCTTTTATTTTGGAGTAAAAATGAAGAAATTTCCCTTTTTTGTGGCAAAAGGTATACATTCCACTTATTTTTGGGCTAAAAAGCAGAAATTCCTTGTATTATGGAGCAAAATTGCAGAAATTCTCCTAATTGTGGGGCAAAAAAGCAGAAATTCCCTATATGTTAGGGCAAAAAACAGAAATTCTCCTTATTTTGGGGCAAAACTCAGAAATTCCACTTATTTTGGGGCAAACTTCCAGAAATTTCCCTGATTTTGTGGCAAAATTGCAGAAATTTCACTTATTTTGGGGCAAAATTGCAGAAATTTCACTTATGTCATGGAAAAAAGGCAGAAATTTTCCTTATTTTGGGGCAAAAAAACAGAAATTTCTTTTATTTTGTGGCAAAAATGCAGAAATTCCCCTTATTTTGAGGTAAAAAGGCTGAAATTTCCCTTATTTGGGGGCAAAAAGGCAGAAATTTTCCTTATTTTGGGGCAAAATTGGAGAAATTTCACTTATTTCAGGGTAATAAGTCAGAAATTTACCTTATTTTGGGGCAAAAAAGACAGAAATTCCCTTTGTTTTGGGGGAAAAGGACAGAAATTCCACTTATTTAGAGGCAAAAAAGCAGAAATTCCCATTATTTTGAAGCAAAAATGAAGAAATTTCGCTATTTTATGGCAAAAAGTTATGCATTCTTCTTATTTTCGGGCAAAAAGGCAGAAATTCCCCGTATTTTGGAGCAAAATTGCAGAAATTCCCCTTATTGTGGGGCAAAAAGGCAGAAATTCCCTATATGTTGGGGCAAAAAGACAGAAATACTCCTTATTTTGGGGCAAAACTCAGAAATTCCACTTATTTTGGGGCAAAATTCCAGAAATTTCCCTTACTTTGGGGCAAAATTGCAGAAATTCCACTTATTTTGGGGCAAAATTGCAGAAATTACCCGTATTTTGGAGCAAAATTGCAGAAATTCCCCTAATTGTGGGGCAAAAATGCAGAAATTCCCTATATGTTGGGGCAAAAAGGCAAAAATTTCCAATATGTTGGGGCAAAAAGACAGAAATTCTCCTTATTTTAGGGCAAAATTCAGAAATTTCACTTATTTTTGGGCAAAATTGCAGAAATTTCACTTATTTCAGAAAAAAAGGAGAAATTTTCTTATTTTGGGGCAAAAGGCAGAAATTCCCCTTATTTTAGGGCAAAATTGCAGAAATTTCCCTTATTTTGAAACAAAAAACAGAAATTCCCTTTATTTTGTGGCAAAATTGCAGAAAATACCTTTATTATGGGGGAAAATTGCAGATATTTCTTTTATTTTAAGGCAAAATTGCAGAAATTTCACTTATTTCAGAGAAAAAAAGCAAAAATTTATCTTATTTTAGGGAAAAATGCAGAAATTCCCATTATTTTGGGGCACAATAGCAGAAATTCACCTTATTTTGGGGTAAAATTGCAGACATTTCACATATTTCAGGGCAAAAAGGCAGAAATTCCCCTTTTTTGGGGCAAAAAGGCTGAAATTCCCCTTATTTTCTATAAAATTGCAGAAATTCCCCTTGTTTGGGGGCAAAAAGGCAGAAAATCTTCTTAATTTTGTGCAAAAAGGCACAAATTCCCCGTATTTTTGAGAAAAATTGCAGAAATTCCCCTAATATTGGGGCAAAAAGGCAGAAATTCCCTTTATTTTGGGGCAAAAATACAGAAATTCTCCTTATTTCGGGACAAAAATCAAAAATTTCCTTTATTTTGGGGCAAAATTTTAGAAATTTCTTTTATTTTGGTACAGAATTGCAGAAATTTTTCTTCTTTGGTGACAAAAAGGCAGAAAATTCCCATATTTTGGAACAGAAATGCAGAAATTGCCCTTATTTTGAGGTAAAAAGGCTGAAATTCCCCTTATTTTGGGGAAAAAAGGAAGAAATTTCATTTATTTTGGGGCAAAATTGCAGAAATTTCACTTATTTCAGAAAATAAAGGAGAAGTTTTCTTATTTTGGGGCAAAATGCAGAAATTTCTTTTATTTTGGTACAAAATTGCAGAAATTTTTCTTATTTTGGGGCAAAAATTCATAAATTTTCCATATTTTTGGGCAAAAATGCAAAAATTCCCCTTATTTTGAGGTAAAAAGGCTGAAATTCCCCTTATTTGGGGGCAAAAAGGCAGAAATTTTCCTTATTTTGGGGCTAAATTGCAGAAATTTTACTTATTTCAGGGTAATAAGTAAGAAATTTTCTTTATTTTGGGGCAAAAAAGAAAGAAATTCCCTTTGTTTTGGGGGAAAAAGACAGAAATTCTACTTATATAGAGGCAAAAATAGCAGAAATTCCCATTATTTTGAAGCAAAAATTAAGAAATTTCCCTTTTTTATGGCAAAAAGGTATGCATTCTTTTTATTTTCGCGCAAAAAGGCAGAAATTCCCCGTATTTTGGAGCAAAATTGCAGAAATTTTACTTATTTCAGAAAAAAAAAGAGAAATTTTCTTATTTTGGGGCAAAAGGTAGAAATTCCCCTTATTTTAGGGCAAAATTGCAGAAATTTTCCATATTTGGGGACAAAAAACAGAAATTCCCTTTATTTTGGGGCAAAATTGCAGAAAATTCCTTTATTATGGGGAAAAATTGCAGATATTTCTTTTATTTTAAGGCAAAATTGCAGAAATTTCACTTATTTCAGAGAAAAAAAGCAAAAATTTTTCTTATTTTAGGGCAAAATGCAGAAATTCCCATTATTTTGGGACAAAAAGGCAGAAATTCACCTTATTTTTGGGTAAAATTGAAGATATGTCACATATTTCAGGGCAAATAGGCAGAAATTCCCCTTATTTGGGGGCAAAAAGGCAGAAATTCCCCTTATTTTGGGATAAAATTGCAGAAATTTCCCTTGTTTGGGGGCAAAAAGGCAAAAAATCCCCTTAATTTCGAGCAAAAAGGCAGAAATTCCCCGTATTTTGGAGCAAAATTGCAGAAATTCCCCTAATATTGGGGCAAAAATGCAGAAATTCCCTTTATTTGGGGCAAATCGGCAGAAGTTCTTTTTATTTTTGGGAAAAGAGGCAGAAATTCCCTGTATTTTGAAGCAAAATTGCAGAAACTCCCCTAATTTTGGGGCAAAAAGGCAGAAATTCCCTTTATTTTGGGGCAAAAATACAGAAATTCTCCTTATATCGGGGCAAAAATCAGAAATTTCCCTAATTTTGGAGCAAAATTTTAGAAATTTCTTTTATTTTGGTACAGCATTGCAGAAATTTTTCTTATTTTGTGGCAAAAATGCAGAAATTTCCCATATTTTGGGGCAAAAATGCAGAAATTCTTCTTATTTTGAGGTAAAAAGGCTGAAATTCCCCTTATTTGGGGGCAAAAAGGCAGAAATTTCTCTTATTTTGGGGCAAAATTGCAGAAATTTCACTTATTTCAGGGAAATAAGTCAGAAATTTTCCTTATTTTGAGGCAAAAAAGACAGAAATTCCCTTTGTTTTGGGGCACAATGGCAGAAATTCCACTTATTTAGAGGCAAAAAAGCAGATATTCCCCTTATTTTGAAGCAAAAATGAAGAAATTTCTATTTCTTATGGCAAAAAGGTATGCATTCTTCTTATTTTCGGGCAAAAAGGCAGAAATTCTTTGTATTTTGGAGCAAGATTGCAGAAATTCCCCTAATTGTGGGGCAAAAAGGCAGAAATCCCCTATATATTGGGGCAAAAAGAAAGAAATTCTCCTTATTTTGGGGCAAAACTCAGAAATTCCACTTATTTTGGGGCAAAATTTCAGAAATTTCCCTTATTTTGGAGCAAAATTGCAGAAATTTCACTTATTTCAAAGAAAAAAAAGCACAAATTTTCTTATTTTGGGGCAAAAAGGCAGAAATTTCATTTATTTTGGTACAAAATTGCAGAAATTTTTCTTAATTTGGGCAAAAATGCAGAAATTTCCCATATTTTTCGACAAAAATGCAGAAATTCCTCTTATTTTGAGGTAAAAAGGCTGAAATTCCCCTTATTTTGGGTCAAAAAGTTAGAAATTCCCCTTATTTTAAAAGAAAAAGACAGAAATTCCGTTTATTTTTGTGGAAAAGTCAGAAATTGCACTTATTTTGAGTCAAAAAGGCGGAAAATCCCCTTATTTTGGGGTAAAAAATGAAGAAATTAACCTTTTTTATGGCAAAAAGGTATACATTCTTTTTATTTTCGAGCAAAATTGCAGAAATTCCCCTAATTATGGGGAAAAAAAGGCAGAAATTCCCCGTAATTTGGAGCAAAATTGCAGAAATTAGCCTAATTTTGGGGCAAAAACGCAGAACGTCATTTTATTTTGAAGTAAAACTGCAGAAATTTCACTTATTTCGCGGCAAAATGGCAGAAATTCTTTTTATTTTCGGAGAAAAAGGCAGAAAATCCCCGTATTTTAGAGCAAAATTGCAGAAATTTACCTAATTTTGGGGTAAAACATGCAGTAATTTTCTTTATTTTGGGGCAAAAAGGCAGAAATTCCCCTTATTTTGGGGCAAAAATCAAAAATATCCCTTATTTTGGGGCAAAATTTTAGAAATTTCTTTTATTTTGGTACAGAATTGCAGAAATTTTTCTTATTTTGTGGCAAAAAGGAAGAAATTTCCCATATTTTGGAACAAAAATGCAGAAATTCCCCTTATTTTGAGGTAAAAAGGCTGGAATTCCCCTTATTTCGGGGCAAAAAGGCAGAAATTTCCCTTATTTTGGGGCAAAATTGCAGAAATTTCACTTATTTCAGGGTAATAAGTCAGAAATTTTCCTTACTTTGGGGCCAAAAGGACAAAAATTCCCTTTGTTTTGGGGGAAAAAGACAGAAATTCCACTTATTTAGAGGCAAAAAAGCAGAAATATCTCTTATTTTGGAGCAAAAATGAAGAAATTTCCCTTTTTTATGGCAAAAAGTTATGCATTCTTCTTATTTTCGGGCAAAAAGGCAGAAATTCCCCGTATTTTGGAGCAAAATTGTAGAAATTCCCCTAATTGTGGGGCAAAAAGGCAGAAATTCCCTATATGTTGGGGCAAAAAGACAGAAATTCTCATTATTTGGGGGCAAAACTCAGAAATTCCACTTATTTTGGCGCAAAATTCCAGAAATTTCCCTTATTTTGAGGCAAAATTGCAGAAATTTCACTTATTTTGGGGCAAAATTGCAAAAATTTCACTTATGTCAGAAAAAAAAGCAGAAATTTTCTTATTTTGGTGCAAAAAGGCAGAAATTTCTAATATTTTGGTACAAAATTGCAGAAATTTTTCTTATTTTAGGGCAAAAAGGCAGAAATCTTCCATATTTTGGGGCAAAAATGCAGAAATTCCTCTTATTTTTAGGTAAAAAGGCTGAAATTCCCCTTATTTGGGGGCAAAAAGGCAGAAATTTCCCTTATTTTGAGGCAAAATTGCAGAAATTTCACTTATTTCAGAGAACAAAAGCAGAAATTTTCTTATTTTGGGGCAAAAAGGCAGAAATTTCTTTTATTTTGGTACAAAATTGCAGAAATGTTTCTTATTTTGGGGCAAAAAGGCAGAAATCTCCCATATTTTGGGGTAAAAAAGCAGAAATTTCCCTTATTTTGAGGTAAAAACGCTGAAATTCCCCTTATTTGGGGGCAAAAAGGCAGAAATTTCCCTTATTTTGAGGCAAAATTGCAGAAATTTCACTTATTTCAGAATAATAAGTCAGAAATTTTCCTTATTTTGGGGCAAAAAACAGAAATTCTCTTTGTTTTAAAGGAAAAAGACTGATATTCCACTTATTTAGAGGCTAAAAAGCAGAAATTCTTATTATTTTGGAGCAAAAATTAAGAAATTTTCCTTTTTTTGTGGAAAAAGGTATACATTCCTCTAATTTTCGGGCTAAAAAGCAGAAATTCCCCGTATTTTGGAGCAAAATTGCAGAAATTCTCCTAATTGTAGGGCAAAAAGGCAGAAATTCCCTATATGTTGGGGCAAAAAGACAGAAATTCTCCTTATTTTGGGGCAAAACTCAGAAATTCCACTTATTTTGGGGCAAAATTCCAGAAATTTCCCTTATTTTGGGGCAAAATTGCAGAAATTTCACTTATTTTGGGGCGAAATTGCAGAAATTTCACTTTTTTCATGGAAATAAAGGCAGAAATTTTCCTTATTTTGGGGCAAAAAGGCAGAAATTCCTCTTATTTTGAGGTAAAAAGGCTGAAATTCCCCTTATTTGGGGGCAAAAGCATAAATTTCCCTTATTTTGGGGCAAAATTGCAGAAATTTCACTTATTTCAGGGTAATAAGTCAGAAATTTTCCTTATTTTGGGGCAAAAAAGACAGAAATTCCCTTTGTTTTGGGATAAAAAGACAGAAATTCCACTTATTTAGAGGCAAAAAAGCAGAAATTCCACTTATTTTGGAGTAAAAATTAAGAGATTTCCCTTTTTTATGGCAAAAAGTTATGCATTCTTTTTATTTTCGGACAAAAAGGCAGAAATTCCCCGTATTTTGGAGCAAAATTGCAGAAATTTCACTTATTTCAGAATAAAAATGAGAAATTTTCTTATTTTGGGGCAAAAGGCAGAAATTCCCCTTATTTTATGGGAAAATTGCAGAAATTTCCTTTATTTGGGGACAAAAAACAGAAATTCCCTTTATTTTGGGGCAAAATTGCAGAAAATTTTTTTATTATGGGAAAAAATTGAAGATATTTCTTTTATTTTAAGGCAAAATTGCAGAAATTTCACTTATTTCAGAGAAAAAAACAAAAATCTTTCTTATTTTTGGCAAAATGCAGAAATTCCCATTATTTTGGGGCAAAAAGGCAGAAATTCACCTTATTTTGGGGTAAAATTGAAGACATGTCACATATTTCAGGGCATAAAGGCAGAAATTGCCCTTATTTGGGGGCAAAAAGGCAGAAATTCCCCTTATTTTGGGATAAAATTGCAGAAATTACCCTTGTTTGTGGGCAAAAAGGCAGAAAATCCCCTTAATTTCGGGCAAAAAGGCAGAAATTCCCTGTATTTTGGAGCAAAATTGCAGAAATTCTCCTAATATTGGGGCAAAAATGCAGAAATTCCCTTTATTTGGGGCAAATTGGCAGAAGTTCCCCTTATTTTCAGGAAAAGAGGCAGAAATTCCCATTATTTTGAAGCAAAATTGCAGAAACTCCCCTAATTTTGGGGCAAAAAGGCAGAAATTCCCTTTATTTTGGGGCAAAAATACAGAAATTCTCCTTATATCTGGGCAAAAATCAAAAATTTCCCTTATTTTGGAGCAAAATTTTAGAAATTTCTTTTATTTTGGTACAGAATTGGAGAAATTTTTCTTATTCTGTGGCAAAAAGGCAGAAATTTCTTTTATTTTGGTGCAAAATTGCAGAAATTTTTCTTATTTTGGGGCAAAAAGGCATAAATTTCCCATATTTTGGGGCAAAAATGTAGAAATTTTCTTTATTTTGAGGTAAAAAGGCTGAAATTTCCCTTATTTGGGGGCAAAAAGGCAGAAATTTCTCTTATTTTGGGGCAAAATTGCAGAAATTTCACTTATTTCAGAAAAAAAGGAAAAATTTTCTTATTCGGGGGCAAAAAGGCAGAAATTTCTTTTATTTTGGTGCAAAATTACAGAAATTTTCTTTATTTTGAGGCAAAAAAGACAGAAATTCCCTTTGTTTTGGGGGAAAAAGATAGAAATTCCACTTATTTAGAGGCAAAAAAGCAGAAATTCCCCTTATTTTGGAGCAAAAATGAAGAAATTTCCCTTTTTCATGGCAAAAAGGTATGCATTCTTCTTATTTTCGGGCAAAAAGGCAGAAATTCCCTATATGTTGGGGCAAAAAGACAGAAATTCTCCTTATTTTGGGGCAAAACTCAGATATTCCACATATTTTGGGGCAAAATTCCATAAATTTCCCTTATTTTGGGGCAAAATTGCAGAAATATCACTTATTTTAAGGCAAAATTGGAGAAATTTCACTTATTTCAGAAGAAAAAAGCAGAAATTTTCTTGTTTTGGGGCAAAAAGGGAGAAATTTCTTTTATTTTTGTACAAAATTGCAGAAATTTTTCTTATTTTGGGGCAAGAAGGCAGAAATTTCCTATATTTTGGGGCAAAAATTCAGAAATTCCCCTTATTTTTAGGTAAAAAGGCTGAAATTCTCTTTATTTGGGAGCAAAAAGGCAGAAATTGCCCTGATTTTGTGGCAAAATTCCAGAAATTTCACTTATTTTAGGGTAATAAGTCAGAAATTTTTTATTTTGGGGCAAAAAGGCAGAAATTTCTTTTATTTTGGTACAAAATTACAGAAATTTTTCTTATTTTGGGGCAAAAAAGAAGAAATTTCCCTTATTTTGGGGCAAAATTGCAGAAATTTCACTTATTTTGATGTAAAAAGGCTGAAATTCCCCTTATTTTGGGGCAAAATGGCAGAAGTTTTCCTTATTTTGGGGCAAAATTGCAGAAATTTCACTTATTTCAAGGTAATAAGTCAGAAATTTTCCTTATTTTGGGGCAAAAAAACAGAAATTCCTTGTTTTGGGGGAAAAAGACAGAAATTCCACTTATTTAGAGGCAAAAAAGCAGAAATTCCCCATATTTTGGAGCAAAATTGCAGAAATTCCCCTAATTGTGGGGCAAAAAGGCAGAAATTCCCTATATGTTAGGGCAAAACGACAGAAATTCTCCTCATTTGGGGGCAAAATTCAGAAATTCCATTTATTTTGGGGCAAAATTCCCAAAATTCCCCTCATTTTGGGGCAAAATTGCAGAAATTTCAATTATTTTGGGGCAAAATTGCAGAAATTTCACTTTTTTCAGGGAAAAAAGGCCGAAATTTTCCGTTTTTGGGGGCAAAAAGGCAGAAATTCCTAATATTTTGCGGCAAAAATGCAGAAATTCCTCTTATTTTGAGGTAAAAAGGCTGAAATTCCCCTTATTTGGGGGCAAAAATGCAGAAATTTCTCTAATACTGGGGCAAAATTGCAGAAATTTCACTTATTTCAGGGTAATAATTCAGAAATTTTCCTTATTTTGGGGCAAAAAATACAGAAATTCCATTTGTATGGGGGGAAAAAGAAAGAAATTCCATTTATTTAGAGGCAAAAAAGCAGAAATTCCCCTTATTTTGGAGCAAAATTGCAGAAATTTCCCTTTTTATAGCCAAAAGGTATGCATTCTTTTTATTTTCAGGCAAAAAGGCAGAAATTCCCCGTATTTTGGAGTAAAATTGCAGAAATTCCCTTAATTGTGGGGCAAAAAGACAGAAATTCTCCTTATTTTGGGGCAAAACTCGGAAATTCCACTTATTTTGGAACAAAATTTCAGAAATTTAACTTATTTTTGGCCAAAATTGCAGAAATTTCACTTATTTTGGGGCAAAATTGCAGAAATTTCACTTATTTCAGGGAAAAAAAGCAGAAATTTTCTTATTTTGGGGCAAAAAGGCAGAAATTTCCGATATTTTGAGGCAGAAATGCAGAAATTCCCCTTATTTTGAGGTAAAAAGTCTGAAATTCCCCTTATTTGGGGGCAAAAAGGCAGAAATTTCCCATATTTTGGGGCAAAATTGCAGAAATTTCACTTATTTCAGGGTACTAAGTCAGAAATTTTTCTTCCTTTGGGGCAAAAAAGACAGAAATTCCCTTTGTTTTCAGGGAAAAAGACAGAAATTCCACTTATTTAGAGGCAAAAATGCAGAAATTCCACTTATTTTGGAGCAAAAATGAAGAAATTTCCCTTTTTTATGGCAAAAAGGTATGCATTCTTCTTATTTTCGGGCAAAAAGTCAGAAATTCCCCCTATTTTAGAGCAAAATTGCAGAAATTCCCCTAATTGTGGGGAAAAAAACAGAAATTCCCTATATGTTGGGGAAAAGACAGAAATTCTCCATATTTTGGGGAAAAACTCAGAAATTCCACTTATTTTGGGGCAAAATTGCAGAAATTTCCCTTATTTTGGGGCAAAATTGCAGAAATTTCACTTATTATGGGCAAAATTGCAGAAATTTCACTTATTTCAGGGGAAAAAGACAGAAATTTCTTTTATTTTGGTACAAAATTGCAGAAATTTTTCTTATTTTGGGCAAAAAGGCAGAAATTTCCCATATTTTGAGGCAAAAATGCAGAAATTTCACTTATTTCAGGGTAATAAGTCAGAAATTTTCATTACTTTGGCGCAAAAAAGACAGAAATTCCCTTTGTTTTGGTGGAAAAAGACAGAAATTCCAATTCTTTAGAGGCAAAAATGCAGAAATTCCCCTTATTTTGGAGCAAAAATGAAGAAATTTCCCTTTTTTATGGCAAAAAGGTATGCATTCTTCTTATTTTCAGGCAAAAAGTCAGAAATTCCCTCTATTTTAGAGCAAAATTGCAGAAATTCCCCTTATTGTGGGGCAAAAAGGCAGAAATTCCCTATATGTTGGGGGGAAAAGACAGAAATTCTCCTTATTTTAGAGCAAAACTCAGAAATTTCATTTATTTTGGGGCAAAATTGCAGAAATTTCACTTATTTCAGAAAAAAAAAGCAGAAAATTTCTTATTTTGGGCAAAAAGGCAGAAATTTCTTTTATTTTGGTACAAAATTGCAGAAAATTTTCTTATTTTGGGGCAAAAAGGCAGAAATTTCTCATATTTTGGGGCAAAAATGCAGAAAATCCCCTTATTTTGAGGTAAAAAGGCTAAAATTCCCGTTATTTGGTTGCAAAAAGGCAGAAATTTCCCTTATTTTGGGGCAAAATTGCAGAAATTTCACTTATATCAGGGTAATAAGTCAGAAATTTTCCTTATTTTGGGGCAAAAAAGACAGAAATTCCCTTTGTTTTGGGGGAAAAAGACAGAAATTCCACTTATTAAGAGGCAAAAATGCAGAAATTCCCCTTATTTTGGAGCAAAAATGAAGAAATTTCCCTTTTTTATGGCAAAAAGGTATGCATTCTTCTTGTTTTCGGGCAAAAAGGCAGAAATTCCCCGTTTTTTGGAGCAAAATTGCAGAAATTCTCCTAATTTTGGGGCAAAAAGGCAGAAATTCCCTATATGTTAGGGCAAAACGACAGAAATTCTCCTTATTTTGGGGCAAAATTCAGAAATTCCATTTCTTTTGGTGCAAAATTCCCAAAATTTCCCTTATTTTGGGGCAAAATTGCAGAAAATTCATTTATTTAGGGGCAAATTTGCAGAAATTTCACTTTTTTCAGGGAAAAAAGGCCGAAATTTTCCATTTTTGGGGCAAAAAGGCAGAAATTCTTAATATTTTGTGGCAAAAATGCAGAAATTTTCCTTATTTTGAGGTAAAAAGGCTGAAATTCCCCTTATTTGGGGGCAAAAATGCAGAAATTTCTCTTATACTGGGGCAAAATTGCAGAAATTTCACTTATTTCAGGGTAATAATTCAGAAATTTTCCTTATTTTGGGGCAAAAAATACAGAAATTCCATTTGTATGTGATGAAAAAGACAGAAATTCCATTTATTTAGAGGCAAAAAAGCAGAAATTCCCCTTATTTTGGAGCAAAATTGCAGAAATTTCCCTTTTTATAGCAAAAAGGTATGCATTCTTCTTATTTTCAGGCAAAAAGGCAGAAATTCCCTGTATTTTGGAGTAAAATTGCAGAAATTCCCTTAATTGTAGGGCAAAAAGACAGAAATTCTCCTTATTTTGGGGCAAAACTCAGAAATTCCACTTATTTTAGAACAAAATTTCAGAAATTTCCCTTTTTTTTGGCCAAAATTGCAGAAATTTCACTTATTTTGGGGCAAAATTGCAGAAATTTCACTTATTTCAGGGAAAAAAGCAGAAATTTTCTTATTTTGGGGCAAAAAGGCAGAAATTTCCCATATTTTGAGGCAAAAATGCAGAAATTCCCCTTATTTTGAGGTAAAAAGGCTGAAATTCCCCTTATTTGGGGGCAAAAAGGCAGAAATTTCACATATTTTGGGGCAAAATTGCAGAAATTTCACTTATTTCAGGGTACTAAGTCAGAAATTTTTCTTACTTTGGGGCAAAAAAGACAGAAATTCCCTTTGTTTTCAGGGAAAAAAACAGAAATTCCACTTATTTAGAGGCAAAAATGCAGAAATTCCCCTTATTTTGGCGCAAAAATGAAGAAATTTCCATTTTTTATGGCAAAAAGGTATGCATTCTTCTTATTTTCGGGCAAAAAGGCAGAAATTCCCTCTATTTTAGAGCAAAATTGCAGAAATTCCCCTAATTGTGGGGCAAAAAGGCAGAAATTCCCTATATGTTGGGGCAAAAAGACAGAAATTCTCCTTATTTTAAAGCAAAACTCAGAAATTTCACTTATTTTGGGGCAAAATTACAGAAATTTCACTTATTTCAGAAAAAAAAGCAGAAATTTTCTTATTTTGGGGCAAAAAGGCAGAATTTTCTTTTATTTTGGTACAAAATTGCAGAAATTATTCTTATTTTGGGGCAAAAAAGCAGAAATTTCTCATATTTTGGGGCAAAATTGCAGAAAATTTCCTTATTTTGAGGTAAAAAGGCTAAAATTCCCCTTATTTGTTTGCAAAAAGGCAGAAATTTTCCTTATTTGGAAGAAAAATTGCAGAAATTTCACTTATTTCAGGGTAATAAGTCAGAAATTTTCTTTATTTTGGGGCAAAAAAAGACAGAAATTCTCTTTGTTTTGGGGGTATAAGACAGAAATTCCACTTATTTAGAGGCAAAAAAGCAGAAATTCCCATTATTTTGGAGCAAAAATGAAGAAATTTCTCTTTTTTATGGCAAAAAGGTATGCATTCTTCTTATTTTCGGGCAAAAAGGCAGAAATTCCCCCTATTTTAGAGCAAAATTGCAGAAATTCCCCTAATTGTGGGGCAAAAAAACAGAAATTCCCTATATGTTGGGGCAAAAAGATAGAAATTCTCCATATTTTGGGGCAAAACTCAGAAATTCCACTTATTTTGGGGCAAAATTCCAAAAATTTCCCTTATTTTGGGGCAAAATTGCAGAAATTTCACTTATTTAGGGGCAAAATTGCAGAAATTTCACTTATTTCAGGGGAAAAAGACAGAAATTTCTTTTATTTTGGTACAAAATTGCAGAAATTTTTCTTATTTTGGGCAAAAAGGCAGAAATTTCCCATATTTTGAGGCAAAAATGCAGAAATTTCACTTATTTCAGGCTAATAAGTCAGAAATTTTCCTTACTTTGAGGCAAAAAAGACAGAAATTCCCTTTGTTTTGGTGGAAAAAGACAGAAATTCCACTTATTTAGAGGCAAAAATGCAGAAATTCCCCTTATTTTGGAGCAAAAATGAAGAAATTTCCCTTTTTTATGGCAAAAAGGTATGCATTCTTCTTATTTTCGGGCAAAAAGGCAGAAATTCCCCATATTTTAGAGCAAAATTGCAGAAATTCCCCTTATTGTGGGGCAAAAAGGCAGAAATTCCCTATATGTTGGGGGAAAAGACAGAAATTCTCCTTATTTTAGAGCAAAACTCAGAAATTTCATTTATTTTGGTGCATAATTGCAGAAATTTCACTTATTTCAGGAAAAAAAGCAGAAATTTTCTTATTTTGGGGCAAAAAGGCAGAAATTTCTTTTATTTTGGTACAAAATTGCAGAAAATTTTCTTATTTTGGGGCAAAAACGCAGAAATTTCTCATATTTTGGGGCAAAAATGCAGAAAATCCCCTTATTTTGAGGTAAAAAGGCTAAAATTCCCATTATTTGGTTGCAAAAAGGCAGAAATTTCCCTTATTTTGGGGCAAAATTGCAGAAATTTCACTTATATCAGGGTAATAAGTCAGAAATTTTCCTTATTTTGGGGCAAAAAAGACAGAAATTCCCTTTGTTTTGGGGGAAAAAGACAGAAATTCCACTTATTAAGAGGCAAAAATGCAGAAATTCCCCTTATTTTGGAGCAAAAATGGAGAAATTTCCCTTTTTTATGGCAAAAAGGTATGCATTCTTCTTGTTTTCGGGCAAAAAGGCAGAAATTCCCCGTTTTTTGGAGCAAAATTGCAGAAATTCCCCTAATTTTGGGGCAAAAAGGCAGAAATTCCCTATATGTTAGGGCAAAACGACAGAAATTCTCCTTATTTTGGGGCAAAATTCAGAAATTCCATTTCTTTTGGTGCAAAATTCCCAAAATTTCCCTTATTTTGGGGCAAAATTGCAGAAATTTCAATTATTTTGGGGCAAAATTGCAGAAATTTCACTTTTTTCAGGGAAAAAAGGCCGAAATTTTCCATTTTTGGGGGCAAAAAGGCAGAAATTCCTAATATTTTGTGGCAAAAATGCAGAAATTTCCCTTATTTTGAGGTAAAAAGGCTGAAATTCCCCTTATTTGGGGGCAAAAATGTAGAAATTTCTCTTATACTGGGGCAAAATTGCAGAAATTTCACTTATTTCAGGGTAATAATTCAGAAATTTTCCTTATTTTGGGGCAAAAAATACAGAAATTCCATTTGTATGGGGGGAAAAAGACAGAAATTCCATTTTTTTAGAGGCAAAAAAGCAGAAATTCCCCTTATTTTGGAGCAAAATTGCAGAAATTTCCCTTTTTATAGCAAAAAGGTATGCATTCTTCTTATTTTCAGGCAAAAAGGCAGAAATTTCCCGTATTTTGAAGTAAAATTGCAGAAATTCCCTTATTGTAGGGCAAAAAGACAGAAATTCTCCTTATTTTGGGGCAAAACGCAGAAATTCCACTTATTTTGGAACAAAATTTCAGAAATTTCCCTTATTTTTGGCCAAAATTGCAGAAATTTCACTTATTTCGGAGCAAAATTGCAGAAATTTTACTTATTTCAGGGAAAAAAAGCAGAAATTTTCTTATTTTGGGGCAAAAAGGCAGAAATTTCCCATATTTTGAGGCAAAAATGCAGAAATTCCCCTTATTTTGAGTTAAAAAGGCTGAAATTCTCCTTATTTGGGGGCAAAAAGGCAGAAATTTCACATATTTTGGGGCAAAATTGCAGAAATTTCACTTATTTCAGGGTACTAAGTCAGAAATTTTTCTTACTTTGGGGCAAAAAAGACAGAAATTCCATTTGTTTTCAGGGAAAAAGACAGAAATTCCACTTATTTAAAGGCAAAAATGCAGAAATTCCCCTTATTTTGGAGCAAAAATGAAGAAATTTCCCTTTTTTATGGCAAAAAGGTATGCATTCTTCTTATTTTCGGGCAAAAAGGCAGAAATTCCCCCTATTTTAGAGCAAAATTGCAGAAATTCCCCTAATTGTGGGGCAAAAAGTCAGAAATTCCCTATATGTTGGGGCAAAAAGACAGAAATTCTCCTTATTTTAAAGCAAAACTCAGAAATTTCACTTATTTTGGGGCAAAATTACAGAAATTTCACTTATTTCAAAAAAAAGCAGAAATTTTCTTATTTTGGGGCAAAAAGGCAAAAATTTATTGTGGTACAAAATTGCAGAAATTATTCTTATTTTGAAGCAAAAAAGCAGAAATTTCTCATATTTTGGGGCAAAATTGCAGAAAATTTCCTTATTTTGAGGTAAATAGGCTAAAATTCCCCTTATTTGGTTGCAAAAAGGCAGAAATTTTCCTTATTTTGGGGAAAAATTGCAGAAATTTCACTTATTTCAGGGTAATAAGTCAGAAGTTTTTCTTACTTTGGGGCAAAAAAGACAGAAATTCCCTTTGTTTTCAGGGAAAAAGACAGAAATTCCACTTATTTAGAGGCAAAAATGCAGAAATTCCCCTTATTTTGGAGCAAAAATGAAGAAATTTCCCTTTTTTATGGCAAAAAGGTATGCATTCTTCTTATTTTCGGGCAAAAAGGCAGAAATTCCCTTTGTTTTTGGGGAAAAAGACAGAAATTCCACTTATTTAGAGGCAAAAAAGCAGAAATTCCCCATATTTTGGAGCAAAATTGCAGAAATTCCCCTAATTGTGGGGCAAAAAGGCAGAAATTCCCTATATGTTAGGGCAAAACGACAGAAATTCTCCTCATTTGGGGGCAAAATTCAGAAATTCCCTTTATTTTGGGGCAAAATTCCCAAAATTCCCCTTATTTTGGGGCAAAATTGCAGAAATTTCAATTATTTTGGGGCAAAATTGCAGAAATTTCACTTTTTTCAGGGAAAAAAGGCCGAAATTTTCCGTTTTTAGGGGCAAAAAGTCAGAAATTTCTAATATTTTGAGGCAAAAATGCAGAAATTCCTCTTATTTTGAGGTAAAAAGGCTGAAATTCCCCTTATTTGGGGGCAAAAATGCAGAAATTTCTCTTATACTGGGGCAAAATTGCAGAAATTTCACTTATTTCAGGGTAATAATTCAGAAATTTTCCTTATTTTTGGGGCAAAAAATACAGAAATTCCATTTGTATGGGTGGAAAAAGACAGAAATTCCATTTATTTAGAGGCAAAAAAGCAGAAATTCCCCTTATTTTGAGGTAAAAAGGCTGAAATTCCCCTTATTTTGAGGTAAAAAAGCTGAAATTCCCCTTATTTGGGGGCAAAAAGGCAGAAATTTCCCATATTTTGGGGCAAAAATGCAGAAATTTCACTTATTTCAGGCTAATAAGTCAGAAATTTTCCTTACTTTGAGGCAAAAAAGACAGAAATTCCCTTTGTTTTGGTGGAAAAAGACAGAAATTCCACTTACTTAGAGGCAAAAATGCAGAAATTCCCCTTATTTTGGAGCAAAAATGAAGAAATTTCCCTTTTTTATGGCAAAAAGGTATGCATTCTTCTTATTTTCAGGCAAAAAGGCAGAAATTCCCCTTATTTAAGAGCAAAATTGCAGAAATTCCCTATATGTTGGGGCAAAAAGACAGAAATTCTCCTTATTTTGGGGCAAAACTCAGAAATTCCACTTATTTTGGAACAAAATTTCAGAAATTTCCCTTATTTTTGGCCAAAATTGCAGAAATTTCACTTATTTTGGGGCAAAATTGCAGAAATTTCACTTATTTCAGGGAAAAAAAGCAGAACTTTTCTTATTTTGGGGCAAAACGCAGAAATTTCCCATATTTTGAGGCAAAAATGCAGAAATTCCCCTTATTTTGAGGTAAAAAGGCTGAAATTCCCCTTATTTGGGGGCAAAAAGGCAGAAATTTCCCATATTTTGGGGCAAAATTGCAGAAATTTCACTTATTTCAGGGTACTAAGTCAGAAATTTTTCTTACTTTGGGGCAAAAAAGACAGAAATTCCCTTTGTTTTCAGGGAAAAACACAGAAATTCCACTTATTTAGAGGCAAAAATGCAGAAATTCCCCTTATTTTGGAGCAAAAATGAAGAAATTTCCCTTTTTTATGGCAAAAAGGTATGCATTCTTCTTATTTTCTTGCAAAAAGGCAGAAATTCCCCCTATTTTAGAGCAAAATTGCAGAAATTCCCCTAATTGTGGGGCAAAAAGGCAGAAATTCCCTATATGTTGGGGCAAAATACAGAAATTCTCCTTATTTTGGTGAAAAACTCAGAAATTCCACTTATTTTGGGGCAAAATTGCAGAAATTTCCCTTATTTAGGGGCAAAATTGCAGAAATTTCACTTATTTTGGGGCAAAATTGCAGAAATTTCACTTTTTTCAGGGTAATAAGTCAGAAATTTTCCTTATTTTGGGGCAAAAAAGACAGAAATTCCCTATGTTCTGGGGGAAAAAGACAGTAATTCCACTTTTTTAGAGGCAAAAAAGCAGAAATTCCTTTTATTTTGAAGTAAAAATGAAGAAATTTCTTTTTTTTGTGGCAAAAGGTATACATTCCCTTTATTTTCGGGCAAAAAGGCAGAAATTCCCCGTATTTTGGAGCAAACTTGCAGATATTCCCCTAATTGTGGGGCAAAAAGGCAGAAATTCCCTATATGTTGGGGCAAAAAGACAGAAATTCTCCTTATTTTGGGGCAAAACTCAGAAATTCCACTTATTTTGGGGCAAAATTCCAGAAATTTCCCTTATTTGGGGGCAAAATTGCAGAAATTTCACTTATTTTCAGGCAAAATTACATAAATTTCACTTATTTCAGAAAAAAAGCAGAATTTTCTTATTTTGGTGCAAAAAGGCAGAAATTTCTTTTATTTTGTTACAAAATTGCAGAAATTTTTCTTATTTTGGGGCAAAAAAGCAGAAATCTCCCATATTTTGGAGTAAAAATGCAGAAATTCCTCTTATTTTGAGGTAAAAAGGCTGAAATTCCCCTTATTTGGGGGCAAAAGGGCAGAAATTTCCCTTATTTTGAGGCAAAATTGCAGAAATTTCACTTATTTCAGAGAAAAAAAGCAAAAACTTTTCTTATTTTAGGGCAAATTGCAGAAATTCCCATTATTTTGGGGCAAAAGGCAGAAATTCACCTTATTTTGTGGTTAAATTGCAGACATTTCACATATTTCAGGGCAAAAAGGTAGAAATTCCCCTTATTTGGGGGCAAAAAGGCAGAAATTCCCCTTATTTTGGGATAAAATAGCAGAAATGTCCCTTGTTTGGGGGCAAAAAGGCAGAAAATCCCCTTAATTTTTGGCAAAAAAGCAGAAATTTCCCGAATTTTGGAGCAAAATTGCAGAAATTCCCCTAATATTGGGGCAAAAATGCAGAAATTCCTATTATTTGGGGCAAATCGGCAGAAGTTCCCCTTATTTTCGGAAAAAGAGGCAGAAATTCCCTGTATTTTGAAGCAAAATTGCAGAAACTCCCCTAATTTTGAGGCAAAAAGGCATAAATTTCTCATATTTTGGGGCAAAAATGCAGAAATTTTTCTTATTTTGAGGTAAAAAGGCTTAAATCCCCTTATTTGGGGGCAAAAAAGAAGAATTTCTCTTATTTTGGGGCAAAATTGCAGAAATTTCACTTATTTCAGAGTAATAAGTCAGAAATTTTCGTTATTTTGGGGCAAAAAAAACAGAAATTCCCTTTGTTTGGGGGGAAAAGACAGAAATTCCACTTTTTTAGAGGCAAAAAAGCAGAAATAACTTTTATTTTGGAGTAAAAATGTAGAAATTTCCCTTTTTTATGGCAAAAAGGTATGCATTCTTCTTATTTTCGGGCAAAAAGGCAGAAATTCCCCGTATTTTCGAGCAAAATTGCAAAAATTCCCCTAATTTTAGGTCAAAAAGGCAGAAATTCCCTATATGTTGGGGCAAAAAGACAGAAATTCTCCTTATTTTGGGGCAAAACTCAGAAATTCCACTTATTTTGGGGCAAAATTCTAGAAATTTTTCTTATTTTAAAGCAAAATTGCAGAAATTTCACTTATTTTGGGGTAAAATTGCAGAAATTTCACTTATTTCAGGGAAAAAAGGCAGAAATTTTTCTTATTTTGGGGCAAAAAGGAAAAATTTCCTAATATTTTGTGGCAAAAATGCCGAAATTCCCCTTATTTTGAGGTACAAAAGCTGAAATTTCCCTTAGTTGGGGGCAAAAAGGCAGAAATTTCCCTTATTTTGGGGCAAAATTGCAGAAATTTCACTTATTTCAGGGTAATAAGTCAGAAATTATCCTTATTTTGGGGCCAAAAGGACAGAAATTCCCTTTGTTTTGGGGGAAAAAGACAGAAATTCCACTTATTTAGAGGCAAAAAAGCAGAAATTCCCCTTATTTTGGAGCAAAAATGAAGAAATTTCCCTTTTTTATGGCAAAAAGGTATGCATTCTTCTTATTTTCGGGCAAAAAGGCAGAAATTCCCCGTATTTTGAAGCAAAATTGCAGAAATTCCCCTAATTGTGGGGCAAAAAAACAGAAATTCCCTATATGTTGGGGCAAAAAGACAGAAATTCTCCTTATTTTGGGGTAAAACTCAGAAATTCCACTTATTTTGGGGGCAAAATTCCAGAAATTTCCCTTATTTTGGGGCAAAATTGCAGAAATTTTACTTATTTTGGGGCAAAATTGCAGAAATTTCACTTATTTCAGAAAAATAAGCAGAATTTATATATTTTGGTGCAAAAAGGCAGAAATTTCTTTTATTTTGGTACAAATTGCAGAAATTTTTCTTATTTTGGGGCAAAAAGGCAGAAATCTTCATATTTTGGGGCAAAAATGCAGAAATTCCTCTTATTTTGAGGTAAAAAGGCTGAAATTTCCCTTATTTGGGGGCAAAAAGGAAGAAATTTCCCTTATTTTGAGGCAAAATTGCAGAAATTTCACTTATTTCAGGATAATAAGTCAGAAATTTTCGTTATTTTGGGGCAAAAGAGACAGAAATTTCCTTTGTTTTGGGGGAAAAAAACAGAAATTCCACTTTTTTAGAGGCAAAAAAAGCAGAAATTCCTTTTATTTTGGAGTAAAAATGAAGAAATTTCCCTTTTTTGTGGCAAAAGGTATACATTCCACTTATTTTTGGGCTAAAAAGCAGGAATTACCCGTATTTTGGAGCAAAATTGCAGAAATTCCCCTAATTGTGGGACAAGAAGGGAGAAATTCCCTATATGTTGGGGCAAAAAAAAACAAATTCTCCTTATTTTGGGTCAAAACTCAGAAATTCTATTGATATTGGGGCAAAATTCCAGAAATTTCCCTTATTTTGGGGCAAAATTGCAGAAATTTCACTTATTTTTGGGCAAAATTGAAGAAATTTCACTTATTTTAGAAAAAAAAGCAGAAATTTTCTTATTTTGGTGCAAAAAGGTGGAAATTTCTTTTATTTTGGTACAAAATTGCAGAAATTTTTCTTATTTTGGGGCAAAAAGGCAGAAATCTCCCATATTTTGGGGCAAAAATGCAGAAATTTCTCTTATTTTGAGGTAAAAAGGCTGAAATTCCCCTTATTTGGTGGCAAAAAGGCAGAAATTTCCCTTATTTTGAGGCAAAATTGCAGAAATTTCACTTATTTCAGGGTAATAAGTCAGAAATTTTCCTTATTTTGGGGCAAAAAAGACAGAAATTCCCTTTGTTTTGGGGGAAAAAAGACAGAAATTCCACTTATTTAGAGGCAAAAAAGCAGAAATTCCCCTTATTTTGTAGCAAAACTGAAGAAATTTCTATTTTTTATGGCAAAAAGGTATGCATTCTTCTTATTTTTGGGCAAAAAGGCAGAAATTCCCCGTATTTTGGAGCAAAATTGCAGAAATTTCCCTAATTGTGGGGCAAGAAGGGAGAAATTCCCTATATGTTGGGGCAAAAAGACAGAAATTCTCCTTATTTTGGGGCAAAACTCAGAAATTCCACTTATTTTGGTGCAAAATTCCAGAAATTTTCCTTATTTTAGGGCAAAATTGCAGAAATTTCATTTATTTTGGGGCAAAATTGCAGAAATTTAACTTATTTCAGAAAAAAATTCAGAAATTTTTCTATTTTGTTGCAAAAAGGCAGAAATTTCTTTTATTTTGGTATAAAATTGCAGAAATTTTTCTTATTTTGGGGCAAAAAGGCAGAAATCCCCCATATTTTGAGGCAAAAATGCAGAAATTCCTCTTATTTTGAGGTAATAAGGCTGAAATTTCCCTTATTTGGGGGCAAAAAGGCAGAAATTTCCCTTATTTTGGGGCAAAATTGCAGAAATTTCACTTATTTCAGGGTAATAAGTCAGAAATTTTCCTTATTTTGGGGCCAAAAAGACAGAAATTCCCTTTGTTTTGGGGGAAAAAGACAGAAATTCCACTTATTTAGAGGCAAAAAAGCAGAAATTCCTCTTATTTTGGAGCAAAATTGCAGAAATTCCCCTAATTGTGGGGCAAAAAGGCAGAAATTCCCTATATGTTGGGGCAAAAAGAAACAAATTCTCTTTATTTTGGGTCAAAACTCAGAAATTCCACTGATTGGGGCAAAATTCCAGAAATTTCCCGTATTTTGGGGCATAATTGCAGAAATTTCACTTATTTTGGGGCAAAATTGCAGAAATTTCACTTATTTCAGAAAAAAAAGCAGGAATTTTCTTATTTTGGTGTAAAAAGGCGGAAATTTCTTTTATTTTGGTACAAAATTGCAGAAATTTTTCTTATTTTGGGGCAAAAAGTCAGAAATCTCCCATATTTTGGGGCAAAAATGCAGAAATTTCTCTTATTTTGAGGTAAAAAGGCTGAAATTCCCCTTATTTGGGGGCAAAAAGGCAGAAATTTCCCTTATTTTGGGGCAAAATTGCAGAAATTTCACTTATTTCAGGCTAATAAGTCAGAAATTTTTTTTATTTTGGGGCAAAAAAGACAGAAATTTCCCATGTTTTGGGGGATAAAAACAGAAATACCACTTATTTAGAGGCAAAAAAGCAGAAATTCCCATTATTTTGGAGCAAAACTGAAGAAATTTCTATTTTTTATGGCAAAAGGGTATGCATTCTTCTTATTTTCGGGCAAAAAGGCAGAAATTCCCCGTATTTTGGAGCAAAATTGCAGAAATTCCCCTAATTGTGGGGCAAAAAGGCAGAAATTCCCTATATGTTGGGGCAAAAAGACAGAAATTCTCCTTATTTTGGGGCAAAACTCAGAAATTCCACTTATTTTGGTGCAAAATTCCTGAAATTTCCCTTATTTTAGGGCAAAATTGCAGAAATTTCACTTATTTTGTGGCAAAATTGCAGAAATTTAACTTATTTCAGAAAAAAATTCAGAAATTTTTCTATTTTGGTGCAAAAAGGCAGAAATTTCTTTTATTTTGGTACAAAATTGCAGAAATTTTTCTTATTCTGGGGCAAAAAGTCAGAAATCTCCCATATTTAGGGGAAAAATGCAGAAATTCCTCTTATTTTGAGGTAAAAGGCTGAAATTCCCCTTATTTGGGGGCAAAAAGGCAGAAATTTCCCTTATTTTGAGGCAAAATTTCAGAAATTTCACTTATTTCAGGGTAATAAGTCAGAAATTTTCTCTATTTTGGGGCAAAAAAGACAGAAATTCCCTTTGTTTTGGGAGAAAAATACAGATATTTCACTTTTTTAGAGGCAAAAAAGCAGAAATTCCTTTTATTTTGGAGTAAAAATGAAGAAATTTCCCTTTTTTGTGGCAAAAGGTATACATTCCACTTATTTTTGGGCTAAAAAGCATAAATTACCCGTATTTTAGAGCAAAATTGCAGAAATTCCCCTAATTGTAATGCAAAATAGCAGAAATTCCCTATATGTTAGGGCAAAAAGACAGAAATTCTCTTTATTTTTGGGGCAAAACTCAGAAATTCCATTTATTTTGGGGCAAAATTCCAGAAATTTCTCTTATTTTGGGGCAAAATTGCAGAAATTTCACTTATTTTGGGGCAAAATTGCAGAAATTTCACTTATATCATGGTAAAAAGGCAGAAATTATCCTTATTTTGATGCAAAAATGCAGAAATTCCAAATATTTTGTGGCAAAAATGAAGAAATTCCCTTTATTTTGAGGTAAAAAGGCAGAAATTCCCCTTATTTGGGGGCAAAAAAAAGAAATTTCACTTATTTTGGGGCAAAAACTCAGAAATTCCACACTTTTTTGGTCAAAATTCCAGAAATTTCCCTTATTTTGGGGCAAAATTGCAGAAATTTCACTTATTTTGGTGCAAAATTGCAGAAATTTAACTTATTTCAGAAAAAAATTCAGAAATTTTCCTATTTTGGTGCAAAAAGGCAGAATTATCTTTTATTTTGGTACAAAATTGCAGAAATTTTTCTTATTTTGGGGCAAAAAGGCAGAAATCTCCCATATTTTGGGGCAAAAATGAAGATATTCCTCTTATTTTGAGGTAAAAAGGCTGAAATTTCCTTTATTTGGGGGCAAAAAGGCAGAAATTTCCCTTATTTTGAGGAAAATTTCAGAAATTTCACTTATTTCAGGGTAATAAGTCAGAAATTTTCGTTATTTTGGGGCAAAAAAGACAGAAATTCCATTTGTTTTGTGGGAAAAAGACAGAAATTCCACTTTTTTAGAGGCAAAAAAGCAGAAATTCCTTTTATTTTGAAGTAAAAATGAAGAAATTTCTTTTTTGTGGCAAAAGGTATACATTCCACTTATTTTTGGGCTAAAAAGCAGAAATTACCCGTATTTTGGAGCAAAATTGCAGAAAATCCCCTAATTGTGGGGCAAAGAGGCAGAAATTCCCTATATGTTAGGGCAAAAAGACAGAAATTCTCCTTATTTTGGGGCAAAACTCAGAAATTCCACTTATTTTGCGGCAAAATCCTAGAAATTTCCCTTATTTTGGGACAAAATTGCAGAAATTTCACTTATTTTGGGGCAAAATTGCAGTAATTTCACTTATTTTGGGGCAAAATTGCAGAAATTCCAAATATTTTGTGGCAAAAATGCAGAAATTCCCCTTATTTTAAGGTAAAAAGGCAGAAAATCCCCTTATTTGGGGGTAAAAAACAGAAATTTCCCTTATTTTGGGGCAAAATTGCAGAAATTTCACTTATTTTGGGGCAAAATTGCAGAAATTTCACTTATTTCAGAAAAAAATTCAGAATTTTCCTATTTTGGTGCAAAAAGGCAGAAATTTCTATTTTGGTACAAAATTGCAGAAATTTTTCTTTTTTGGGGGCAAAAAGGCACAAATCTTCCATATTTTGGGGAAAAAATGCAGAAATTCCTCTTATTTTGAGGTAAAAAGATAGAAATTTCCCTTATTTGGGGGAAAAAGGCAGAAATTTCCCTTATTTTGAGGCAAAATTGCAGAAATTTCACTTATTTCAGTGTAATAAGTCAGAAATTTTCCTTATTTTGGGGCAAAAAAGACAGAAATTCCCTTTGTTTTCGGGGAAAAAGACAGAAATTCCACTTTTTTAGCGGCTAAAAAGCAGAAATTCATTTTATTTTGGAGTAAAAATGAAGAAATTTCTTTTTTTTGGGGCAAAAGATATACATTCCCCTTATTTTCAGGCTAAAAAGCAGAAATTCCCCGTATTTTGGAGCAAAATTGCAGAAATTCCCCTAATTGTGGGGCAAAAAGGCAGAAATTTCCGATATGTTAGGGCAAAAAGACAGAAATTCTTTTTATTTTGGGGCTAAACTCAGAAATTCCACTTATTTTGGGGCAAAATTCCAGAAATTTCCCTTATTTTGGGGCAAAATTGCAGAAATTTCACTTATTTTGGGGCAAAATTGCAGAAATTTCACTTATTTCAGGGTAATAAGTCAGAAATTTTCCTTATTTTGGGGCCAAAAAGACAGAAATTTCCTTTGTTTTGGGGTGAAAAAGATAGAAATTCCACTTTTTTAGAGGCAAAAAAGCAGAAATTCCTCTTATTTTGAAGCAAAAATGAAGAAATTTCCTTTTTTTATGGCAAAAAGGTATGCATTCTTCTTATTTTCGGGCAAAAAGGCAGAAATTCCCAGTATTTTGGAGCAAAATTGCAGAAATTCCCCTAATTGTGGGGCAAAAGGCAGAAATTCCCTATATGTTGGGGCAAAAAGAAACAAATTCTCCTTATTTTGGGTCAAAACTCAGAAATTCCACTGATATTTGGGCAAAATTCCAGAAATTTCCCTTATTTTGGGGAAAAATTGCAGAAATTTCACTTATTTTGGGGCAAAATTGCAGTAATTTCACTTATTTTGGGGCAAAATTGCAGAAATTCTAAATATTTTGTGGCAAAAATGCAGAAATTCCCCTTATTTTAAGGTAAAAAGGCAGAAATTCCCCTTATTTGGGCGTAAAAAACAGAAATTTCCCTTATTTTGGGGCAAAATTGCAGAAATTTCACTTATTTTGGGGCAAAATTGCAGAAATTTCACTTATTTCAGAAAAAAATTCAGAAATTTTCCTATTTTGGTGCAAAAAGGCAGAAATTTCTATTTTGGTACAAAATTGCAGAAATTTTTCTTTTTTTGGGGCAAAAAGGCACAAATCTCCCATATTTTGGGGAAAAAATGCAGAAATTCCTCTTATTTTGAGGTAAAAAGATAGAAATATCCCTTATTTGGGGGAAAAAGGCAGAAATTTCCCTTATTTTGAGGCAAAATTGCAGAAATTTCACTTATTTCAGTGTAATAAGTCAGAAATTTTCCTTATTTTGGGGCAAAAAAGACAGAAATTCCCTTTGTTTTGGGGGAAAAAGACAGAAATTCAACTTTTTTAGCGGCAAAAAAGCAGAAATTCATTTTATTTTGGAGTAAAAATGAAGAAATTTCTTTTTTTTTTGTGGCAAAAGATATACATTCCCCTTATTTTCAGGCCAAAAAGCAGAAATTCCCCGTGTTTTGGAGCAAAATTGCAGAAATTCCCCTAATTGTGGGGCAAAAAGGCAGAAATTTCCGATATGTTAGGGCAAAAAGACAGAAATCCTTTTTATTTTGGGGCTAAACTCAGAAATTCCACTTATTTTGGGGCAAAATTCCAGAAATTTCCCTTATTTTGGGGCAAAATTGCAGAAATTTCACTTATTTTGGGGCAAAATTGCAGAAATTTCACTTATTTCAGGGTAATAAGTCAGAAATTTTCCTTATTTTGGGGCCAAAAAGACAGAAATTTCCTTTGTTTTGGGGTGAAAAAGATAGAAATTCCACTTATTTAGAGGCAAAAAAGCAGAAATTCCTCTTATTTTGAAGCAAAAATGAAGAAATTTCCTTTTTTTATGGCAAAAAGGTATGCATTCTTCTTATTTTCGGGCAAAAAGGCAGAAATTCCCAGTATTTTGGAGCTAAATTCCAGAAATTCCCCTAATTGTGGGGCAAAAAGGCAGAAATTCCCTATATGTTGGGGCAAAAAGAAACAAATTCTCCTTATTTTGAGTCAAAACTCAGAAATTCCACTGATATTGGGGCAAAATTCCAGAAATTTCCCTTATTTTGGGGCAAAATTGCAGAAATTTCACTTATTTTGGGGCAAAATTGCAGAAATTTCACTTATTTCAGAAAAAAAAGCAGAAATTTTCTTATTTTGGTGCAAAAAGGCGGAAATTTCTTTTATTTTGGTACAAAATTGCAGAAATTTTTCTTATTTTGGGGCAAAAAGGCAGAAATCTCCCTTATTTTGGGGCAAAAATGAATAAATTTCTCTTATTTTGAGGTAAAAAGGCTGAAATTCCCATTATTTGGGGGCAAAAAGGCAGAAATTTCCCTTATTTTGAGGCAAAATTGCAGAAATTTTACTTATTTCAGTGTAATAAGTCAGAAATTTTCTTTATTTTAGGGCAAAAAAGACAGAAATTCTTTTTGTTTTGAGGGAAAAAGGCAGAAATTCCAATTTTTTAGCGGCAAAAAAGCAAAAATTCATTTTATTTTGGAGTAAAAATGAAGAAATTTCTTTTTCTTGTGGCAAAAAGTATACATTCCCCTTATTTTCAGGCTAAAAAGCAGAAATTCCCCGTATTTTGGAGCAAAATTGCAGAAATTCCCCTAATTGTGGGGCAAAAAGGCAGAAATTGCCTATATGTTGGGGCAAAAAGACAGAAATTCTTCTTATTTTGGGGCAAAACTCAGAAATTCCACTTATTTTGGGGCAAAATTCCAGAAATTTCCCTTATTTTGGGGCAAAATTGCAGAAATTTCACTTATTTTGGGGCAAAATTGCAGAAATTTCACTTATTTTGGGGCAAAATTGCAGAAATTTTACTTATTTCAGCGTAATAAGTCAGAAATTTTCCTTATTTTGGAGCAAAAAAACAGAAATTCCCTTTGTTTTGGGGGAAAAAGACAGAAATTCCACTTATTTAGAGGCAAAAAAGCTGAAATTCCCCTTATTTTGGAGCAAAAATGAAAAACTTTCCCTTTTTTATGGCAAAAAGGTATGCATTCTTCTTATTTTCGGGCAAAAAGGCAGAAATTCCCCGTTTTTGGAGCAAAATTGCAGAAATTCCCCTAATTGTGGGGCGAAAAGGCAGAAATTCCCTATATGTTGGGGCAAAAAGACAGAAATTCTCCTTATTTTGGGGCAAAACTCAGAAATTCCACTTATTTTAAGGCAAATTCCAGAAATTTCCTTTATTTGGGAGCAAAATTGCAGAAATTTCTGTTATTTTGGGGCAAAATTGCAGAAATTTCACTTATTTCAGAAAAAAAAAGCAGAAATTTTCTTATTTTGGTGCAAAAAGGCGGAAATTTCTTTTATTTTGGTACCAAATTGCAGAAATTTTTCTTATTTTGGGGCAAAAAGGCAGAAATCTCCCATATTTTGGGGCAAAAATGCAGAAATTCCTCTTATTTTGAGGTAAAAAGGCTGAAATTCCCCTTATTTGGAGGCAAAAAGGCAGAAATTTCCCTTATTTTGAGGCAAAATTGCAGAAATTTCACTTATTTCAGTGTAATAAGTCAGAAATTTTCCTTATTTTATGGCAAAAAAGACAGAAATTCCCTTTGTTTTGGGGGAAAAAGACAGAAATTCCACTTTTTTAGCGGCAAAAAAGCAGAAATTCATTTTATTTTGGAGTAAAAATGAAGAAATTTCTTTTTTTTTGTGGCAAAAGATATACATTCCCCTTATTTTCAGGCTAAAAAGCAGAAATTCCCCGTATTTTGGAGCAAAATTGCAGAAATTCCCCTAATTGTGGGGCAAAAAGGCAGAAATTTCCGATATGTTAGGGCAAAAAGACAGAAATTCTTTTTATTTTGGGGCTAAACTCAGAAATTCCACTTATTTTGGGGCAAAATTCCAGAAATTTCCCTTATTTTGGGGCAAAATTGCAGAAATTTCACTTATTTTGGGGCAAAATTGCAGAAATTTCACTTATTTCAGGGTAATAAGTCAGAAATTTTCCTTATTTTGGGGCCAAAAAGACAGAAATTTCCTTTGTTTTGGGGTGAAAAAGATAGAAATTCCACTTTTTTAGAGGCAAAAAAGCAGAAATTCCTCTTATTTTGAAGCAAAAATGAAGAAATTTCCTTTTTTTATGGCAAAAAGGTATGCATTCTTCTTATTTTCGGGCAAAAAGGCAGAAATTCCCAGTATTTTGGAGCAAAATTGCAGAAATTCCCCTAATTGTGGGGCAAAAGGCAGAAATTCCCTATATGTTGGGGCAAAAAGAAACAAATTCTCCTTATTTTGGGTCAAAACTCAGAAATTCCACTGATATTTGGGCAAAATTCCAGAAATTTCCCTTATTTTGGGGAAAAATTGCAGAAATTTCACTTATTTTGGGGCAAAATTGCAGTAATTTCACTTATTTTGGGGCAAAATTGCAGAAATTCTAAATATTTTGTGGCAAAAATGCAGAAATTCCCCTTATTTTAAGGTAAAAAGGCAGAAATTCCCCTTATTTGGGCGTAAAAAACAGAAATTTCCCTTATTTTGGGGCAAAATTGCAGAAATTTCACTTATTTTGGGGCAAAATTGCAGAAATTTCACTTATTTCAGAAAAAAATTCAGAAATTTTCCTATTTTGGTGCAAAAAGGCAGAAATTTCTATTTTGGTACAAAATTGCAGAAATTTTTCTTTTTTTGGGGCAAAAAGGCACAAATCTCCCATATTTTGGGGAAAAAATGCAGAAATTCCTCTTATTTTGAGGTAAAAAGATAGAAATATCCCTTATTTGGGGGAAAAAGGCAGAAATTTCCCTTATTTTGAGGCAAAATTGCAGAAATTTCACTTATTTCAGTGTAATAAGTCAGAAATTTTCCTTATTTTGGGGCAAAAAAGACAGAAATTCCCTTTGTTTTGGGGGAAAAAGACAGAAATTCAACTTTTTTAGCGGCAAAAAAGCAGAAATTCATTTTATTTTGGAGTAAAAATGAAGAAATTTCTTTTTTTTTTTTGTGGCAAAAGATATACATTCCCCTTATTTTCAGGCCAAAAAGCAGAAATTCCCCGTGTTTTGGAGCAAAATTGCAGAAATTCCCCTAATTGTGGGGCAAAAAGGCAGAAATTTCCGATATGTTAGGGCAAAAAGACAGAAATCCTTTTTATTTTGGGGCTAAACTCAGAAATTCCACTTATTTTGGGGCAAAATTCCAGAAATTTCCCTTATTTTGGGGCAAAATTGCAGAAATTTCACTTATTTTGGGGCAAAATTGCAGAAATTTCACTTATTTCAGGGTAATAAGTCAGAAATTTTCCTTATTTTGGGGCCAAAAAGACAGAAATTTCCTTTGTTTTGGGGTGAAAAAGATAGAAATTCCACTTATTTAGAGGCAAAAAAGCAGAAATTCCTCTTATTTTGAAGCAAAAATGAAGAAATTTCCTTTTTTTATGGCAAAAAGGTATGCATTCTTCTTATTTTCGGGCAAAAAGGCAGAAATTCCCAGTATTTTGGAGCTAAATTCCAGAAATTCCCCTAATTGTGGGGCAAAAAGGCAGAAATTCCCTATATGTTGGGGCAGAAAGAAACAAATTCTCCTTATTTTGGGTCAAAACTCAGAAATTCCACTGATATTGGGGCAAAATTCCAGAAATTTCCCTTATTTTGGGGCAAAATTGCAGAAATTTCACTTATTTTGGGGCAAAATTGCAGAAATTTCACTTATTTCAGAAAAAAAAGCAGAAATTTTCTTATTTTGGTGCAAAAAGGCGGAAATTTCTTTTATTTTGGTACAAAATTGCAGAAATTTTTCTTATTTTGGGGCAAAAAGGCAGAAATCTCCCTTATTTTGGGGCAAAAATGAATAAATTTCTCTTATTTTGAGGTAAAAAGGCTGAAATTCCCATTATTTGGGGGCAAAAAGGCAGAAATTTCCCTTATTTTGAGGCAAAATTGCAGAAATTTTACTTATTTCAGTGTAATAAGTCAGAAATTTTCTTTATTTTAGGGCAAAAAAGACAGAAATTCTTTTTGTTTTGAGGGAAAAAGGCAGAAATTCCAATTTTTTAGCGGCAAAAAAGCAAAAATTCATTTTATTTTGGAGTAAAAATGAAGAAATTTCTTTTTCTTGTGGCAAAAAGTATACATTCCCCTTATTTTCAGGCTAAAAAGCAGAAATTCCCCGTATTTTGGAGCAAAATTGCAGAAATTCCCCTAATTGTGGGGCAAAAAGGCAGAAATTGCCTATATGTTGGGGCAAAAAGACAGAAATTCTTCTTATTTTGGGGCAAAACTCAGAAATTCCACTTATTTTGGGGCAAAATTCCAGAAATTTCCCTTATTTTGGGGCAAAATTGCAGAAATTTCACTTATTTTGGGGCAAAATTGCAGAAATTTCACTTATTTTGGGGCAAAATTGCAGAAATTTTATTTATTTCAGCGTAATAAGTCAGAAATTTTCCTTATTTTGGAGCAAAAAAACAGAAATTCCCTTTGTTTTGGGGGAAAAAGACAGAAATTCCACTTATTTAGAGGCAAAAAAGCTGAAATTCCCCTTATTTTGGAGCAAAAATGAAGAACTTTCCCTTTTTTATGGCAAAAAGGTATGCATTCTTCTTATTTTCGGGCAAAAAGGCAGAAATTCCCCGTTTTTGGAGCAAAATTGCAGAAATTCCCCTAATTGTGGGGCGAAAAGGCAGAAATTCCCTATATGTTGGGGCAAAAAGACAGAAATTCTCCTTATTTTGGGGCAAAACTCAGAAATTCCACTTATTTTAAGGCAAATTCCAGAAATTTCCTTTATTTGGGAGCAAAATTGCAGAAATTTCTGTTATTTTGGGGCAAAATTGCAGAAATTTCACTTATTTCAGAAAAAAAAAGCAGAAATTTTCTTATTTTGGTGCAAAAAGGCGGAAATTTCTTTTATTTTGGTACCAAATTGCAGAAATTTTTCTTATTTTGGGGCAAAAAGGCAGAAATCTCCCATATTTTGGGGCAAAAATGCAGAAATTCCTCTTATTTTGAGGTAAAAAGGCTGAAATTCCCCTTATTTGGAGGCAAAAAGGCAGAAATTTTTCTATTTTGGGGCAAAATTGCAGAAATTTAATTTATTTCAGAGTAGTCAGTCAGAAATTTTTCTTATTTTGGGGCAAAAAAGCAGAAATTCCTTTTATTTTGGAGTAAAAATGAAGAAATTTCTTTTTTGTGGCAAATGGTATACATTCCCCTTATTTTCAGGCTAAAAAGCAGAAATTACCCGTATTTTGGAGCAAAATTGCAAAAATTCCGGTAATTGTGGGGCAAAAAGGCAGAAATTCCCTGTAAGTTAGAGCAAAAAACAGAAAATCTCCTTATTTTGGGGCAAAACTCAGAAATTCCACTTACTTTGGGGCAAAATTCCAAAAATTTCCCTTATTTTGGGCCAAAATTGCAGAAATTTCACTTATTTTGAGGCAAAATTGCATAAATTTCACTTATTTCAGGGTAATAAGTCAGAAATTTTCCTTATTTTGGGGCAAAAAACACAGAAATTCCCTTTGTTTTGGGGGAAAAAGACAGAAATTCCACTTTTTTAGAGGCAAAAAAGCAGAAATTCCTTTTATTTTGGAGTAAAAATGAAGAAATTTCCCTTTTTTGTGGCAAAATGTATACATTCCACTTATTTTTGGGCTAAAAAGCTGAAATTACCCGTATTTTGGAGCAAAATTGCAGAAATTCCCCTAATTGTGGGGCAAAATGCAGAAATTCCCTATATGTTAGGGCAAACAGACAGAAATTCTCCTTATTTTGGGGCAAAACTCAGAAATTCCACTTATTTTGGGGCAAAATTCCAGAAATTTCCCTTATTTTGTGGCAAAATTGCCGAAATTTCACATATTTTGGGGCAAAATTGCAGAAATTTCACTTATTTCATGGTAAAAAGGCAGAAATTTTCCTCATTTTGGAGCAAAAATGCAGAGATTCCAAATATTTTGTGGTAAAATTGCAAAAATTCCCCTTATTTTGAGGTAAAAAGGCAGAAATTCCCCTTATTTGGGGGCAAAAAGCAGAAATTTCCCTTATTCTGGGACAAAATTGCAGAAATTTCACTTATTTCAGGGTAATAAGTCAGAAATTTTCCTTATTTGGGGCAAAAAAGACAGAAATTCCTTTTGTTTTGGGGGAAAAAGTCAGAAATTCCACTTATTTAGAAGCAAAAAAAGCAGAAATTCCCCTTATTTTGGAGCAAAAATGAAGAAATTTCCTTTTTTTGTGGCAAATGGTATGCATTCTTCTTATTTTCAGGCTAAAAAGCAGAAATTCCCCGTATTTTGGAGCAAAATTGCAGAAATTCTCCTAATTGTGGGACAAAGAGGCAGAAATTTGCTATATGTTGGGGCAAAAAGACAGAAATTCTTTTTATTTTGGGGCAAAACTCAGAAATTCCACTTATTTTGGGACAAAATTCCAGAAATTTCACTTATTTTGGGGCAAAATTGCAGAAATTTCACTTATTTTGGCAAAATTGCAGAAATTTCAATTATTTCAGAAAAAAAGCAGAAATTTTCTTATTTTGGTGCAAAAAGGCAGAAATTTCTTTTATTTTGGTACAAAATTGCAGAAATTTTTCTTATTTGGGGGCAAAAAGCAGAAATCCCCTATATTTTGGGGCAAAAATGCATAAATTCCTCTTATTTTGAGGTAAAAAGGCTGAAATTCCCCTTATATGGGGGGAAAAAGACAGAAATTTCCCTTATTTTGAGGCAAAATTGCAGAAATTTCACTTATTTCAGGGTAATAAGGCAGAAATTTTTCTTACTTTGGGGCAAAAAACAGAAATTCCCTTTGTTTTGTGGGAAAAAGACAGAAATTCCACTTATTTAGAGGCAAAAAAGCAGAAATTCTTCATTATTGGAGCAAAATTAAGAAATTTATCTTTTTTTGTGGCAAAAGGTATACATTCCGCTTATTTTCGGGCTAAAAAGCAGAAATTCCCCGTATTTTGTATCAAAATTGCAGAAATTCCCCTTATTTTGGAGCAAAAATAAAGAAATTTCCCTTTTTTATGGCAAAAAGGTATGCATTCTTCTTATTTTCGGGCAAAAAGGCAGAAATTCCCCGTATTTTGGAGCAAAATTGCAGAAATTCCCCTAATTGTGGGGCAAAAAGGCAGAAATTCCCTATATGTTGGGGCAAAAAGACAGAAATTCTTCTTATTTTGGGGCAAAACTCAGAAATTCCACTTATTTTGGGGAAAAATTCCAGAAATTTCCCTTATTTTAGGGCAAAATTGCAGAAATTTCACTTATTTTGTGGCAAAATTGCAGAAATTTCACTTATTTCAGAAAAAAAAGCAGAATTTATTTATTTTGGTGCAAAAAGGCAGAAATTTCATTTATTTTGGTACAAAATTGCAGAAATTTTTCTTATTTTGGGGCAAAAAGGCAGAAATCTCCCATATTTTGTGGCAAAAATGCAGAAATTTCTCTTATATTGAGGTAAAAAGGCTGAAATTCCCCTTATTTGGGGGCAAAAAGGCAGAAATTTCCCTTATTTTGGGGCAAAATTGCAGAAATTTCACTTATTTCAGGGTAATAAGTCAGAAATTTTCCTTATTTTGGGGTAAAAAAGACAGAAATTCCCTTTGTTTTGGGGGAAAAAGACAGAAATTCCACTTATTTAGAGGCAAAAAAGCAGAAATTCCCCTTATTTTGTAGCAAAACTGAAGAAATTTATATTTTTTATGGCAAAAAGGTATGCATTCTTCTTATTTTCGGGCAAAAAGGCAGAAATTCCACGTATTTTGGAGCAAAATTGCAGAAATTCCCCTAATTGTGGGGCAAGAACGGGGAAATTCCCTATATGTTGGGGCAAAAAGACAGAAATTCTCCTTCTTTTGGGGCAAAACTCAGAAATTCCACTTATTTTGGTGCAAAATTCCAGAAATTTCCCTTATTTTAGAGCAAAATTGCAGAAATTTCACTTATTTTGGGGCAAAATTGCAGAAATTTAACTTATTTCAGAAAAAAAAGCAGAATTTATTTATTTTGGTGCAAAAAGGCAGAAATTTCTTTTATTTTGGTACAAAATTGCAGAAATTTTTCTTATTTTGGGGCAAAAAGGCAGAAATCTCCCATATTTTGTGGCAAAAATGCAGAAATTTCTCTTATTTTGAGGTAAAAAGGCTGAAATTCCCCTTATTTGGGGGCAAAAAGGCAGAAATTTCCCTTATTTTGAGGCAAAATTGCAGAAATTTCACTTATTTCAGGGTAATAAGTCAGAAATTTTCCTTATTTTGGGGCAAAAAACACAGAAATTCCCTTTGTTTTGGGGGAAAAAGACAGAAATTCCACTTTTTTAGAGGCAAAAAAGCAGAAATTCCTTTTATTTTGGAGTAAAAATGAAGAAATTTCCCTTTTTTGTGGCAAAATGTATACATTCCACTTATTTTTGGGCTAAAAAGCAGAAATTACCCGTATTTTGGAGCAAAATTGCAGAAATTCCCCTAATTGTGGGGCAAAAGGCAGAAATTCCCTATATGTTGGGGAAAAAGACAGAAATTCTCCTTATTTTGGGGCAAAACTCAGAAATTCCACTTATTTTGCGACAAAATTCCAGAAATTTCCCTTATTTTGGGGCAAAATTGCAGAAATTTCACTTATTTTGGGGCAAAATTGCAGAAATTTCACTTATTTCATTGTAATAAGTCAGAAATTTTCGTTATTTTGGGGCAAAAAAGACAGAAATTCCCTTTGTTTTGGGGGAAAAAAACAGAAATTCCACTTTTTTAGCGGTAAAAAAGCAGAAATTCATTTTATTTTGGAGTAAAAATGAAGAAATTTCTTTTTTTTTTTTGTGGCAAAAGGTATACATTCCCCTTATTTTCAGGCTAAAAAGAAGAAATTCCCCGTATTTTGGAGCAAAATTGCAGAAATTCCCCTAATTGTGGGGCAAAAAGGCAGAAATTTCCTTTATGTTAGGGCAAAAAGACAGAAATTCTCCTTATTTTGGGGCAAAACTCAGAAATTCCACTTATTTTGGGGCAAAATTCCAGAAATTTCCGTTATTTTGGGGCAAAATTGCAGAAATTTCACTTATTTTGGGGCAAAATTGCAGAAATTTCACTTATTTCCAGGTAATAAGTCAGAAATTTTCCTTATTTTGGCGCCAAAAGGACAGAAATTCCCTTTGTTTTGGGGGAAAAAGACAGAAATTTCACTTATTTAGAGGCAAAAAAGCAGAAATTGCCCTTATTTTGGAGCAAAAATGAAGAAATTTCCTTTTTTTATGGCAAAAAGGTATGCATTCTTCTTATTTTCGGGCCAAAAGGCAGAAATTCCCCGTACTTCGGAGAAAATTGCAGAAATTCCCTTAATTGTGGAACAAAAAGGCAGAAATTCCCTATATGTTGGGGCAAAAAGACAGAAATTCTGCTTATTTTGGGGCAAAACTCAGAAATTCCACTTATTTTGGTGCAAAATTCCAGAAATTTCCCTTATTTTAGGGCAAAATTGCAGAAATTTCACTTATTTTGGGGCAAAATTGCAGAAATTTCACTTATTTCAGAAAAAAAAGCAGAATTTATTTATTTTGGTGCAAAAAGGCAAAAATTTCTTTTATTTTGGTACAAAATTGCAGAAATTTTTCTTATTTTGGGGCAAAAAGGCAGAAATCTCCCATATTTTGTGGCAAAAATGCAGAAATTTCTCTTATTTTGAGGTAAAAAGGCTGAAATTCCCCTTATTTGGGGGCAAAAAGGCAGAAATTTCCCTTATTTTGAGGCAAAATTGCAGAAATTTCACTTATTTCAGGGTAATAAGTCAGAAATTTTTCTTCTTTTGTTGCAAAAAACACAGAAATTCCCTTTGTTTTGGGGGAAAAAGACAGAAATTCCACTTTTTTAGAGGCAAAAAAGCAGAAATTCCTTTTATTTTGGAGTAAAAATGAAGAAATTTCCTTTTTTTGTGGCAAAATGTATACATTCCACTTATTTTTGGGCTAAAAAGCAGAAATTACCCGTATTTTGGAGCAAAATTGCAGAAATTCCCCTAATTGTGGGGCAAAATGCAGAAATTCCCTATATGTTAGGGCAAACAGACAGAAATTCTCCTTATTTTGGGGCAAAACTCAGAAATTCCACTTATTTTGGGGCAAAATTCCAGAAATTTCCCTTATTTTGTGGCAAAATTGCCGAAATTTCACATATTTTGGGGCAAAATTGCAGAAATTTCACTTATTTCATGGTAAAAAGGCAGAAATTTTCCTCATTTTGGAGCAAAAATGCAGAGATTCCAAATATTTTGTGGTAAAATTGCAAAAATTCCCCTTATTTTGAGGTAAAAAGGCAGAAATTCCCCTTATTTGGGGGCAAAAAGCAGAAATTTCCCTTATTCTGGGACAAAATTGCAGAAATTTCACTTATTTCAGGGTAATAAGTCAGAAATTTTCCTTATTTGGGGCAAAAAAGACAGAAATTCCTTTTGTTTTGGGGGAAAAAGTCAGAAATTCCACTTATTTAGAAGCAAAAAAAGCAGAAATTCCCCTTATTTTGGAGCAAAAATGAAGAAATTTCCTTTTTTTGTGGCAAATGGTATGCATTCTTCTTATTTTCAGGCTAAAAAGCAGAAATTCCCCGTATTTTGGAGCAAAATTGCAGAAATTCTCCTAATTGTGGGACAAAGAGGCAGAAATTTGCTATATGTTGGGGCAAAAAGACAGAAATTCTTTTTATTTTGGGGCAAAACTCAGAAATTCCACTTATTTTGGGACAAAATTCCAGAAATTTCACTTATTTTGGGGCAAAATTGCAGAAATTTCACTTATTTTGGCAAAATTGCAGAAATTTCAATTATTTCAGAAAAAAAGCAGAAATTTTCTTATTTTGGTGCAAAAAGGCAGAAATTTCTTTTATTTTGGTACAAAATTGCAGAAATTTTTCTTATTTGGGGGCAAAAAGCAGAAATCCCCTATATTTTGGGGCAAAAATGCATAAATTCCTCTTATTTTGAGGTAAAAAGGCTGAAATTCCCCTTATATGGGGGGAAAAAGACAGAAATTTCCCTTATTTTGAGGCAAAATTGCAGAAATTTCACTTATTTCAGGGTAATAAGGCAGAAATTTTTCTTACTTTGGGGCAAAAAACAGAAATTCCCTTTGTTTTGTGGGAAAAAGACAGAAATTCCACTTATTTAGAGGCAAAAAAGCAGAAATTCTTCATTATTGGAGCAAAATTAAGAAATTTATCTTTTTTTGTGGCAAAAGGTATACATTCCGCTTATTTTCGGGCTAAAAAGCAGAAATTCCCCGTATTTTGTATCAAAATTGCAGAAATTCCCCTTATTTTGGAGCAAAAATAAAGAAATTTCCCTTTTTTATGGCAAAAAGGTATGCATTCTTCTTATTTTCGGGCAAAAAGGCAGAAATTCCCCGTATTTTGGAGCAAAATTGCAGAAATTCCCCTAATTGTGGGGCAAAAAGGCAGAAATTCCCTATATGTTGGGGCAAAAAGACAGAAATTCTTCTTATTTTGGGGCAAAACTCAGAAATTCCACTTATTTTGGGGAAAAATTCCAGAAATTTCCCTTATTTTAGGGCAAAATTGCAGAAATTTCACTTATTTTGTGGCAAAATTGCAGAAATTTCACTTATTTCAGAAAAAAAAGCAGAATTTATTTATTTTGGTGCAAAAAGGCAGAAATTTCATTTATTTTGGTACAAAATTGCAGAAATTTTTCTTATTTTGGGGCAAAAAGGCAGAAATCTCCCATATTTTGTGGCAAAATGCAGAAATTTCTCTTATATTGAGGTAAAAAGGCTGAAATTCCCCTTATTTGGGGGCAAAAAGGCAGAAATTTCCCTTATTTTGGGGCAAAATTGCAGAAATTTCACTTATTTCAGGGTAATAAGTCAGAAATTTTCCTTATTTTGGGGTAAAAAAGACAGAAATTCCCTTTGTTTTGGGGGAAAAAGACAGAAATTCCACTTATTTAGAGGCAAAAAAGCAGAAATTCCCCTTATTTTGTAGCAAAACTGAAGAAATTTATATTTTTTATGGCAAAAAGGTATGCATTCTTCTTATTTTCGGGCAAAAAGGCAGAAATTCCACGTATTTTGGAGCAAAATTGCAGAAATTCCCCTAATTGTGGGGCAAGAACGGGGAAATTCCCTATATGTTGGGGCAAAAAGACAGAAATTCTCCTTCTTTTGGGGCAAAACTCAGAAATTCCACTTATTTTGGTGCAAAATTCCAGAAATTTCCCTTATTTTAGAGCAAAATTGCAGAAATTTCACTTATTTTGGGGCAAAATTGCAGAAATTTAACTTATTTCAGAAAAAAAAGCAGAATTTATTTATTTTGGTGCAAAAAGGCAGAAATTTCTTTTATTTTGGTACAAAATTGCAGAAATTTTTCTTATTTTGGGGCAAAAAGGCAGAAATCTCCCATATTTTGTGGCAAAAATGCAGAAATTTCTCTTATTTTGAGGTAAAAAGGCTGAAATTCCCCTTATTTGGGGGCAAAAAGGCAGAAATTTCCCTTATTTTGAGGCAAAATTGCAGAAATTTCACTTATTTCAGGGTAATAAGTCAGAAATTTTCCTTATTTTGGGGCAAAAAACACAGAAATTCCCTTTGTTTTGGGGGAAAAAGACAGAAATTCCACTTTTTTAGAGGCAAAAAAGCAGAAATTCCTTTTATTTTGGAGTAAAAATGAAGAAATTTCCCTTTTTTGTGGCAAAATGTATACATTCCACTTATTTTTGGGCTAAAAAGCAGAAATTACCCGTATTTTGGAGCAAAATTGCAGAAATTCCCCTAATTGTGGGGCAAAAGGCAGAAATTCCCTATATGTTGGGGAAAAAGACAGAAATTCTCCTTATTTTGGGGCAAAACTCAGAAATTCCACTTATTTTGCGACAAAATTCCAGAAATTTCCCTTATTTTGGGGCAAAATTGCAGAAATTTCACTTATTTTGGGGCAAAATTGCAGAAATTTCACTTATTTCATTGTAATAAGTCAGAAATTTTCGTTATTTTGGGGCAAAAAAGACAGAAATTCCCTTTGTTTTGGGGGAAAAAAACAGAAATTCCACTTTTTTAGCGGTAAAAAAGCAGAAATTCATTTTATTTTGGAGTAAAAATGAAGAAATTTCTTTTTTTTTTTTGTGGCAAAAGGTATACATTCCCCTTATTTTCAGGCTAAAAAGAAGAAATTCCCCGTATTTTGGAGCAAAATTGCAGAAATTCCCCTAATTGTGGGGCAAAAAGGCAGAAATTTCCTTTATGTTAGGGCAAAAAGACAGAAATTCTCCTTATTTTGGGGCAAAACTCAGAAATTCCACTTATTTTGGGGCAAAATTCCAGAAATTTCCGTTATTTTGGGGCAAAATTGCAGAAATTTCACTTATTTTGGGGCAAAATTGCAGAAATTTCACTTATTTCCAGGTAATAAGTCAGAAATTTTCCTTATTTTGGCGCCAAAAGGACAGAAATTCCCTTTGTTTTGGGGGAAAAAGACAGAAATTTCACTTATTTAGAGGCAAAAAAGCAGAAATTGCCGTTATTTTGGAGCAAAAATGAAGAAATTTCCTTTTTTTATGGCAAAAAGGTATGCATTCTTCTTATTTTCGGGCCAAAAGGCAGAAATTCCCCGTACTTCGGAGAAAATTGCAGAAATTCCCTTAATTGTGGAACAAAAAGGCAGAAATTCCCTATATGTTGGGGCAAAAAGACAGAAATTCTGCTTATTTTGGGGCAAAACTCAGAAATTCCACTTATTTTGGTGCAAAATTCCAGAAATTTCCCTTATTTTAGGGCAAAATTGCAGAAATTTCACTTATTTTGGGGCAAAATTGCAGAAATTTCACTTATTTCAGAAAAAAAAGCAGAATTTATTTATTTTGGTGCAAAAAGGCAAAAATTTCTTTTATTTTGGTACAAAATTGCAGAAATTTTTCTTATTTTGGGGCAAAAAGGCAGAAATCTCCCATATTTTGTGGCAAAAATGCAGAAATTTCTCTTATTTTGAGGTAAAAAGGCTGAAATTCCCCTTATTTGGGGGCAAAAAGGCAGAAATTTCCCTTATTTTGAGGCAAAATTGCAGAAATTTCACTTATTTCAGGGTAATAAGTCAGAAATTTTTCTTCTTTTGTTGCAAAAAACACAGAAATTCCCTTTGTTTTGGGGGAAAAAGACAGAAATTCCACTTTTTTAGAGGCAAAAAAGCAGAAATTCCTTTTATTTTGGAGTAAAAATGAAGAAATTTCCTTTTTTTGTGGCAAAATGTATACATTCCACTTATTTTTGGGCTAAAAAGCAGAAATTACCCGTATTTTGGAGCAAAATTGCAGAAATTCCCCTAATTGTGGGGCAAAAGGCAGAAATTCCCTATATGTTGGGGAAAAAGACAGAAATTCTCCTTATTTAGGGGCAAAACTCAGAAATTCCACTTATTTTGCGACAAAATTCCAGAAATTTCCCTTATTTTGGGGCAAAATTGCAGAAATTTCACTTATTTTGGGGCAAAATTGCAGAAATTTCACTTATTTCAGGGTAATAAGTCAGAAATTTTCCTTCTTTTGTTGCAAAAAACACAGAAATCCCCTTTTTTGGGGGAAAAAGACAGAAATTCCACTTTTTTAGAGGCAAAAAAGCAGAAATTCCTTTTATTTTGGAGTAAAAATGAAGAAATTTCCTTTTTTTGTGGAAAAATGTATACATTCCACTTATTTTTGGGCTAAAAAGCAGAAATTACCCGTATTTTGGAGCAAGATTGCAGAAATTCCCCTAATTGTGGGGCAAAAAGGCAGAAATTCTCTATATGTTAAGGCAAAAAGACAGAAATTCTCCTTATTTTGGGGCAAAACTCAGAAATTCCACTTATTTTGGGGCAAAATTCCAGAAATATCCCTTATTTTGGGGCAAAATTGCAGAAATTTCACTTATTTGGGGCAAAATTGCAGAAATTTCACTTATTTCATAGTAAAAAGGCAGAAATTATCCTTATTTTAGGGCAAAAATGCAGAAATTCCAAATATTTTGTAGCAAAAATGCAGAAATTCCCCTTATATTGAGGTAAAAAGGCAGAAATTCCCCTTATTTGGGGGCAAAAAACAGAAATTTCCCTTATTTGGGGCAAAATTGCAGAAAGTTCACTTATTTTGGGGCAAAATTGCAGAAATTTCACTTATTTCAGACAAAAATTCAGAAATTTTCCTATTTTGGTGCAAAAAGGCAGAAATTTCTATTTTGGTACAAAATTGCAGAAATTTTTTTTATTTTGGGGCAAAAGGGCAGAAATCTCCCATACTTTTGGGCAAAAATGCAGAAATTCTGCTTATTTTGAGGTAAAAAGGTAGAAATTTCCCTTATTTGGGGGCAAAATGCAGAAATTTCCATTATTTTGATGCAAAATTGCAGGAATTTCACTTATTTCAGTGTAATAAGTCAGAAATTTTCGTTATTTTGGGGCAAAAAAGACAGAAATTCCCTTTGTTTTGGGGGAAAAAAACAGAAATTCCACTTTTTTAGCGGTAAAAAAGCAGAAATTCATTTTATTTTGGAGTAAAAATGAAGAAATTTCTTTTTTTTTTGTGGCAAAAGGTATACATTCCCCTTATTTTCAGGCTAAAAAGAAGAAATTCCCCGTATTTTGGAGCAAAATTGCAGAAATTCCCCTAATTGTGGGGCAAAAAGGCAGAAATTTCCTTTATGTTAGGGCAAAAAGACAGAAATTCTCCTTATTTTGGGGCAAAACTCAGAAATTCCACATATTTTGGGGCAAAATTCCAGAAATTTCCGTTATTTTGGGGCAAAATTGCAGAAATTTCACTTATTTTGGGGCAAATTGCAGAAATTTCACTTATTTCCAGGTAATAAGTCAGAAATTTTCCTTATTTTGGTGCCAAAAGGACAGAAATTCCCTTTGTTTTGGGGGAAAAAGACAGAAATTTCACTTATTTAGAGGCAAAAAAGCAGAAATTCCCCTTATTTTGGAGCAAAAATGAAGAAATTTCCTATTTTTATGGCAAAAAGGTATGCATTCTTCTTATTTTCGGGCAAAAAGGCAGAAATTCCCCGTATTTTGGAGAAAATTGCAGAAATTCCCTTAATTGTGGAACAAAAAGGCAGAAATTCCCTATATGTTGGGGCAAAAAGACAGAAATTCTGCTTATTTTCGGGCAAAATTCCAGAAATTTCCCTTATTTTCGGGCAAAATTGCAGAAATTTCACTTATTTTGGGGCAAAATTGCAGACATTTCACTTATTTCAGAAAAAAAAGCAGAAATTTTCTTATTTTGGTGCAAAAAGGCAGAAATTTCTTTTATTTTGGTACAAAATTGCAGAAATTTTTCTTATTTTGGGGCAAAAAGGCAGAAATCTCCCATATTTTGGGGCAAAAATGCAGAAATTCCTCTTATTTTGAGGTAAAAAGGCTGAAATTCCCCTTATGTGGGGGCAAAAAGGCAGAAATTTCCCTTATTTTGGGGCAAAATTGCAGAAATTTCACTTATTTCAGGGTAATAAGTCAGAAATTTTCCTTATTTTGGGGCAATAAAGACAGAAATTTCTTTTGTTTTGAGGGATAAAGACAGAAATTCCACTTATTTAGAGGCAAAAAAGCAGAAATTCCCCTTATTTTGGAGCAAAACTGAAGAAATTTCCCTTTTTTATGGCAAAAAGGTATGCATTTTTCTTATTTTCGGGCAAAAAGGCAGAAATTCCCCGTATTTTCGAGCAAAATTGCAGAAATTCCCCTAATTGTGGGGCAAAAAGTGAGAAATTCTCTATATGTTGGGGCAAAAAGACAGAAATTCTCCTTATTTTGGGGCAAAACTCAGAAATTCCACTTATTTTGGGGCAAAATTCCAGAAATTTCCCTTATTTTGGGGCAAAATTGCAGAAATTTCACTTATTTTGGGGCAAAATTGCAGAAATTTAACTTATTTCTGAAAAAAATTCAGAAATTTTCCTATTTTGGTGCAAAAAGGCAGAAATTTCTTTTATTTTGGTACAAAATTGCAGAAATTTTTCTTATTTTGAAGCAAAAAGGCAGAAATCCCCATATTTTGGGGCAAAAATGCAGAAATTCCTCTTATTTTGAGGTAAAAAGGCTGAAATTTCCCTTATTTGGGGGCAAAAGGGCAGTAATTTCTCTTATTTTGAGGCAAAATTGCAGAAATTTCACTTATTTCAGTGTAATAAGTCAGAAATTTTCGTTATTTTGGGGCAAAAAAGAGAGAAATTCCCTTTGTTTTGGGGGAAAAAGACAGAAATTCCACTTTTTTAGAGGCAAAAAAGCAGAAATTCCTTTTACTTTGGAGTAAAAATGAACAAATTTCCCTTTTTTGTGGCAAAGGTATACATTCCACTTATTTTTGGGCTAAAAAGCAGAAATTACCCGTATTTTGGAGCAAAATTGCAGAAATTTCCCTAATTGTGGGGCAAAAAGGCAGAAATTCCCTATATGTTGGGGCAAAAAGACAGAAATTCTCCTTATTTTGGGGCAAAACTCAGAAATTCCACTTATTTTGGGGGCAAAATTCCAGAAATTTCCCTTATTTTGGGGCAAAATTGCAGAAATTTCACTTATTTTGTGGCAAAATTGCAGAAATTTCACTTATTTCATGGTAAAAAGGCAGAAATTATCCTTATTTTGGGGGCAAAAATGCAGAAATTCTAAATATTTTGTGGCAAAAATGCAGAAATTCCCCTTATATTGAGGTAAAAAGGCAGAAATTTCCCTTATTTAGGGGCAAAAAACAGAAATTTCCTTAATTTTGGGGCAAAATTGCAGAAAGTTCACTTATTTTGGTGCAAAAAGGCAGAAATTTCTATTTTGGTACAAAATTGCAGAAATTTTTCTTATTTTGGGGCAAAAAGGCAGAAATCTCCCATATTTTGGGGCAAAAATGCAGAAATTCCGCTTATTTTTGAGGTAAAAAGGCTGAAATTCCCCTTATTTGGGGGCAAAAAGGCAGAAATTTCCCTTATTTTGAGGCTAAATTGCAGAAATTTCACTTATTTCAGGGTAATAAGTCAGAAATTTTCCTTATTTTGGGGCAAAAGAGACAGAAATTCCCTTTGTTTTGGGGGGAAAAAAAGAAATTCCACTTTTTTAGCGGCAAAAAAGCAGAAATTCATTTTATTTTGGAGGAAAAATGAAGAAATTTCTTTTTTTTGTGGCAAAAGGTATACATTCCCCTTATTTTCAGGATAAAAAGAAGAAACTTCCCGAATTTTGGTGCCAAATTGCAGAAATTCCCCTAATTGTGGGGCAAAAAGGCAGAAATTTCCTTTATGTTAGTGCAAAAATACAGAAATTCTCCTTATTTTGGGGCAAAACTCAGAAATTCCACTTATTTTGGGGCAAAATTCCAGAAATTTCCGTTATTTTGGGGCAAAATTGCAGAAATTTCACTTATTTTGGGGCAAAATTGCAGAAATTTCACATATTTCAGGGTAATAAGTCAGAAATTTTCCTTATTTTGGGACCCAAAGGACAGAAATTCCCTTTGTTTGGGGGAAGAAGACAGAAATTTCACTTATTTAGAGGCAAAAAAGCAGAAATTCCCCTTATTTTGGAGCAAAAATGAAGAAATTTCCCTTTTTTATGGCAAAAAAGTTTGCATTCTTCTTATTTTCGGGCAAAAAGGCAGAAATTCCCCGTATTTTGGAGCAAAATTGCAGAAATTCCCCTAATTGTGGGGCAAAAAGGCAGAAATTCCCTATATGTTGGTGCAAAAAGACAGAAATTCTCCTTATTTTGGGGCAAAACTCAGAAATTCCACTTATTTTGGGGTAAAATTCAAGAAATTTCCCTTATTTTGGGGCAAAATTGCAGAAATTTCACTTATTTTGGGGCAAAGTTGCAGAAATTTCACTTATTTCATGGTAAAAAGACAGAAATTTTCCTTATTTTGGGGCAAAAATGCAGAAATTCCACATATTGTGGCAAGAATGCAGAAATTCCACTTATTTTGAGGTAAAAAGGCAGAAATTCCGCTTATTGGGGGGCAAAAAACAGAAATTTCCCTTATTTTGGGGCAAAACTCAGAAATTCCACTTATTTTGGGGCAAAATTCCAGAAATTTCCCTTATTTTGTGGCAAAATTGCAGAAATTTCACTTATTTTGGGGCAAAATTGCAGAAATTTCACTTATTTCAAAAAAAATTCAGAAATTTTTCTATTTTGTAGCAAAAAGGCAGAAATATCTTTTATTTTGGTACAAAATTGCAGAAATTTTTCTTATTTTGGGGCAAAAAGGCAGAAATCTCTCATATTTTGGGGCACAAATGCAGAAATTCCTCTTATTTTGAGGTAAAAAGGCTGAAATTTCCCTTATTTGGGGGCAAAAAGGCAGAAATTTACCTTATTTTGAGGAAAATTGCAGAAATTTCACTTATTTCAGTGTAATAAGTCAGAAATTTTCGTTATTTTGGGGCAAAAAAGACAGAAATTCCCTTTGTTTTGGGGGAAAAAGACAGAAATTCCACATTTTTAGAGGCAAAAAAGCAGAAATTCCTTTTATTTTGGAGTAAAAATGAAGAAATTTCCCTTTTTTGTGGCAAAAGGTATACATTCCACTTATTTTTGGGCTAAAAAGCAGAAATTACCCGTATTTTGGAGCAAAATTGCAGAAATTCCCCTAATTGTGGGGCAAAAAGGCAGAAATTCCCTATATGTTAGGGCAAAAAGACAGAAATTCTTCTTATTTTCGGGCAAAACTCAGAAATTCCACTTATTTTGGGGCAAAATTCCAGAAATTTCCCTTATTTTGGGTCAAAATTGGAGAAATTTCACTTATTTTGGGGCAAAGTTGCAGAAATTTCACTTATTTCATGGTAAAAAGGCAGAAATTTTCCTTATTTTGGGGGAAAAATGCAGAAATTCCAAATATTTTGTTGGAAAAATGCAGAAATTCCCCTTATTTTGAGGTAAAAAGGCAGAAATTCCCCTTATTTGGGGGCAAAAAGGCAGAAGTTTCCCTTATTTTGAGGCAAAATTGCAGAAATTTCACTTATTTCAGAGTAATAAGTCAGAAATTTTCCTTATTTTGGGGCAAAAAAGACAGAAATTCCCTTTGTTTTGGGGGATAAAGACAGAAATTCCACTTATTTAGAGGCAAAAAAGCAGAAATTCCCCTTATTTTGGAGCAAAACTGAAGAAATTTCCCTTATTTTGGGGCAAAATTGCAGAAATTTCACTTATTTTGGAGCAAAATTGCATTAATTTCACTTATTTCAGAAAAAAAAGCAGAAATTTTCTTATTTTGGTGCAAAAAGGCAGAAGTTTCTTATATTTTGGTACAAAATTGCATAAATTATTCTTATTTTGGAACAAAAAGGCAGAAATCTCCCATATTTTGGCGCAAAAATGCAGAAATTCCTCTTATTTTGAGGTAACAAGGCTTAAATTCCCCTTATTTGGCAGGAAAAAGGCAGAAATTTCCCTTATTTTCGAGCAAAATTGCAGAAATTTCAGTTATTTCAGGGTAATAAGTCAGAAATTTTCCTTATTTTGGGGCAAAAAAGTCAGAAATTCCCTTTGTTTTGGGGGATAAAGAAATTCCACATATTTAGAGGCAAAAAAGCAGAAATTCCCCTTATTTTGGAGCAAAACTGAAGAAATTTCCCTTTTTTATGGCAAAAAAGTATGCATTCTTCTTATTTTCGGGCAAAAAGGCAGAAATTCCCCGTATTTTGGAGCAAAATTGCAGAAATTCCCCTAATTGTAGGGAAAAAAGGCAGAAATTCCCGTTATGTTAGGGCAAAAAGACAGAAATTCTCCTTATTTTGGGGCAAAACTCAGAAATTCCACATATTTTGGGGCAAAATTCCAGAAATTTCCGTTATTTTGGGGCAAAATTGCAGAAATTTCACTTATTTTGGGGCAAAATTGCAGAAATTTCACTTATTTCAGGGTAATAAGTCAGAAATTTTCCTTATTTTGGGACCCAAAGGACAGAAATTCCCTTTGTTTGGGGGAAAAAGACAGAAATTTCACTTATTTAGAGGCAAAAAAGCAGAAATTCCCCTTATTTTGGAGCAAAAATGAAGAAATTTCCCTTTTTTATGGCAAAAAAGTTTGCATTCTTCTTATTTTCGGGCAAAAAGGCAGAAATTCCCCGTATTTTGGAGCAAAATTGCAGAAATTCCCCTAATTGTGGGGCAAAAAGGCAGAAATTCCCTATATGTTGGTGCAAAAAGACAGAAATTCTCCTTATTTTGGGGCAAAACTCAGAAATTCCACTTATTTTGGGGCATTATTCAAGAAATTTCCCTTATTTTGGGGCAAAATTGCAGAAATTTCACTTATTTTGGGGCAAAGTTGCAGAAATTTCACTTATTTCATGGTAAAAAGACAGAAATTTTCCTTATTTTGGGGCAAAAATGCAGAAATTCCACATATTGTGGCAAGAATGCAGAAATTCCACTTATTTTGAGGTAAAAAGGCAGAAATTCCGCTTATTGGGGGGCAAAAAACAGAAATTTCCCTTATTTTGGGGCAAAACTCAGAAATTCCACTTATTTTGGGGCAAAATTCCAGAAATTTCCCTTATTTTGTGGCAAAATTGCAGATATTTCACTTATTTTGTGGCAAAATTGCAGAAATTTAACTTATTTCAAAAAAAAATTCAGAAATTTTTCTATTTTGTAGCAAAAAGACAGAAATATCTTTTATTTTAGTACAAAATTGCAGAAATTTTTCTTTTTTTGGGGCAAAAAGGCAGAAATCTCTCATATTTTGGGGCACAAATGCAGAAATTCCTCTTATTTTGAGGTAAAAAGGCTGAAATTTCCCTTATTTGGGGGCAAAAAGGCAGAAATTTACCTTATTTTGAGGAAAATTGCAGAAATTTCACTTATTTCAGTGTAATAAGTCAGAAATTTTCGTTATTTTGGGGCAAAAAAGACAGAAATTCCCTTTGTTTTGGGGGAAAAAGACAGAAATTCCACATTTTTAGAGGCAAAAAAGCAGAAATTCCTTTTATTTTGGAGTAAAAATGAAGAAATTTCCCTTTTTTGTGGCAAAAGGTATACATTCCACTTATTTTTGGGCTAAAAAGCAGAAATTACCCGTATTTTGGAGCAAAATTGCAGAAATTCCCCTAATTGTGGGGCAAAAAGGCAGAAATTCCCTATATGTTAGGGCAAAAAGACAGAAATTCTTCTTATTTTCGGGCAAAACTCAGAAATTCCACTTATTTTGGGGCAAAATTCCAGAAATTTCCCTTATTTTGGGTCAAAATTGCAGAAATTTCACTTATTTTGGGGCAAAGTTGCAGAAATTTCACTTATTTCATGGTAAAAAGGCAGAAATTTTCCTTATTTTGGGGGAAAAATGCAGAAATTCCAAATATTTTGTTGGAAAAATGCAGAAATTCCCCTTATTTTGAGGTAAAAAGGCAGAAATTCCCCTTATTTGGGGGCAAAAAGGCAGAAATTTCCCTTATTTTGAGGCAAAATTGCAGAAATTTCACTTATTTCAGAGTAATAAGTCAGAAATTTTCCTTATTTTGGGGCAAAAAAGACAGAAATTCCCTTTGTTTTGGGGGATAAAGACAGAAATTCCACTTATTTAGAGGCAAAAAAGCAGAAATTCCCCTTATTTTGGAGCAAAACTGAAGAAATTTCCCTTATTTTGGGGCAAAATTGCAGAAATTTCACTTATTTTGGAGCAAAATTGCATTAATTTCACTTATTTCAGAAAAAAAAGCAGAAATTTTCTTATTTTGGTGCAAAAAGGCAGAAGTTTCTTTTATTTTGGTACAAAATTGCATAAATTATTCTTATTTTGGAACAAAAAGGCAGAAATCTCCCATATTTTGGCGCAAAAATGCAGAAATTCCTCTTATTTTGAGGTAACAAGGCTTAAATTCCCCTTATTTGGCAGGAAAAAGGCAGAAATTTCCCTTATTTTCGAGCAAAATTGCAGAAATTTCAGTTATTTCAGGGTAATAAGTCAGAAATTTTCCTTATTTTGGGGCAAAAAAGTCAGAAATTCCCTTTGTTTTTGGGGATAAAGAAATTCCACATATTTAGAGGCAAAAAAGCAGAAATTCCCCTTATTTTGGAGCAAAACTGAAGAAATTTCCCTTTTTTATGGCAAAAAAGTATGCATTCTTCTTATTTTCGGGTAAAAAGGCAGAAATTCCCCGTATTTTGGAGCAAAATTGCAGAAATTCCCCTAATTGTAGGGAAAAAAGGCAGAAATTCCCGTTATGTTAGGGCAAAAAGACAGAAATTCTCCTTATTTTGGGGCAAAACTCAGAAATTCCACATATTTTGGGGCAAAATTCCAGAAATTTCCGTTATTTTGGGGCAAAATTGCAGAAATTTCACTTATTTTGGGGCAAAATTCCAGAAATTTCACTTATTTCAGGGTAATAAGTCAGAAATTTTCCTTATTTTGGGACCCAAAGGACAGAAATTTCCTTTGTTTGGGGGAAAAAGACAGAAATTTCACTTATTTAGAGGCAAAAAAGCAGAAATTCCCCTTATTTTGGAGCAAAAATGAAGAAATTTCCCTTTTTTATGGCAAAAAAGTTTGCATTCTTCTTATTTTCGGGCAAAAAGGCAGAAATTCCCTGTATTTTTGAGCAAAATTGCAGAAATTCCCCTAATTGTGGGGCAAAAAGGCAGAAATTCCCTATATGTTGGTGCAAAAAGACAGAAATTCTCCTTATTTTGGGGCAAAACTCAGAAATTCCACTTATTTTGGGGCAAAATTCAAGAAATTTCCCTTATTTTGGGGCAAAATTGCAGAAATTTCACTTATTTTGGGGCAAAGGTGCAGAAATTTCACATATTTCATGGTAAAAAGACAGAAATTTTCCTTATTTTGGGACAAAAATGCAGAAATTCCATATATTGTGGCAAGAATGCAGAATTCCACTTATTTTGAGGTAAAAAGGCAGAAATTCCGCTTATTGGGGGGCAAAAAACAGAAATTTCCCTTATTTTGGGGCAAAATTGCAGAAATTCCACTTATTTTGGGGCAAAATTTAGAAATTTCACTCATTTCAGGGAAAAAAGGCAAAAATTTTTCTTATTTTGAAGCAAAAATCCAGAAATTCCTAATATTTTGTGGCAAAAATGCAGAAATTCCTCTTATTTTGAGGTAAAAAGGCTGAAATTCTCTTTATTTGGGGGCAAAAAGGCAGAAATTTCCCTTTTTTGATGCAAAATTGCAGAAATTTAACTTATTTCAGGGTAATAAGTCAGAAATTTTCCTTATTTTCTGGCCAAAAGAACAGAAATCCCCTTTGTTTTGGGGGAAAAAAACAGAAATTCCACTTATTTAAAGGCAAAAAAGCAGAAATTCCCCTTATTTTGGAGCAAAAATGAAGAAATTTCCATTTTTTTTTTTTGGCAAAAAGGTATGCATTCTTATTTTCGGGCAAAAAGGCAGAAATTCCCTGTATTTTGGAGCAAAATTGCAGAAATTCCCCTAATTGTGGGGCAAAAAGGCAGAAATTCCCTATATGTTGGGGCAAAAAGACAGAAATTCTTCTAATTTTGGGGCAAAACTCAGAAATTCCACTTATTTTGGGGCAAAATTCCAGAAATTTCCCTTATTTTGGGGCAAAATTGCTGAAATTTCAGTTATTTGGGGAAAAATTGCAGAAATTTCATTTATTTCAGAAAAAAAAAACAGAAATTTTCTTATTTTGGTGCAAAAAGTCAGAAATTTCTTTTATTTTAATACAAAATTGCAGAAATTTTTTTTATTTTGGTGCAAAAAGGCAGAAATCTCCTATATTTTGGGGCAAAAATGCAGAAATTCCCCTTATTTTGAGGTAAAAAAGCTGAGATTCCCCTTATTTGGGGACAAAAAGGCAGAAATTTCTCTTATTTTGGGGCAAAATTGCAGAAATTTCATTTATTTCAGAGTAATAAGTCAGAAATTTTCCTTATTTTGGGGCAAAAATAACAGAATTTCCCTTTGTTTTGAGGGAAAAAGACAGAAATTCCACTTTTTTAGAGGCAAAAAAGCAAAAATTCCTTTTATTTTGGAGTAAAAATGAAGAAATTTCTTTTTTTTTTATGGCAAAAGGTATACATTCCCCCTATTTTCAGCCTAAAAAGCAGAAATTCCTCGTATTTTAAAGCAAAATTGCAGAAATTCCCCTAATTGTGGGGCAAAAAGTCAGAAATTCCCTGTATGTTAGGGCAAAAAGACAGAAATTCTTCTTATTTTGGGGAAAAACTCAGAAATTCCACTTATTTTGGGGCAAAATTCCAGAAATTTCCCTTATTTTGGGGCAAAATTGCAGAAATTTCACTTATTTTGGGGCAAAATTGCAGAAATTTCACTAATTTCAAGGTAATAAGTCAGAAATTTTCCTTATTTTGTGGCAAAAAAGACAGAAATTCTCTTTGTTCTGGTGGAAAAAGACAGAAATTCCACTTTTTTAGAGGCAAAAAAGCAGAAATTCCCCCAATTGTGGGGCAAAAAGGCAGAAATTGCCTATATGTTGGGGCAAAAAGACAGAAATTTTCCTTATTTTGGGGCAAAACTAAGAAATTCCACTTATTTTGGGGCAAAATTCCAGAAATTTCCCTTATTTTGGGGCAAAATTGCAGAAATTTCACTTATTTTCGGGCAAAATTGCAGAAATTTCACTTATTTCAGAAAAAAAGCAGAATTTTCTTATTTTGGTGCAAAAAGGCAAAAATTTCTTATATTTTGGTACAAAATTGCAGAAATTTTTCTCATTTTGGGGCAAATAGGCAGATATCTCCCATATTTTGGGGCAAAAATGCAGAAATTCCTCTTATTTTGAGGTAAAAAGGCTGAAATTCCCCTTATTTGGGGGCAAAAGGGCAGAAATTTCCCTTATTTTGAGGCAAAATTGCAGAAATTTCACTTATTTCAGGGAAAAAAGGCAGAAATTATCTTTAATTTAGGGCCAAAAGGACGAAAATTCCCTTTGTTTTGGGGGAAAAAGACAGAAATTCCACTTATTTAGAGGCAAAAAAGCAGAAATTCTCCTTATTTGGAACAAAAATGAAGAAATTTCCCTTTTTTATGGCAAAAAGGTATGCATTCTTCCTATTTTCGGGCAAAAAGGCAGAAATTCCCCGTATTTTGGAGCAAAATTTCAGAAATTCCCCTAATAGTGGGGCAAAAAGGCAGAAAATCTCTATATGTTGGGGCAAAAAGACAGAAATTCTCCTTATTTTGGGGCAAAACTCAGAAATTCCACTTATTTTGGGGCAAAATTCCAGAAATTTCCCTTATTTTGGGGCAAAATTGCAGAAATTTCACTTATTTTCGGAAAAAATTGCAGAAATTTCACTTATTTCAGAAAAAAAGCAGAATTTTCTTATTTTGGTGCAAAAAGGCAAAAATTTCTTATATTTTGGTACAAAATTGCAGAAATTTTTCTTATTTTGGGGCAAAAAGGCAGAAATCTCCCATATTTTGGGGTAAAAATGCAGAAATTCCTCTTATTTTGAGGTAAAAAGGCTGAAATTCCCCTTATTTGGGAGCAAAAGGGCAGAAATTTCCCTTATTTTGAGGCAAAATTGCAGAAATCTCACTTATTTCAGGGAAAAAAGCAAAAATTTTTCTTATTTTGGGGCAAAATGCAGAAATTCTCATTATTTTGGGGCAAAAAGGCAGATTTCACCTTATTTCTGGGTAAAATTGCAGACATTTCACATATTTAAGGGCAAAAAGGCAAAAATTCTTCTTATTTGGGGGCAAAAAGGCAGAAATTCCCATTATATTGGGATAAAATTGCAGAAATGTCAGTTGTTTTGGGGCAAAAAGGCAGAAAATCCCCTTAATTTCGGGCAAAATGCAGAAATTCCTCGTATTTTGGAGCAAAATTGCAGAAATTCTTCTAATATTGGGGCAAAAATGCAGAAATTCCCTTTATTTGGGGCAAATCGGCAGAAGTTCTTCTTATTTTCGGGAATAGAGGCAGAAATTCCCTGTATTTTGAAGCAAAATTGCAGAAACTCCCCTAATTTTGGGGCAAAAAGGCAGAAATTCCCTTTATTTTGGGGCAAAAATACAGATATTCTTCTTATTTCGGGGTAAAAATCAGAAATTTCCCTTATTTTGGGGCAAAATTTTAGAAATTTCTTTTATTTTGGTACAGAATTGAAGAAATTTTTATTATTTTGTGGCAAAAAGGCAGAAATTTCCCATATTTTGGAACAAAAATGCAGAAATTCCCCGTATTTTGGAGAAAATTGCAGAAATACCCCTAATTTTGGGGCAAAAAGGCAGAAATGCCCTATATGTTGGGGCAAAAAGACAGAAATTCTCCTTATTTTGGGGCAACTCCGAAATTCCACATATTTTGTGGCAAACTTGCAGAAATTTTTTTTATTTTGGGGCAAAATTGCAGAAATTTCACTTATTTCAGGGAAAAAAGGCAGAAATTTTTTTTATTTTGGGGCAAAAAAGCAGAAATTCCTCATATTTTGTGGCAAAAATGCAAAAATTCCCCTTATTTTGAGGTAAAAAGGCTGAAATTTTTCTTATTTGGGGGCAAAAAGGCAGAAATTTCCCTTATTTTGGGGCAAAATTGCAGAAAGTTCACTTATTTCAGAGAGAAAGCAGAAAATTTCATATTTTGGTGCAAAAAGGCAAAAATTTCTTTCATTTTGATACAAAATTGCAGAAATTTTTCTTATTTTGGGGCAAAAAGGCAGAAATCTCCCATATATTGGGGCAAAAATGCAGAAATTCCTCTTACTTTGAGGTAAAAAGGCTAAAATTCCCCTTATTTGGGGGCAAAAAGGCAAAAATTTCCCTTATTTTGAGGCAAAATTGCCGAAATTTCACTTATTTCAGGGTAATAAGTCAGAAATTTTCCTTCTTTTGGGGCAAAAAAGACAGAAATTCCATTTGTTCTGGGGAAAAAGACAGAAATTCCACTTTTTTGACGCAAAAAAGCAGAAATTCCTTTTATTTTGGAGTAAAAATGAAGAAATTTCCATTTTTTGTGGCAAAAGGTATACATTCCCCTTATTTTCGGGCTAAAAAGCAGAAATCCCCCGTATTTTGGAGCAAAATTGCAGAAATTCCCGTAATTGTGGGGCAAAAAGGAAGAATTTCCCAATATGTTAGGGCAAAGAGACAAAAATTCTCCTTATTTTGGGGCAAAACTCAGAAATTCCAATATTTGGGCAAAATTCCAGAAATATCACTTATTTCAGGGAAAAAAGGCAGAAATTTTTTTTATTTTGGGGCAAAAATGCAGAAATTCCTAATATTTTGTGGCAAAAATGCAGAAGTTCCCCTTATTTTGAGGTAAAAAGGCTGAAATTCCCCTTATTTGCGGGCAAAAATGCAGAAATTTCCCTTATTTTGGGGAAAAATTTCAGAAATTTCACTTATTTCAGGGTAATAAGTCAGAAATTTTCCTTATTTTGGGGCCAAAAGGACAGAAATTTTCTTTGTTTTGGGGGAAATAGACAGAAATTCCACTTATTTAGAGGCAAAAAGCAGAAATTCCCCTTATTTTGGAGCAAAAATGAAGAAATTTCCCTTTTTTATGGCAAAAAGGTATGCATTCTTCTTATTTTCGGGCAAAAAGGCAGATATTCCCTGTATTTTGGAACAAAATTGCAGAAATTCCCCTAATTGTGGGCAAAAATGCAGAAATTCCTTATATGGTGGGGCAAAAAGACAGAAATTTTCCTTATTTTGGGGCAAAACTCAGAAATTCCACTTATTTTGGGGCAAAATTCCAGAAATTTCCCTTATTTTGGAACAAGATTGCAGAAATTTCAGTTATTTTGGGGCAAAATTGCAGAAATTTCACTTATTTCAGGGGAAAAAAGACAGAAATTTCTTTTATTTTGGTACAAAATTGCAAAAATTTTTCTTATTTTGGGCAAAAAGGCAGAAATTTCCCATATTTTGGGGCAAAAATGCAGAAATTCCCCTTATTTTGAGGTAAAAATGCTGAAATTCCTTTTATTTTGGGGCATAAAGTCAGAAATTCCCCTTATTTAGGGCAAAGAGCAGACATTTCCCTTATTTTGGGCAAAAATTGCAGAAATTTCACTTATTTTGAGTCAAAAAGGCAGAAAATCCACTTATTTTGGGGTAAAAATGAAGAAATTCCTCTTGTTTTGAGGTAAAAAGGCTGAAATTTCCCTTATTTGGGGGCAAAAAGGCAGAAATTTCCCTTATTTTGGAGAGAAATTGCAGAAATTTCCCTTATTTTGAGGTAAAAAAGCTGAAATTCCCCTAATTTGGGGGCAAAAAGGCAGAAATTTCCCTTATTTTGGGACAAAATTGCAGTAATTTCACTTATTTTGAGTCAAAAAGGCAGAAAATCCACTTATTTTGGGGTAAAAATGAAGAAATTCCCCTTGTTTTGAGGTAAAAAGGCTGAAATTTCCCTTATTTGGGGGCAAAAAGGCAGAAATTTCCCTTATTTTGGGGAAAAATTGCAGAAATTCCCCTTATTTTAAGGTAAAAAAGCTGAAATTCCCCTTATTTGGGGGCAAAAAGGCAGAAATTTCCCTTATTTTGGGACATAATTGCCGTAATTCCACTTATTTCAGAGTAATAAGTCAGAAATTTTTCTTATTTTGGGGCAAAAAAAATGAAATTCCCTTTGTTTTGGGGGAAAAAGACAGAAATTCCACTTTTTTAGAGGCAAAAAAGCAGAAATTCCCCTTATTTTGGAGCAAAAATGAAGAAATTTCCCTTTTTTATGGCAAAAAGTTATGCATTCTTCTTATTTTCGGGCAAAAAGGCAGAAATTCTCCGTATTTTGGAGCAAAATTGCAGAAATTCCCCTAATTGTGGGGCAACAATGCAGAAATTCCTTATATGGTGGGGCAAAAAGACAGAAATTCTGCTTATTTTGGTAAAAAACTCAGAAATTCCACTTATTTTGGGGCAAAATTCCAGAAATTTTTCTTATTTTGGAACAAGATTGCAGAAATTTCAGTTATTTTGGGGCAAAATTGCAGAAATTTCACTTATTTCAGGGGAAAAAAGACAGAAATTTCTTTTATTTTGGTACAAAATTGCAGAAATTTTTCTTATTTTGGGCAAAAAGGCAGAAATTTCTCATATTTTGGGGCAAAAATGCAGAAATTCCCCTTAGTTTGAGGTAAAAATGCTGTAATTCCTTTTATTTTGGGGCATAAAGTCAGAAATTCCCCTTATTTAGGGCAAAGAGCAGACATTTCCCTTATTTTGGGCAAAAATTGCAGAAATTTCACTTATTTTGAGTCAAAAAGGCAGAATATCCACTTATTTTGGGGTAAAAATGAAGAAATTCCTCTTGTTTTGAGTTTAAAAGGCTGAAATTCCCCTTATTTGGGGGCAAAAATGCAGAAATTTCCCTTATTTTGGGGCAAAATTGCAGAAATTCCCCTTATTTTGAGGTAAAAAAGCTGAAATTCCCCTAATTTGGGGGCAAAAAGGCAGAAATTTCCCTAATTTTGGGACAAAATTGCAGTAATTTCACTTATTTCAGAGTAATAAGTCAGAAATTTTTCTTATTTTGGGGCAAAAAAAAAAGAAATTCCCTTTGTTTTGGGGGAAAAAGACAGAAATTCCACTTTTTTAGAGGCAAAAAAGCAGAAATTCTCCTTATTTTGGAGCAAAAATGAAGAAATTTCCCTTTTTTATGGCAAAAAGGTATGCATTCTTCTTATTTTCGGGCAAAAAGGCAGAAATTCCCCGTATTTTGGAGCAAAATTGCAGAAATTCCCCTAATTGTGGGGCAAAAAGGCAGAAATTCTCTATATGTTGGGGCAAAAAGACAGAAATTCTCCTTATTTTGGGGCAAAACTCAGAAATTCCACTTATTTTGGGGCAAAATTCCAGAAATTTCCCTTATATTGGGGCAAAATTGCAGAAATTTCACTTATTTCAGAAAAAAAGCAGGTATTTTCTTATTTTGGTGCAAAAAGGCGGAAATTTCTTTTATTTTGATACAAAATTGCAGAAATTTTTCTTATTTTGGGGCAAAAAGGCAGAAATCTCCCACATTTTGGGGCAAAAATGCAGAAATTCCCCTTATTTTGAGGTAAAAAGGCTGAAATTCCTCTTATTTGGGGGCAAAAAGGGAGAAATTTCCCTTATTTTGGGGGAAAATTGCAGAAATTTCACTTATTTCAGGGTAATAAGTCAGAAATTTCCCTTATGTTGGGGCAAAAAAGACAGAAATTCCCTTTGTTTTGGGGGGAAAAGACAGAAATTCCACTTATTTAGAGGCAAAAAAGCAGAAATACCCCCTTCTTTTGGAGCAAAAATGAAGAAATTTCCCTTTTTTATGGCAAAAAGATATGCATTCTTCTTATTTTCGGGCAAAAAGGCAGAAATTCCCTGTATTTTGGAGCAAAATTGCAGAAATTCCCCTAATTGTGGGGCAAAAATGCAGAAATTCCTTATATGGTGGGGCAAAAAGACAGAAATTCTCCTTGTTTTGGGAAAAAACTCAGAAATTCCACTTATTTTGGTGCAAAATTCCAGAAATTTCCCTTATTTTGGAACAAGATTGCAGAAATTTCAGTTATTTTGGGGCAAAATTGCAGAAATTTCACTTATTTCAGGGGAAAAAAGACAGAAATTTCTTTTATTTTGGTACAAAATTGCAGAAATTTTTCTTATTTTGGGCAAAAAGGCAGAAATTTCCCATATTTTGGGGCAAAAATGCAGAAATTCCCCTTATTTTGAGGTAAAAATGCTGAAATTCCTTTTATTTTGGGGCATAAAGTCAGAAATCCCCTTATTTAGGGCAAAGAGCAGACATTTCCCTTATTTTGGGCAAAAATTGCAGAAATTTCACTTATTTTGAGTCAAAAAGGCAGAATATCCACTTATTTTGGGGTAAAAATGAAGAAATTCCTCTTGTTTTGAGGTAAAAAGGCTGAAATTCCCCTTATTTGGGGGCAAAAAGGCAGAAATTTCCCTTATTTTGGGGCAAAATTGCAGAAATTCCCCTTATTTTGAGGTAAAAAAGCTGAAATTCCCCTAATTTGGGGGCAAAAAGGCAGAAATTTCCCTTATTTTGGGGAAAAATTGCAGAAATTCCTCTTATTTTAAGGTAAAAAAGCTGAAATTCCCCTTATATGGGGGCAAAAAGGCAGAAATTTCCCTTATTTTGGGACAAAATTGCAGTAATTTCACTTATTTCAGAGTAATAAGTCAGAAATTTTTCTTATTTTGGGGCAAAAAAAAAGAAATTCCCTTTGTTTTGGGGGAAAAAGACAGAAATTCCACTTTTTTAGAGGCAAAAAAGCAGAAATTCCCCTTATTTTGGAGCAAAAATGAAGAAATTTCCCTTTTTATGGCAAAAAGGTATGCATTCTTCTTATTTTCGGGCAAAAAGGCAGAAATTCCCCGTATTTTGGAGCAAAAGTGCAGATATTCCCCTAATTGTGGGGCAAAAAGGCAGAAATTCTCTATATGTTGTGGCAAAAAGACAGAAATTCTCCTTATTTGGGGCAAAACTCAGAAATTCCACTTATTTTGGGGCAAAATTCTAGAAATTTCCCTTATTTTGGGGCAAAATTGCAGAAATTTCACTTATTTCAGAAAAAAAGCAGATATTTTCTTATTTTGGTGCAAAAAGGCGGAAATTTCTTTTATTTTGATACAAAATTGCAGAAATTTTTCTTATTTTGGGGCAAAAAGGCAGAAATCTCCTATATTTAGGGGCAAAAATGCAGAAATTCCCCTTATTTTGAGGTAAAAAGGCTGAAATTCCCCTTATTTGGGGGTAAAAAGGCAGAAATTTCCCTTATTTTGGGGCAAAATTGCAGAAATTTCACTTATTTCAGAATAATAAGTCAGAAATTTTCTTTATTTTGGGGTAAAAAAGAGAGAAATTCTTTTTGTTTTGGAGGAAAAAGACAGAAATTCCACTTTTTTGAGGCAAAAAATCAGAAATTCCTTTTATTTTGGCGTAAAAATGAAAAAATTTCTTTTTTTTGTGGCAAAAGGTATGCATTCCCCTTATTTTCAGGCTAAAAAGCAGAAATTCCCCGTATTTTGGAGCAAAATTGCAGAAATTCCCCTAATTGTGGGGCAAAAAGTCCGAAATTCCCTGTATGTTAGGGCAAAAATACAGAAATTCTCCTTATTTTGAGGCAAAACTCAGAAATTCCACTTATTTTGGGGCAAAATTCCAGAAATTTCCCTTATTTGGGGCAAAATTGCAGAAATTTCACTTATTTTGGGGCAAAATTGCAGAAATTTTACTTCTTTCAGAAAAAAAAAGCAGAATTTTCTTATTTTGGTGCAAAAAGGCAGAAATTTCTTATATATTGGTACAAAATTTCAGAAATTTTTTTTATTTTCAGGCAAAAAAGCAGAAATTCCCTTTATTTTGGGGCAAAAATATAGAAATTCTAATTATTTCGGGGCAAAAATCAGAAATTTCTTTAATTTTGGGGCAAAATTTTAGAAATTTCTTTTATTTTGTACAGAATTGAAAAAATTTTTCTTATTTTGTGGCAAAAAGGCAGAAATTTCCCATATTTTGGAACAAAAATGCAGAAATTCCTTTTATTTTGAGGTAAAAAGGCTGATATTCCCCTTATTTTGGGGCAAAAAGACAGAAATTTCACTTATTTTGGGGCAAAATTGCAGAAATTTCACATATTTCAGGAAAAAAAAGAGAAATTTTCTTATTTTGGGACAAAAAGGCAAAAATTTCTTTTATTTTAATACAAAATTGCAGAAATTTTCTTAATTTAGGGCAAAAAGGCATAAATTTCCCATATGTTGGGGCAAAAATGCAGAAATTCCTTTTATTTTGAGGTAAAAAGGCTGAAATTCCCCTTATTTGGGGGCAAAAAGGGAGAAATTTCCCTTATTTTGTGGCAAAATTTCATAAATTTCACTTATTTCAGGGTAATAAGTCAGAAATTTTCCTTATTTTGGGGCAAAAAGGACAGAAATTCCCTTTGTTTTGGGGGAAAAAGACAGAAATTCCACTTATTTAGAGGCAAAAAGGCAGAAAATCCACTTATTTTGGGGTAAAAATGAAGAAATTCCCCTTGTTTTGAGGTAAAAAGGCTGAAATTCCCCTTATTTGGGGGCAAAAAGGCATAAATTTCCCTTATTTTGGGGAAAAATTGCAGAAATTCCCCTTATTTTAAGGTAAAAAAGCTGAAATTCCCCTTATTTGGGAGCAAAAAGGCAGAAATTTCTCTTATTTTGGGACAAAATTGCAGTAATTTCACTTATTTCAGAGTAATAAGTCAGAAATTTTTCTTATTTTGGGGCAAAAAAAAAGAAATTCCCTTTGTTTTGGGGGAAAAAGACAGAAATTCCACTTTTTTAGAGGCAAAAAAGCAGAAATTCCCCTTATTTTGGAGCAAAAATGAAGAAATTTCCCTTTTTTATGGCAAAAAGGTATGCATTCTTCTTATTTTTGGGCAAAAAGGCAGAAATTCCCCGTATTTTGGAGCAAAATTGCAGAAATTCCCCTAATTGTGGGGCAAAAAGGCAGAAATTCTCCATATGTTGGGGCAAAAAGACAGAAATTCTCCTTATTTTAGAGCAAAACTCAGAAATTTCACTTATTTTGGCGCAAAATTGCAGAAATTTCACTTATTTCAGAAAAAAAGCAGAAATTTTCTTAATTTGGGGCAAAAAGGAAGAAATTTCTTTTATTTTGGTACAAAATTGCAGAAATTTTTTTTATTTTTGGCAAAAAGGCAGAAATTTCCCATATTTTGGGGCAAAAATGCAGAAATTCCCCTTATTTTGAGGTAAAAATGCTGAAATTCCCCTTATTTTGGGGCATAAATTCAGAAATTCCCCTTATTTTGGGGCAAAAAGCAGACATTTCCCTTATTTTGGGCAAAAATTGCAGAAATTTCACTTATTTTGAGTCAAAAAGGCAGAAAATCCAATTATTTTGGGGTAAAAATGAAGAAATTCCCCTTGTTTTGAGGTAAAAAGGCTGAAATTCCCCTTATTTGGAGGCAAATATGCAGAAATTTCCCGTATTTTGGTGCAAAATTGCAGAAATTTCACTTATTTCAGAATAATAATTCAGAAATTTTTTTTATTTGGGGGGAAAAAAAGACAAAAATTTTCTTTGTTTGGGGGAAAAAGACAGAAATTCCACTTATTTAGAGGCAAAAAAGCAGAAATTCCCCTTATTTTGGAGCAAAAATTAAGAAATTTCATTTTTTTATGGCAAAAAGATATGCACTCTTATTATTTTCGGGCAAAAAGGCAGAAATTCCCCGTATTTTGGAGCAAAAGTGCAGATATTCCCCTAATTGTGGGGCAAAAAGGCAGAAATTCTCTATATGTTGTGGCAAAAAGACAGAAATTCTCCTTATTTGGGGCAAAACTCAGAAATTCCACTTATTTTGGGGCAAAATTCTAGAAATTTCCCTTATTTTGGGGCAAAATTGCAGAAATTTCACTTATTTCAGAAAAAAAGCAGATATTTTCTTATTTTGGTGCAAAAAGGCGGAAATTTCTTTTATTTTGATACAAAATTGCAGAAATTTTTCTTATTTTGGGGCAAAAAGGCAGAAATCTCCTATATTTAGGGGCAAAAATGCAGAAATTCCCCTTATTTTGAGGTAAAAAGGCTGAAATTCCCCTTATTTGGGGGTAAAAAGGCAGAAATTTCCCTTATTTTGGGGCAAAATTGCAGAAATTTCACTTATTTCAGAATAATAAGTCAGAAATTTTCTTTATTTTGGGGTAAAAAAGAGAGAAATTCTTTTTGTTTTGGAGGAAAAAGACAGAAATTCCACTTTTTTGAGGCAAAAAATCAGAAATTCCTTTTATTTTGGCGTAAAAATGAAAAAATTTCTTTTTTTTGTGGCAAAAGGTATGCATTCCCCTTATTTTCAGGCTAAAAAGCAGAAATTCCCCGTATTTTGGAGCAAAATTGCAGAAATTCCCCTAATTGTGGGGCAAAAAGTCCGAAATTCCCTGTATGTTAGGGCAAAAATACAGAAATTCTCCTTATTTTGAGGCAAAACTCAGAAATTCCACTTATTTTGGGGCAAAATTCCAGAAATTTCCCTTATTTGGGGCAAAATTGCAGAAATTTCACTTATTTTGGGGCAAAATTGCAGAAATTTTACTTCTTTCAGAAAAAAAAAGCAGAATTTTCTTATTTTGGTGCAAAAAGGCAGAAATTTCTTATATATTGGTACAAAATTTCAGAAATTTTTTTTATTTTCAGGCAAAAAAGCAGAAATTCCCTTTATTTTGGGGCAAAAATATAGAAATTCTAATTATTTCGGGGCAAAAATCAGAAATTTCTTTAATTTTGGGGCAAAATTTTAGAAATTTCTTTTATTTTGTACAGAATTGAAAAAATTTTTCTTATTTTGTGGCAAAAAGGCAGAAATTTCCCATATTTTGGAACAAAAATGCAGAAATTCCTTTTATTTTGAGGTAAAAAGGCTGATATTCCCCTTATTTTGGGGCAAAAAGACAGAAATTTCACTTATTTTGGGGCAAAATTGCAGAAATTTCACATATTTCAGGAAAAAAAAGAGAAATTTTCTTATTTTGGGACAAAAAGGCAAAAATTTCTTTTATTTTAATACAAAATTGCAGAAATTTTCTTAATTTAGGGCAAAAAGGCATAAATTTCCCATATGTTGGGGCAAAAATGCAGAAATTCCTTTTATTTTGAGGTAAAAAGGCTGAAATTCCCCTTATTTGGGGGCAAAAAGGGAGAAATTTCCCTTATTTTGTGGCAAAATTTCATAAATTTCACTTATTTCAGGGTAATAAGTCAGAAATTTTCCTTATTTTGGGGCAAAAAGGACAGAAATTCCCTTTGTTTTGGGGGAAAAAGACAGAAATTCCACTTATTTAGAGGCAAAAAGGCAGAAAATCCACTTATTTTGGGGTAAAAATGAAGAAATTCCCCTTGTTTTGAGGTAAAAAGGCTGAAATTCCCCTTATTTGGGGGCAAAAAGGCATAAATTTCCCTTATTTTGGGGAAAAATTGCAGAAATTCCCCTTATTTTAAGGTAAAAAAGCTGAAATTCCCCTTACTTGGGAGCAAAAAGGCAGAAATTTCTCTTATTTTGGGACAAAATTGCAGTAATTTCACTTATTTCAGAGTAATAAGTCAGAAATTTTTCTTATTTTGGGGCAAAAAAAAAGAAATTCCCTTTGTTTTGGGGGAAAAAGACAGAAATTCCACTTTTTTAGAGGCAAAAAAGCAGAAATTCCCCTTATTTTGGAGCAAAAATGAAGAAATTTCCCTTTTTTATGGCAAAAAGGTATGCATTCTTCTTATTTTTGGGCAAAAAGGCAGAAATTCCCCGTATTTTGGAGCAAAATTGCAGAAATTCCCCTAATTGTGGGGCAAAAAGGCAGAAATTCTCCATATGTTGGGGCAAAAAGACAGAAATTCTCCTTATTTTAGAGCAAAACTCAGAAATTTCACTTATTTTGGCGCAAAATTGCAGAAATTTCACTTATTTCAGAAAAAAAGCAGAAATTTTCTTAATTTGGGGCAAAAAGGAAGAAATTTCTTTTATTTTGGTACAAAATTGCAGAAATTTTTTTTATTTTTGGCAAAAAGGCAGAAATTTCCCATATTTTGGGGCAAAAATGCAGAAATTCCCCTTATTTTGAGGTAAAAATGCTGAAATTCCCCTTATTTTGGGGCATAAATTCAGAAATTCCCCTTATTTTGGGGCAAAAAGCAGACATTTCCCTTATTTTGGGCAAAAATTGCAGAAATTTCACTTATTTTGAGTCAAAAAGGCAGAAAATCCAATTATTTTGGGGTAAAAATGAAGAAATTCCCCTTGTTTTGAGGTAAAAAGGCTGAAATTCCCCTTATTTGGAGGCAAATATGCAGAAATTTCCCGTATTTTGGTGCAAAATTGCAGAAATTTCACTTATTTCAGAATAATAATTCAGAAATTTTTTTTATTTGGGGGGAAAAAAAGACAAAAATTTTCTTTGTTTGGGGGAAAAAGACAGAAATTCCACTTATTTAGAGGCAAAAAAGCAGAAATTCCCCTTATTTTGGAGCAAAAATTAAGAAATTTCATTTTTTTATGGCAAAAAGATATGCACTCTTATTATTTTCGGGCAAAAAGGCAGAAATTCCCCGTATTTTGGAGCAAAATTGCAGAAATTCCCCTAATTGTGGGGCAAAAAGGCAAAAATTCCCTATATTTTGGAGCAAAAAGACAGAAATTCATCTTATTTTGGGGCAAAACTCAGAAATTCCACTTATTTTGGGGCAAAATTCCAGAAATTTCTCTTCTTTTGGGGCAAAATTGCAGAAATTTCACTTATTTTGAGGCAAAATTGCAGAAATTTTACTTATTTCAGGAAAAAAAGCAGAAATTTTCTTATTTTGGGGCAAAAAGGCAGAAATTTTTTTTTATTTTGGTAAAAAATTGCAGAAATTTTTTTTTATTTTAAGGCAAAAAGGCAGAAATTTTCCATTATTTTGGGCAAATATGCAGAAATTCCCCTTATTTTGAGTTAAAAAGGCTGACATTCCCCTTATTTTGGGGCAAAAAGCAGACATTTCCCTTATTTTGGGGAAAAATTTTAGAAATTTAACTTATTTCAGGGCAAAAAGTCAGAAATTCCCCTTATTTTAGGGCAAAAACACAGAAATTCCGTTTATTTTTGGGGAAAAGTCAGAAATTGCACTTATTTTGAGTCAAAAAGGCGGAAAATCCCCTTATTTTGGAGTAAAAATGAAGAAATTTCCTTTTTTTATGGCAAAAAGGTATACATTCTTTTTATTTTTGGGCAAAAAGGCAGAAATTCCCCGTATTTTGGAGCAAAATTGCAGAAATTCCTCTAATTTTGGGGCAAAAACGCAGAACTTCTTCTTATTTTGGGGTAAAACTGCAGAAATTTCACTTATTTCGTGGCAAAATGGCAGAAATTCACTTCATTTTCGGGGAAAAAAAAGAAAATTCCCGTATTTTGGAGCAAAATTGCAGAAATTCACCTAATTTTGGGGTAAAACATGCAGTAATTTTCTTTATTTTAAGGCAAAAAGGCAGAAATTCCCCTTATTTTGTGGCAAAAAACAGAAATTCCCCTTATTTTAGAAAAAATTGCAGAAATTTCCTTTATTATGGGGAAAAATTGCAGAAATTTCTTTTATTGTAAGGCAAAATTGCAGAAATTTCATTTATTTCAGAGAAAAAAACAAAATTTTTTTTTTTATTTTAGGGCAAAATGCAGAAATTTCCATTATTTTGGGGCACAAAGACAGAAATTCACCTTCTTTTGGGGTAAAATTTCAGACATTTCACATATTTCAGGGCAAAAAGGCAGAAATTCCCCTTATTTGGGGGAAAAAGGCAGAAATTCTTCATATTTTGGGTTAAAATTGCAGAAATTTCCCTTATTTGGGGGCAAAAAGGCAGAAAATCCCCTTAATTTCGGGCAAAAAGGCAGAAATTCCCTGTATTTTGGAGCAAAATTGCATAAATTCCCCTAATATTGAGACAAAAATGCAAAAAATCCCTTTATTTGGGGATAATCGGCAGAAGTTCCCCTTATTTTCGGGAAAAGAGGAAGAAATTCCCTGTATTTTGAAGCAAAATTGCAGAAACTCCCCTAATTTTGGGGCAAAAAGGCAGAAATTCCCTTTATTTTGGGGCAAAAATACAGAAATTCTCCTTATTTCGGGGCAAAAATCAGAAATTTCCCTTATTTTGGGGCAAAATTTTAGAAATTTCTTTTATTTTGGTACAGAATTGCAGAAATTTTTCTTATTTTGTGGCAAAAAGGCAGAAATTTCCCATATTTTGGGGCAAAAAAGCAGAAATTCCCCTTAGTTTGAGGTAAAAAGGCTGAAATTCCCCTTATTTGGGGGCAAAAAGGCAGAAATTTCACTTATTTTGGGGCAAAATTGCAGAAATTTCACTTATTTCAGGGAAAAAAGGCAGAAATTTTCCTTATTTTGGGGCAAAAAGGCAGAAATTCCAAATATTTTGTGGCAAAAATGTAGAAATTCCCCTTATTTTGAGATAAGAAGGCTAAATTTCCCTTTATTTGAAGGCAAAAAGGCAGAAATTCCCCGTATTTTGGAGCAAAATTGCAGAAATTCCCCTAATTGTGGGGCAAAAAGGCAGAAATTCCCTATATGTTGGGGCAAAAAGACAGAAATTCTCCTTATTTTCGGGCAAAACTCTGAAATTCCATTTATTTTGGGGCAAAATTCCAGAAATTTCCCTTATTTTGGGGCAAAATTGCAGAAATTTCACTTATTTCAGGGCAAAATTCAAAAATTGCTTTTATTTTGGGGAAAAAAGACAGAAATTCCGTTTACTTTTGGGTAAAAAGGCAGAAATTTCACTTATTTTGAGGTAAGAAGGCAGAAATTCCTCTTATTTTGCGGCAAAAATGAAGAAATTTCCCTTTTTTGTGGCAAAAGGTATACATTCCCCTTATTTTCGGGCAAAAAAGCAGAAATTCCCCGTATTTTGGAGCACAATTGCAGAAAATCCCCTAATTGTGGGGCAAAAAGGCAGAAATTCCCTATATGTTGGGGCAAAAAGACAGAAATTCTCCTTTTTTTGGGCAAAACTCAGAAATTCCACTTATTTTGGGGCAAAATTACAGAAATTTCCCTTATTTTGGGGCAAATTTGCAGAAATTTCACTTATTTTGGGGCAAAAAGGCTGAAATTCTTATTTTGAGGTAAAATGCTGAAATTCCCCATATTTTGGGGCAAAAGGCAAAACTTCTTATTTTGGGGCAAAGAGGCACAAATTTCCCTTATTTTCGGGCAAAATTGCAGAAATTTCATTTATTTTAGGGCAAAAAGTCAGAAATTCCTTTTATTTTGGGGCAAAGAGCAGAAATTTCTTTTATTATGGTACAATATTGAAGAAATTTTTCTTATTATGAAACAAAAAGGCAGAAAATTCCCCTTATTTTGAGGCAAAAGGCAGAAATTATTCTTATTTTGAGGTAAAATGCAGAAATTCTTTTTATTTTGGGGCTAAAAGGCAGAAATTCCCTGTATTTTGAAGCAAAATTGCAGAAATTCTCATAATTTTCGGGCAAAAAGGCAGAAATTCTCCATATTTTGGGGCAAAAAAAAGAAAATCTCCTTTTTCGGGAGCAAACAGTCAGAAATTCCCCTTATTTTGGGGCAAAATTGCAGAAATTTCACTTATTTCAGGGAAAAAAGGCGGAAATTTTTTTTGCGGGGAAAAAAGGCAGAAATTTTTTTTATTTTGGTACAAAATTGCAGAAATTTTTATTATTTTGGGGCAAAGAGTCAGAAATTCCCCATATTTTGGTGCTAAAATGCTGAAATTCCCCTTATGATGAGGTAAAATCCTGAAATTCCCCATATTTTGGGGCAAAAAGGCAGAAATTCCCCTCATTTGGGGGCAAAAAGGCACAAATTTCCCTTATTTTCGGGCATAATTGCAGGAATTTCATTTATTTCAGGGCAAAAAGTCAGAAATTCCTTTTATTTTGGGGCAAAAAGCAGAAATTTCTTTTATTTTGATACAAAATTGTAGAAATTTTCTTTATTTTGAAAGAAAAAGGCAAAAATTACCCATATTTTGGGGAAAAAGGCAGAAATTCTTCTTATTTTGTGGTAAAAAGGCTGAAATTCCCGTTATTTTGGGGCAAAAAGGCAGAAATTCTCTTTACTTTGTGGCAAAAAGGCAGAAATTCCTGTTAATTGGGGCAGAAAAGCACAAATTTTCCTTATTTAAGGGTAATAGGGGAGAAATTCCCTATATTTTGTGGCAAAAAGGCAGAAATTCCCCTTATTTAGAGGTAAAATGCTGAAATTCCTCTTATTTTCGGCAAAAAGGCAGAAATTCCTATTATTTTGGGGCAAAATTGCAGAAATTTTAATTATTTCAGGGCAAAAAGTCAGAAATTTGCCTTATTTTGGGGCAAAAAGCAGAAATTCCCCTAATTTTGGGGCCAAAAACAGAAATTCCACTTATTTTGGGGTAAAATTGCAGAAATTTCAAATATTTCAGGGCAAAAAGGCAGAAATTCCACTTTATTTCAGACAATAACGCAGAAATTCCCCGTATTTTAAAGCTAAATTTCAGAAATTCCCCTTATATTGGTGCAAAAATGCAGAAATGCCTTTTATTTTTGTGCAATAAGGCAGATTTCCCCGTATTTTGAAGCAAAATTGCACATATTCCCCTAATTTTGAGGGAAAATGCAGAAATTCACATTATTTTGGAACAAAAAGACAGAAATTCTCCTTATTTCAGTACAAGAAGTCAGAAATTTCCCTTATTTTGGGGCAAAATTGCAGAAATTTCACTTATTTCAGAGAAAAAGCACAGAAATTTCTCTTATTTTGGGAAAAAAGGCAGAAATTTCTTTTATTTTGGTACAAAATTGCAGAAATATTCTTTATTTTTGGGAAAATGCAGAAATTCCCCATATTTTTGGGCAAAAAGGCAGAGAAACCCTTATTATGAGGTAAAATGCTGAAATTCCCCTTATTTTGAGGCAAAAAGACAGAAATTCCCTTTATTTTGTGGCAAAAAGGCAGAAATTTCCCTTATTTTGGGGCAAAATTGCAGAAATTTCACCTATTTCAGAGCAAAATTCAAAAATTCCTTTTATTTTGAAACATAAAGAGAGAAATTCCGTTTATTTTTGGGTAAAAAGGCAGAAAATTCAGTTATTTTGAGGTAAGAAGGCAGAAATTCCTCTTATTTTGCGGCAAAAATGAAGAAATTTCCCTTTTTTGTGGCAAAAGGTATACATTCCCCTTATTTTCGGGCAAATAGGCAGAAATTCCCCGTATTTTGGAGCACAATTGCAGAAAATCCCCAAATTGTGGGGCAAAAAGGCAGAAATTCCCTATATTTTGGGGCAAAAAGACAAAAATTCTCCTTATTTTGGGACAAAACTCAGAATTTCCACTTATTTTGGGGCAAAATTCCAGAAATTTCCCTTATTTTAGGGCAAAATTGCAGAAATTTCACTTATTTTGGGGCAAAATTGCAGAAATTTCACTTATTTCAGGTAAAAATGGCAGAAATTTTTCTTATTTTGGGGCAAAAAGGCAGAAATTCCTAATATTTTGTGGCAAAAATGCAGAAATTCCCCTTATTTTGAGGTAAAAAGGCTGAAATTCCCCTTATTTGGGTGCTAAAAGGCAGAAATTTTTCTTATTTTGGGGCAAAATTGCAGACATTTCACTTATTTCAGGGTAATAAGTCAGAAATTTTCCTTATTTTGGGGCAAAAAAGACAGAAATTCCCCTAATTGTGGGACAAAAAGGCAGAAATTCCTCTTATTTTGCGGCAAAAATGAAGAAATTTCCCTTTTTTGTGGCAAAAGGTATACATTCCCCTTATTTTCGGGCAAAAAGGCAGAAATTCCCTGTATTTTGGAGCACAATTGCAGAAAATCCCCAAATTGTGGGGCATAAAGGCAGAAATTCCCTATATGTTGGGGCAAAAAGACAAAAATTCTCCTTATTTTGGGACAAAACTCAGAATTTCCACTTATTTTGGGGCAAAATTCCAGAAATTTCCCTTATTTTGGGGCAAAATTGCAAAAATTTCACTTATTTTGGGGCAAAATTGCAGAAATTTCACTTATTTCAGGTAAAAATGGCAGAAATTTTTCTTATTTTGGGGCAAAAAGGCAGAAATTCCTAATATTTTGTGGCAAAAATGCAGAAATTCCCCTTATTTTGAGGTAAAAAGGCTGAAATTCCCCTTATTTGGGTGCAAAAAGGCAGAAATTTTTCTTATTTTGGGGCAAAATTGCAGACATTTCACTTATTTCAGGGTAATAAGTCAGAAATTTTCCTTATTTTGGGGCAAAAAAGACAGAAATTCCCCTAATTGTGGGACAAAAAGGCAGAAATTCCTCTTATTTTGCGGCAAAAATGAAGAAATTTCCCTTTTTTGTGGCAAAAGGTATACATTCCCCTTATTTTCGGGCAAAAAGGCAGAAATTCCCTGTATTTTGGAGCACAATTGCAGAAAATCCCCAAATTGTGGGGCATAAAGGCAGAAATTCCCTATATGTTGGGGCAAAAAGACAAAAATTCTCCTTATTTTGGGACAAAACTCAGAATTTCCACTTATTTTGGGGCAAAATTCCAGAAATTTCCCTTATTTTGGGGCAAAATTGCAAAAATTTCACTTATTTTGGGGCAAAATTGCAGAAATTTCACTTATTTCAGGTAAAAATGGCAGAAATTTTTCTTATTTTGGGGCAAAAAGGCAGAAATTCCTAATATTTTGTGGCAAAAATGCAGAAATTCCCCTTATTTTGAGGTAAAAAGGCTGAAATTCCCCTTATTTGGGTGCAAAAATGCAGAAATTTTTCTTATTTTGGGGCAAAATTGCAGACATTTCACTTATTTCATGGTAATAAGTCAGAAATTTTCCTTATTTTGGGGCAAAAAAGACAGAAATTCCCCTAATTGTGGGGCAAAAAGGCAGAAATTCCCTATATGTTGGGGCAAAAAGACAGAAATTCTCCTTATTTTGGGGCAAAACTCAAAAATTCCACTTATTTTGGGGCAAAATTGCAGGAATTTACCTTATTTTGGGGCAAAATTGCAGAAATTTCCCTTATTTGGGGCAAAATTGCAGAAATTTCACTTATTTCAGGTAAAAATGGCAGAAATTTTTCTTATTTTGGGGCAAAAAGGCAGAAATTCCTAATATTTTGTGGCAAAAATGCAGAAATTCCCCTTATTTTGAGGTAAAAAGGCTGAAATTCCCCTTATTTGGGTGCAAAAATGCAGAAATTTTTCTTATTTTGGGGCAAAATTGCAGACATTTCACTTATTTCATGGTAATAAGTCAGAAATTTTCCTTATTTTGGGGCAAAAAAGACAGAAATTCCCCTAATTGTGGGGCAAAAAGGCAGAAATTCCCTATATGTTGGGGCAAAAAGACAGAAATTCTCCTTATTTTGGGGCAAAACTCAAAAATTCCACTTATTTTGGGGCAAAATTGCAGGAATTTACCTTATTTTGGGGCAAAATTGCAGAAATTTCCCTTATTTGGGGCAAAATTGCAGAAATTTCACTTATTTTCAGGTAAAAAGACTGAAATATCCTTTATTTTGGGGCAAAAAGGAAGAAATTCCTCTTATTTTGGGGCAAAATTGCAGAAATTTTTCTTATTTTGGGGCAAAAAGGCTGAAATTCTTCTTATTTTGAGGTAAAATGCTGAAATTCCCCATATTTTGGGGCAAAAGGCAAAAATTCTTCTTATTTTGGGGCAAAAAGCACAAATTTCCCTTATTTTCGGGCAAAATTGCAGAAATTTCATTTATTTCAGGACAAAAATTCAGAAATTCCATTTATTTTGGGGCAAAGAGCAGAAATTTCTTTTATTATGGTACAAAATTGAAGAAATTTTTCTTATTTTGAAACAAAAAGGCAGAAAATTCCCCTTATTTTGAGGCAAAAGGCAGAAACTATTCTTATTTTGTGGTAAAATGCAGAAATTCCCTTTATTTTGGGGCTAAAAGGCAGAAATTCCCCGTATTTTGAAGCAAAATTGCAGAAATTCTCATAATTTTCGGGCAAAAGGCAAAAATTCTCCTTATTTTGGGGCAAAAAGACAGAAAATCTCCTTTTTCGGGAGCAAACAGTCAGAAATTTTCCTTATTTTGGGGCAAAATTGCAGAAATTTCCTTTACATTGGGGCAAAATTGCAGAAATTTCCCTTATTTTGGGGCAAAATTGCAGAAATTTCACTTTTTTTGCGGCAAAATGTCAGAAATTCCCCTTATTTTCGGCAAAAAAAGCAGATAATCCCCTTATTTTAGGGAAAAATTGCAGAAATTTCCCTTATTTTGGGGCAAAATTGCAGAAATTTCACTTATTTCGCGGCAAAATGTCAGAAATTCCCCTTATTTTCGGCAAAAAAGGCAGAAAATTCCCGTATTTTGGAGAATAAATTGCAGAAATTCACCTAATTTTAGGGTAAAAAATACAGTAATTTTCTTTATTTTTGGGCAAAAAGGTAGAAATTCTTCTTATTTTAGGGCAAAAAGGCAGAAATTCCTCTTATTTTAGGGCAAAATTGCAGAAATTTTTCTTATTTGGGGGCAAAAAACAGAAATTCCCCTAATTTTGGGGCAAAATTGCAGAAATTTCCCTTATTATGGGGAAAAATTGCAGAAATTTCCCTTATTTTAGGGCAAAATTGCAGAAATTTCACTTATTTCAGAGAAAAAAAGCAAAATTTTTCTTATTTTGGGGCAAAAAGGCAGAAATTTCCATTATTTTGGGGCAAAAAGGCAGAAAATCACCTTATTTTGGGGTAAAATTGCAGAAATTTCACATATTTCAGGGCAAAAAGACAGAAATTCCCCTTATTTTAAGGCAGAAAGGCAGAAATTCCCCTTATTTTGAAGCAAAAATGAAGAAATTCCCCTAATTGTTGGGCCAAAAGGCAGAAATTCCCTATATGTTGGGGCAAAAAGACAGAAATTCTCTTTATTTTGGGACAAAACTCAGAAATTCCACTTATTTTGGGCCAAAATTGCAGGAATTTACCTTATTGTGAGGCAAAATTGCAGAAATTTCCCTTATTTGGGGCAAAATTGCAGAAATTTCACTTATTTTCAGGTAAAAAGGCTGAAATATCCTTTATTTTGGGGCAAAAAGGAAGAAATTCCCCTTATTTTGGGGCAAAATTGCAGAAATTTTCCTTATTTTGGGGCAAAAAGGCTGAAATTCTTATTTTGAGGTAAAATGCTGAAATTCCCCATATTTTGGGGCAAAAGGCAAAACTTCTTCTTATTTTGGGGCAAAGAGGCACAAATTTCCCTTATTTTCGGGCAAAATTGCAGAAATTTCATTTATTTCAGGGCAAAAAGTCAGAAATTCCTTTTATTTTGGGGCAAAGAGCAGAAATTTTTTTTATTATGGTACAAAATTGAAGAAATTTTTCTTATTTTGAAACAAAAAGGCAGAAAATTCCCCTTATTTTGAGGCAAAAGGCAGAAATTATTCTCAATTTGAGGTAAAATGCAGAAATTCCCTTTATTTTGGGGCTAAAAGGCAGAAATTCCCTGTATTTTGAAGCAAAATTGCAGAAATTCTCATAATTTTCGGGCAAAAAGGCAGAAATTCTCCTTATTTTGGGGCAAAAAGACAGAAAATCTCCTTTTTTGGGAGCAAACAGTCAGAAATTCCCCTTATTTTGGGGCAAAATTGCAGAAATTTCCCTTGTTTTGGGGCAAAATTGCAGAAATTTCACGTATTTCAGGGGAAAAAGGCAGAAATTTTTTTTGGAAGGCAAAAAGGCAGAAATTTTTTTTTTTTTTTGGTACAAAATTGCAGAAATTTTTCTTATTTTGGGGCAAAAAGTCAGAAATTCCCCATATTTTGGGGCAAAAAGGCAGAAATTCCCCTTATTTTGAGGTAATAAGGCTGAAATTCCCCTTATTTTGGGGCAAAAATACAGAAATTTCGTTTATTTTGGGGAAAAGGCAGAAATTGCACTTATTTTGAGTCAAAAAGGTGGAAAATTCCCTTATTTTGGGGCAAAAATGAAGAAATTTGCTTTTTTATGGCAAAAAGGTATACATTCCCTTTATTTTCGGGCAAAAAGGAAGAAATTCTTTGTATTTTGGAGCAAAATTGCAGAAATTCCCCTAATTTTTGGGCAAAAAGGCAGAAATTTTTTTTATTTTGGGGTAAAACTGCAGAAATTTCACTTATTTTGCGGCAAAATGTCAGAAATTCCCCTTATTTTTGGCAAAAAATGCAGAAAATCCCCTTATTTTAGGGCAAAATTGCAGAAATTTCCCTTATTTGGGGAGAAAAACAGAAATTCCCCTTATTTTGGGGAAAAATTGCAGAAATTTCCCTTATTTTAGGGAAAAATTGCAGAAATTTCACTTATTTCAGAGAAAAAAAGCAAAAAATTTTTCTTATTTTGGGGCAAAAAGGCAGAAATTCCCATTATTTTGGGGCAAAAAGGCAGAAATTCACCTTATTTTGGGGTAAAATTGCAGAAATTTCACATATTTCAGGGCAAAACGGCAGAAATTCCCCTTATTTTGGGCAAAAAGGCAGAAATTTTCCTTATTTTGGAATAAAATTGCAGAAATTTCCCTTATTTGGGGGCAAAAAGGCAGAAAATCCACTTAATTTCGGGGAAAAAGGCAGAAATTTCTCGTATTTTGGAGCAAAATTGCAGAAACTCCCCTAATTTTGGGGCAAATAGGCAGAATTTCCCTTTATTGTGGGGCAAAAATAGAGAAATTTTTTTTATTTTGGGGCAAAAATCAGAAATTTCCTTTATTTTGGAACAAAATTTTAGAAATTTCTTTTATATTGTTACAGACTTGCAGAAATTTTTCTTATTTTGTGGCAAAAAGGCAGAAATTCCCCATATTTTGGTGCAAAAAGGCTGAAATTCCCCTTATTTTGAGGTAAAATCCTGAAATTCCCCATATTTTGGGGCAAAAAGGCAGAAATTCCTAATATTTTGTGGCAAAAATGCAGAAATTCCCCTTATTTTGAGGTAAAAAGGCCAAAATTCCCCTTATTTGGGGGCAAAAAGGCAGAAATTTTTTTTTATTTTGGTACAAAATTGCAGAAATTTTTCTTATTTTGGGGCAAAAAGTCAGAAATTCCCAATATTTTGGGGCAAAAAGGCAGAAATTCCCCTTATTTTGAGGAAAAAAGGCTGAAATTCCCATTATTTTGGGGCAAAAAGACAGAAATTTCGTTTATTTTGGGGAAAAGGCAGAAATTGCACTTATTTTGAGTCAAAAAGGTGGAAAATCCCCTTATTTTGGGGCAAAAATGAAGAAATTTGCTTTTTTTATAGCAAAAAGTTATACATTCCCTTTATTTTGGGGCAAAAAGGCAGAAATTACCCGTATTTTGGAGCAAAATTGCGGAAATTCCCCTAATTTTTGGGTAAAAAAGCAGAAATTCCCCTTATTTTGGGGTAAAACTGCAGAAATTTCACTTATTTTGCGGCAAAATGTCAGAAATTCCTTTTATTTTCGGCAAAAAAGGCAGAAAATCCCCTTATTTTAGGGCAAAATTGCAGAAATCTCCCTTATTTGGGGGCAAAATCAGAAATTCCCTTTATTTTGGGGCAAAATTGCAGAAATTTCCCTTATTATGGGGAAAAATTGCAGAAATTTCCCTTATTTTAGGGCAAAATTGCAGAAATTTCACTTATTTCAGAGAAAAAAAGCAAAAAATTTTCTTATTTTGGGGCAAAAAGGAAGAAATTCCCATTATTTTGGGGCAAAAAGGCAGAAATTCACCTTATTTTGGGGTAAAATTGCAGAAATTTCACATATTTCAGGGCAAAACGGCAGAAATTCCCCTTATTTTGGGGCAAAATGCAGAAATTCCCCTTATTTTGGGATAAAATTGCAGAAATTTCCCTTATTTGGGGGCAAAAAGGCAGAAAATCCACTTAATTTCAGGTAAAAAGGCAGAAATTTCTCGTATTTTGGAGCAAAATTGCAGAAACTCCCCTAATTTTGGGGCAAAAAGGCAGAATTTCCCTTTATTGTGGGGCAAAAATAGAGAAATTCTTTTTATTTTGGGGCAAAAATCAGAAATTTCCCTTATTTTGGGGCAAAATTTTAGAAATTTCTTTTATATTGTTACAGACTTGCAGAAATTTTTCTTATTTTGTGGCAAAAAGGCAGAAATTCCCCATACTTTGGTGCAAAAAGGCTGAAATTCCCCATATTTTGGGGAAAAAAGGCAGAAATTCCTCTCATTTGGGGGCAAAAAGGCACAAATTTCCCTTATTTTCGGGCATAATTGCAGGAATTTCATTTATTTCAGGGCAAAAAGTCAGAAATTCCATTTATTTTGGGGAAAAAAGGCAGAAATCTCTTTTATTTTGATACAAAATTGTAGAAATTTTCCTTATTTTGGAACAAAAAGCAAAAATTACCCATATTTTGGGGATAAAGGCAGAAATTCCCCTTATTTTGAGGTAAAAAGCCTGAAATTCCTGTAATTTTGGGGAAAAAAGGCAGAAATTCCCGATATTTTGTGACAAAAAGGCAGAAATTCCCCTTATTTGGAGGTAAAATGCTGAATTTCCCCTTATTTTCGGCAAAAAAGCAGAAATTCCTATTATTTTAGGGCAAAATTGCAGAAATTTCAATTATTTCAGGGCAAAAAGTCAGAAATTTGCCTTATTTTGGGGCGAAAAACAGAAATTCCCTAATTTTGGGGCCAAAAACAGAAATTCCCCTTATTTTGGGGTAAAATTGCAGAAATTTCAAATATTTCAGGGCAAAAAGGCAGAAATTCCACTTTATTTCGGACAATAACGCAGAAATTCCCCGTATTTTAAAGCTAAATTTCAGAAATTCCCCTTATATTGGTGCAAAAATGAAGAAATTCCCTCTATTTTTGTGCAATAAGGCAGATTTCCCCATATTTTGAAGCAAAATTGCACATTATCCCCTAATTTTGAGAAAAAATGCAGAAATTCACATTATTTTGGAACAAAAAGACAGAAATTCTCCTTATTTCAGGGCAAAAAGTCATAAATTCCCCTTATTTTGGGGCAAAATTGCAGAAATTTCCTTTATTTTGGGGCAAAATTGCAGAAATTTCCCTTATTTTGGGGCAAAATTGCAGAAATTTCACTTATTTCAGGGAAAAAGCACAGAAATTTCTCTTATTTTGGGGAAAAAAGGCAGAAATTTCTTTTATTTTGGTACAAAATTGCAGAAATTTTCTTTATTTTGGGGAAAATGCAGAAATTCCCCATATTTTGGGGCAAAAAAGCAGAGATTCCCCTTATTATGAGGTAAAATGCTGAAATTCCCCTTATTTTGAGGCAAAAAGACAGAAATTCCCTTTATTTTGTGGCAAAAAGGCAGAAATTTCCCTTATTTTGGGGCAAAATTGCTGAAATTTCACTTATTTCAGGGCAAAATTCAAAAATTCCTTTCATTTTGGGGCAAAAAGACAGAAATTCCGTTTATTTTGGGTAAAAAGGCAGAAATTTCACATATTTTGAGGTAAGAAGGCAGAAATTCCTCTTATTTGGGGGCAAAAATGAAGAAATTTCTCTTTTTTGTGGCAAAAGGTATACATTCCCCTTATTTTCGGGCAAAAAAGCAGAAATCCCCCCTATTTTGGTGCAGAATTGACGAAAATCCCCTAATTGTGGGGCAAAAAGGCAGAAATTCCCTATATGTTGGGGCAAAAAGACAGAAATTCTGCTTATTTTGGGGCAAAACTCAGAAATTCCACTTATTTTGGGGCAAAATTCCAGAAATTTCCCTTATTTTGAAGCAAAATTGCAGAAATTTTACTTATTTTGGGGCAAAATTGCAGAAATTTCACTTATTTCAGGTAAAAATGGCAGAAATTTTTCTTATTTTGGGGCAAAAAGGCAGAAATTCCTAATATTTTGTGGCAAAAATGCAGAAATTTCTCTTATTTTGAGGTAAAAAGTCTGAAATTTCCCTTATTTGGGGGCAAAAAGGCAGAAATTTCCCTTATTTTGGGGTAAAATTGCAAACATTTCACTTATTTCAGGGTAATAAATCAGAAATTTTCCTTATTTTGGGGCAAAAAAGACAGAAATTCCCTTTGTTTTGGAAGGAAAATACAGAAATTCCACTTCTTCAGAGGCAAAAAGGCAGAAATTCCCCTTATTTTGAAGCAAAAATGAAGAAATTCCCCTAATTGTTGGGCCAAAAGGCAGAAATTCCCTATATGTTGGGGAAAAAAGACAGAAATTCTCCTTATTTTGGGACAAAACTCAGAAATTCCACTTATTTTGGGGCAAAATTGCAGGAATTTACCTTATTTTGAGGCAAAATTGCAGAAATTTCCCTTATTTGGGGCAAAATTGCAGAAATTTCACTTATTTTCAGGTAAAAAGGCTGAAATATCCTTTATTTTGGGGCAAAAAGGAAGAAATTCCCCTTATTTTGGGGCAAAATTGCAGAAATTTTTCTTATTTTGGGGCAAAAGGGCTGAAATTCTTATGTTGAGGTAAAATGCTGAAATTCCCCATATTTTGGGGCAAAAGGCAAAACTTCTTCTTATTTTGGGGCAAAGAGGCACAAATTTCCCTTATTTTCGGGCAAAATTGCCGAAATTTCATTTATTTCAGGGCAAAAAGTCAGAAATTCCTTTTATTTTGGGGCAAAGAGCAGAAATTTCTTTTATTATGGTACAAAATTGAAGAAATTTTTCTTATTTTGAAACAAAAAGGCAGAAAATTCCCCTTATTTTGAGGCAAAAGGCAGAAATTATTCTCAATTTGAGGTAAAATGCAGAAATTCCCTTTATTTTGGGGCTAAAAGGCAGAAATTCCCTGTATTTTGAAGCAAAATTGCAGAAATTCTCATAATTTTCGGGCAAAAAGGCAGAAATTCTCCTTATTTTGGGGCAAAAAGACAGAAAATCTCCTTTTTCGGGAGCAAACAGTCAGAAATTCCCCTTATTTTGGGGCAAAATTGCAGAAATTTCCCTTATTTTGGGGCAAAATTGCAGAAATTTCACGTATTTCAGGGGAAAAAGGCAAAAATTTTTTTGGGGGGTCAAAAAAGGAGAAATTTTTTTTATTTTGGTACAAAATTGCAGAAATTTTTCTTATTTGGGGGCAAAAAGTCAGAAATTCCCCATATTTTGGGGCAAAAAGGCAGAAATTCCCCTTATTTTGAGGTAATAAGGCTGAAATTCCCCTTATTTTGGGGCAAAAAGGCAGAAATTTCGTTTATTTTGGGGAAAAGGCAGAAATTGCACTTATTTTGAGTCAAAAAGGTGGAAAATTCCCTTATTTTGGGGCAAAAATGAAGAAATTTGCTTTTTTATGGCAAAAAGGTATACATTCCCTTTATTTTCGGGCAAAAAGGCAGAAATTCTTTGTATTTTGGAGCAAAATTGCAGAAATTCCCCTAATTTTTGGGCAAAAAGGCAGAAATTTTTTTTATTTTGGGGTAAAACTGCAGAAATTTCACTTATTTTGCGGCAAAATGTCAGAAATTCCCCTTATTTTTGGCAAAAAATGCAGAAAATCCCCTTATTTTAGGGCAAAATTGCAGAAATTTCCCTTATTTGGGGGCAAAAACAGAAATTCCCCTTATTTTGGGGCAAAATTGCAGAAATTTCCCTTATTATGGGGAAAAATTGCAGAAATTTCCCTTATTTTAGGGCAAAATTGCAGAAATTTCACTTATTTCAGAGAAAAAAAGCAAAAAATTTTTCTTATTTTGGGGCAAAAAGGCAGAAATTCCTCTCATTTGGGGGCAAAAAGGCACAAATTTCCCTTATTTTCGGGCATAATTGCAGGAATTTCATTTATTTCAGGGCAAAAAGTCAGAAATTCCATTTATTTTGGGGAAAAAAGGCAGAAATCTCTTTTATTTTGATACAAAATTGTAGAAATTTTCCTTATTTTGGAACAAAAAGCAAAAATTACCCATATTTTGGGGATAAAGGCAGAAATTCCCCTTATTTTGAGGTAAAAAGCCTGAAATTCCTGTAATTTTGGGGAAAAAAGGCAGAAATTCCCGATATTTTGTGACAAAAAGGCAGAAATTCCCCTTATTTGGAGGTAAAATGCTGAATTTCCCCTTATTTTCGGCAAAAAAGCAGAAATTCCTATTATTTTAGGGCAAAATTGCAGAAATTTCAATTATTTCAGGGCAAAAAGTCAGAAATTTGCCTTATTTTGGGGCGAAAAACAGAAATTCCCTAATTTTGGGGCCAAAAACAGAAATTCCCCTTATTTTGGGGTAAAATTGCAGAAATTTCAAATATTTCAGGGCAAAAAGGCAGAAATTCCACTTTATTTCGGACAATAACGCAGAAATTCCCCGTATTTTAAAGCTAAATTTCAGAAATTCCCCTTATATTGGTGCAAAAATGAAGAAATTCCCTCTATTTTTGTGCAATAAGGCAGATTTCCCCATATTTTGAAGCAAAATTGCACATTATCCCCTAATTTTGAGAAAAAATGCAGAAATTCACATTATTTTGGAACAAAAAGACAGAAATTCTCCTTATTTCAGGGCAAAAAGTCATAAATTCCCCTTATTTTGGGGCAAAATTGCAGAAATTTCCTTTATTTTGGGGCAAAATTGCAGAAATTTCCCTTATTTTGGGGCAAAATTGCAGAAATTTCACTTATTTCAGGGAAAAAGCACAGAAATTTCTCTTATTTTGGGGAAAAAAGGCAGAAATTTCTTTTATTTTGGTACAAAATTGCAGAAATTTTCTTTATTTTGGGGAAAATGCAGAAATTCCCCATATTTTGGGGCAAAAAAGCAGAGATTCCCCTTATTATGAGGTAAAATGCTGAAATTCCCCTTATTTTGAGGCAAAAAGACAGAAATTCCCTTTATTTTGTGGCAAAAAGGCAGAAATTTCCCTTATTTTGGGGCAAAATTGCTGAAATTTCACTTATTTCAGGGCAAAATTCAAAAATTCCTTTCATTTTGGGGCAAAAAGACAGAAATTCCGTTTATTTTGGGTAAAAAGGCAGAAATTTCACATATTTTGAGGTAAGAAGGCAGAAATTCCTCTTATTTGGGGGCAAAAATGAAGAAATTTCTCTTTTTTGTGGCAAAAGGTATACATTCCCCTTATTTTCGGGCAAAAAAGCAGAAATCCCCCCTATTTTGGTGCAGAATTGACGAAAATCCCCTAATTGTGGGGCAAAAAGGCAGAAATTCCCTATATGTTGGGGCAAAAAGACAGAAATTCTGCTTATTTTGGGGCAAAACTCAGAAATTCCACTTATTTTGGGGCAAAATTCCAGAAATTTCCCTTATTTTGAAGCAAAATTGCAGAAATTTTACTTATTTTGGGGCAAAATTGCAGAAATTTCACTTATTTCAGGTAAAAATGGCAGAAATTTTTCTTATTTTGGGGCAAAAAGGCAGAAATTCCTAATATTTTGTGGCAAAAATGCAGAAATTTCTCTTATTTTGAGGTAAAAAGTCTGAAATTTCCCTTATTTGGGGGCAAAAAGGCAGAAATTTCCCTTATTTTGGGGTAAAATTGCAAACATTTCACTTATTTCAGGGTAATAAATCAGAAATTTTCCTTATTTTGGGGCAAAAAAGAGAGAAATTCCCTTTGTTTTGGAAGGAAAATACAGAAATTCCACTTCTTCAGAGGCAAAAAGGCAGAAATTCCCCTTATTTTGAAGCAAAAATGAAGAAATTCCCCTAATTGTTGGGCCAAAAGGCAGAAATTCCCTATATGTTGGGGAAAAAAGACAGAAATTCTCCTTATTTTGGGACAAAACTCAGAAATTCCACTTATTTTGGGGCAAAATTGCAGGAATTTACCTTATTTTGAGGCAAAATTGCAGAAATTTCCCTTATTTGGGGCAAAATTGCAGAAATTTCACTTATTTTCAGGTAAAAAGGCTGAAATATCCTTTATTTTGGGGCAAAAAGGAAGAAATTCCCCTTATTTTGGGGCAAAATTGCAGAAATTTTTCTTATTTTGGGGCAAAAGGGCTGAAATTCTTATGTTGAGGTAAAATGCTGAAATTCCCCATATTTTGGGGCAAAAGGCAAAACTTCTTCTTATTTTGGGGCAAAGAGGCACAAATTTCCCTTATTTTCGGGCAAAATTGCCGAAATTTCATTTATTTCAGGGCAAAAAGTCAGAAATTCCTTTTATTTTGGGGCAAAGAGCAGAAATTTCTTTTATTATGGTACAAAATTGAAGAAATTTTTCTTATTTTGAAACAAAAAGGCAGAAAATTCCCCTTATTTTGAGGCAAAAGGCAGAAATTATTCTCAATTTGAGGTAAAATGCAGAAATTCCCTTTATTTTGGGGCTAAAAGGCAGAAATTCCCTGTATTTTGAAGCAAAATTGCAGAAATTCTCATAATTTTCGGGCAAAAAGGCAGAAATTCTCCTTATTTTGGGGCAAAAAGACAGAAAATCTCCTTTTTCGGGAGCAAACAGTCAGAAATTCCCCTTATTTTGGGGCAAAATTGCAGAAATTTCCCTTATTTTGGGGCAAAATTGCAGAAATTTCACGTATTTCAGGGGAAAAAGGCAAAAATTTTTTTGGGGGGTCAAAAAAGGAGAAATTTTTTTTATTTTGGTACAAAATTGCAGAAATTTTTCTTATTTGGAGGCAAAAAGTCAGAAATTCCCCATATTTTGGGGCAAAAAGGCAGAAATTCCCCTTATTTTGAGGTAATAAGGCTGAAATTCCCCTTATTTTGGGGCAAAAAGGCAGAAATTTCGTTTATTTTGGGGAAAAGGCAGAAATTGCACTTATTTTGAGTCAAAAAGGTGGAAAATTCCCTTATTTTGGGGCAAAAATGAAGAAATTTGCTTTTTTATGGCAAAAAGGTATACATTCCCTTTATTTTCGGGCAAAAAGGCAGAAATTCTTTGTATTTTGGAGCAAAATTGCAGAAATTCCCCTAATTTTTGGGCAAAAAGGCAGAAATTCCCCTTATTTTGGGGTAAAACTGCAGAAATTTCACTTATTTTGCGGCAAAATGTCAGAAATTCCCCTTATTTTTGGCAAAAAATGCAGAAAATCCCCTTATTTTAGGGCAAAATTGCAGAAATTTCCCTTATTTGGGGGCAAAAACAGAAATTCCCCTTATTTTGGGGCAAAATTGCAGAAATTTCCCTTATTATGGGGAAAAATTGCAGAAATTTCCCTTATTTTAGGGCAAAATTGCAGAAATTTCACTTATTTCAGAGAAAAAAAGCAAAAAATTTTTCTTATTTTGGGGCAAAAAGGCAGAAATTCACCTTATTTTGGGGTAAAATTGCAGAAATTTCACATATTTCAGGGCAAAACGGCAGAAATTCCCCTTATTTTGGGCAAAAAGGCAGAAATTTCCCTTATTTTGGAATAAAATTGCAGAAATTTCCCTTATTTGGGGGCAAAAAGGCAGAAAATCCACTTAATTTCGGGTAAAAAGGCAGAAATTTCTCGTATTTTGGAGCAAAATTGCAGAAACTCCTCTAATTTTGGGGCAAAAAGGCAGAATTTCCCTTTATTGTGGGGCAAAAATAGAGAAATTTTTTTTATTTTGGGGCAAAAATCAGAAATTTCCTTTATTTTGGAACAAAATTTTAGAAATTTCTTTTATATTGTTACAGACTTGCAGAAATTTTTCTTATTTTGTGGCAAAAAGGCAGAAATTCCCCATATTTTGGTGCAAAAAAACTGAAATTCCCCTTATTTTGAGGTAAAATCCTGAAATTCCCCATATTTTGGGGCAAAAAGGCAGAAATTCCTAATATTTTGTGGCAAAAATGCAGAAATTCCCCTTATTTTGAGGTAAAAAGGCCAAAATTCCCCTTATTTGGGGGCAAAAAGGCAGAAATTTTTTTTTATTTTGGTACAAAATTGCAGAAATTTTTCTTATTTTGGGGCAAAAAGTCAGAAATTCCCAATAATTTGGGGCAAAAAGGCAGAAATTCCCCTTATTTTGAGGTAAAAAGGCTGAAATTCCCCTTATTTTGGGGCAAAAAGACAGAAATTTCGTTTATTTTGGGGAAAAGGCAGAAATTGCACTTATTTTGAGTCAAAAAGGTGGAAAATCCCCTTATTTTGGGGCAAAAATGAAGAAATTTGCTTTTTTTATAGCAAAAAGGTATACATTCCCTTTATTTTCGGGCAAAAAGGCAGAAATTACCCGTATTTTGGAGCAAAATTGCAGAAATTCCCCTAATTTTGGGGTAAAAAAGCAGAAATTCCCCTTATTTTGGGGTAAAACTGCAGAAATTTCACTTATTTTGCGGCAAAATGTCAGAAATTCCCCTTATTTTCGGCAAAAAAAGAAGAAAATCCCCTTATTTTAGGGCAAAATTGCAGAAATCTCCCTTATTTGGGGGCAAAAACAGAAATTCCCTTTATTTTGGGGCAAAATTGCAGAAATTTCCCTTATTATGGGGAAAAATTGCAGAAATTTCTATTATTTTAGGGCAAAATTGCAGAAATTTCACTTATTTCAGAGAAAAAAAGCAAAAAATTTTCTTATTTTGGGGCAAAAAGGCAGAAATTCCCATTATTTTGGGGCAAAAAGGCAGAAATTCACCTTATTTTGGGGTAAAATTGCAGAAATTTCACATATTTCAGGGCAAAACGGCAGAAATTCCCCTTATTTTGGAGCAAAATGCAGAAATTCCCCTTATTTTGGGATAAAATTGCAGAAATTTCCCTTATTTGGGGGCAAAAAGGCAGAAAATCCACTTAATTTCGGGTAAAAAGGCAGAAATTTCTCGTATTTTGGAGCAAAATTGCAGAAACTCCCCTAATTTTGGGGCAAAAAGGCAGAATTTCCCTTTATTGTGGAGCAAAAATAGAGTAATTCTTTTTATTTTGGGGCAAAAATCAGAAATTTCCCTTATTTTGGGGCTAAATTTTAGAAATTTCTTTTATATTGTTACAGACTTGCAGAAATTTTTCTTATTTTGTGGCAAAAAGGCAAAAATTCCCCATACTTTGGTGCAAAAAGGCTGAAATTCCCCATATTTTGGGGAAAAAAGGCAGAAATTCCTCTCATTTGGGGGCAAAAAGGCACAAATTTCCCTTATTTTCAGGCATAATTGCAGGAATTTCATTTATTTCAGGGCAAAAAGTCAGAAATTCCATTTATTTTGGGGCAAAAAGGCAGAAATTTCTTTTATTTTGATACAAAATTGTAGAAATTTTCCTTATTTTGGAACAAAAAGCAAAAATTACCCATATTTTGGGGAAAAAGGCAGAAATTCCCCTCTTTTTGAGGTAAAAAGGCTGAAATTCCCCTTATTTGGGGGCAAAAAGGCAGAAATTCCCCTAATTGTTGGGCCAAAAGGCAGAAATTCCCTATATGTTGGGGCAAAAAGACAGAAATTCTCCTTATTTTGGGACAAAACTCAGAAATTCCACTTATTTTGGGGCAAAATTGCAGGAATTTACCTTATTTTGAGGCAAAATTGCAGAAATTTCCCTTATTTGGGGCAAAATTGCAGAAATTTCACTTATTTTCAGGTAAAAAGGCTGAAATATCCTTTATTTTGGGGCAAAAAGGAAGAAATTCCCCTTATTTTGGGTACAAAATTGCAGAAATTTTACTTATTTTGGGGCAAAAGGGCTGAAATTCTTATTTTGAGGTAAAATGCTGAAATTCCCCATATTTTGGGGCAAAAGGCAAAACTTCTTCTTATTTTGGGGCAAAGAGGCACAAATTTCCCTTATTTTCGGGCAAAATTGCAGAAATTTCATTTATTTCAGGGCAAAAAGTCAGAAATTCCTTTTATTTTGGGGCAAAGAGCAGAAATTTCTTTTATTATGGTACAAAATTGAAGAAATTTTTCTTATTTTGAAACAAAAAGGCAGAAAATTCCCCTTATTTTGAGGCAAAAGGCAGAAATTATTCTCAATTTGAGATAAAATGCAGAAATTCCCTTTATTTTGGGGCTAAAAGGCAGAAATTCCCTGTATTTTGAAGCAAAATTGCAGAAATTCTCATAATTTTCGGGCAAAAATGGCAGAAATTCTCCTTATTTTGGGGCAAAAAGACAGAAAATCTCCTTTTTCGGGAGCAAACAGTCAGAAATTCCCCTTATTTTGGGGCAAAATTGCAGAAATTTCCCTTATTTTGGGGCAAAATTGCAGAAATTTCACGTATTTCAGGGGAAAAAGGCAGAAATTTTTTTTGGGGGGCAAAAAAGCAGAAATTTTTTTTATTTTGGTACAAAATTGCAGAAATTTTTCTTATTTTGGGGCAAAAAGTCAGAAATTCCCCATATTTTGGGGCAAAAAGGCAGAAATTCCCCTTATTTTGAGGTAATAAGGCTGAAATTCCCCTTATTTTGGGGCAAAAAGGCAGAAATTTCGTTTATTTTGGGGAAAAGGCAGAAATTGCACTCATTTTGAGTCAAAAAGGTGGAAAATTCCCTTATTTTGGGGCAAAAATGAAGAAATTTGCTTTTTTATGGCAAAAAGGTATACATTCCCTTTATTTTCGGGCAAAAAGGCAGAAATTCTTTGTATTTTGGAGCAAAATTGCAGAAATTCCCCTAATTTTTGGGCAAAAAGGCAGAAATTTTTTTTATTTTGGGGTAAAACTGCAGAAATTTCACTTATTTTGCGGCAAAATGTCAGAAATTCCCCTTATTTTTGGCAAAAATGCAGAAAATCCCCTTATTTTAGGGCAAAATTGCAGAAATTTCTTTTATTTGGGGGCAAAAACAGAAATTCCCCTTATTTTGGGGCAAAATTGCAGAAATTTCCCTTATTATGGGGAAAAATTGCAGAAATTTCCCTTATTTTAGGGCAAAATTGCAGAAATTTCACTTATTTCAGAGAAAAAAACAAAAATTTTTCTTATTTTGGGGCAAAAAGGCAGAAATTCCCATTATTTTGGGGCAAAAAGGCAGAAATTCACCTTATTTTGGGGTAAAATTGCAGAAATTTCACATATTTCAGGGCAAAACGGCAGAAATTCCCCTTATTTTGGGGCAAAAAGGCAGAAATTTCCCTTATTTTGGGATAAAATTGCAGAAATTTCCCTTATTTGGGGGCAAAAAGGCAGAAAATCCACTTAATTTCGGGTAAAAAGGCAGAAATTTCTCGTATTTTGGAGCAAAATTGCAGAAACTCCCCTAATTTGGGGGCAAAAAGGCAGAATTTCTTTTTATTTTGGGGCAAAAATAGAGAAATTCTTTTTATTTTGGGGCAAAAATCAGAAATTTCCTTTATTTTGGGGCAAAATTTTAGAAATTTCTTTTATATTGTTACAGACTTGCAGAAATTTTTCTTATTTTGTGGCAAAAAGGCAGAAATTCCCCATATTTTGGTGCAAAATGCTGAAATTCCCCTTATTTTGAGGTAAAATTCTGAAATTCCCCATATTTTGGGGCAAAAAGGCAGAAATTCCTAATATTTTGTGGCAAAAATGCAGAAATTCCCCTAATTTTGAGGTAAAAAGGCCAAAATTCCCCTTATTTGGGGGCAAGAAGGCAGAAATTTTTTTATTTTGGTACAAAATTGCAGAAATTTTTCTTATTTTGGGGCAAAAAGTCAGAAATTCCCCATATTTTGGGGCAAAAAGGCAGAAATTCCCATTATTTTGAGGTAAAAAGGCTGAAATTCCCCTTATTTTGAGGCAAAAAGAGAGAAATTTCGTTTATTTTGGGAAAAGGCAGAAATTGCACTTATTTTGAGTCAAAAAGGTAGAAAATCCCCTTATTTTGGGGCAAAAATGAAGAAATTTGCTTTTTTATGGCAAAAAGGTACACATTCCCTTTATTTTTGGGCAAAAAGGCAGAAATTACACGTATTTTGGAGCAAAATTGCAGAAATTCCCCTAATTTTTGGGTAAAAAGGCAGAAATTCCCCTTATTTTGGGGTAAAACTGCAGAAATTTCACTTATTTTGCAGCAAAATGTCAGAAATTCCCCTTATTTTCGGCAAAAAAGGCAGAAAATCCCCTTATTTTAGGGCAAAATTGCAGAAATCTCCCTTATTTGGGGGCAAAAACAGAAATTTCCTTTATTTTGGGGCAAAATTGCAGAAATTTTCCTTATTATGGGGAAAAATTGCAGAAATTTCCCTTATTTTAGGGCAAAATTGCAGAAATTTCACTTATTTCTGAGAAAAAAAGCAAAAAATTTTCTTATTTTGGGGCAAAAAGGCAGAAATTCCCATTATTTTGGGGCAAAAAGGCAGAAATTCACCTTATTTTGGGGTAAAATTGCAGAAATTTCATATATTTCAGGGCAAAACGGCAGAAATTCCCTTTATTTTGAGGCAAAATGCTGAAATTCCCCTTATTTTGGGATAAAATTGCAGAAATTTCCCTTATTTGGGGGCAAAAAGGCAGAAAATCCACTTAATTTCGGGTAAAAAGGCAGAAATTTCTCGTATTTTGGAGCAAAATTGCAGAAACTCCCCTAATTTTGGGGCAAAAAGGCAGAATTTCCCTTTATTGTGGGGCAAAAATAGAGAAATTCTTTTTATTTTGGGGCAAAAATCAGAAATTTCCCTTATTTTGGGGCAAAATTTTAGAAATTTCTTTTATATTGTTACAGACTTACAGAAATTTTTCTTATTTTGTGGCAAAAAGGCAGAAATTCCCCATACTTTGGTGCAAAAAGGCTGAAATTCCCCATATTTTGGGGAAAAAAGGCAGAAATTCCCCATACTTTGGTGCAAAAAGGCTGAAATTCCCCATATTTTGGGGAAAAAAGGCAGAAATTCCCCTCATTTGGGGGCAAAAAGGCACAAATTTCCCTTATTTTCGGGCATAATTGCAGGAATTTTATTTATTTCAGGGCAAAAAGTCAGAAATTCCATTTATTTTGGGGAAAAAAGGCAGAAATTTCTTTTATTTTGATACAAAATTGTAGAAATTTTCCTTATTTTGGAACAAAAAGCAAAAATTACCCATATTTTGGGCAAAAAGGCAGAAATTCCCCTTATTTTGAGGTAAAAAGGCTGAAATTCCTGTAATTTTGGGGAAAAAAGGCAGAAATTCCCTTTACTTTGTGGCAAAAAGGCAGAAATTCCCGTTAATTGGGGCAGAAAAGCAGAAATTTTCATTATTTAAAGTCAATAGGGCAGAAATTCCCCATATTTTGTGGCAAAAAGGCAGAAATTCCCCTTATTTGGAGGTAAAATGCTGAATTTCCCCTTATTTTCAGCAAAAAGGCAGAAATTCCTATTATTTTGGGGCAAAATTTCAGAAATTTCAATTATTTCAGGGCAAAAGTCAGAAATTAGCCTTATTTTGGGGCGAAAAACAGAAATTCCCTAATTTTGGGGCCAAAAACAGAAATTCCCCTTATTTTGGGGTAAAATTGCAGAAATTTCAAATATTTCAGGGCAAAAAGGCAGAAATTCCACTTTATTTCGGACAATAACGCAGAAATTCCCCGTATTTTAAAGCTAAATTTCAGAAATTCCTCTTATATTGGTGCAAAAATGCAGAAATTCCCTCTATTTTTGTGCAATAAGGCAGATTTCCCCGTATTTTGAAGCAAAATTGCACATTATCCCCTAATTTTGAGGGAAAATGCAGAAATTCACATTATTTTGGAACAAAAAGACAGAAATTCTCCTTATTTCAGGGCAAAAAGTAATAAATTCCCCTTATTTTGGGGCAAAATTGCAGAAATTTCCTTTATTTTGGGGCAAAATTGCAGAAATTTCCCTTATTTTGGGGCAAAATTGCAGAAATTTCACTTATTTCAGGGAAAAAGCACAGAAATTTCTCTTATTTTGGGGAAAAAAGGCAGAAATTTCTTTTATTTTGGTACAAAATTGCAGAAATTTTCTTTATTTTGGGGAAAATGCAGAAATTCCCCATATTTTGGGGCAAAAAAGCAGAGATTCCCCTTATTATGAGGTAAAATGCTGAATTTCCCCTTATTTTGAGGCAAAAAGACAGAAATTCTCTTTATTTTGTGGCAAAAAGGCAGAAATTTCCCTTATTTTGGGGCAAATTGCAGAAATTTCACTTATTTCAGGGCAAAATTCAAAAATTCCTTTTATTTTGGGGCAAAAAGACAGAAATTCCGTTTATTTTTTGGTAAAAAGGCAGAAATTTCACTTATTTTGAGGTAAGAAGGCAGAAATTCCTCTTATTTTGGGGCAAAAATGAAGAAATTTCTCTTTTTTGTGGCAAAAGGTATACATTCCCCTTATTTTCGGGCAAAAAAGCAGAAATTCCCCCTATTTTAGAGCAGAATTGAAGAAAATCCCCTAATTGTGGGGCAAAAAGGCAGAAATTCCCTATATGTTGGGGCAAAAAGATAGAAATTCTCCTTATTTTGGGGCAAAACTCAGAAATTCCACTTATTTTGGGGCAAAATTCCAGAAATTTCCCTTATTTTGAAGCAAAATTGCAGAAATTTTACTTATTTTGGGGCAAAATTGCAGAAATTTCACTTATTTTAGGTAAAAATGGCAGAAATTTTTCTTATTTTGGGGCAAAAAGGCAGAAATTTCTAATATTTTGTGGCAAAAATGCAGAAATTCTCCTTATTTTGAGGTAAAAAGGCTGAAATTCCCCTTATTTGGGGGCAAAAAGGCAGAAATTTCCCTTATTTTGGGGTAAAATTGCAAACATTTCACTTATTTCAGGGTAATAAGTCAGAAATTTTTTTTATTTTGGGGCAAAAAACTCAGAAATTCCCTTTGTTTTGGAAGGAAAATACAGAAATTCCACTTCTTTAGAGGCAAAATGGCAGAAATTCCCCTTATTTTGAAGCAAAAATGAAGAAATTCCCCTAATTGTTGGGCCAAAAGGCAGAAATTCCCTATATGTTGGGGCAAAAAGACAGAAATTCTCCTTATTTTGGTACAAAACTCAGAAATTCCACTTATTTTGGGGCAAAATTGCAGGAATTTACCTTATTTTGAGGCAAAATTGCAGAAATTTCCTTTATTTGGGGCAAAATTGCAGAAATTTCACTTATTTTCAGGTAAAAATGCTGAAATATCCTTTATTTTGGGGCAAAAAGGAAGAAATTCCCCTTATTTTGGGGCAAAATTGCAGAAATTTTTCTTATTTTGGGGCAAAATGGCTGAAATTCTTATTTTGAGGTAAATGCTGAAATTCCCCATATTTTGGGGCAAAAGGCAAAACTTCTTCTTATTTTAGGGCAAAGAGGCACAAATTTCCCTTATTTTCGGGCAAAATTGCAGAAATTTCATTTATTTCAGGGCAAAAAGTCAGAAATTCCTTTTATTTTGGGGCAAAGAGCAGAAATTTCTTTTATTATGGTACAAAATTGAAGAAATTTTTCTTATTTTGAAACAAAAAGGCAGAAAATTCCCCTTATTTTGAGGCAAAAGGCAGAAATTATTCTCAATTTGAGGTAAAATGCAGAAATTCCCTTTATTTTGGGGCTAAAAGGCAGAAATTCCCTGTATTTTGAAGCAAAATTGCAGAAATTCTCATAATTTTCGGGCAAAAAGGCAGAAATTCTCCTTATTTTGAGGCAAAAAGACAGAAAATCTCTTTTTTCGGGAGCAAACAGTCAGAAATTCCCCTTATTTTGGGGCAAAATTGCAGAAATTTCCCTTATTTTGGGGCAAAATTGCAGAAATTTCACGTATTTCAGGGAAAAAAGGCAGAAATTTTTTTTGGAGGGGCAAAAAGGCAGAAATTTTTTTTATTTTGGTTCAAAATTGCAGAAATTTTTCTTATTTTGGGGCAAAAAGTCAGAAATTCCCCATATTTTGGGGCAAAAAGGCAGAAATTCCCCTTATTTTGAGGTAATAAGGCTGAAATTCCCCTTATTTGGGGGCAAAAATACAGAAAATTTGTTTATTTTGGGGAAAAGGCAGAAATTGCACTTATTTTGAGTCAAAAAGGTGGAAAATCCCCTTATTTTGGGGCAAAAATGAAGAAATTTGCTTTTTTATGGCAAAAAGGTATACATTCCCTTTATTTTCGGGCAAAAAGGCAGAAATTCTTTGTATTTTGGAGCAAAATTGCAGAAATTCCCCTAATTTTTGGGCAAAAAGGCAGAAATTTTTTTATTTTGGGGTAAAACTGCAGAAATTTCACTTATTTTGCGGCAAAATGTCAGAAATTCCCCTTATTTTTGGCAAAAAAGGCAGAAAATCCCCTTATTTTAGGGCAAAATTGCAGAAATTTCCCTTATTTGGGGGCAAAAACAGAAATTCCCCTTATTTTCGGGCAAAATTGCAGAAATTTCCCTTATTATGGGGAAAAATTGCAGAAATTTCACTTATTTTTGGGCAAAATTGCAGAAATTTCACTTATTTCAGAGAAAAAAAGCAAAAATTTTTCTTATTTTGGGGCAAAAAGGCAGAAATTTCCATTATTTTGGGGCAAAAAGGCAGAAATTCACCTTATTTTGGGGTAAAATTGCAGAAATTTTACATATTTCAGGGCAAAACAGCAGAAATTCCCCTTATTTTGGGGCAAAAAGGCAGAAATTTCCCTTATTTTGGGATAAAATTGCAGAAATTTCCCTTATTTGGGGGCAAAAAGGCAGAAAATCCACTTAATTTCGGGTAAAAAGGCAGAAATTTCTCGTATTTTGGAGCAAAATTGCAGAAACTCCCTAATTTTGGGGCAAAAAGGCAGAATTTCCCTTTATTTTGGGGCAAAAATAGAGAAATTCTTTTTATTTTGGGGCAAAAATCAGAAATTTCCTTTATTTTGGGGCAAAATTTTAGAAATTTCTTTTATATTGTTACAGACTTGCAGAAATTTTTCTTATTTTGTGGCAAAAAGGCAGAAATTCCCCATATTTTGGTGCAAAAAGGCTGAAATTCCCCTTATTTTGAGGTAAAATCCTGAAATTCCCCATATTTTGGGGCAAAAAGGCAGAAATTCCTAATATTTTGTGGCAAAAATGCAGAAATTCCCCTTATTTTGAGGTAAAAAGGCTGAAATTCCCCTTATTTTGGAGGCAAAAAGGCAGAAATTTTTTTTATTTTGGTACAAAATTGCAGAAATTTTTCTTATTTTGGGGCAAAAAGTCAGAAATTCCCAATATTTTGGGGCAAAAAGGCAGAAATTCCTTTTATTTTGAGGTAAAAAGGCTGAAATTCCCCTTATTTTGGGGCAAAAAGACAGAAATTTCGTTTATTTTGGGGAAAAGGCAGAAATTGCACTTATTTTGAGTCAAAAAGGTGGAAAATCCCCTTATTTTGGGGCAAAAATGAAGAAATTTGCTTTTTTATGGCAAAAAGGTATACATTCCCTTTATTTTCGGGCAAAAAGGCAGAAATTACCCGTATTTTGGAGCAAAATTGCAGAAATTCCCCTAATTTTTGGGTAAAAAGGCAGAAATTCCCCTTATTTCGGGGTAAAACTGCAGAAATTACACTTATTTTGCGGCAAAATGTCAGAAATTCCCCTTATTTTCGGCAAAAAAGGCAGAAAATCCCCTTATTTTAGGGCAAAATTGCAGAAATCTCCATTATTTGGGGGCAAAAACAGAAATTCCCTTTATTTTGGGGCAAAATTGCAGAAATTTCCCTTATTATGGGGAAAAATTGCAGAAATTTCCCTTATTTTAGGGCAAAATTGCAGAAATTTAACTTATTTCAGAGAAAAGGCAAAAAATTTTCTTATTTTGGGACAAAAAGGCAGAAATTCCCATTATTTTGGGGCAAAAAGGCAGAAATTCACCTTATTTTGGGGTAAAATTGCAGAAATTTCACATATTTCAGGGCAAAACGGCAGAAATTCCCCTTATTTTGGAGCAAAATGCAGAAATTCCCCTTATTTTGGGATAAAATTGCAGAAATTTCCCTTATTTGGGGGCAAAAAGGCAGAAAATCCACTTAATTTCGGGTAAAAAGGCAGAAATTTCTCGTATTTTGGAGCAAAATTGCAGAAACTCCCCTAATTTTGGGGCAAAAAGGCAGAATTTCCCTTTATTGTGGAGCAAAAATAGAGTAATTCTTTTTATTTTGGGGCAAAAATCAGAAATTTCCCTTATTTTGGGGCTAAATTTTAGAAATTTCTTTTATATTGTTACAGACTTGCAGAAATTTTTCTTATTTTGTGGCAAAAAGGCAAAAATTCCCCATACTTTGGTGCAAAAAGGCTGAAATTCCCCATATTTTGGGGAAAAAAGGCAGAAATTCCTCTCATTTGGGGGCAAAAAGGCACAAATTTCCCTTATTTTCAGGCATAATTGCAGGAATTTCATTTATTTCAGGGCAAAAAGTCAGAAATTCCATTTATTTTGGGGCAAAAAGGCAGAAATTTCTTTTATTTTGATACAAAATTGTAGAAATTTTCCTTATTTTGGAACAAAAAGCAAAAATTACCCATATTTTGGGGAAAAAGGCAGAAATTCCCCTCTTTTTGAGGTAAAAAGGCTGAAATTCCCCTTATTTGGGGGCAAAAAGGCAGAAATTCCCCTAATTGTGGGGCAAAAAGGCAGAAATTCCCTATATGTTGGGGCAAAAAGACAGAAATTCTCCTTATTTTGGGGCAAAACTCAGAAATTCCACTTATTTTGGGGCAAAATTCCAGAAATTTCCCTTATTTTGGGGCAAAATTGCAGAAATTTTACTTATTTTGGGGCAAAATTGCAGAAATTTCACTTATTTCAGGTAAAAATGGCAGAAATTTTTCTTATTTTGGGGCAAAAAGGCAGAAATTCCTAATATTTTGTGGCAAAAATGCAGAAATTCCCCTTATTTTGAGGTAAAAAGGCTGAAATTCCCATTATTTGGGGGCAAAAAGGCAGAAATTTCCCTAATTTTGGGGCAAAAGTGCAAACATTTCACTTATTTCAGGGTAATAAGTCAGAAATTTTCCTTATTTTGGGGCAAAAAAGACAGAAATTCCCTTTGTTTTAGAAGGAAAATACAGAAATTCCACTTCTTTAGAGACAAAAAGGCAGAAATTCCCTGTATTTTGAAGCAAAAATGAAGAAATTCCCCTAATTGTTGGGCCAAAAGGCAGAAATTCCCTATATGTTGGGGGAATAAGACAGAAATTCTCTGTATTTTGGGACAAAACTCAGAAATTCCACTTATTTTGGGGCAAAATTGCAGGAATTTACCTTATTTTGAGGCAAAATTGCAGAAATTTGCCTTATTTGGGGCAAAATTGCAGAAATTTCACTTATTTTCAGGTAAAAAGGCTGAAATATAATTTATTTTGGGGCAAAAAAGAAGAAATTCTCCTTATTTTGGGGCAAAATTGCAGAAATTTTCCTTATTTTGGAGCAAAAGGGCTGAAATTCTTATTTTGAGGTAAAATTCTGAAATTCCCCATATTTTGGGGCAAAAGGCTAAACTTCTTCTTATTTTGTGGCAAAGAGGCACAAATTTCCCTTATTTTCGGGCAAAATTGCAGAAATTTCATTTATTTCAGGGCAAAAAGTCAGAAATTTTTTTTATTTTGGGGCAAAGAGCAGAAATTTCTTTTATTATGGTACAAAATTGAAGAAATTTTTCTTATTTTGAAACAAAAAGGCAGAAAATTCCCCTTATTTTGAGGCAAAAGGCAGAAATTATTCTCAATTTGAGGTAAAATGCAGAAATTCCCTTTATTTTTGGGCTAAAAGGCAGAAATTCCCTGTATTTTGAAGCAAAATTGCAGAAATTCTCATAATTTTCGGGCAAAAAGGCAGAAATTCTCCTTATTTTGGGGCAAAAAGACAGAAAATCTCCTTTTTCGGGAGCAAACAGTCAGAAATTCCCCCTATTTTGGGGCAAAATTGCAGAAATTTCCTTTACATTGGGGCAAAATTGCAGAAATTTCCCTTATTTTGGGGCATAATTGCAGAAATTTCACGTATTTCAGGGAAAAAAGGCAGAAATTTTTTTGGGGGGGGCAAAAAGGCAGAAATTTTTTTTATTTTGGTACAAAATTGCAGAAATTTTTCTTATTTTGGGGCAAAAAGTCAGAAATTCCCCATTATTTGGGGCAAAAATGCAGAAATTCTTCTTATTTTGAGGTAATAAGGCTGAAATTCCTCTTATTTTGGGGCAAAAATACAGAAATTTCGTTTATATTGGGGAAAAGGCAGAAATTGCACTTATTTTGAGTCAAAAAGGTGGAAGATCTCCTTATTTTGGGGCAAAAATGAAGAAATTTGCTTTTTTATGGCAAAAAGGTATACATTCCCTTTATTTTCGGGCAAAAAGGCAGAAATTCTTTGTATTTTGGAGCAAAATTGCAGAAATTTCCCTAATTTATGGGCAAAAAGGCAGAAATTTTCCTTATTTTGGGGTAAAACTGCAGAAATTTCACTTATTTGGAGGCAAAATGTCAGAAATTCCCCTTATTTTTGGCAAAAAATGCAGAAAATCCCCTTATTTTAGGGCAAAATTGCAGAAATTTCCCTTATTTGGTGGCAAAAACAGAAATTCCCCTTATTTTGGGGCAAAATTGCAGAAATTTCCCTTATTATGGGGAAAAATTGCAGAAATTTCCCTTATTTTGGAAAAAAATTGCAGAAATTTCACTTATTTCAGAGAAAAAAAGCAAAAATTTTTCTTATTTTGGGGCAAAAAGGCAGAAATTCCCATTATTTTGGTGCAAAAAGGCAGAAATTCCCCATATTTTGGGGCAAAAAGGCACAAATTCCCTTTATTTTGAGGTAATAAGGCTGAAATTCCCCTTATTTTGGGGCAAAAATACAGAAATTTCGTTTATTTTGGGAAAAAGGCAGAAATTGCACTTATTTTGAGTCAAAAAGGTGGAAAATCCCCTTATTTTGTAGCAAAAATGAAGTAATTTGCTTTTTTATGGCAAAAAGGTATACATTCCCTTTATTTTCGGGCAAAAAGGCAGAAATTCTTTGTATTTTGGAGCAAAATTGCAGAAATTCCCCTAATTTTTGGGCAAAAAGGCAGAAATTTTCCTTATTTTGGGGTAAAACTGCAGAAATTTCACTTATTTTGCGGCAAAATGTCAGAAATTCCCCTTATTTTTGGCAAAAAATGCAGAAAATCCCCTTATTTTAGGGCAAAATTGCAGAAATTTCCCTTATTTGGGGGCAAAAACAGAAATTCCCCTTATTTTGGAGCAAAATTGCAGAAATTTCCCTTATTATGGGGAAAAATTGCAGAAATTTCCCTTATTTTAGGGCAAAATTGCAGAAATTTCACTTATTTCAGAGAAAAAAACAAAAATTTTTCTTATTTTGGGCAAAAAGGCAGAAATTCCCATTATTTTGGGGCAAAAAGGCAGAAATTCACCTTATTTTGGGGTAAAATTGCAGAAATTTCACATATTTCAGGGCAAAACGGCAGAAATTCCCCTTATTTTGGGGCAAAAAGGCAGAAATTTCCCTTATTTTGGGATAAAATTGCAGAAATTTCCCTTTTTTGGGGGCAAAAAGGCAGAAAATCCACTTAATTTCGGGTAAAAAGGCAGAAATTTCTCGTATTTTGGAGCAAAATTGCAGAAACCCCCCATATTTGGGGCAAAAAGGCAGAATTTCCCTTTATTTTGGGGCAAAAATAGAGAAATTCTTTTTATTTTGGGGCAAAAATCAGAAATTTCCTTTATTTTGGGGCAAAATTTTAGAAATTTCTTTTATATTGTTACAGACTTGCAGAAATTTTTCTTATTTTGTGGCAAAAAGGCAGAAATTCCCCATATTTTGGTGCAAAAAGGCTGAAATTCCCCTTATTTTGAGGTAAAATCCTGAAATTCCCCATATTTTGGGGCAAAAAGGCAGAAATTCCCCTCATTTGGGGGCAAAAAGGCACAAATTTCCCTTATTTTCGGGCATAATTGCAGGAATTTCATTTATTTCAGGGCAAAAAGTCAGAAATTCCTTTTATTTTCGGGCAAAAACAGAAATTTCTTTTCTTTTGATACAAAATTGTAGAAATTTTCCTTATTTTGGAACAAAAAGGCAAAAATTACCCATATTTTGGGGAAAAAGGCAGAAATTCCCCTTATTTTGAGGTAAAAAGGCTGAAATTCCCGTTATTTTGGGGCAAAAAGGCAGAAATTCCCTTTACTTTGTGGCAAAAAGGCAGAAATTCCCGTTAATTGGGGCAGAAAAGCGAAATTTTCCTTATTTAAGGGCAATAGGGCAGAAATTCCCCTTATTTTGTGGCAAAAAGGCAGAAATTCCCCTTATTTGAAGGTAAAATGCTGAAATTCCCCTTATTTTCGGCAAAAAGGCAGAAATTCCTATTATTTTGGGGCAAAATTGCAGAAATTTCAATTATTTCTGGGCAAAAAGTCAGATATTTGCCTTATTTTGGGGCAAAAAGCAGAAATTCCCTTAATTTTGGGGCCAAAAACAGAAATTCCCCTTATTATGGGGTAATATTGCAGAAATTTCAAATATTTCAGGGCAAAAAGGCAGAAATTCCACTTTATTTCGGACAATAACACAGAAATTCCCCGTATTTTAAAGCTAAATTTCAGACATTCCCCTTATATTGGTGCAAAAATGGAGAAATTCCCTTTATTTTTGTGCAATAAGGCAGATTTCCCCGTATTTTGAAGCAAAATTGCACATATTTCCCTAATTTTGAAGGAAAATGCAGAAATTCACATTATTTTGGAACAAAAAGACAGAAATTCTCCTTATTTCAGGGCAAAAATTCAGAAATTCCCCTTATTTTGGGGTAAAATTGCAGAAATTTTCTTTATTTTGGGGCAAAATTGCAGAAATTTCACTTATTTCAGGGAAAAAGTGCAGAAATTTCTCTTATTTTGGGGCAAAAAGGCAGAAATTTCTTTTATTTTGGTACAAAATTGTAGAAATTTTCTTTATTTTGGGGCAAAATTGCAGAAATTTCCCTTATTTGGGGCAAAATTGCAGAAATTTCACTTATTTCAGGGAAAAAGTGCAGAAATTTCTCTTATTTTGGGGCAAAAAGGCAGAAATTTCTTTTATTTTGGTACAAAATTGCAGAAATTTTCTTTATTTTGGGGCAAAAATGAAGAAATTCCCCATATTTTGGGGCAAATAGGCAGAGATTTGCCTTATTATGAGGTAAAATGCTGAAATTCCCCTTATTTTGGGGCAAAAATACAGAAATTCCCTTCATTTTGTGGCAAAAAGGCAGAAATTTCCCTTATTTTGGGGAAAAATTGCAGAAATTTCACTTATTTCAGGGCAAAATTCAAAAATTCCTTTTATTTTGGGGCAAAAAGAAAGAAATTCCATTCATTTTTAGGTAAAAAGGCAGAAATTTCACTTATTTTGAGGGAAGAAGGCAGAAATTCCTCTTATTTTGGGGCAAAAATGAAGAAATTTCTCTTTTTTGTGGCAAAAGGTATACATTCCCCTTATTTTCGGGCAAAAAAGCAGAAATTCCCCCTATTTTGGAGCAGAATTGAAGAAAATCCCCTAATTGTGGGACAAAAAGGCAGAAATTCCCTATATGTTGATGCAAAAAGACAGAAATTCTCCTTATTTTGGGGCAAAACTCAGAAATTCCACTTATTTTGGGGCAAAATTCCAGAAATTTCCCTTATTTTGGGGCAAAATTGCAGAAATTTTACTTATTTTGGGGCACAATTGCAGAAATTTCACTTATTTCAGGTAAAAATGGCAGAAATTTTTCTTATTTTGGGGCAAAAAGGCAGAAATTCCTAATATTTTGTGGCAAAAATGCAGAAATTTCCCTTATTTTGAGGTAAAAAGGCTGAAATTCCCCTTATTTGGGGGCTAAATTGCAAACATTTAACTTATTTCAGGGTAATAAGTCAGAAATTTTCCTTATTTTGGGGCAAAAAACACAGAAATTCCCTTTGTTTTGGAAGGAAAATACAGAAATTCCACTTCTTTAGAGGCAAAAAGGCAGAAATTCCCCTTATTTTGAAGCAAAAATGAAGAAATTCCCCTAATTGTTGGGCAAAAAGGCAGAAATTCCCTATATGTTGGAGCAAAAAGACAGAAATTCTCCTTATTTTGGGACAAAACTCAGAAATTCCACTTATTTTGGGGCAAAATTGCAGGAATTTACCTTATTTTGAGGCAAAATTGCAGAAATTTCCCTTATTTGGGGCAAAATTGCAGAAATTTCACTTATTTTCAGGTAAAAAGGCTGAAATATCCTTTATTTTGGGGCAAAAAGGAAGAAATTCCCCTTATTTTGGGGCAAAATTGCAGAAATTTTCCTTATTTTGGGGCAAAAAGGCTGAAATTCTTATTTTGAGGTAAAATGCTGAAATTCCCCATATTTTGGGGCAAAAGGCAAAACTTCTTATTTTGGGGCAAAGAGGCACAAATTTCTCTTATTTTCGGGCAAAATTGCAGAAATTTCATTTATTTCAGGGCAAAAAGTCAGAAATTCCTTTTATTTTGGGGCAAAGAGCAGAAATTTCTTTTATTATGGTACAAAATTGAAGAAATTTATCTTATTTTGAAACAAAAAGGCAGAAAATTCCCCTTATTTTGAGGCAAAAGGCAGAAATTATTCTCAATTTGAGGTAAAATGCAGAAATTCCTTTTATTTTGGGGCTAAAAGGCAGAAATTCCCTGTATTTTGAAGCAAAATTGCAGAAATTCTCTTAATTTTCGGGCAAAAAGGCAGAAATTCTCCTTATTTTGGGGCAAAAAGACAGAAAATCTCCTTTTTCGGGAGCAAACAGTCAGAAATTCCCCTTATTTTGGGGCAAAATTGCAGAAATTTCATGTATTTGAGAAAAAAAAGGCAGAAATTTTTTGGGGGGGGCAAAAAGGCAGAAATTTTTTTTATTTTGGTACAAAATTGCAGAAATTTTTCTTATTTTGGGGCAAAAAGTCAGAAATTCCCCATATTTTGTGGCAAAAAGGTAGAAATTCCCCTTATTTTGAGGTAATAAGGCTGAAATTCCCCTTATTTTGGGGCAAAAAGGCAGAAATTTCATTTATTTTGGGGAAAAGGCAGAAATTGCACTTATTTTGAGTCAAAAAGGTGGAAAATCCCCTTATTTTGGGGCAAAAATGAAGAAATTTGCTTTTTTATGGCAAAAAGGTATACATTCCCTTTATTTTCGGGCAAAAAGGCAGAAATTCTTTGTATTTTGGAGCAAAATTGCAGAAATTCCCCTAATTTTTGGGCAAAAAGGCAGAAATTTTCCTTATTTTGGGGTAAAACTGCAGAAATTTCACTTATTTTGCGGCAAAATGTCAGAAATTCCCCTTATTTTTGGCAAAAAATGCAGAAAATCCCCTTATTTTAGGGCAAAATTGCAGAAATTTCCCTTATTTGGGGACAAAAACAGAAATTCCCCTTATTTTGGGGCAAAATTGCAGAAATTTCCCTTATTATGGGGAAAAATTGCAGAAATTTCCCTTATTTTAGGGCAAAATTGCAGAAATTTCACTTATTTCAGAGAAAAAAAGCAAAAATTTTTCTTATTTTGGGGCAAAAAGGCAGAAATTCCCATTATTTTGGGGCAAAAAGGCAGAAATTCACCTTATTTTGGGGTAAAATTGCAGAAATTTCACATATTTCAGGGCAAAACGGCAGAAATTCCCCTTATTTTGGGGCAAAAAGGCAGAAATTTCCCTTATTTTGGGATAAAATTGCAGAAATTTCCCTTATTTGGGGGCAAAAAGGCAGAAAATCCACTTAATTTCGGGTAAAAAGGCAGAAATTTCTCGTATTTTGGAGCAAAATTGCAGAAACTCCCCTAATTTTGGGGCTAAAAGGCAGAATTTCCCTTTATTTTGTGGCAAAAATAGAGAAATTCTTTTTATTTTGGGGCAAAAATCAGAAATTTCCTTTATTTTGGGGCAAAATTTTAGAAATTTCTTTTATATTGTTACAGACTTGCAGAAATTTTTCTTATTTTTGGCAAAAAGGCAGAAATTCCCCATATTTTGGTGCAAAATGGCTGAAATTCCCCTTATTTTGAGGTAAAATCCTGAAATTCCCCATATTTTGGGGCAAAAAGGCAGAAATTCCCCTCATTTGGGGGCAAAAAGGCACAAATTTCCTTTATTTTCGGGCATAATTGCAGGAATTTCATTTATTTCAGGGCAAAAAGTCAGAAATTCCTTTTATTTTCGGGCAAAAACAGAAATTTCTTTTTTTTTTTGATACAAAATTGTAGAAATTTTCCTTATTTTGGAACAAAAAAACAAAAATTACCCATATTTTGGGGAAAAAGGCAGAAATTCCTTTTATTTTGAGGTAAAAAGGCTTAAATTCCTGTTATTTTGGGGCATAAAGGCAGAAATTCCCTTTACTTTCTGGCAAAAGGGCAGAAATTCCCGTTAATTGGGGCAGAAAAGCAGAAATTTTCCTTATTTAAGGGCAATAGGGCAGAAATTCCCCTTATTTTGTGGCAAAAAGGCAGAAATTCCCCTTATTTGAAGGTAAAATGCTGAAATTCCCCTTATTTTCGGCAAAAAGGCAGAAATTCCTATTATTTTGGGGCAAAAGTGCAGAAATTTCTCTTATTTTGGGGCAAAAAGGCAGAAATTTCTTTTATTTTGGTACAAAATTGCAGAAATTTTCTTTATTTTGGGGCAAAATTGCAGAAATTTCCCTTATTTTGGGGCAAAATTGCAGAAATTTCACTTATTTCAGGAAAAAAGTGCAGAAATTTCTCTTATTTTGGGGCAAAAAGGCAGAAATTTCTTTTATTTTGGTACAAAATTGCAGAAATTTTCTTTATTTTGGGGCAAAAATGAAGAAAATCCCCATATTTTGGGGCAAAAAGGCAGAGATTTGCCTTATTATGAGGTAAAATGCTGAAATTCCCCTTATTTTGGGGCAAAAATACAGAAATTCCCTTCATTTTGTGGCAAAAAGGCAGAAATTTCCCTTATTTTGGGGAAAAATTGCAGAAATTTCACTTATTTCAGGGCAAAATTCAAAAATTCCTTTTATTTTGGGGCAAAAAGAAAGAAATTCCATTCATTTTTAGGTAAAAAGGCAGAAATTTCACTTATTTTGAGGGAAGAAGGCAGAAATTCCTCTTATTTTGGGGCAAAAATGAAGAAATTTCTCTTTTTTGTGGCAAAAGTTATACATTCCCCTTATTTTCGGGCAAAAAAGCAGAAATTCCCCCTATTTTGGAGCAGAATTGAAGAAAATCCCCTAATTGTGGGGCAAAAAGGCAGAAATTCCCTATATGTTGGGGCAAAAAGACAGAAATTCTCCTTATTTTGGGGCAAAACTCAGAAATTCCACTTATTTTGGGGCAAAATTCCAGAAATTTCCCTTATTTTGGGGCAAAATTGCAGAAATTTTACTTATTTTGGGGCACAATTGCAGAAATTTCACTTATTTCAGGTAAAAAGGCAGAAATTTTTCTTATTTTGGGGCAAAAAGGCAGAAATTCCTAATATTTTGTGGCAAAAATGCAGAAATTCCCCTTATTTTGAGGTAAAAAGGCTGAAATTCCCCTTATTTGGGGGCAAAAAGGCAGAAATTTCCCTTATTTTGGGGCAAAATTGCAAACATTTCACTTATTTCAGGGTAATAAGTCAGAAATTTTCCTTATTTTGGGGCAAAAAACACAGAAATTCCCTTTGTTTTGGAAGGAAAATACAGAAATTCCACTTCTTTAGAGGCAAAAAGGCAGAAATTCCCCTTATTTTGAAGCAAAAATGAAGAAATTCCCCTAATTGTTGGGCAAAAAGGCAGAAATTCCCTATATGTTGGGGCAAAAAGACAGAAATTCTCCTTATTTTGGGACAAAACTCAGAAATTCCACTTATTTTGGGGCAAAATTGCAGGAATTTACCTTATTTTGAGGCAAAATTGCAGAAATTTCCCTTATTTGGGGCAAAATTGCAGAAATTTCACTTATTTTCAGGTAAAAAGGCTGAAATATCCTTTATTTTGGGGCAAAAAGGAAGAAATTCCCCTTATTTTGGGGCAAAAATCAGAAATTTCCTTTATTTTGGGGCAAAATTTTAGAAATTTCTTTTATATTGTTACAGACTTGCAGAAATTTTTCTTATTTTGTGGCAAAAAGGCAGAAATTCCCCATATTTTGGTGCAAAAAGGCTGAAATTCCCCTTATTTTGAGGTAAAATCCTGAAATTCCCCATATTTTGGGGCAAAAAGGCAGAAATTCCCCTCATTTGGGGGCAAAAAGGCACAAATTTCCCTTATTTTCGGGCATAATTGCAGGAATTTCATTTATTTCAGGGCAAAAAGTCAGAAATTCCTTTTATTTTCGGGCAAAAACAGAAATTTCTTTTCTTTTGATACAAAATTGTAGAAATTTTCCTTATTTTGGAACAAAAAGGCAAAAATTACCCATATTTTGGGGAAAAAGGCAGAAATTCCCCTTATTTTGAGGTAAAAAGGCTGAAATTCCCGTTATTTTGGGGCAAAAAGGCAGAAATTCCCTTTACTTTGTGGCAAAAAGGCAGAAATTCCCGTTAATTGGGGCAGAAAAGCGAAATTTTCCTTATTTAAGGGCAATAGGGCAGAAATTCCCCTTATTTTGTGGCAAAAAGGCAGAAATTCCCCTTATTTGAAGGTAAAATGCTGAAATTCCCCTTATTTTCGGCAAAAAGGCAGAAATTCCTATTATTTTGGGGCAAAATTGCAGAAATTTCAATTATTTCTGGGCAAAAAGTCAGATATTTGCCTTATTTTGGGGCAAAAAGCAGAAATTCCCTTAATTTTGGGGCCAAAAACAGAAATTCCCCTTATTATGGGGTAATATTGCAGAAATTTCAAATATTTCAGGGCAAAAAGGCAGAAATTCCACTTTATTTCGGACAATAACACAGAAATTCCCCGTATTTTAAAGCTAAATTTCAGACATTCCCCTTATATTGGTGCAAAAATGGAGAAATTCCCTTTATTTTTGTGCAATAAGGCAGATTTCCCCGTATTTTGAAGCAAAATTGCACATATTTCCCTAATTTTGAAGGAAAATGCAGAAATTCACATTATTTTGGAACAAAAAGACAGAAATTCTCCTTATTTCAGGGCAAAAATTCAGAAATTCCCCTTATTTTGGGGTAAAATTGCAGAAATTTTCTTTATTTTGGGGCAAAATTGCAGAAATTTCACTTATTTCAGGGAAAAAGTGCAGAAATTTCTCTTATTTTGGGGCAAAAAGGCAGAAATTTCTTTTATTTTGGTACAAAATTGTAGAAATTTTCTTTATTTTGGGGCAAAATTGCAGAAATTTCCCTTATTTGGGGCAAAATTGCAGAAATTTCACTTATTTCAGGGAAAAAGTGCAGAAATTTCTCTTATTTTGGGGCAAAAAGGCAGAAATTTCTTTTATTTTGGTACAAAATTGCAGAAATTTTCTTTATTTTGGGGCAAAAATGAAGAAATTCCCCATATTTTGGGGCAAATAGGCAGAGATTTGCCTTATTATGAGGTAAAATGCTGAAATTCCCCTTATTTTGGGGCAAAAATACAGAAATTCCCTTCATTTTGTGGCAAAAAGGCAGAAATTTCCCTTATTTTGGGGAAAAATTGCAGAAATTTCACTTATTTCAGGGCAAAATTCAAAAATTCCTTTTATTTTGGGGCAAAAAGAAAGAAATTCCATTCATTTTTAGGTAAAAAGGCAGAAATTTCACTTATTTTGAGGGAAGAAGGCAGAAATTCCTCTTATTTTGGGGCAAAAATGAAGAAATTTCTCTTTTTTGTGGCAAAAGGTATACATTCCCCTTATTTTCGGGCAAAAAAGCAGAAATTCCCCCTATTTTGGAGCAGAATTGAAGAAAATCCCCTAATTGTGGGACAAAAAGGCAGAAATTCCCTATATGTTGATGCAAAAAGACAGAAATTCTCCTTATTTTGGGGCAAAACTCAGAAATTCCACTTATTTTGGGGCAAAATTCCAGAAATTTCCCTTATTTTGGGGCAAAATTGCAGAAATTTTACTTATTTTGGGGCACAATTGCAGAAATTTCACTTATTTCAGGTAAAAATGGCAGAAATTTTTCTTATTTTGGGGCAAAAAGGCAGAAATTCCTAATATTTTGTGGCAAAAATGCAGAAATTTCCCTTATTTTGAGGTAAAAAGGCTGAAATTCCCCTTATTTGGGGGCTAAATTGCAAACATTTAACTTATTTCAGGGTAATAAGTCAGAAATTTTCCTTATTTTGGGGCAAAAAACACAGAAATTCCCTTTGTTTTGGAAGGAAAATACAGAAATTCCACTTCTTTAGAGGCAAAAAGGCAGAAATTCCCCTTATTTTGAAGCAAAAATGAAGAAATTCCCCTAATTGTTGGGCAAAAAGGCAGAAATTCCCTATATGTTGGAGCAAAAAGACAGAAATTCTCCTTATTTTGGGACAAAACTCAGAAATTCCACTTATTTTGGGGCAAAATTGCAGGAATTTACCTTATTTTGAGGCAAAATTGCAGAAATTTCCCTTATTTGGGGCAAAATTGCAGAAATTTCACTTATTTTCAGGTAAAAAGGCTGAAATATCCTTTATTTTGGGGCAAAAAGGAAGAAATTCCCCTTATTTTGGGGCAAAATTGCAGAAATTTTCCTTATTTTGGGGCAAAAAGGCTGAAATTCTTATTTTGAGGTAAAATGCTGAAATTCCCCATATTTTGGGGCAAAAGGCAAAACTTCTTATTTTGGGGCAAAGAGGCACAAATTTCTCTTATTTTCGGGCAAAATTGCAGAAATTTCATTTATTTCAGGGCAAAAAGTCAGAAATTCCTTTTATTTTGGGGCAAAGAGCAGAAATTTCTTTTATTATGGTACAAAATTGAAGAAATTTATCTTATTTTGAAACAAAAAGGCAGAAAATTCCCCTTATTTTGAGGCAAAAGGCAGAAATTATTCTCAATTTGAGGTAAAATGCAGAAATTCCTTTTATTTTGGGGCTAAAAGGCAGAAATTCCCTGTATTTTGAAGCAAAATTGCAGAAATTCTCTTAATTTTCGGGCAAAAAGGCAGAAATTCTCCTTATTTTGGGGCAAAAAGACAGAAAATCTCCTTTTTCGGGAGCAAACAGTCAGAAATTCCCCTTATTTTGGGGCAAAATTGCAGAAATTTCATGTATTTGAGAAAAAAAAGGCAGAAATTTTTTGGGGGGGGCAAAAAGGCAGAAATTTTTTTTATTTTGGTACAAAATTGCAGAAATTTTTCTTATTTTGGGGCAAAAAGTCAGAAATTCCCCATATTTTGTGGCAAAAAGGTAGAAATTCCCCTTATTTTGAGGTAATAAGGCTGAAATTCCCCTTATTTTGGGGCAAAAAGGCAGAAATTTCATTTATTTTGGGGAAAAGGCAGAAATTGCACTTATTTTGAGTCAAAAAGGTGGAAAATCCCCTTATTTTGGGGCAAAAATGAAGAAATTTGCTTTTTTATGGCAAAAAGGTATACATTCCCTTTATTTTCGGGCAAAAAGGCAGAAATTCTTTGTATTTTGGAGCAAAATTGCAGAAATTCCCCTAATTTTTGGGCAAAAAGGCAGAAATTTTCCTTATTTTGGGGTAAAACTGCAGAAATTTCACTTATTTTGCGGCAAAATGTCAGAAATTCCCCTTATTTTTGGCAAAAAATGCAGAAAATCCCCTTATTTTAGGGCAAAATTGCAGAAATTTCCCTTATTTGGGGACAAAAACAGAAATTCCCCTTATTTTGGGGCAAAATTGCAGAAATTTCCCTTATTATGGGGAAAAATTGCAGAAATTTCCCTTATTTTAGGGCAAAATTGCAGAAATTTCACTTATTTCAGAGAAAAAAAGCAAAAATTTTTCTTATTTTGGGGCAAAAAGGCAGAAATTCCCATTATTTTGGGGCAAAAAGGCAGAAATTCACCTTATTTTGGGGTAAAATTGCAGAAATTTCACATATTTCAGGGCAAAACGGCAGAAATTCCCCTTATTTTGGGGCAAAAAGGCAGAAATTTCCCTTATTTTGGGATAAAATTGCAGAAATTTCCCTTATTTGGGGGCAAAAAGGCAGAAAATCCACTTAATTTCGGGTAAAAAGGCAGAAATTTCTCGTATTTTGGAGCAAAATTGCAGAAACTCCCCTAATTTTGGGGCTAAAAGGCAGAATTTCCCTTTATTTTGTGGCAAAAATAGAGAAATTCTTTTTATTTTGGGGCAAAAATCAGAAATTTCCTTTATTTTGGGGCAAAATTTTAGAAATTTCTTTTATATTGTTACAGACTTGCAGAAATTTTTCTTATTTTTGGCAAAAAGGCAGAAATTCCCCATATTTTGGTGCAAAATGGCTGAAATTCCCCTTATTTTGAGGTAAAATCCTGAAATTCCCCATATTTTGGGGCAAAAAGGCAGAAATTCCCCTCATTTGGGGGCAAAAAGGCACAAATTTCCTTTATTTTCGGGCATAATTGCAGGAATTTCATTTATTTCAGGGCAAAAAGTCAGAAATTCCTTTTATTTTCGGGCAAAAACAGAAATTTCTTTTTTTTTTTGATACAAAATTGTAGAAATTTTCCTTATTTTGGAACAAAAAAACAAAAATTACCCATATTTTGGGGAAAAAGGCAGAAATTCCTTTTATTTTGAGGTAAAAAGGCTTAAATTCCTGTTATTTTGGGGCATAAAGGCAGAAATTCCCTTTACTTTCTGGCAAAAGGGCAGAAATTCCCGTTAATTGGGGCAGAAAAGCAGAAATTTTCCTTATTTAAGGGCAATAGGGCAGAAATTCCCCTTATTTTGTGGCAAAAAGGCAGAAATTCCCCTTATTTGAAGGTAAAATGCTGAAATTCCCCTTATTTTCGGCAAAAAGGCAGAAATTCCTATTATTTTGGGGCAAAAGTGCAGAAATTTCTCTTATTTTGGGGCAAAAAGGCAGAAATTTCTTTTATTTTGGTACAAAATTGCAGAAATTTTCTTTATTTTGGGGCAAAATTGCAGAAATTTCCCTTATTTTGGGGCAAAATTGCAGAAATTTCACTTATTTCAGGAAAAAAGTGCAGAAATTTCTCTTATTTTGGGGCAAAAAGGCAGAAATTTCTTTTATTTTGGTACAAAATTGCAGAAATTTTCTTTATTTTGGGGCAAAAATGAAGAAAATCCCCATATTTTGGGGCAAAAAGGCAGAGATTTGCCTTATTATGAGGTAAAATGCTGAAATTCCCCTTATTTTGGGGCAAAAATACAGAAATTCCCTTCATTTTGTGGCAAAAAGGCAGAAATTTCCCTTATTTTGGGGAAAAATTGCAGAAATTTCACTTATTTCAGGGCAAAATTCAAAAATTCCTTTTATTTTGGGGCAAAAAGAAAGAAATTCCATTCATTTTTAGGTAAAAAGGCAGAAATTTCACTTATTTTGAGGGAAGAAGGCAGAAATTCCTCTTATTTTGGGGCAAAAATGAAGAAATTTCTCTTTTTTGTGGCAAAAGTTATACATTCCCCTTATTTTCGGGCAAAAAAGCAGAAATTCCCCCTATTTTGGAGCAGAATTGAAGAAAATCCCCTAATTGTGGGGCAAAAAGGCAGAAATTCCCTATATGTTGGGGCAAAAAGACAGAAATTCTCCTTATTTTGGGGCAAAACTCAGAAATTCCACTTATTTTGGGGCAAAATTCCAGAAATTTCCCTTATTTTGGGGCAAAATTGCAGAAATTTTACTTATTTTGGGGCACAATTGCAGAAATTTCACTTATTTCAGGTAAAAAGGCAGAAATTTTTCTTATTTTGGGGCAAAAAGGCAGAAATTCCTAATATTTTGTGGCAAAAATGCAGAAATTCCCCTTATTTTGAGGTAAAAAGGCTGAAATTCCCCTTATTTGGGGGCAAAAAGGCAGAAATTTCCCTTATTTTGGGGCAAAATTGCAAACATTTCACTTATTTCAGGGTAATAAGTCAGAAATTTTCCTTATTTTGGGGCAAAAAACACAGAAATTCCCTTTGTTTTGGAAGGAAAATACAGAAATTCCACTTCTTTAGAGGCAAAAAGGCAGAAATTCCCCTTATTTTGAAGCAAAAATGAAGAAATTCCCCTAATTGTTGGGCAAAAAGGCAGAAATTCCCTATATGTTGGGGCAAAAAGACAGAAATTCTCCTTATTTTGGGACAAAACTCAGAAATTCCACTTATTTTGGGGCAAAATTGCAGGAATTTACCTTATTTTGAGGCAAAATTGCAGAAATTTCCCTTATTTGGGGCAAAATTGCAGAAATTTCACTTATTTTCAGGTAAAAAGGCTGAAATATCCTTTATTTTGGGGCAAAAAGGAAGAAATTCCCCTTATTTTGGGGCAAAATTGCAGAAATTTTCCTTATTTTGGGGCAAAAAGGCTGAAATTCTTATTTTGAGGTAAAATGCTGAAATTCCCCATATTTTGGGGCAAAAGGCAAAACTTCTTCTTATTTTGGGGCAAAGAGGCACAAATTTCTCTTATTTTCGGGCAAAATTGCAGAAATTTCATTTATTTCAGGGCAAAAAGTCAGAAATTCCTTTTATTTTGGGGCAAAGAGCAGAAATTTCTTTTATTATGGTACAAAATTGAAGAAATTTATCTTATTTTGAAACAAAAAGGCAGAAAATTCCCCTTATTTTGAGGCAAAAGGCAGAAATTATTCTCAATTTGAGGTAAAATGCAGAAATTCCCTTTATTTTGGGGCTAAAAGGCAGAAATTCCCTGTATTTTGAAGCAAAATTGCAGAAATTCTCTTAATTTTCGGGCAGAAAGGCAGAAATTCTCCTTATTTTGGGGCAAAAAGACAGAAAATCTCCTTTTTCGGGAGCAAACAGTCAGAAATTCCCCTTATTTTGGGGCAAAATTGCAGAAATTTCCTTTACATTGGGGCAAAATTGCAGAAATTTCCCTTATTTTGGGGCAAAATTGCAGAAATTTCAGGTATTTGAGAAAAAAAAGGCAGAAATTTTTTGGGGGGGGCAAAAAGGCAGAAATTTTTTTTTATTTTGGTACAAAATTGCAGAAATTTTTTTTTATTTTGGGGCAAAAAGCCAGAAATTCCCCATATTTTGGGGCAAAAATGCAGAAATTCCCCTTATTTTGAGGTAATAAGGCTGAAATTCCCCTTATTTTGGGGCAAAAAGGCAGAAATTTTGTTTATTTTGGGGAAAAGGCAGAAATTGCACTTATTTTGAGTCAAAAAGGTGGAAAATCCCCTTATTTTGGGGCAAAAATGAAGAAATTTGCTTTTTTATGGCAAAAAGGTATACATTCCCTTTATTTTCGGGCAAAAAGGCAGAAATTCTTTGTATTTTGGAGCAAAATTGCAGAAATTCCCCTAATTTTTGGGCAAAAAGGCAGAAATTTTCCTTATTTTGGGGTAAAACTGCAGAAATTTCACTTATTTTGCGGCAAAATGTCAGAAATTCCCCTTATTTTTGGCAAAAAATGCAGAAAATCCCCTTATTTTAGGGCAAAATTGCAGAAATTTCCCTTATTTGGGGACAAAAACAGAAATTCCCCTTATTTTGGGGCAAAATTGCAGAAATTTCCCTTATTATGGGGAAAAATTGCAGAAATTTCCCTTATTTTAGGGCAAAATTGCAGAAATTTCACTTATTTCAGAGAAAAAAACCAAAAATTTTTCTTATTTTGGGGCAAAAAGGCAGAAATTCCCATTATTTTGGGGCAAAAAGGCAGATATTCACCTTATTTTGGGGTAAAATTGCAGAAATTTCACATATTTCAGGGCAAAACGGCAGAAATTCCCCTTATTTTGGGGCAAAAAGGCAGAAATTTCCCTTATTTTGGGATAAAATTGCAGAAATTTCCCTTATTTGGGGGCAAAAAGGCAGAAAATCCACTTAATTTCGGGTAAAAAGGCAGAAATTTCTCGTATTTTGGAGCAAAATTGCAGAAACTCCCCTAATTTTGGGGCTAAAAGGCAGAATTTCCCTTTATTTTGTGGCAAAAATAGAGAAATTCTTTTTATTTTGGGGCAAAAATCAGAAATTTCCTTTATTTTGGGGCAAAATTTTAGAAATTTCTTTTATATTGTTACAGACTTGCAGAAATTTTTCTTATTTTGTGGCAAAAAGGCAGAAATTCCCCATATTTTGGTGCAAAATGGCTGAAATTCCCCTTATTTTGAGGTAAAATCCTGAAATTCCCCATATTTTGGGGCAAAAAGGCAGAAATTCCCCTCATTTGGGGGCAAAAAGGCACAAATTTCCTTTATTTTCGGGCATAATTGCAGGAATTTCATTTATTTCAGGGCAAAAAGTCAGAAATTCCTTTTATTTTCGGGCAAAAACAGAAATTTCTTTTTTTTTTGATACAAAATTGTAGAAATTTTCCTTATTTTGGAACAAAAAAACAAAAATTACCCATATTTTGGGGAAAAAGGCAGAAATTCCTTTTATTTTGAGGTAAAAAGGTTGAAATTCCTGTTATTTTGGGGCATAAAGGCAGAAATTCCCTTTACTTTCTGGCAAAAGGGCAGAAATTCCCGTTAATTGGGGCAGAAAAGCAGAAATTTTCCTTATTTAAGGGCAATAGGGCAGAAATTCCCCTTATTTTGTGGCAAAAAGGCAGAAATTCCCCTTATTTGAAGGTAAAATGCTGAAATTCCCCTTATTTTCGGCAAAAAGGCAGAAATTCCTATTATTTTGGGGCAAAAGTGCAGAAATTTCTCTTATTTTGGGGCAAAAAGGCAGAAATTTCTTTTATTTTGGTACAAAATTGCAGAAATTTTCTTTATTTTGGGGCAAAATTGCAGAAATTTCCCTTATTTTGGGGCAAAATTGCAGAAATTTCACTTATTTCAGGAAAAAAGTGCAGAAATTTCTCTTATTTTGGGGCAAAAAGGCAGAAATTTCTTTTATTTTGGTACAAAATTGCAGAAATTTTCTTTATTTTGGGGCAAAAATGAAGAAAATACCCATATTTTGGGGCAAAAAGGCAGAGATTTGCCTTATTATGAGGTAAAATGCTGAAATTCCCCTTATTTTGGGGCAAAAATACAGAAATTCCCTTCATTTTGTGGCAAAAAGGCAGAAATTTCCCTTATTTTGGGGAAAAATTGCAGAAATTTCACTTATTTCAGGGCAAAATTCAAAAATTCCATTTATTTTGGGGCAAAAAGAAAGAAATTCCGTTCATTTTTAGGTAAAAAGGCAGAAATTTCACTTATTTTGAGGGAAGAAGGCAGAAATTCCTCTTATTTTGGGGCAAAAATGAAGAAATTTCTCTTTTTTGTGGCAAAAGTTATACATTCCCCTTATTTTCGGGCAAAAAAGCAGAAATTCCCCTTATTTTGGAGCAGAATTGAAGAAAATCCCCTAATTGTGGGGCAAAAAGGCAGAAATTCCCTATATGTTGGGGCAAAAAGACAGAAATTCTCCTTATTTTGGGGCAAAACTCAGAAATTCCACTTATTTTGGGGCAAAATTCCAGAAATTTCCCTTATTTTGGGGCAAAATTGCAGAAATTTTACTTATTTTGGGGCACAATTGCAGAAATTTCACTTATTTCAGGTAAAAATGGCAGAAATTTTTCTTATTTTGGGGCAAAAAGGCAGAAATTCCTAATATTTTGTGGCAAAAATGCAGAAATTCCCCTTATTTTGAGGTAAAAAGGCTGAAATTCCCCTTATTTGGGGGCAAAAAGGCAGAAATTTCCCTTATTTTGGGGCAAAATTGCAAACATTTCACTTATTTCAGGGTAATAAGTCAGAAATTTTCCTTATTTTGGGGCAAAAAACACAGAAATTCCCTTTGTTTTGGAAGGAAAATACAGAAATTCCACTTCTTTAGAGGCAAAAAGGCAGAAATTCCCCTTATTTTGAAGCAAAAATGAAGAAATTCCCCTAATTGTTGGGCAAAAAGGCAGAAATTCCCTATATGTTGGGGCAAAAAGACAGAAATTCTCCTTATTTTGGGACAAAACTCAGAAATTCCACTTATTTTGGGGCAAAATTGCAGGAATTTACCTTATTTTGAGGCAAAATTGCAGAAATTTCCCTTATTTGGGGCAAAATTGCAGAAATTTCACTTATTTTCAGGTAAAAAGGCTGAAATATCCTTTATTTTGGGGCAAAAGGAAGAAATTCCCCTTATTTTGGGGCAAAATTGCAGAAATTTTCCTTATTTTGGGGCAAAAAGGCTGAAATTCTTATTTTGAGGTAAAATGCTGAAATTCCCCATATTTTGGGGCAAAAGGCAAAACTTCTTCTTATTTTGGGGCAAAGAGGCACAAATTTCTCTTATTTTCGGGCAAAATTGCAGAAATTTCATTTATTTCAGGGCAAAAAGTCAGAAATTCCTTTTATTTTGGGGCAAAGAGCAGAAATTTCTTTTATTATGGTACAAAATTGAAGAAATTTATCTTATTTTGAAACAAAAAGGCAGAAAATTCCCCTTATTTTGAGGCAAAAGGCAGAAATTATTCTCAATTTGAGGTAAAATGCAGAAATTCCCTTTATTTTGGGGCTAAAAGGCAGAAATTCCCTGTATTTTGAAGCAAAATTGCAGAAATTCTCTTAATTTTCGGGCAAAAAGGCAGAAATTCTCCTTATTTTGGGGCAAAAAGACAGAAAATCTCCTTTTTCGGGAGCAAACAGTCAGAAATTCCCCTTATTTTGGGGCAAAATTGCAGAAATTTCCTTTACATTGGGGCAAAATTGCAGAAATTTCCCTTATTTTGGGGCAAAATTGCAGAAATTTCAGGTATTTGAGAAAAAAAAGGCAGAAATTTTTTGGGGGGGGCAAAAAGGCAGAAATTTTTTTTTATTTTGGTACAAAATTGCAGAAATTTTTTTTTATTTTGGGGCAAAAAGTCAGAAATTCCCCATATTTTGGGGCAAAAATGCAGAAATTCCCCTTATTTTGAGGTAATAAGGCTGAAATTCCCCTTATTTTGGGGCAAAAAGGCAGAAATTTTGTTTATTTTGGGGAAAAGGCAGAAATTGCACTTATTTTGAGTCAAAAAGGTGGAAAATCCCCTTATTTTGGGGCAAAAATGAAGAAATTTGCTTTTTTATGGCAAAAAGGTATACATTCCCTTTATTTTCGGGCAAAAAGGCAGAAATTCTTTGTATTTTGGAGCAAAATTGCAGAAATTCCCCTAATTTTTGGGCAAAAAGGCAGAAATTTTCCTTATTTTGGGGTAAAACTGCAGAAATTTCACTTATTTTGCGGCAAAATGTCAGAAATTCCCCTTATTTTTGGCAAAAAATGCAGAAAATCCCCTTATTTTAGGGCAAAATTGCAGAAATTTCCCTTATTTGGGGACAAAAACAGAAATTCCCCTTATTTTGGGGCAAAATTGCAGAAATTTCCCTTATTATGGGGAAAAATTGCAGAAATTTCCCTTATTTTAGGGCAAAATTGCAGAAATTTCACTTATTTCAGAGAAAAAAAGCAAAAATTTTTCTTATTTTGGGGCAAAAAGGCAGAAATTCCCATTATTTTGGGGAAAAAAGGCAGAAATTCACCTTATTTTGGGGTAAAATTGCAGAAATTTCACATATTTCAGGGCAAAACGGCAGAAATTCCCCTTATTTTGGGGCAAAAAGGCAGAAATTTCCCTTATTTTGGGATAAAATTGCAGAAATTTCCCTTATTTGGGGGCAAAAAGGCAGAAAATCCACTTAATTTCGGGTAAAAAGGCAGAAATTTCTCGTATTTTGGAGCAAAATTGCAGAAACTCCCCTAATTTGGGGGCTAAAAGGCAGAATTTCCCTTTATTTTGTGGCAAAAATAGAGAAATTCTTTTTATTTTGGGGCAAAAATCAGAAATTTCCTTTATTTTGGGGCAAAATTTTAGAAATTTCTTTTATATTGTTACAGACTTGCAGAAATTTTTCTTATTTTGTGGCAAAAAGGCAGAAATTCCCCATATTTTGGTGCAAAATGGCTGAAATTCCCCTTATTTTGAGGTAAAATCCTGAAATTCCCCATATTTTGGGGCAAAAAGGCAGAAATTCCCCTCATTTGGGGGCAAAAAGGCACAAATTTCCTTTATTTTCGGGCATAATTGCAGGAATTTCATTTATTTCAGGGCAAAAAGTCAGAAATTCCTTTTATTTTCGGGCAAAAACAGAAATTTCTTTTTTTTTGATACAAAATTGTAGAAATTTTCCTTATTTTGGAACAAAAAGGCAAAAATTACCCATATTTTGGGGAAAAAGGCAGAAATTCCTTTTATTTTGAGGTAAAAAGGCTGAAATTCCTGTTATTTTGGGGCATAAAGGCAGAAATTCCCTTTACTTTCTGGCAAAAGGGCAGAAATTCCCGTTAATTGGGGCAGAAAAGCAGAAATTTTCCTTATTTAAGGGCAATAGGGCAGAAATTCCCCTTATTTTGTGGCAAAAAGGCAGAAATTCCCCTTATTTGAAGGTAAAATGCTGAAATTCCCCTTATTTTCGGCAAAAAGGCAGAAATTCCTATTATTTTGGGGCAAAAGTGCAGAAATTTCTCTTATTTTGGGGCAAAAAGGCAGAAATTTCTTTTATTTTGGTACAAAATTGCAGAAATTTTCTTTATTTTGGGGCAAAATTGCAGAAATTTCCCTTATTTTGGGGCAAAATTGCAGAAATTTCACTTATTTCAGGAAAAAAGTGCAGAAATTTCTCTTATTTTGGGGCAAAAAGGCAGAAATTTCTTTTATTTTGGTACAAAATTGCAGAAATTTTCTTTATTTTGGGGCAAAAATGAAGAAAATCCCCATATTTTGGGGCAAAAAGGCAGAGATTTGCCTTATTATGAGGTAAAATGCTGAAATTCCCCTTATTTTGGGGCAAAAATACAGAAATTCCCTTCATTTTGTGGCAAAAAGGCAGAAATTTCCCTTATTTTGGGGAAAAATTGCAGAAATTTCAAATATTTCAGGGCAAAAAGGCAGAAATTCCACTTTATTTCGGACAATAACGCAGAAATTCCCCGTATTTTAAAGCTAAATTTCAGAAATTCCCCTTATATTGGTGCAAAAATGGAGAAATTCCCTTTATTTTTGTGCAATAAGGCAGATTTCCCCGTATTTTGAAGCAAAATTGCACATATTTCCCTAATTTTGAAGGAAAATGCAGAAATTCACATTATTTTGGAACAAAAAGACAGAAATTCTCCTTATTTCAGGGCAAAAAGTCAGAAATTCCCCTTATTTTGGGGTAAAATTGCAGAAATTTTCTTTATTTTGGGGCAAAATTGCAGAAATTTTCTTTATTTTGGGGCAAAATTGCAGAAATTTCCCTTATTTTGGGGCAAAATTGCAGAAATTTCACTTATTTCAGGAAAAAGTGCAGAAATTTCTCTTATTTTGGGGCAAAAAGGCAGAAATTTCTTTTATTTTGGTACAAAATTGCAGAAATTTTCTTTATTTTGGGGCAAAAATGAAGAAAATCCCCATATTTTGGGGCAAAAAGGCAGAGATTTGCCTTATTATGAGGTAAAATGCTGAAATTCCCCTTATTTTGGGGCAAAAATACAGAAATTCCCTTCATTTTGTGGCAAAAAGGCAGAAATTTCCCTTATTTTGGGGAAAAATTGCAGAAATTTCACTTATTTCAGGGCAAAATTCAAAAATTCCTTTTATTTTGGGGCAAAAAGAAAGAAATTCCGTTCATTTTTAGGTAAAAAGGCAGAAATTTCACTTATTTTGAGGGAAGAAGGCAGAAATTCCTCTTATTTTGGGGCAAAAATGAAGAAATTTCTCTTTTTTGTGGCAAAAGTTATACATTCCCCTTATTTTCGGGCAAAAAAGCAGAAATTCCCCCTATTTTGGAGCAGAATTGAAGAAAATCCCCTAATTGTGGGGCAAAAAGGCAGAAATTCCCTATATGTTGGGGCAAAAAGACAGAAATTCTCCTTATTTTGGGGCAAAACTCAGAAATTCCACTTATTTTGGGGCAAAATTCCAGAAATTTCCCTTATTTTGGGGCAAAATTGCAGAAATTTTACTTATTTTGGGGCACAATTGCAGAAATTTCACTTATTTCAGGTAAAAATGGCAGAAATTTTTCTTATTTTGGGGCAAAAAGGCAGAAATTCCTAATATTTTGTGGCAAAAATGCAGAAATTCCCCTTATTTTGAGGTAAAAAGGCTGAAATTCCCCTTATTTGGGGGCAAAAAGGCAGAAATTTCCCTTATTTTGGGGCAAAATTGCAAACATTTCACTTATTTCAGGGTATTAAGTCAGAAATTTTCCTTATTTTGGGGCAAAAAACACAGAAATTCCCTTTGTTTTGGAAGGAAAATACAGAAATTCCACTTCTTTAGAGGCAAAAAGGCAGAAATTCCCCTTATTTTGAAGCAAAAATGAAGAAATTCCCCTAATTGTTGGGCAAAAAGGCAGAAATTCCCTATATGTTGGGGCAAAAAGACAGAAATTCTCCTTATTTTGGGACAAAACTCAGAAATTCCACTTATTTTGGGGCAAAATTGCAGGAATTTACCTTATTTTGAGGCAAAATTGCAGAAATTTCCCTTATTTGGGGCAAAATTGCAGAAATTTCACTTATTTTCAGGTAAAAAGGCTGAAATATCCTTTATTTTGGGGCAAAAAGGAAGAAATTCCCCTTATTTTGGGGCAAAATTGCAGAAATTTTCCTTATTTTGGGGCAAAAAGGCTGAAATTCTTATTTTGAGGTAAAATGCTGAAATTCCCCATATTTTGGGGCAAAAGGCAAAACTTCTTCTTATTTTGGGGCAAAGAGGCACAAATTTCTCTTATTTTCGGGCAAAATTGCAGAAATTTCATTTATTTCAGGGCAAAAAGTCAGAAATTCCTTTTATTTTGGGGCAAAGAGCAGAAATTTCTTTTATTATGGTACAAAATTGAAGAAATTTATCTTATTTTGAAACAAAAAGGCAGAAAATTCCCCTTATTTTGAGGCAAAAGGCAGAAATTATTCTCAATTTGAGGTAAAATGCAGAAATTCCCTTTATTTTGGGGCTAAAAGGCAGAAATTCCCTGTATTTTGAAGCAAAATTGCAGAAATTCTCTTAATTTTCGGGCAGAAAGGCAGAAATTCTCCTTATTTTGGGGCAAAAAGACAGAAAATCTCCTTTTTCGGGAGCAAACAGTCAGAAATTCCCCTTATTTTGGGGCAAAATTGCAGAAATTTCCTTTACATTGGGGCAAAATTGCAGAAATTTCCCTTATTTTGGGGCAAAATTGCAGAAATTTCAGGTATTTGAGAAAAAAAAGGCAGAAATTTTTTGGGGGGGGGCAAAAAGGCAGAAATTTTTTTTTATTTTGGTACAAAATTGCAGAAATTTTTTTTTATTTTGGGGCAAAAAGTCAGAAATTCCCCATATTTTGGGGCAAAAATGCAGAAATTCCCCTTATTTTGAGGTAATAAGGCTGAAATTCCCCTTATTTTGGGGCAAAAAGGCAGAAATTTTGTTTATTTTGGGGAAAAGGCAGAAATTGCACTTATTTTGAGTCAAAAAGGTGGAAAATCCCCTTATTTTGGGGCAAAAATGAAGAAATTTGCTTTTTTATGGCAAAAAGGTATACATTCCCTTTATTTTCGGGCAAAAAGGCAGAAATTCTTTGTATTTTGGAGCAAAATTGCAGAAATTCCCCTAATTTTTGGGCAAAAAGGCAGAAATTTTCCTTATTTTGGGGTAAAACTGCAGAAATTTCACTTATTTTGCGGCAAAATGTCAGAAATTCCCCTTATTTTTGGCAAAAAATGCAGAAAATCCCCTTATTTTAGGGCAAAATTGCAGAAATTTCCCTTATTTGGGGACAAAAACAGAAATTCCCCTTATTTTGGGGCAAAATTGCAGAAATTTCCCTTATTATGGGGAAAAATTGCAGAAATTTCCCTTATTTTAGGGCAAAATTGCAGAAATTTCACTTATTTCAGAGAAAAAAAGCAAAAATTTTTCTTATTTTGGGGCAAAAAGGCAGAAATTCCCATTATTTTGGGGCAAAAAGGCAGATATTCACCTTATTTTGGGGTAAAATTGCAGAAATTTCACATATTTCAGGGCAAAACGGCAGAAATTCCCCTTATTTTGGGGCAAAAAGGCAGAAATTTCCCTTATTTTGGGATAAAATTGCAGAAATTTCCCTTATTTGGGGGCAAAAAGGCAGAAAATCCACTTAATTTCGGGTAAAAAGGCAGAAATTTCTCGTATTTTGGAGCAAAATTGCAGAAACTCCCCTAATTTTGGGGCTAAAAGGCAGAATTTCCCTTTATTCTGGGGCAAAAATAGAGAAATTCTTTTTATTTTGGGGCAAAAATCAGAAATTTCCTTTATTTTGGGGCAAAATTTTAGAAATTTCTTTTATATTGTTACAGACTTGCAGAAATTTTTCTTATTTTGTGGCAAAAAGGCAGAAATTCCCCATATTTTGGTGCAAAAAGGCTGAAATTCCCCTTATTTTGAGGTAAAATCCTGAAATTCCCCATATTTTGGGGCAAAAAGGCAGAAATTCCCCTCATTTGGGGGCAAAAAGGCACAAATTTCCCTTATTTTCGGGCATAATTGCAGGAATTTCATTTATTTCAGGGCAAAAAGTCAGAAATTCCTTTTATTTTTGGGCAAAAACAGAAATTTCTTTTCTTTTGATACAAAATTGTAGAAATTTTCCTTATTTTGGAACAAAAAGGCAAAAATTACCCATATTTGGGGGAAAAAGGCAGAAATTCCTTTTATTTTGAGGTAAAAAGGCTGAAATTCCCGTTATTTTGGGGCATAAAGGCAGAAATTCCCTTTACTTTGTGGCAAAAGGGCAGAAATTCCCGTTAATAGGGGCAGAAAAGCAGAAATTGTCCTTATTTAAGGGTAATAGGGCAGAAATTCCCCTTATTTTGTGGCAAAAAGGCAGAAATTCCCCTTATTTGAAGGTAAAATGCTGAAATTCCCCTTATTTTCGGCAAAAAGGCAGAAATTCCTATTATTTTGGGGCAAAATTGCAGAAATTTCAATTATTTCTGGGCAAAAAGTCAGATATTTGCCTTATTTTGGGGCAAAAAGCAGAAATTCCCTTAATTTTGGGGCCAAACACAGAAATTCCCCTTATTTTGGGGTAAAATTGCAGAAATTTCAAATATTTCAGGGCAAAAAGGCAGAGATTCCACTTTATTTCGGACAATAACGCAGAAATTCCTTGTATTTTAAAGCTAAATTTCAGAAATTCCCCTTATATTGGTGCAAAAATGGAGAAATTCCCTTTATTTTTGTGCAATAATGCAGATTTCCCCGTATTTTGAAGCAAAATTGCACATATTTCCCTAATTTTGAAGGAAAATGCAGAAATTCACATTATTTTGGAACAAAAAGACAGAAATTCTCCTTATTTCAGGGCAAAAAGTCAGAAATTCCCCTTATTTTGGGGTAAAATTGCAGAAATTTTCTTTATTTTGGGGCAAAATTGCAGAAATTTCTCTTATTTTGGGGCAAAATTGCAGAAATTTCACTTATTTCAGGGAAAAAGTGCAGAAATTTCTCTTATTTTGGGGCAAAAAGGCAGAAATTTCTTTTATTTTGGTACAAAATTGCAGAAATTTTCTTTATTTTGGGGCAAAATTGCAGAAATTTCCCTTATTTTGGGGCAAAATTGCAGAAATTTCACTTATTTCAGGGAAAAAGTGCAGAAATTTCTCTTATTTTGGGGCAAAAAGGCAGAAATTTCTTTTATTTTGGTACAAAATTGCAGAAATTTTTTTTATTTTGGGGCAAAAATGAAGAAATTCCCCATATTTTGGGGCAAAAAGGCAGAGATTTGCCTTATTATGAGGTAAAATGCTGATATTCCCCTTATTTTGGGGCAAAAATACAGAAATTCCCTTTATTTTGTGGCAAAAAGGCAGAAATTTCCCTTATTTTGGGGCAAAATTGCAGAAATTTCACTTATTTCAGGGCAAAATTCAAAAATTCCTTTTATTTTTGGGCAAAAAGACAGTAATTTTGTTTATTTTTGGGTAAAAAGGCAGAAATTTTACTTATTGTGAGGTAAAAAGGCAGAAATTTTTCTTATTTTGGTGCAAAAATGAAGAAATTTCTTTTTTTTGTGGCAAAAGTTATATATTCTCCTTATTTTCGGGCAAGAAAGCAGAAATATCCCGTTTTTTGGAGCAGAATTGAAGAAAATCCCCTAATTGTGGGGCAAAAAGGCAGAAATTCCCTATATGTTGGGGCAAAAAGACAGAAATTCTCCTTCTTTGGGGGCAAAACTCAGAAATTCCACTTATTTTGGGGCAAAATTCCAGAAATTTCCCTTATTTTGGGGCAAATTTGCAGAAATTTCACTTATTTTGGGGCAAAATTGCAGAAATTTCACTTATTTCAGATAAAAAAAAGGCAGAAATTTTTCTTATTTTGGGGCAAAAAGGCAGAAATTCCTAATATTTTGTGGCAAAAATGCAGAAATTCCCCTTATTTTGAGGTAAAAAGGCTGAAATTCCCATTATTTGGGGCCAATAAGGCAGAAATTTCCCTTATTTTGGGGCAAAATTCAAAAATTCCTTTTATTTTGGGGCTAAAAGTCAGAAATTCCGTTTATTTTTGGGTAAAAAGGCAGAAATTTCACTTATTTTGAGGTAAGAAGGCAGAAATTCCTCTTATTTTGGGGCAAAAATGAAGAAATTTCCCTTTTTTGTGGCAAAAGGTATATATTCCCCTTATTTTCGGGCAAAAAAGCAGAAATATCCCGTTTTTTGGAGCACAATTGCAGAAAATCCCCTAATTGTGGGGCAAAAAGGCAGAAATTCCCTATATGATGGGGCAAAAAGACAGAAATTCTCCTTATTTTGGGGCAAAACTCAGAAATTCCACTTATTTTGGGGCAAAATTCCAGAAATTTCCCTTATTTTGGGGCAAAATTGCAGAAATTTTACTTATTTTGGGGCACAATTGCAGAAATTTCACTTATTTCAGGTAAAAATGGCAGAAATTTTTCTTATTTTGGGGCAAAAAGGCAGAAATTCCTAATATTTTGTGGCAAAAATGCAGAAATTCCCCTTATTTTGAGGTAAAAAGGCTGAAATTCCCCTTATTTGGGGGCAAAAAGGCAGAAATTTCCCTTATTTTGGGGCAAAATTGCAAACATTTCACTTATTTCAGGGTATTAAGTCAGAAATTTTCCTTATTTTGGGGCAAAAAACACAGAAATTCCCTTTGTTTTGGAAGGAAAATACAGAAATTCCACTTCTTTAGAGGCAAAAAGGCAGAAATTCCCCTTATTTTGAAGCAAAAATGAAGAAATTCCCCTAATTGTTGGGCAAAAAGGCAGAAATTCCCTATATGTTGGGGCAAAAAGACAGAAATTCTCCTTATTTTGGGACAAAACTCAGAAATTCCACTTATTTTGGGGCAAAATTGCAGGAATTTACCTTATTTTGAGGCAAAATTGCAGAAATTTCCCTTATTTGGGGCAAAATTGCAGAAATTTCACTTATTTTCAGGTAAAAAGGCTGAAATATCCTTTATTTTGGGGCAAAAAGGAAGAAATTCCCCTTATTTTGGGGCAAAATTGCAGAAATTTTCCTTATTTTGGGGCAAAAAGGCTGAAATTCTTATTTTGAGGTAAAATGCTGAAATTCCCCATATTTTGGGGCAAAAGGCAAAACTTCTTCTTATTTTGGGGCAAAGAGGCACAAATTTCTCTTATTTTCGGGCAAAATTGCAGAAATTTCATTTATTTCAGGGCAAAAAGTCAGAAATTCCTTTTATTTTGGGGCAAAGAGCAGAAATTTCTTTTATTATGGTACAAAATTGAAGAAATTTATCTTATTTTGAAACAAAAAGGCAGAAAATTCCCCTTATTTTGAGGCAAAAGGCAGAAATTATTCTCAATTTGAGGTAAAATGCAGAAATTCCCTTTATTTTGGGGCTAAAAGGCAGAAATTCCCTGTATTTTGAAGCAAAATTGCAGAAATTCTCTTAATTTTCGGGCAAAAAGGCAGAAATTCTCCTTATTTTGGGGCAAAAAGACAGAAAATCTCCTTTTTCGGGAGCAAACAGTCAGAAATTCCCCTTATTTTGGGGCAAAATTGCAGAAATTTCCGTTACATTGGGGCAAAATTGCAGAATTTTCCCTTATTTTGGGGCAAAATTGCAGAAATTTCAGGTATTTGAGAAAAAAAAGGCAGAAATTTTTTTGGGGGGGCAAAAAGGCAGAAATTTTTTTTTATTTTGGTACAAAATTGCAGAAATTTTTCTTATTTTGGGGCAAAAAGTCAGAAATTCCCCATATTTTGGAGCAAAAAGGCAGAAATTCCCCTTATTGTGAGGTAATAAGGCTGAAATTCCCCTTATTTTGGGGCAAAAAGGCAGAAATTTCGTTTATTTTGGGGAAAAGGCAGAAATTGCACTTATTTTGAGTCAAAAAGGTGGAAAATCCCCTTATTTTGGGGCAAAAATGAAGAAATTTGCTTTTTTATGGCAAAAAGATATACATTCCCTTTATTTTCGGGCAAAAAGGCAGAAATTCTTTGTATTTTGGAGCAAAATTGCAGAAATTCCCCTAATTTTTGGGCACAAAGGCAGAAATTTTCCTTATTTTGGGGTAAAACTGCAGAAATTTCACTTATTTTGCGGCAAAATGTCAGAAATTCCCCTTATTTTTGGCAAAAAATGCAGAAAATCCCCTTATTTTAGGGCAAAATTGCAGAAATTTCCCTTATTTGGGGACAAAAACAGAAATTCCCCTTATTTTGGGGCAAAATTGCAGAAATTTCCCTTATTATGGGGAAAAATTGCAGAAATTTCCCTTATTTTAGGGCAAAATTGCAGAAATTTCACTTATTTCAGAGAAAAAAAGCAAAAATTTTTCTTATTTTGGGGCAAAAAGGCAGAAATTCCCATTATTTTGGGGCAAAAAGGCAGATATTCACCTTATTTTGGGGTAAAATTGCAGAAATTTCACATATTTCAGGGCAAAACGGCAGAAATTCCCCTTATTTTGGGGCAAAAAGGCAGAAATTTCCCTTATTTTGGGATAAAATTGCAGAAATTTCCCTTATTTGGGGGCAAAAAGGCAGAAAATCCACTTAATTTCGGGTAAAAAGGCAGAAATTTCTCGTATTTTGGAGCAAAATTGCAGAAACTCCCCTAATTTTGGGGCTAAAAGGCAGAATTTCCCTTTATTTTGTGGCAAAAATAGAGAAATTCTTTTTATTTTGGGGCAAAAATCAGAAATTTCCTTTATTTTGGGGCAAAATTTTAGAAATTTCTTTTATATTGTTACAGACTTGCAGAAATTTTTCTTATTTTGTGGCAAAAAGGCAGAAATTCCCCATATTTTGGTGCAAAAAGGCTGAAATTCCCCTTATTTTGAGGTAAAATCCTGAAATTCCCCATATTTTGGGGCAAAAAGGCAGAAATTCCCCTCATTTGGGGGCAAAAAGGCACAAATTTCCCTTATTTTCGGGCATAATTGCAGGAATTTCATTTATTTCAGGGCAAAAAGTCAGAAATTCCTTTTATTTTCGGGCAAAAACAGAAATTTCTTTTCTTTTGATACAAAATTGTAGAAATTTTCCTTATTTTGGAACAAAAAGGCAAAAATTACCCATATTTTGGGGAAAAAGGCAGAAATTCCCCTTATTTTGAGGTAAAAAGGCTGAAATTCCCGTTATTTTGGGGCAAAAAGGCAGAAATTCCCTTTACTTTGTGGCAAAAAGGCAGAAATTCCCGTTAATTGGGGCAGAAAAGCAGAAATTTTCCTTATTTAAGGGCAATAGGGCAGAAATTCCCCTTATTTTGTGGCAAAAAGGCAGAAATTCCCCTTATTTGAAGGTAAAATGCTGAAATTCCCCTTATTTTCGGGAAAAAGGCAGAAATACCTATTATTATGGGGCAAAAGTGCAGAAATTTCTCTTATTTTGGGGCAAAAAGGCAGAAATTTCTTTTATTTTGGTACAAAATTGCAGAAATTTTCTTTATTTTGGGGCAAAATTGCAGAAATTTCCCTTTTTTTGGGGCAAAATTGCAGAAATTTCACTTATTTCAGGGAAAAGTGCAGAAATTTCTCTTATTTTGGGGCAAAAAGGCAGAAATTTCTTTTATTTTGGTACAAAATTGCAGAAATTTTCTTTATTTTGGGGCAAAAATGAAGAAAATCCCCATATTTTGGGGCAAAAAGGCAGAGATTTGCCTTATTATGAGGTAAAATGCTGAAATTCCCCTTATTTTGGGGCAAAAATACAGAAATTCCCTTCATTTTGTGGCAAAAAGGCAGAAATTTCCCTTATTTTGGGGAAAAATTGCAGAAATTTCACTTATTTCAGGGCAAAATTCAAAAATTCCTTTTATTTTGGGGCAAAAAGAAAGAAATTCCGTTCATTTTTAGGTAAAAAGGCAGAAATTTCACTTATTTTGAGGGAAGAAGGCAGAAATTCCTCTTATTTTGGGGCAAAAATGAAGAAATTTCTCTTTTTTGTGGCAAAAGGTATACATTCCCCTTATTTTCGGGCAAAAAAGCAGAAATTCCCCCTATTTTGGAGCAGAATTGAAGAAAATCCCCTAATTGTGGGACAAAAAGGCAGAAATTCCCTATATGTTGGGGCAAATAGACAGAAATTCTCCTTATTTTGGGGCAAAACTCAGAAATTCCACTTATTTTGGGGCAAAATTCCAGAAATTTCCCTTATTTTGGGGCAAAATTGCAGAAATTTTACTTATTTTGGGGCACAATTGCAGAAATTTCACTTATTTCAGGTAAAAATGGCAGAAATTTTTCTTATTTTGGGGCAAAAAGGCAGAAATTCCTAATATTTTGTGGCAAAAATGCAGAAATTCCCCTTATTTTGAGGTAAAAAGGCTGAAATTCCCCTTATTTGGGGGCAAAAAGGCAGAAATTTCCCTTATTTTGGGGCAAAATTGCAAACATTTCACTTATTTCAGGGTATTAAGTCAGAAATTTTCCTTATTTTGGGGCAAAAAACACAGAAATTCCCTTTGTTTTGGAAGGAAAATACAGAAATTCCACTTCTTTAGAGGCAAAAAGGCAGAAATTCCCCTTATTTTGAAGCAAAAATGAAGAAATTCCCCTCATTGTTGGGCAAAAAGGCAGAAATTCCCTATATGTTGGGGCAAAAAGACAGAAATTCTCCTTATTTTGGGACAAAACTCAGAAATTCCACTTATTTTGGGGCAAAATTGCAGGAATTTACCTTATTTTGAGGCAAAATTGCAGAAATTTCCCTTATTTGGGGCAAAATTGCAGAAATTTCACTTATTTTCAGGTAAAAAGGCTGAAATATCCTTTATTTTGGGGCAAAAAGGAAGAAATTCCCCTTATTTTGGGGCAAAATTGCAGAAATTTTCCTTATTTTGGGGCAAAAAGGCTGAAATTCTTATTTTGAGGTAAAATGCTGAAATTCCCCATATTTTGGGGCAAAAGGCAAAACTTCTTCTTATTTTGGGGCAAAGAGGCACAAATTTCTCTTATTTTCGGGCAAAATTGCAGAAATTTCATTTATTTCAGGGCAAAAAGTCAGAAATTCCTTTTATTTTGGGGCAAAGAGCAGAAATTTCTTTTATTATGGTACAAAATTGAAGAAATTTATCTTATTTTGAAACAAAAAGGCAGAAAATTCCCCTTATTTTGAGGCAAAAGGCAGAAATTATTCTCAATTTGAGGTAAAATGCAGAAATTCCCTTTATTTTGGGGCTAAAAGGCAGAAATTCCCTGTATTTTGAAGCAAAATTGCAGAAATTCTCTTAATTTTCGGGCAAAAAGGCAGAAATTCTCCTTATTTTGGGGCAAAAAGACAGAAAATCTCCTTTTTCGGGAGCAAACAGTCAGAAATTCCCCTTATTTTGGGGCAAAATTGCAGAAATTTCCGTTACATTGGGGCAAAATTGCAGAAATTTTCTTTATTTTGGGGCAAAATTACAGAAATTTCCCTTATTTTGGGGCAAAATTGCAGAAATTTCACTTATTTCAGGGAAAAGTGCAGAAATTTCTCTTATTTTGGGGCAAAAAGGCAGAAATTTCTTTTATTTTGGTACAAAATTGCAGAAATTTTCTTTATTTTGGGGCAAAAATGAAGAAAATCCCCATATTTTGGGGCAAAAAGGCAGAGATTTGCCTTATTATGAGGTAAAATGCTGAAATTCCCCTTATTTTGGGGCAAAAATACAGAAATTCCCTTCATTTTGTGGCAAAAAGGCAGAAATTTCCCTTATTTTGGGGAAAAATTGCAGAAATTTCACTTATTTCAGGGCAAAATTCAAAAATTCCTTTTATTTTGGGGCAAAAAGAAAGAAATTCCGTTCATTTTTAGGTAAAAAGGCAGAAATTTCACTTATTTTGAGGGAAGAAGGCAGAAATTCCTCTTATTTTGGGGCAAAAATGAAGAAATTTCTCTTTTTTGTGGCAAAAGGTATACATTCCCCTTATTTTCGGGCAAAAAAGCAGAAATTCCCCCTATTTTGGAGCAGAATTGAAGAAAATCCCCTAATTGTGGGACAAAAAGGCAGAAATTCCCTATATGTTGGGGCAAATAGACAGAAATTCTCCTTATTTTGGGGCAAAACTCAGAAATTCCACTTATTTTGGGGCAAAATTCCAGAAATTTCCCTTATTTTGGGGCAAAATTGCAGAAATTTTACTTATTTTGGGGCACAATTGCAGAAATTTCACTTATTTCAGGTAAAAATGGCAGAAATTTTTCTTATTTTGGGGCAAAAAGGCAGAAATTCCTAATATTTTGTGGCAAAAATGCAGAAATTCCCCTTATTTTGAGGTAAAAAGGCTGAAATTCCCCTTATTTGGGGGCAAAAAGGCAGAAATTTCCCTTATTTTGGGGCAAAATTGCAAACATTTCACTTATTTCAGGGTATTAAGTCAGAAATTTTCCTTATTTTGGGGCAAAAAACACAGAAATTCCCTTTGTTTTGGAAGGAAAATACAGAAATTCCACTTCTTTAGAGGCAAAAAGGCAGAAATTCCCCTTATTTTGAAGCAAAAATGAAGAAATTCCCCTCATTGTTGGGCAAAAAGGCAGAAATTCCCTATATGTTGGGGCAAAAAGACAGAAATTCTCCTTATTTTGGGACAAAACTCAGAAATTCCACTTATTTTGGGGCAAAATTGCAGGAATTTACCTTATTTTGAGGCAAAATTGCAGAAATTTCCCTTATTTGGGGCAAAATTGCAGAAATTTCACTTATTTTCAGGTAAAAAGGCTGAAATATCCTTTATTTTGGGGCAAAAAGGAAGAAATTCCCCTTATTTTGGGGCAAAATTGCAGAAATTTTCCTTATTTTGGGGCAAAAAGGCTGAAATTCTTATTTTGAGGTAAAATGCTGAAATTCCCAATATTTTGGGGCAAAAGGCAAAACTTCTTCTTATTTTGGGGCAAAGAGGCACAAATTTCTCTTATTTTCGGGCAAAATTGCAGAAATTTCATTTATTTCAGGGCAAAAAGTCAGAAATTCCTTTTATTTTAGGGCAAAGAGCAGAAATTTCTTTTATTATGGTACAAAATTGAAGAAATTTATCTTATTTTGAAAAAAAAAGGCAGAAAATTCCCCTTATTTTGAGGCAAAAGGCAGAAATTATTCTCAATTTGAGGTAAAATGCAGAAATTCCCTTTATTTTGGGGCTAAAAGGCAGAAATTCCCTGCATTTTGAAGCAAAATTGCAGAAATTCTCTTAATTTTCGGGCAAAAAGGCAGAAATTCTCCTTATTTTGGGGCAAAAAGACAGAAAATCTCCTTTTTCGGGAGCAAACAGTCAGAAATTCCCCTTATTTTGGGGCAAAATTGCAGAAATTTCCTTTACATTGGGGCAAAATTGCAGAAATTTCCTTTATTTTGGGGCAAAATTGCAGAAATTTCAAGTATTTGAGAAAAAAAAGGCAGAAATTTTTTTGGGGGGGCAAAAAGGCAGAAATTTTTTTTTATTTTGGTACAAAATTGCAGAAATTTTTCTTATTTTGGGGCAAAAAGTCAGAAATTCCCCATATTTTGGGGCAAAAAGGCAGAAATTCCCCTTATTTTGAGGTAATAAGGCTGAAATTCCCCTTATTTTGGGGCAAAAAGGCAGAAATTTCGTTTATTTTGGGGAAAAGGCAGAAATTGCACTTATTTTGAGTCAAAAAGGTAGAAAATCCCCTTATTTTGGGGCAAAAATGAAGAAATTTGCTTTTTTATGGCAAAAAGGTATACATTCCCTTTATTTTCGGGCAAAAAGGCAGAAATTCTTTGTATTTTGGAGCAAAATTGCAGAAATTCCCCTAATTTTTGGGCAAAAAGCAGAAATTTTCCTTATTTTGGGGTAAAACTGCAGAAATTTCACTTATTTTGCGGCAAAATGTCAGAAATTCCCCCTTAGTTTTGGCAAAAATGCAGAAAATCCCCTTATTTTAGGGCAAAATTGTAGAAATTTTCCTTATTTGGGGACAAAAACAGAAATTCCCCTTATTTTGGGGCAAAATTGCAGAAATTTCCCTTATTATGGGGAAAAATTGCAGAAATTTCCCTTATTTTAGGGCAAAATTGCAGAAATTTCACTTATTTCAGAGAAAAAAAGCAAAAATTTTTCTTATTTTGGGGCAAAAATGCAGAAATTCCCATTATTTTGGGGTAAAATTGTAGAAATTTTACATATTTCAGGGCAAAACGGCAGAAATTCCCCTTATTTTGGGGCAAAAAGGCAGAAATTTCCCTTATTTTCGGATAAAATTGCAGAAATTTCCCTTATTTGGGGGCAAAAATGCAGAAAATCCACTTAAATTCGGGTAAAAAGGCAGAAATTTCTCGTATTTTGGAGCAAAATTGCAGAAACTCCCCTAATTTTGGGGCTAAAAGGCAGAATTTCCCTTTATTTTGTGGCAAAAATAGAGAAATTCTTTTTATTTTGGGGCAAAAATCAGAAATGTCCTTTATTTTGGGGCAAAATTTTAGAAATTTCTTTTATATTGTTTCAGACTTGCAGAAATTTTTCTTATTTTGTGGCAAAAAGGCAGAAATTCCCCATATTTTGGTGCAAAAAGGCTGAAATTCCCCTTATTTTGAGGTAAAATCCTGAAATTCCCCATATTTTGGGGCAAAAAGGCAGAAATTCCCCTCATTTGGGGGCAAAAAGGCACAAATTTCCCTTATTTTCGGGCATAATTGCAGGAATTTCATTTATTTCAGGGCAAAAAGTCAGAAATTCCTTTTATTTTCGGGCAAAAACAGAAATTTCTTTTCTTTTGATACAAAATTGTAGAAATTTTCCTTATTTTGGAACAAAAAGGCAAAAATTACCCATATTTTGGGGAAAAAGGCAGAAATTCCCCTTATTTTGAGGTAAAAAGGCTGAAATTCCCGTTATTTTGGGGCAAAAAGGCAGAAATTCCCTTTACTTTGTGGCAAAAAGGCAGAAATTCCCGTTAATTGGGGCAGAAAAGCAGAAATTTTCCTTATTTAAGGGCAATAGGGCAGAAATTCCCCTTATTTTGTGGCAAAAAGGCAGAAATTCCCCTTATTTGAAGGTAAAATGCTGAAATTCCCCTTATTTTCGGGAAAAAGGCAGAAATTCCTATTATTTTGGGGCAAAAGTGCAGAAATTTCTCTTATTTTCGGGCAAAAAGGCAGAAATTTCTTTTATTTTGGTACAAAATTGCAGAAATTTTCTTTATTTTGGGGCAATATTGCAGAAATTTCCCTTATTTTGGGGCAAAATTGCAGAAATTTCACTTATTTCAGGGAAAAAGTGCAGAAATTTCTCTTATTTTGGGGCAAAAAGGCAGAAATTTCTTTTATTTTGGTACAAAATTGCAGAAATTTTCTTTATTTTGGGGCAAAAATGAAGAAAATCCCCATATTTTGGGGCAAAAAGGCAGAGATTTGCCTTATTATGAGGTAAAATGCTGAAATTCCCCTTATTTTGGGGCAAAAATACAGAAATTCCCTTCATTTTGTGGCAAAAAGGCAGAAATTTCCCTTATTTTGGGGAAAAATTGCAGAAATTTCACTTATTTCAGGGCAAAATTCAAAAATTCCTTTTATTTTGGGGCAAAAAGAAAGAAATTCCGTTCATTTTTAGGTAAAAAGGCAGAAATTTCACTTATTTTGAGGGAAGAAGGCAGAAATTCCTCTTATTTTGGGGCAAAAATGAAGAAATTTCCCTTTTTTGTGGCAAAAGGTATACATTCCCCTTATTTTCGGGCAAAAAAGCAGAAATTCCCCCTATTTTGGAGCAGAATTGAAGAAAATCCCCTAATTGTGGGACAAAAAGGCAGAAATTCCCTATATGTTGGGGCAAAAAGACAGAAATTCTCCTTATTTTGGGGCAAAACTCAGAAATTCCACAAAATTTGGGGCAAAATTCCAGAAATTTCCCTTATTTTGGGGCAAAATTGCAGAAATTTTACTTATTTTGGGGCACAATTGCAGAAATTTCACTTATTTCAGGTAAAAATGGCAGAAATTTTTCTTATTTTGGGGCAGAAAGGCAGAAATTCCTAATATTTTGTGGCAAATATGCAGAAATTCCCCTTATTTTGAGGTAAAAAGGCTGAAATTCCCCTTATTTGGGGGCAAAAAGGCAGAAATTTCCCTTATTTTGGGGCAAAATTACAAACATTTCACTTATTTCTGGGTAATAAGTCAGAAATTTTCCTTATTTTGGGGCAAAAAACACAGAAATTCCCTTTGTTTTGGAAGGAAAATACAGAAATTCCACTTCTTTAGAGGCAAAAAGGCAGAAATTCCCCTTATTTTGAAGCAAAAATGAAGAAATTCCCCTAATTGTTGGGCAAAAAGGCAGAAATTCCCTATATGTTGGGGCAAAAAGACAGAAATTCTCCTTATTTTGGGACAAAACTCAGAAATTCCACTTATTTTGGGGCAAAATTGCAGGAATTTACCATATTTTGAGGCAAAATTGCAGAAATTTCCCTTATTTGGGGCAAAATTGCAGAAATTTCACTTATTTTCAGGTAAAAAGGCTGAAATATCCTTTATTTTGGGGCAAAAAGGAAGAAATTCCCCTTATTTTGGGGCAAAATTGCAGAAATTTTCCTTATTTTGGGGCAAAAAGGCTGAAATTCTTATTTTGAGGTAAAATGCTGAAATTCCCCATATTTTGGGGCAAAAGGCAAAACTTCTTCTTATTTTGGGGCAAAGAGGCACAAATTTCCCTTATTTTCGGGCAAAATTGCAGAAATTTCATTTATTTCAGGGCAAAAAATCAGAAATTCCTTTTATTTTGGGGCAAAGAGCAGAAATTTCTTTTATTATGGTACAAAATTGAAGAAATTTATCTTATTTTGAAACAAAAAGGCAGAAAATTCCCCTTATTTTGAGGCAAAAGGCAGAAATTATTCTCAATTTGAGGTAAAATGCAGAAATTCCCTTTATTTTGGGGCTAAAAGGCAGAAATTCCCTGCATTTTGAAGCAAAATTGCAGAAATTCTCTTAATTTTCGGGCAAAAAGGCAGAAATTCTCCTTATTTTGGGGCAAAAAGACAGAAAATCTCCTTTTTCGGGAGCAAACAGTCAGAAATTCCCCTTATTTTGGGGCAAAATTGCAGAAATTTCCTTTACATTGGGGCAAAATTGCAGAATTTTCCCTTATTTTGGGGCAAAATTGCAGAAATTTCAGGTATTTGAGAAAAAAAAGGCAGAAATTTTTTTGGGGGGGCAAAAAGGCAGAAATTTTTTTTATTTTGGTACAAAATTGCAGAAATTTTTCTTATTTTGGGGCAAAAAGTCAGAAATTCCCCATATTTTGGGGCAAAAAGGCAGAAATTCCCCTTATTTTGAGGTAATAAGGCTGAAATTCCCCTTATTTTGGGGCAAAAAGGCAGAAATTTCGTTTATTTTGGGGAAAAGGCAGAAATTGCACTTATTTTGAGTCAAAAAGGTGGAAAATCCCCTTATTTTGGGGCAAAAATGAAGAAATTTGCTTTTTTATGGCAAAAAGATATACATTCCCTTTATTTTCGGGCAAAAAGGCAGAAATTCTTTGTATTTTGGAGCAAAATTGCAGAAATTCCCCTAATTTTTGGGCAAAAAGGCAGAAATTTTCCTTATTTTGGGGTAAAACTGCAGAAATTTCACTTATTTTGCGGCAAAATGTCAGAAATTCCCCTTATTTTTGGCAAAAAATGCAGAAAATCCCCTTATTTTAGGGCAAAATTGCAGAAATTTCCCTTATTTGGGGACAAAAACAGAAATTCCCCTTATTTTGGGGCAAAATTGCAGAAATTTCCCTTATTATGGGGAAAAATTGCAGAAATTTCCCTTATTTTAGGGCAAAATTGCAGAAATTTCACTTATTTCAGAGAAAAAAAGCAAAAATTTTTCTTATTTTGGGGCAAAAAGGCAGAAATTCCCATTATTTTGGGGCAAAAAGGCAGAAATTCACCTTATTTTGGGGTAAAATTGCAGAAATTTCACATATTTCAGGGCAAAACTGCAGAAATTCCCCTTATTTTGGGGCAAAAAGGCAGAAATTTCCCTTATTTTGGGATAAAATTGCAGAAATTTCCCTTATTTGGGGGCAAAAAGGCAGAAAATCCACTTAATTTCGGGTAAAAAGGCAGAAATTTCTCGTATTTTGGAGCAAAATTGCAGAAACTCCCCTAATTTTGGGGCTAAAAGGCAGAATTTCCCTTTATTTTGTGGCAAAAATAGAGAAATTCTTTTTATTTTGGGGCAAAAATCAGAAATTTCCTTTATTTTGGGGCAAAATTTTAGAAATTTCTTTTATATTGTTACAGACTTGCAGAAATTTTTCTTATTTTGTGGCAAAAAGGCAGAAATTCCCCATATTTTGGTGCAAAAAGGCTGAAATTCCCCTTATTTTGAGGTAAAATCCTGAAATTCCCCATATTTTGGGGCAAAAAGGCAGAAATTCCCCTCATTTGGGGGCAAAAAGGCACAAATTTCCCTTATTTTCAGGCATAATTGCAGGAATTTCATTTATTTCAGGGCAAAAAGTCAGAAATTCCTTTTATTTTCGGGCAAAAACAGAAATTTCTTTTCTTTTGATACAAAATTGTAGAAATTTTCCTTATTTTGGAACAAAAAGGCAAAAGTTACCCATATTTTGGGGAAAAAGGCAGAAATTCCTTTTATTTTGAGGTAAAAAGGCTGAAATTCCCGTTATTTTGGGGCATAAAGGCAGAAATTCCCTTTACTTTCTGGCAAAAGGGCAGAAATTCCCGTTAATTGGGGCAGAAAAGCAGAAATTTTCCTTATTTAAGGGCAATAGGGCAGAAATTCCCCTTATTTTGTGGCAAAAAGGCAGAAATTCCCCTTATTTGAAGGTAAAATGCTGAAATTCCCCTTATTTTCGGCAAAAAGGCAGAAATTCCTATTATTTTGGGGCAAAATTGCAGAAATTTCAATTATTTCTGGGCAAAAAGTCAGATATTTGCCTTATTTTGGGGCAAAAAGCAGAAATTCCCTTAATTTTGGGGCCAAAAACAGAAATTCCCCTTATTTTGGGGTAAAATTGCAGAAATTTCAAATATTTCTGGGCAAAAAGGCAGAAATTCCACTTTATTACGGACAATAACGCAGAAATTCCCCGTATTTTAAAGCTAAATTTCAGAAATTCCCCTTATATTGGTGCAAAAATGGAGAAATTCCCTTTATTTTTGTGCAATAAGGCAGATTTCCCCGTATTTTGAAGCAAAATTGCACATATTTCCCTAATTTTGAAGGAAAATGCAGAAATTCACATTATTTTGGAACAAAAAGAAAGAAATTCTCCTTATTTCAGGGCAAAAAGTCAGAAATTCCCCTTATTTTGGGGTAAAATTGCAGAAATTTTCTTTATTTTGGGGCAAAATTGCAGAAATTTCCCTTATTTTGGGGCAAAATTGCAGAAATTTCACTTATTTCAGGGAAAAAGTGCAGAAATTTCTCTTATTTTGGGGCAAAAAGGCAGAAATTTCTTTTATTTTGGTACAAAATTGCAGAAATTTTCTTTATTTTGGGGCAAAATTGCAGAAATTTCCCTTATTTTGGGGCAAAATTGCAGAAATTTCACTTATTTCAGGGAAAAAGTGCAGAAATTTCTCTTATTTTGGGGCAAAAAGGCAGAAATTTCTTTTATTTTGGTACAAAATTGCAGAAATTTTCTTTATTTTGGGGCAAAAATGAAGAAATTCCCCATATTTTGGGGCAAAAAGGCAGAGATTCGCCTTATTATGAGGTAAAATGCTGAAATTCCCCTTATTTTGGGGCAAAAATACAGAAATTCCCTTTATTTTGTGGCAAAAAGGCAGAAATTTCCCTTATTTTGGGGCAAAATTGCAGAAATTTCACTTATTTCAGGGCAAAATTCAAAAGTTCCTTTTATTTTTGGGCAAAAAGTCCGAAATTTTGTTTATTTTTGGGTAAAAAGGCAGAAATTTCACTTATTGTGAGGTAAGAAGGCAGAAATTCCTCTTATTTTGGGGCAAAAATGAAGAAATTTCCCTTTTTTGTGGCAAAAGGTATATATTCTCCTTATTTTCGGGCAAAAAAGCAGAAATATCCCGTTTTGGAGCACAATTGCAGAAAATCCCCTAATTGTGGGGCAAAAAGGCAGAAATTCCCTATATGTTGGGGCAAAAAGACAGAAATTCTCCTTATTTTGGGGCAAAACTCAGAAATTCCACTTATTTTGGGGCAAAATTCCAGAAATTTCCCTTATTTTGGGGCAAAATTGCAGAAATTTGACTTATTTTGGGGCAAAATTGCAGAAATTTCACTTATTTCAGATAAAAAAAAGGCAGAAATTTTTCTTATTTTGGGGCAAAAAGGCAGAAATTCCTAATATTTTGTGGCAAAAATACAGAAATTCCCCTTATTTTGAGGTAAAAAGGCTGAAATTCCCCTTATTTTGGGGCAAAAATACAGAAATTCCCTTTATTTTGTGGCAAAAAGGCAGAAATTTCCCTTATTTTGGGGCAAAATTGCAGAAATTTCACTTATTTCAGGGCAAAATTCAAAAATTCCTTTTATTTTGGGGCAAAAAGACAGAAATTCCGTTCATTTTTAGGTAAAAAGGCAGAAATTTCACTTATTTTGAGGGAAGAAGGCAGAAATTCCTCTTATTTTGGGGCAAAAATGAAGAAATTTCTCTTTTTTGTGGCAAAAGGTATACATTCCCCTTATTTTCGGGCAAAAAAGCAGAAATTCCCCCTATTTTGGGGCAGAATTGAAGAAAATCCCCTAATTGTGGGGCAAAAAGGCAGAAATTCCCTATATGTTGGGGCAAAAAGACAGAAATTCTCCTTATTTTGGGGCAAAACTCAGAAATTCCACTTATTTTGGGGCAAAATTCCAGAAATTTCCCTTATTTTGGGGCAAAATTGCAGAAATTTCACTTATTTCAGTTAAAAATGGCAGAAATTTTTCTTATTTTGGGGCAAAAAGGCAGAAATTCCTAATATTTTGTGGCAAAAATGCAGAAATTCCCCTTATTTTGAGGTAAAAAGGCTGAAATTCCCCTTATTTGGGGGCAAAAAGGCAGAAATTTCCCTTATTTTGGGGCAAAATTGCAAACATTTCACTTATTTCAGGGTAATAAGTCAGAAATTTTCCTTATTTTGGGGCAAAAAACACAGAAATTCCCTTTGTTTTGAAAGGAAAATACAGAAATTCCACTTCTTTAGAGGCAAAAAGGCAGAAATTCCCCTTATTTTGAAGCAAAAATGAAGAAATTCCCCTAATTGTTGGGCAAAAAGGCAGAAATTCCCTATATGTTGGGGCAAAAAGACAGAAATTCTCCTTATTTTGGGACAAAACTCAGAAATTCCACTTATTTTGGGGCAAAATTGCAGGAATTTACCTTATTTTGAGGCAAAAAGGCAGAAATTCCACTTTATTTCGGACAATAACGCAGAAATTCCTTGTATTTTTAAGCTAAATTTCAGAAATTCCCCTTTATATTGGTGCAAAAATGGAGAAATTCCCTTTATTTTTGTGCAATAAGGCAGATTTCCCTGTATTTTGAAGCAAAATTGCACATATTTCCCTAATTTTGAAGGAAAATGCAGAAATTCACATTATTTTGGAACAAAAAGACAGAAATTCTCCTTATTTCAGGGCAAAAAGTCAGAAATTCCCCTTATTATGGGGTAAAATTGCAGAAATTTTCTTTATTTTGGGGCAAAATTGCAGACATTTCTGTTATTTTGGGGCAAAATTGCAGAAATTTCACTTATTTCAGGGAAAAAGTGCAGAAATTTCTATTATTTTGGGGCAAAAAGGCAGAAATTTCAATTATTTTGGTACAAATTTGCAGAAAATTTTTTTATTTTGGGACAAAAATGAAGAAATTCCCCATATTTTGGGGCAAAAAGGCAGAGATTTGCCTTATTATGAGGTAAAATGCTGAAATACCCCTTATTTTGGGGCAAAAGTACAGAAATTCCCTTTATTTTGTGGCAAAAAGGCAGAAATTTCCCTTATTTTGGGGCAAAATTGCAGAAATTTCACTTATTTCAGGGCAAAATTCAAAAATTCCTTTTATTTTGGGGCAAAAAGACAGATATTCCGTTCATTTTTAGGTAAAAAGGCAGAAATTTCACTTATTTTGAGGGAAGAAGGCAGAAATTCCTCTTATTTTGGGGCAAAAATGAAGAAATTTCTCTTTTTTGTGGCAAAAGGTATACATTCCCCTTATTTTCGGGCAAAAAAGCAGAAATTCCCCTTATTTTGGAGCAGAATTGAAGAAAATCCCCTAATTGTGGGGCAAAAAAGGCAGAAATTCCCTATATGTGGGGCAAAAAGACAGAAATTCTCCTTATTTTGGGTCAAAACTCAGAAATTCCACTTATTTTGGGGCAAAATTCCAGAAATTTCCCTTATTTTGGGGCAAAATTGCAGAAATTTTACTTATTTTGGGGCACAATTGCAGAAATTTCACTTATTTCAGGTAAAAATGGCAGAAATTTTTCTTATTTTGGGGCAAAAAGGCAGAAATTCCTAATATTTTGTGGCAAAAATGCAGAAATTCCCCTTATTTTGAGGTAAAAAGGCTGAAATTCCCCTTATTTGGGGGCAAAAAGGCAGAAATTTCCCTTATTTTGGGGCAAAATTGCAAACATTTCACTTATTTCAGGGTAATAAGTCAGAAATTTTCCTTATTTTGGGGCAAAAAACACAGAAATTCCCTTTGTTTTGGAAGGAAAATACAGAAATTCCACTTCTTTAGAGGCAAAAAAGCAGAAATTCCCCTTATTTTGAAGCAAAAATGAAGAAATTCCCCTCATTGTTGGGCAAAAAGGCAGAAATTCTTTATATGTTGGGGCAAAAAGACAGAAATTCTCCTTATTTTGGGACAAAACTCAGAAATTCCACTTATTTTGGGGCAAAATTGCAGGAATTTACCTTATTTTGAGGCAAAATTGCAGAAATTTTCCTTATTTGGGGCAAAATTGCAGAAATTTCACTTATTTTCAGGTAAAAAGGCTGAAATATCCTTTATTTTGGGGCAAAAAGGAAGAAATTCCCCTTATTTTGGGGCAAAATTGCAGAAATTTTCCTTATTTTGGGGCAAAAAGGCTGAAATTCTTATTTTGAGGTAAAATGCTGAAATTCCCCATATTTTGGGGCAAAAGGCAAAACTTCTTTTTATTTTGGGGCAAAGAGGCACAAATTTCCCTTATTTTCGGGCAAAATTGCAGAAATTTCATTTATTTCAGGGCAAAAAGTCAGAAATTCCTTTTATTTTGGGGCAAAGAGCAGAAATTTCTTTTATTATGGTACAAAATTGAAGAAATTTATCTTATTTTGAAACAAAAAGGCAGAAAATTCCCCTTATTTTGAGGCAAAAGGCAGAAATTATTCTCAATTTGAGGTAAAATCCTAAAATTCCCCATATTTTGGGGCAAAAAGGCAGAAATTCCCCTCATTTGGGGGCAAAAAGGCACAAATTTCCCTTATTTTCGGGCATAATTGCAGGAATTTCATTTATTTCAGGGCAAAAAGTCAGAAATTCCTTTTATTTTCGGGCAAAAACAGAAATTTCTTTTATTTTGATACAAAATTGTAGAAATTTTCCTTATTTTGGAACAAAAAGGCAAAAATTACCCATATTTTGGGGAAAAAGGCAGAAATTCCTTTTATTTTGAGGTAAAAAGGCTGAAATTCCCGTTATTTTGGGGCATAAAGGCAGAAATTCCCTTTACTTTCTGGCAAAAGGGCAGAAATTCCCGTTAATTGGGGCAGAAAAGCAGAAATTTTCCTTATTTAAGGGCAATAGGGCAGAAATTCCCCTTATTTTGTGGCAAAAAGGCAGAAATTCCCCTTATTTGAAGGTAAAATGCTGAAATTCCCCTTATTTTCGGCAAAAAGGCAGAAATTCCTATTATTTTGGGGCAAAATTGCAGAAATTTCAATTATTTCTGGGCAAAAAGTCAGATATTTGCCTTATTTTGGGGCAAAAAGCAGAAATTCCCTTAATTTTGGGGCCAAAAACAGAAATTCCCCTTATTTTGGGGTAAAATTGCAGAAATTTCAAATATTTCAGGGCAAAAAGGCAGAAATTCCACTTTATTTCGGACAATAACGCAGAAATTCCCCGTATTTTAAAGCTAAATTTCAGAAATTCCCCTTATATTGGTGCAAAAATGGAGAAATTCCCTTTATTTTTGTGCAATAAGGCAGATTTCCCCGTATTTTGAAGCAAAATTGCACATATTTCCCTAATTTTGAAGGAAAATGCAGAAATTCACATTATTTTGGAACAAAAAGACAGAAATTCTCCTTATTTCAGGGCAAAAAGTCAGAAATTCCCCTTATTTTGGGGTAAAATTGCAGAAATTTTCTTTATTTTGGGGCAAAATTGCAGAAATTTCCCTTATTTTGGGGCAAAATTGCAGAAATTTCACTTATTTCAGGGAAAAAGTGCAGAAATTTCTCTTATTTTGGGGCAAAAAGGCAGAAATTTCTTTTATTTTGGTACAAAATTGCAGAAATTTTCTTTATTTTGGGGCAAAATTGCAGAAATTTCCCTTATTTTGGGGCAAAATTGCAGAAATTTCACTTATTTCAGGGAAAAAGTGCAGAAATTTCTCTTATTTTGGGGCAAAAAGGCAGAAATTTCTTTTATTTTGGTACAAAATTGCAGAAATTTTCTTTATTTTGGGGCAAAAATGAAGAAATTCCCCATATTTTGGGGCAAAAAGGCAGAGATTCGCCTTATTATGAGGTAAAATGCTGAAATTCCCCTTATTTTGGGGCAAAAATACAGAAATTCCCTTTATTTTGTGGCAAAAGGCAGAAATTTCCCTTATTTTGGGGCAAAATTGCAGAAATTTCACTTATTTCAGGGCAAAATTCAAAAGTTCCTTTTATTTTTGGGCAAAAAGTCCGAAATTTTGTTTATTTTTGGGTAAAAAGGCAGAAATTTCACTTATTGTGAGGTAAGAAGGCAGAAATTCCTCTTATTTTGGGGCAAAAATGAAGAAATTTCCCTTTTTTGTGGCAAAAGGTATATATTCTCCTTATTTTCGGGCAAAAAAGCAGAAATATCCCGTTTTGGAGCACAATTGCAGAAAATCCCCTAATTGTGGGGCAAAAAGGCAGAAATTCCCTATATGTTGGGGCAAAAAGACAGAAATTCTCCTTATTTTGGGGCAAAACTCAGAAATTCCACTTATTTTGGGGCAAAATTCCAGAAATTTCCCTTATTTTGGGGCAAAATTGCAGAAATTTCACTAATTTTGGGGCAAAATTGCAGAAATTTCACTTATTTCAGATAAAAAAAAGGCAGAAATTTTTCTTATTTTGGGGCAAAAAGGCAGAAATTCCTAATATTTTGTGGCAAAAATGCAGAAATTCCCCTTATTTTGAGGTAAAAAGGCTGAAATTCCCCTTATTTTGGGGCAAAAATACAGAAATTCCCTTTATTTTGTGGCAAAAAGGCAGAAATTTCCCTATTTTGGGGCAAAATTGCAGAAATTTCACTTATTTCAGGGCAAAATTCAAAAATTCCTTTTATTTTGGGGCAAAAAGACAGAAATTCCGTTCATTTTTAGGTAAAAAGGCAGAAATTTCACTTATTTTGAGGGAAGAAGGCAGAAATTCCTCTTATTTTGGGGCAAAAATGAAGAAATTTCTCTTTTTTGTGGCAAAAGGTATACATTCCCCTTATTTTCGGGCAAAAAAGCAGAAATTCCCCCTATTTTGGGGCAGAATTGAAGAAAATCCCCTAATTGTGGGGCAAAAAGGCAGAAATTCCCTATATGTTGGGGCAAAAAGACAGAAATTCTCCTTATTTTGGGGCAAAACTCAGAAATTCCACTTATTTTGGGGCAAAATTCCAGAAATTTCCCTTATTTTGGGGCAAAATTGCAGAAATTTTACTTATTTTGGGGCACAATTGCAGAAATTTCACTTATTTCAGGTAAAAATGGCAGAAATTTTTCTTATTTTGGGGCAAAAAGGCAGAAATTCCTAATATTTTGTGGCAAAAATGCAGAAATTCCCCTTATTTTGAGGTAAAAAGGCTGAAATTCCCCTTATTTGGGGGCAAAAAGGCAGAAATTTCCCTTATTTTGGGGCAAAATTGCAAACATTTCACTTATTTCAGGCTAATAAGTCAGAAATTTTCCTTATTTTGGGGCAAAAAACACAGAAATTCCCTTTGTTTTGGAAGGAAAATACAGAAATTCCACTTCTTTAGAGGCAAAAAGGCAGAAATTCCCCTTATTGTAAAGCAAAAATGAAGAAATTCCCCTAATTGTTGGGCAAAAAGGCAGAAATTCCCTATATGTTGGGGCAAAAAGACAGAAATTCTCCTTATTTTGGGACAAAACTCAGAAATTCCACTTATTTTGGGGCAAAATTGCAGGAATTTACCTTATTTTGAGGCAAAAAGGCAGAAATTCCACTTTATTTCGGACAATAACGCAGAAATTCCCCGTATTTTAAAGCTAAATTTCAGAAATTCCCCTTATATTGGTGCAAAAATGGAGAAATTCCCTTTATTTTTGTGCAATAAGGCAGATTTCCCCGTATTTTGAAGCAAAATTGCACATATTTCCCTAATTTTGAAGGAAAATGCAGAAATTCACATTATTTTGGAACAAAAAGACAGAAATTCTCCTTATTTCAGGGCAAAAAGTCAGAAATTCCCCTTATTATGGGGTAAAATTGCAGAAATTTTCTTTATTTTGGGGCAAAATTGCAGACATTTCTCTTATTTTGGGGCAAAATTGCAGAAATTTCACTTATTTCAGGGAAAAAGTGCAGAAATTTCTCTTATTTTGGGGCAAAAAGGCAGAAATTTCTTTTATTTTGGTACAAAATTGCAGAAATTTTCTTTATTTTGGAACAAAATTGCAGAAATTTCCCTTATTTTGGGGCAAAATTGCAGAAATTTCACTTATTTCAGGGAAAAAGTGCAGAAATTTCTCTTATTTTGGGGCAAAAAGGCAGAAATTTCTTTTATTTTGGTACAAAATTGCAGAAATTTTTTTTATTTTGGGGCAAAAATGAAGAAATTCCCCATATTTTGGGGGAAAAAGGCAGAGATTTGCCTTATTATGAGGTAAAATGCTGAAATTCCCCTTATTTTGGGGCAAAAATACAGAAATTCCCTTTATTTTGTGGCAAAAAGGCAGAAATTTCCCTTATTTTGGGGCAAAATTGCAGAAATTTCACTTATTTCAGGGCAAAATTCAAAAATTCCTTTTATTTTGGGGCAAAAAGACAGAAATTCCGTTCATTTTTAGGTAAAAAGGCAGAAATTTCACTTATTTTGAGGGAAGAAGGCAGAAATTCCTCTTATTTTGGGGCAAAAATGAAGAAAGTTCTCTTTTTTGTGGCAAAAGGTATACATTCCCCTTATTTTCGGGCAAAAAAGCAGAAATTCCCCTTATTTTGGAGCAGAATTGAAGAAAATCCCCTAATTGTGGGGCAAAAAGGCAGAAATTCCCTATATGTGGGGCAAAAAGACAGAAATTCTCATTATTTTGGGGCAAAACTCAGAAATTCCACTTATTTTGGGGCAAAATTCCAGAAATTTCCCTTATTTTGGGGCAAAATTGCAGAAATTTTACTTATTTTGGGGCACAATTGCAGAAATTTCACTTATTTCAGGTAAAAATGGCAGAAATTTTTCTTATTTTGGGGCAAAAAGGCAGAAATTCCTAATATTTTGTGGCAAAAATGCAGAAATTCCCCTTATTTTGAGGTAAAAAGGCTGAAATTCCCCTTATTTGGGGGCAAAAAGGCAGAAATTTCCCTTATTTTGGGGCAAAATTGCAAACATTTCACTTATTTCAGGGTAATAAGTCAGAAATTTTCCTTATTTTGGGGCAAAAAACACAGAAATTCCCTTTGTTTTGGAAGGAAAATACAGAAATTCCACTTCTTTAGAGGCAAAAAAGCAGAAATTCCCCTTATTTTGAAGCAAAAATGAAGAAATTCCCCTCATTGTTGGGCAAAAAGGCAGAAATTCTTTATATGTTGGGGCAAAAAGACAGAAATTCTCCTTATTTTGGGACAAAACTCAGAAATTCCACTTATTTTGGGGCAAAATTGCAGGAATTTACCTTATTTTGAGGCAAAATTGCAGAAATTTTCCTTATTTGGGGCAAAATTGCAGAAATTTCACTTATTTTCAGGTAAAAAGGCTGAAATATCCTTTATTTTGGGGCAAAAAGGAAGAAATTCCCCTTATTTTGGGGCAAAATTGCAGAAATTTTCCTTATTTTGGGGCAAAAAGGCTGAAATTCTTATTTTGAGGTAAAATGCTGAAATTCCCCATATTTTGGGGCAAAAGGCAAAACTTCTTTTTATTTTGGGGCAAAGAGGCACAAATTTCCCTTATTTTCGGGCAAAATTGCAGAAATTTCATTTATTTCAGGGCAAAAAGTCAGAAATTCCTTTTATTTTGGGGCAAAGAGCAGAAATTTCTTTTATTATGGTACAAAATTGAAGAAATTTATCTTATTTTGAAACAAAAAGGCAGAAAATTCCCCTTATTTTGAGGCAAAAGCCAGAAATTATTCTCAATTTGAGGTAAAATCCTGAAATTCCCCATATTTTGGGGCAAAAAGGCAGAAATTCCCCTCATTTGGGGGCAAAAAGGCACAAATTTCCCTTATTTTCGGGCATAATTGCAGGAATTTCATTTATTTCAGGGCAAAAAGTCAGAAATTCCTTTTATTTTCGGGCAAAAACAGAAATTTCTTTTATTTTGATACAAAATTGTAGAAATTTTCCTTATTTTGGAACAAAAAGGCAAAAATTACCCATATTTTGGGGAAAAAGGCAGAAATTCCTTTTATTTTGAGGTAAAAAGGCTGAAATTCCCGTTATTTTGGGGCATAAAGGCAGAAATTCCCTTTACTTTCTGGCAAAAGGGCAGAAATTCCCGTTAATTGGGGCAGAAAAGCAGAAATTTTCCTTATTTAAGGGCAATAGGGCAGAAATTCCCCTTATTTTGTGGCAAAAAGGCAGAAATTCCCCTTATTTGAAGGTAAAATGCTGAAATTCCCCTTATTTTCGGCAAAAAGGCAGAAATTCCTATTATTTTGGGGCAAAATTGCAGAAATTTCAATTATTTCTGGGCAAAAAGTCAGATATTTGCCTTATTTTGGGGCAAAAAGCACAAATTCCCTTAATTTTGGGGCCAAAAACAGAAATTCCCCTTATTTTGGGGTAAAATTGCAGAAATTTCAAATATTTCAGGGCAAAAAGGCAGAAATTCCACTTTATTTCGGACAATAACGCAGAAATTCCCCGTATTTTAAAGCTAAATTTCAGAAATTCCCCTTATATTGGTGCAAAAATGGAGAAATTCCCTTTATTTTTGTGCAATAAGGCAGATTTCCCCGTATTTTGAAGCAAAATTGCACATATTTCCCTAATTTTGAAGGAAAATGCAGAAATTCACATTATTTTGGAACAAAAAGACAGAAATTCTCCTTATTTCAGGGCAAAAAGTCAGAAATTCCCCTTATTTTGGGGTAAAATTGCAGAAATTTTCTTTATTTTGGGGCAAAATTGCAGAAATTTCCCTTATTTTGGGGCAAAATTGCAGAAATTTCACTTATTTCAGGGAAAAAGTGCAGAAATTTCTCTTATTTTGGGGCAAAAAGGCAGAAATTTCTTTTATTTTGGTACAAAATTGCAGAAATTTTCTTTATTTTGGGGCAAAATTGCAGAAATTTCCCTTATTTTGGGGCAAAATTGCAGAAATTTCACTTATTTCAGGAAAAAAGTGCAGAAATTTCTCTTATTTTGGGGCAAAAAGGCAGAAATTTCTTTTATTTTGGTACAAAATTGCAGAAATTTTCTTTATTTTGGGGCAAAAATGAAGAAATTCCCCATATTTTGGGGCAAAAAGGCAGAGATTCGCCTTATTATGAGGTAAAATGCTGAAATTCCCCTTATTTTGGGGCAAAAATACAGAAATTCCCTTTATTTTGTGGCAAAAAGGCAGAAATTTCCCTTATTTTGGGGCAAAATTGCAGAAATTTCACTTATTTCAGGGCAAAATTCAAAAGTTCCTTTTATTTTTGGGCAAAAAGTCCGAAATTTTGTTTATTTTTGGGTAAAAAGGCAGAAATTTCACTTATTGTGAGGTAAGAAGGCAGAAATTCCTCTTATTTTGGGGCAAAAATGAAGAAATTTCCCTTTTTTGTGGCAAAAGGTATATATTCTCCTTATTTTCGGGCAAAAAAGCAGAAATATCCCGTATTTTGGAGCACAATTGCAGAAAATCCCCTAATTGTGGGGCAAAAAGGCAGAAATTCCCTATATGTTGGGGCAAAAAGACAGAAATTCTCCTTATTTTGGGGCAAAACTCAGAAATTCCACTTATTTTGGGGCAAAATTCCAGAAATTTCCCTTATTTTGGGGCAAAATTGCAGAAATTTCACTTATTTTGGGGCAAAATTGCAGAAATTTCACTTATTTCAGATAAAAAAAAGGCAGAAATTTTTCTTATTTTGGGGCAAAAAGGCAGAAATTCCTAATATTTTGTGGCAAAAATGCAGAAATTCCCCTTATTTTGAGGTAAAAAGGCTGAAATTCCCCTTATTTTGGGGCAAAAATACAGAAATTCCCTTTATTTTGTGGCAAAAAGGCAGAAATTTCCCTTATTTTGGGGCAAAATTGCAGAAATTTCACTTATTTCAGGGCAAAATTCAAAAATTCCTTTTATTTTGGGGCAAAAAGACAGAAATTCCGTTCATTTTTAGGTAAAAAGGCAGAAATTTCACTTATTTTGAGGGAAGAAGGCAGAAATTCCTCTTATTTTGGGGCAAAAATGAAGAAATTTCTCTTTTTTGTGGCAAAAGGTATACATTCCCCTTATTTTCGGGCAAAAAAGCAGAAATTCCCCCTATTTTGGGGCAGAATTGAAGAAAATCCCCTAATTGTGGGGCAAAAAGGCAGAAATTCCCTATATGTTGGGGCAAAAAGACAGAAATTCTCCTTATTTTGGGGCAAAACTCAGAAATTCCACTTATTTTGGGGCAAAATTCCAGAAATTTCCCTTATTTTGGGGCAAAATTGCAGAAATTTTACTTATTTTGGGGCACAATTGCAGAAATTTCACTTATTTCAGGTAAAAATGGCAGAAATTTTTCTTATTTTGGGGCAAAAAGGCAGAAATTCCTAATATTTTGTGGCAAAAATGCAGAAATTCCCCTTATTTTGAGGTAAAAAGGCTGAAATTCCCCTTATTTGGGGGCAAAAAGGCAGAAATTTCCCTTATTTTGGGGCAAAATTGCAAACATTTCACTTATTTCAGGCTAATAAGTCAGAAATTTTCCTTATTTTGGGGCAAAAAACACAGAAATTCCCTTTGTTTTGGAAGGAAAATACAGAAATTCCACTTCTTTAGAGGCAAAAAGGCAGAAATTCCCCTTATTGTGAAGCAAAAATGAAGAAATTCCCCTAATTGTTGGTAAAAAGGCAGAAATTCCCTATATGTTGGGGCAAAAAGACAGAAATTCTCCTTATTTTGGGACAAAACTCAGAAATTCCACTTATTTTGGGGCAAAATTGCAGGAATTTACCTTATTTTGAGGCAAAAAGGCAGAAATTCCACTTTATTTCGGACAATAACGCAGAAATTCCCCGTATTTTAAAGCTAAATTCCAGAAATTTCCCTTATATTGGTGCAAAAATGGAGAAATTCCCTTTATTTTTGTGCAATAAGGCAGATTTCCCCGTATTTTGAAGCAAAATTGCACATATTTCCCTAATTTTGAAGGAAAATGCAGAAATTCACATTATTTTGGAACAAAAAGACAGAAATTCTCCTTATTTCAGGGCAAAAAGTCAGAAATTCCCCTTATTATGGGGTAAAATTGCAGAAATTTTCTTTATTTTGGGGCAAAATTGCAGACATTTCTCTTATTTTGGGGCAAAATTGCAGAAATTTCACTTATTTCAGGGAAAAAGTGCAGAAATTTCTCTTATTTTGGGGCAAAAAGGCAGAAATTTCTTTTATTTTGGTACAAAATTGCAGAAATTTTCTTTATTTTGGGGCAAAATTGCAGAAATTTCCCTTATTTTGGGGCAAAATTGCAGAAATTTCACTTATTTCAGGGAAAAAGTGCAGAAATTTCTCTTATTTTGGGGCAAAAAGGCAGAAATTTCTTTTATTTTGGTACAAAATTGCAGAAATTTTTTTTATTTTGGGGCAAAAATGAAGAAATTCCCCATATTTTGGGGGAAAAAGGCAGAGATTTGCCTTATTATGAGGTAAAATGCTGAAATTCCCCTTATTTTGGGGCAAAAATACAGAAATTCCCTTTATTTTGTGGCAAAAAGGCAGAAATTTCCCTTATTTTGGGGCAAAATTGCAGAAATTTCACTTATTTCAGGGCAAAATTCAAAAATTCCTTTTATTTTGGGGCAAAAAGACAGAAATTCCGTTCATTTTTAGGTAAAAAGGCAGAAATTTCACTTATTTTGAGGGAAGAAGGCAGAAATTCCTCTTATTTTGGGGCAAAAATGAAGAAAGTTCTCTTTTTTGTGGCAAAAGGTATACATTCCCCTTATTTTCGGGCAAAAAAGCAGAAATTCCCCCTATTTTGGAGCAGAATTGAAGAAAATCCCCTAATTGTGGGGCAAAAAGGCAGAAATTCCCTTTATGTTGGGGCAAAAAGACAGAAATTCTCCTTATTTTGGGGCAAAACTCAGAAATTCCACTTATTTTGGGGCAAAATTCCAGAAATTTCCCTTATTTTGGGGCAAAATTGCAGAAATTTTACTTATTTTGGGGCACAATTGCAGAAATTTCACTTATTTCAGGTAAAAATGGCAGAAATTTTTCTTATTTTGGGGCAAAAAGGCAGAAATTCCTAATATTTTGTGGCAAAAATGCAGAAATTCCCCTTATTTTGAGGTAAAAAGGCTGAAATTCCCCTTATTTGGGGGCAAAAAGGCAGAAATTTCCCTTATTTTGGGGCAAAATTGCAAACATTTCACTTATTTCAGGGTAATAAGTCAGAAATTTTCCTTATTTTGGGGCAAAAAACACAGAAATTCCCTTTGTTTTGGAAGGAAAATACAGAAATTCCACTTCTTTAGAGGCAAAAAAGCAGAAATTCCCCTTATTTTGAAGCAAAAATGAAGAAATTCCCCTCATTGTTGGGCAAAAAGGCAGAAATTCTTTATATGTTGGGGCAAAAAGACAGAAATTCTCCTTATTTTGGGACAAAACTCAGAAATTCCACTTATTTTGGGGCAAAATTGCAGGAATTTACCTTATTTTGAGGCAAAATTGCAGAAATTTCCCTTATTTGGGGCAAAATTGCAGAAATTTCACTTATTTTCTGGTAAAAAGGCTGAAATATCCTTTATTTTGGGGCAAAAAGGAAGAAATTCCCCTTATTTTGGGGCAAAATTGCAGAAATTTTCCTTATTTTGGGGCAAAAAGGCTGAAATTCTTATTTTGAGGTAAAATGCTGAAATTCCCCATATTTTGGGGCAAAAGGCAAAACTTCTTCTTATTTTGGGGCAAAGAGGCACAAATTTCCCTTATTTTCGGGCAAAATTGCAGAAATTTCATTTATTTCAGGGCAAAAAGTCAGAAATTCCTTTTGTTTTGGGGCAAAGAGCAGAAATTTCTTTTATTATGGTACAAAATTGAAGAAATTTATCTTATTTTGAAACAAAAAGGCAGAAAATTCCCCTTATTTTGAGGCAAAAGGCAGAAATTATTCTCAATTTGAGGTAAAATGCAGAAATTCCCTTTATTTTGGGGCTAAAAGGCAGAAATTCCCTGTATTTTGAAGCAAAATTGCAGAAATTCTCATAATTTTCGGGCAAAAAGGCAGAAATTCTCCTTATTATGGGGCAAAAAGACAGAAAATCTCCTTTTTCGGAAGAAAACAGTCAGAAATTCCCCTTATTTTGGGGCAAAATTGCAGAAATTTCCTTTACATTGGGGCAAAATTGTAGAAATTTCCCTTATTTTGGGGCAAAATTGCAGAAATTTCACGTATTTCAGGGAAAAAAGGCAGAAATTTTTTTGGGGGGGCAAAAAGGCAGAAATTCCCTTTACTTTGGGGCAAAAAGGCAGAAATTCCCGTTAATTGGGGCAGAAAAGCAGAAATTTTCCTTATTTAAGGGCAATAGGGCAGAAATTCCCCTTATTTTGTGGCAAAAATTCAGAAATTCCTCTTATTTGAAGGTAAAATGCTGAAATTCCCCTTATTTTCGGCAAAAAGGCAGAAATTCCTATTATTTTGGGGCAAAATTGCAGAAATTTCAATTATTTCTGGGCAAAAAGTCAGATATTTGCCTTATTTTGGGGCAAAAAGCAGAAATTCCCTTAATTTTGGGGCCAAAAACAGAAATTCCCCTTATTTTGGGGTAAAATTGCAGAAATTTCAAATATTTCAGGGCAAAAAGGCAGAAATTCCACTTTATTTCGGACAATAACGCAGAAATTCCCCGTATTTTAAAGCTAAATTTCAGAAATTCCCCTTATATTGGTGCAAAAATGGAGAAATTCCCTTTATTTTTGTGCAATAAGGCAGATTTCCCCGTATTTTGAAGCAAAATTGCACATATTTCCCTAATTTTGAAGGAAAATGCAGAAATTCACATTATTTTGGAACAAAAAGACAGAAATTCTCCTTATTTCAGGGCAAAAAGTCAGAAATTCCCCTTATTATGGGGTAAAATTGCAGAAATTTTCTTTATTTTGGGGCAAAATTGCAGACATTTCTCTTATTTTGGGGCAAAATTGCAGAAATTTCACTTATTTCAGGGAAAAAGTGCAGAAATTTCTCTTATTTTGGGGCAAAAAGGCAGAAATTTCTTTTATTTTGGTACAAAATTGCAGAAATTTTCTTTATTTTGGGGCAAAATTGCAGAAATTTCCCTTATTTTGGGGCAAAATTGCAGAAATTTCACTTATTTCAGGGAAAAAGTGCAGAAATTTCTCTTATTTTGGGGAAAAAAGGCAGAAATTTCTTTTATTTTGGTACAAAATTGCAGAAATTTTTTTTATTTTGGGGCAAAAATGAAGAAATTCCCCATATTTTGGGGGAAAAAGGCAGAGATTTGCCTTATTATGAGGTAAAATGCTGAAATTCCCTTATTTTGGGGCAAAAATACAGAAATTCCCTTTATTTTGTGGCAAAAAGGCAGAAATTTCCCTTATTTTGGGGCAAAATTGCAGAAATTTCACTTATTTCAGGGCAAAATTCAAAAATTCCTTTTATTTTGGGGCACAAAGACAGAAATTCCGTTCATTTTTAGGTAAAAAGGCAGAAATTTCACTTATTTTGAGGGAAGAAGGCAGAAATTCCTCTTATTTTCGGGCAAAAATGAAGAAAGTTCTCTTTTTTGTGGCAAAAGGTATACATTCCCCTTATTTTCGGGCAGAAAAGCAGAAATTCCCCCTATTTTGGGGCAGAATTGAAGAAAATCCCCTAATTGTGGGGCAAAAAGGCAGAAATTCCCTATATGTTGGGGCAAAAAGACAGAAATTCTCCTTATTTTGGGGCAAAACTCAGAAATTCCACTTATTTTGGGGCAAAATTCCAGAAATTTCCCTTATTTTGGGGCAAAATTGCAGAAATTTTACTTATTTTGGGGCACAATTGCAGAAATTTCACTTATTTCAGGTAAAAATGGCAGAAATTTTTCTTATTTTGGGGCAAAAAGGCAGAAATTCCTAATATTTTGTGGCAAAAATGCAGAAATTCCCCTTATTTTGAGGTAAAAAGGCTGAAATTCCCCTTATTTGGGGGCAAAAAGGCAGAAATTTCCCTTATTTTGGGGCAAAATTGCAAACATTTCACATATTTCAGGCTAATAAGTCAGAAATTTTCCTTATTTTGGGGCAAAAAACACAGAAATTCCCTTTGTTTTGGAAGGAAAATACAGAAATTCCACTTCTTTAGAGGCAAAAAGGCAGAAATTCCCCTTATTTTGAAGCAAAAATGAAGAAATTCCCCTAATTGTTGGGCAAAAAGGCAGAAATTCCCTATATGTTGGGGCAAAAAGACAGAAATTCTCCTTATTTTGGGACAAAACTCAGAAATTCCACTTATTTTGGGGCAAAATTGCAGGAATTTACCTTATTTTGAGGCAAAATTGCAGAAATTTCCCTTATTTGGGGCAAAATTGCAGAAATTTCACTTATTTTCAGGTAAAAAGGCTGAAATATCCTTTATTTTGGGGCAAAAAGGAAGAAATTCCCCTTATTTTGGGGCAAAAATACAGAAATTCCCTTTATTTTGTGGCAAAAAGGCAGAAATTTCCCTTATTTTGGGGCAAAATTGCAGAAATTTCACTTATTTCAGGGCAAAATTCAAAAATTCCTTTTATTTTGGGGCAAAAAGACAGAAATTCCGTTCATTTTTAGGTAAAAAGGCAGAAATTTCACTTATTTTGAGGGAAGAAGGCAGAAATTCCTCTTATTTTGGGGCAAAAATGAAGAAATTTCTCTTTTTTGTGGCAAAAGGTATACATTCCCCTTATTTTCGGGCAAAAAAGCAGAAATTCCCCCTATTTTGGGGCAGAATTGAAGAAAATCCCCTAATTGTGGGGCAAAAAGGCAGAAATTCCCTATATGTTGGGGCAAAAAGACAGAAATTCTCCTTATTTTGGGGCAAAACTCAGAAATTCCACTTATTTTGGGGCAAAATTCCAGAAATTTCCCTTATTTTGGGGCAAAATTGCAGAAATTTTACTTATTTTGGGGCACAATTGCAGAAATTTCACTTATTTCAGGTAAAAATGGCAGAAATTTTTCTTATTTTGGGGCAAAAAGGCAGAAATTCCTAATATTTTGTGGCAAAAATGCAGAAATTCCCCTTATTTTGAGGTAAAAAGGCTGAAATTCCCCTTATTTGGGGGCAAAAAGGCAGAAATTTCCCTTATTTTGGGGCAAAATTGCAAACATTTCACTTATTTCAGGCTAATAAGTCAGAAATTTTCCTTATTTTGGGACAAAAAACACAGAAATTCCCTTTGTTTTGGAAGGAAAATACAGAAATTCCACTTCTTTAGAGGCAAAAAGGCAGAAATTCCCCTTATTTTGAAGCAAAAATGAAGAAATTCCCCTAATTGTTGGGCAAAAAGGCAGAAATTCCCTATATGTTGGGGCAAAAAGACAGAAATTCTCCTTATTTTGGGACAAAACTCAGAAATTCCACTTATTTTGGGGCAAAATTGCAGGAATTTACCTTATTTTGAGGCAAAATTGCAGAAATTTCCCTTATTTGGGGCAAAATTGCAGAAATTTCACTTATTTTCAGGTAAAAAGGCTGAAATATCCTTTATTTTGGGGCAAAAAGGAAGAAATTCCCCTTATTTTGGGGCAAAATTGCAGAAATTTTCCTTATTTTGGGGCAAAAAGGCTGAAATTCTTATTTTGAGGTAAAATGCTGAAATTCCCCATATTTTGGGGCAAAAGGCAAAACTTCTTCTTATTTTGGGGCAAAGAGGCACAAATTTCTCTTATTTTCGGGCAAAATTGCAGAAATTTCATTTATTTCAGGGCAAAAAGTCAGAAATTCCTTTTATTTTGGGGCAAAGAGCAGAAATTTCTTTTATTATGGTACAAAATTGAAGAAATTTATCTTATTTTGAAACAAAAAGGCAGAAAATTCCCCTTATTTTGAGGCAAAAGGCAGAAATTATTCTCAATTTGAGGTAAAATGCAGAAATTCCCTTTATTTTGGGGCTAAAAAACAGAAATTCCCTGTATTTTGAAGCAAAATTGCAGAAATTCTTATAATTTTTGGGCAAAAAGGCAGAAATTCTCCTTATTATGGGGCAAAAAGACAGAAAATTTCCTTTTTCGGGAGCAAACAGTCAGAAATTCCCCTTATTTTGGGGCAAAATTGCAGAAATTTCCTTTACATTGGGGCAAAATTGTAGAAATTTCCCTTATTTTGGGGCAAAATTGAAGAAATTTCACGTATTTCAGGGAAAAAAGGCAGAAATTTATTTGGGGGGGCAAAAAGGCAGAAATTTTTTTTATTTTGGTACAAAATTGCAGAAATTTTTCTTATTTTGGGGCAAAAAGTCAGAAATTCCCCATATTTTGGGGCAAAAAGGCAGAAATTCCCCTTATTTTGAGGTAAAAAGGCTGAAATTCCCCTTATTTTGGGGCAAAAAGGCAGAAATTTCGTTTATTTTGGGGAAAAGGCAAAAATTGCACTTATTTTGAGTCAAAAAGGTGGAAATTCCCCTTATTTTGGGGCAAAAATGAAGAAATTTGCTTTTTTATGGCAAAAAGGTATACATTCCCTTTATTTTCGGGCAAAAAGGCAGAAATTCTTTGTATTTTGGAGCAAAATTGCAGAAATTCTCATAATTTTCGGGCAAAAAGGCAGAAATTCTCCTTATTTTGGGGCAAAAAGACAGAAAATCTCCTTTTTCAGGAGCAAACAGTCAGAAATTCCCCTTATTTTGGGGCAAAATTGCAGAAATTTCCTTTACATTGGGGCAAAATTGCAGAAATTTCCCTTATTTTGGGGCAAAATTGCAGAAATTTTCCTTATTTTAGGGCAAAATTGCAGAAATTTCACTTATTTCAGAGAAAAAAAGCAAAAATTTTTCTTATTTTGGGGCAAAAAGGCAGAAATTCCCATTATTTTGGGGCAAAAAGGCAGAAATTCCTTTTATTTTCAGGCAAAAACAGAAATTTCTTTTATTTTGATACAAAATTGTAGAAATTTTCCTTATTTTGGAACAAAAAGGCAAAAATTACCCATATTTTGGGGAAAAAGGCAGAAATTCCTTTTATTTTGAGGTAAAAAGGCTGAAATTCCCGTTATTTTGGGGCATAAAGGCAGAAATTCCCTTTACTTTCTGGCAAAAGGGCAGAAATTCCCGTTAATTGGGGCAGAAAAGCAGAAATTTTCCTTATTTAAGGGCAATAGGGCAGAAATTCCCCTTATTTTGTGGCAAAAAGGCAGAAATTCCCCTTATTTGAAGGTAAAATGCTGAAATTCCCCTTATTTTCGGCAAAAAGGCAGAAATTCCTATTATTTTGGGGCAAAATTGCAGAAATTTCAATTATTTCTGGGCAAAAAGTCAGATATTTGCCTTATTTTGGGGCAAAAAGCAGAAATTCCCTTAATTTTGGGGCCAAAAACAGAAATTCCCCTTATTTTGGGGTAAAATTGCAGAAATTTCAAATATTTCAGGGCAAAAAGGCAGAAATTCCACTTTATTTCGGACAATAACGCAGAAATTCCCCGTATTTTAAAGCTAAATTTCAGAAATTCCCCTTATATTGGTGCAAAAATGGAGAAATTCCCTTTATTTTTGTGCAATAAGGCAGATTTCCCCGTATTTTGAAGCAAAATTGCACATATTTCCCTAATTTTGAAGGAAAATGCAGAAATTCACATTATTTTGGAACAAAAAGACAGAAATTCTCCTTATTTCAGGGCAAAAAGTCAGAAATTCCCCTTATTATGGGGTAAAATTGCAGAAATTTTCTTTATTTTGGGGTAAAATTGCAGAAATTTTCTTTATTTTGGGGCAAAATTGCAGAAATTTCACTTATTTCAGGGAAAAAGTGCAGAAATTTCTCTTATTTTGGGGCAAAAAGGCAAAAATTTCTTTTATTTTGGTACAAAATTGCAGAAATTTTCTTTATTTTGGGGCAAAAATGAAGAAATTCCCCATATTTTGGGGCAAAAAGGCAGAGATTCGCCTTATTATGAGGTAAAATGCTGAAATTCCCCTTATTTTGGGGCAAAAATACAGAAATTCCCTTTATTTTGTGGCAAAAAGGCAGAAATTTTTCTTATTTTGGGGCAAAATTGCAGAAATTTCACTTATTTCTGGGCAAAATTCAAAAATTCCTTTTATTTTTGGGCAAAAAGACAGAAATTTTGTTTATTTTTGGGTAAAAAGGCAGAAATTTCACTTATTGTGAGGTAAGAAGGCAGAAATTCCTCTTATTTTGGGGCAAAAATGAAGAAATTTCTCTTTTTTTGTGGCAAAAGGTATATATTCTCCTTATTTTCGGGCAAAAAAGCAGAAATATCCCGTTTTTTTGGAGCACAATTGCAGAAAATCCCCTAATTGTGGGGCAAAAAGGCAGAAATTCCCTATATGTTGGGGCAAAAAGACAGAAATTCTCCTTATTTTGGGGCAAAACTCAGAAATTCCACTTATTTTGGGGCAAAATTCCAGAAATTTCCCTTATTTTGGGGCAAATTTGCAGAAATTTCACTTATTTTGGGGCAAAATTGCAGAAATTTCACTTATTTCAGATAAAAAAAAGGCAGAAATTTTTCTTATTTTGGGGCAAAAAGGCAGAAATTCCCTTTATTTTGGGGCTAAAAGGCAGAAATTCCCCGTATTTTGAAGCAAAATTGCAGAAATTCTCATAATTTTCGGGCAAAAAGGCAGAAATTCTCCTTATTTTGGGGCAAAAAGAATGAAAATCTCCTTTTTCGGGAGCAAACAGTCAGAAATTCCCCTTATTTTGGGGCAAAATTGCAGAAATTTCCTTTACATTGGGGCAAAATTGTAGAAATTTCCCTTATTTTGGGGCAAAATTGCAGAAATTTCACGTATTTCAGGGAAAAAAGGCAGAAATTTTTTTGGGGGGGCAAAAAGGCAGAAATTTTTTTTATTTTGGTACAAAATTGCAGAAATTTTTCTTATTTTGGGGCAAAAAGTCAGAAATTCCCCATATTTTGGGGCAAAAAGGCAGAAATTCCTCTTATTTTGAGGTAAAAAGGCTGGAATTCCCCTTATTTTGGGGCAAAAAGACAGAAATTTCGTTTATTTTGGGGAAAAGGCAGAAATTGCACTTATTTTGAGTCAAAAAGGTGGAAATTCCCTTTATTTGGGGGCAAAAATGAAGAAATTTGCTTTTTTATGGCAAAAAGGTATACATTCCCTTTATTTTCGGGCAAAAAGGCAGAAATTCTTTGTATTTTGGAGCAAAATTGCAGAAATTCTCATAATTTTCGGGCAAAAAGGCAGAAATTCTCCTTATTTTGGGGCAAAAAGACAGAAAATCTCCTTTTTCGGGAGCAAACAGTCAGAAATTCCCCTTATTTTGGGGCAAAATTGCAGAAATTTTCTTTACATTGGGGCAAAATTGCAGAAATTTCCCTTATTTTGGGGCAAAATTGCAGAAATTTCAGGTATTTGAGAAAAAAAAGGCAGAAATTTTTTGGGGGGGGGCAAAAAGGCAGAAATTTTTTTTATTTTGGTACAAAATTGCAGAAATTTTTCTTATTTTGGGGCAAAAAGTCAGAAATTCCCCATATTTTGGGGCAAAAAGGCAGAAATTCCCCTTATTTTGAGGTAATAAGGCTGAAATTCCCCTTATTTTGGGGCAAAAAGGCAGAAATTTCGTTTATTTTGGGGAAAAGGCAGAAATTGCACTTATTTTGAGTCAAAAAGGTGGAAAATCCCCTTATTTTGGGGCAAAAATGAAGAAATTTGCTTTTTTATGGCAAAAAGGTATACATTCCCTTTATTTTCGGGCAAAAAGGCAGAAATTCTTTGTATTTTGGAGCAAAATTGCAGAAATTCCCCTAATTTTTGGGCAAAAAGGCAGAAATTTTCCTTATTTTGGGGTAAAACTGCAGAAATTTCACTTATTTTGCGGCAAAATGTCAGAAATTCCCCTTATTTTTGGCAAAAAATGCAGAAAATCCCCTTATTTTAGGGCAAAATTGCAGAAATTTCCCTTATTTGGGGGCAAAAACAGAAATTCCCCTTATTTTGGGGCAAAATTGCAGAAATTTCCCTTATTATGGGGAAAAATTGCAGAAATTTCCCTTATTTGGGGGCAAAAAGGCAGAAAATCGACTTAATTTCTGTTAAAAATGCAGAAATTTCTCGTATTTTGGAGCAAAATTGCAGAAACTCCCCTAATTTTCGGGCAAAAAGGCAGAATTTCCCTTTATTGTGGGGCAAAAATAGAGAAATTCTTTTTATTTTGGGGCCAAAATCAGAAATTTCCCTTATTTTGGGGCAAAATTTTAGAAATTTCTTTTATATTGTTACAGACTTGCAGAAATTTTTCTTATTTTGTGGCAAAAAGGCAGAAATTCCCCATACTTTGGTGCAAAAAGGCTGAAATTCCCCATATTTTGGGGAAAAAAGGCAGAAATTCCTCTCATTTGGGGGCAAAAAGGCACAAATTTCCCTTATTTTCGGGCATAATTGCAGGAATTTCATTTATTTCAGGGCAAAAAGTCAGAAATTCCATTTATTTTGGGGAAAAAAGGCAGAAATTTCTTTTATTTTGATACAAAATTGTAGAAATTTTTCTTATTTTGGAACAAAAAGCAAAAATTACCCATATTTTGGGCAAAAAGGCAGAAATTCCCCTTATTTTGAGGTAAAAAGGCTGAAATTCCTGTAATTTTGGGGAAAAAAAGGCAGAAATTCCCTTTACTTTGTGGCAAAAAGGCAGAAATTCCCGTTAATTGGGGCAGAAAAGCAGAAATTTTCCTTATTTAAAGGCAATAGGGCAGAAATTCCCCATATTTTGTGGCAAAAAGGCAGAAATTCCCCTTATTTGGAGGTAAAATGCTGAATTTCCCCTTATTTTCGGCAAAAAGGCAGAAATTCCTATTATTTTGGGGCAAAATTGCAGAAATTTCAATTATTTCAGGGCAAAAAGTCAGAAATTAGCCTTATTTTGGGGCGAAAAACAGAAATTCCCTAATTTTGGGGCCAAAAACAGAAATTCCCCTTATTTTGGGGTAAAATTGCAGAAATTTCAAATATTTCAGGGCAAAAAGGCAGAAATTCCACTTTATTTCGGACAATAACGCAGAAATTCCCCGTATTTTAAAGCTAAATTTCAGAAATTCCCCTTATATTGGTGCAGAAATGCAGAAATTCCCTCTATTTTTGTGCAATAAGGCAGATTTCCCCGTATTTTGAAGCAAAATTGCACATTATCCCCTAATTTTGAGGGAAAATGCAGAAATTCACATTATTTTGGAACAAAAAGACAGAAATTCTCCTTATTTCAGGGCAAAAAGTCATAAATTCCCCTTATTTTGGGGCAAAATTGCAGAAATTTCCTTTATTTTGGGGCAAAATTGCAGAAATTTCCCTTATTTTGGGGCAAAATTGCAGAAATTTCACTTATTTCAGGGAAAAAGTGCAGAAATTTCTCTTATTTTGGGGCAAAAAGGCAGAAATTTCTTTTATTTTGGTACAAAATTGCAGAAATTTTCTTTATTTTGGGGCAAAAATGAAGAAATTCCCCATATTTTGGGGCAAAAAGGCAGATATTCGCCTTATTATGAGGTAAAATGCTGAAATTCCCCTTATTTTGGGGCAAAAATACAGAAATTCCCTTTATTTTGTGGCAAAAAGGCAGAAATTTCCCTTATTTTGGGGCAAAATTGCAGAAATTTCACTTATTTTCAGGTAAAAAGGCTGAAATATCCTTTATTTTGGGGCAAAAAGGAAGAAATTCCCCTTATTTTGGGGCAAAATTGCAGAAATTTTCCTTATTTTGGGGCAAAAAGGCGAAATTCTTATTTTGAGGTAAAATGCTGAAATTCCCCATAATTTGGGGCAAAAGACAAAATTTCTTCTTATTTTGGGGCAAAGAGGCACAAATTTCCCTTATTTTCGGGCAAAATTGCAGAAATTTCATTTATTTCAGGGCAAAAAGTCAGAAATTCCTTTTATTTTGGGGCAAAGAGCAGAAATTTCTTTTATTATGGTACAAAATTGAAGAAATTTATCTTATTTTGAAACAAAAAGGCAGAAAATTCCCCTTATTTTGAGGCAAAAGGCAGAAATTATTCTCAATTTGAGGTAAAATGCAGAAATTCCCTTTATTTTGGGGCTAAAAGGCAGAAATTCCCTGCATTTTGAAGCAAAATTGCAGAAATTCTCTTAATTTTCGGGCAAAAAGGCAGAAATTCTCCTTATTATGGGGCAAAAAGACAGAAAATCTCCTTTTTCAGGAGCAAACAGTCAGAAATTCCCCTTATTTTGGGGCAAAATTGCAGAAATTTCCTTTACATTGGGGCAAAATTGCAGAAATTTCCCTTATTTTGGGGCAAAATTGCAGAAATTTCAGGTATTTGAAAAAAAAGGTAGAAATTTTTTTGGGGGGGCAAAAAGGCAGAAATTTTTTTTATTTTGGTACAAAATTGCAGAAATTTTTCTTATTTTGGGGCAAAAAGTCAGAAATTCCCCATATTTTGGGGCAAAAATGCAGAAATTCCTCTTATTTTGAGGTAATAAGGCTGAAATTCCCCTTATTTTGGGGCAAAAAGGCAGAAATTTCGTTTATTTTGGGGAAAAGGCAGAAATTGCACTTATTTTGAGTCAAAAAGGTGGAAAATCCCCTTATTTTGGGGCAAAAATGAAGAAATTTGCTTTTTTATGGCAAAAAGTTATACATTCCCTTTATTTTCGGGCAAAAAGGAAGAAATTCTTTGTATTTTGGAGCAAAATTGCAGAAATTCCCCTTTTTTTGGGCAAAAAGTCAGAAATTTTCCTTATTTTGGGGTAAAACTGCAGAAATTTCACTTATTTTGCGGCAAAATGTCAGAAATTCCCCTTATTTTTGGCAAAAAATGCAGAAAATCCCCTTATTTTAGGGCAAAATTGCAGAAATTTCCCTTATTTGGGGACAAAAACAGAAATTCCCCTTATTTTGGGGCAAAATTGCAGAAATTTCCCTTATTATGGGGAAAAATTGCAGAAATTTCCCTTATTTTAGGGCAAAATTGCAGAAATTTCACTTATTTCAGAGAAAAAAAGCAAAAATTTTTCTTATTTTGGGGCAAAAAGGCAGAAATTTTCATTATTTTGGGGCAAAAAGGCAGAAATTCACCTTATTTTGGGGTAAAATTGCAGAAATTTCACATATTTCAGTGCAAAACGGCAGAAATTCCCCTTATTTTGGGGCAAAAAGGCAGAAATTTCCCTTATTTTGGGATAAAATTGCAGAAATTTCCCTTATTTAGAGGCAAAAAGGCAGAAAATCCACATAATTTCGGGTAAAAAGGCAGAAATTTCTCGTATTTTGGAGCAAAATTGCAGAAACTCCCCTAATTTTGGGGCTAAAAGGCAGAATTTCCCTTTATTTTGGGGCAAAAATAGAGAAATTCTTTTTATTTTGGGGCAAAAATCAGAAATGTCCTTTATTTTGGGGCAAAATTTTAGAAATTTCTTTTATATTGTTACAGACTTGCAGAAATTTTTCTTATTTTGTGGCAAAAAGGCAGAAATTCCCCATATTTTGGTGCAAAAAGGCTGAAATTCCCCTTATTTTGAGGTAAAATCCTGAAATTCCCCATATTTTGGGGCAAAAAGGCAGAAATTCCCCTCATTTGGGGGCAAAAAGGCACAAATTTCCCTTATTTTCGGGCATAATTGCAGGAATTTCATTTATTTCAGGGCAAAAAGTCAGAAATTCCTTTTATTTTCGGGCAAAAACAGAAATTTCTTTTATTTTGATACAAAATTGTAGAAATTTTCCTTATTTTGGAACAAAAAGGCAAAAATTACCCATATTTTGGGGAAAAAGGCAGAAATTCCCCTTATTTTGAGGTAAAAAGGCTGAAATTCCCGTTATTTTGGGGCAAAAAGGCAGAAATTCCCTTTACTTTGTGGCAAAAAGGCAGAAATTCCCGTTAATTGGGGCAGAAAAGCGAAATTTTCCTTATTTAAGGGCAATAGGGCAGAAATTCCCCTTATTTTGTGGCAAAAAGGCAGAAATTCCCCTTATTTGAAGGTAAAATTCTGAAATTCCCCTTATTTTCGGCAAAAAGGCAGAAATTCCTATTATTTTGGGGCAAAATTGCAGAAATTTCAATTATTTCTGGGCAAAAAGTCAGATATTTGCCTTATTTTGGGGCAAAAAGCAGAAATTCCCTTAATTTTGGGGCCAAAAACAGAAATTCCCCTTATTTTGGGGTAAAATTGCAGAAATTTCAAATATTTCAGGGCAAAAAGGCAGAAATTCCACTTTATTTCGGACAATAACGCAGAAATTCCCCGTATTTTAAAGCTAAATTTCAGAAATTCCCCTTATATTGGTGCAAAAATGGAGAAATTCCCTTTATTTTTGTGCAATAAGGCAGATTTCCCCGTATTTTGAAGCAAAATTGCACATATTTCCCTAATTTTGAAGGAAAATGCAGAAATTCACATTATTTTGGAACAAAAAGACAGAAATTCTCCTTATTTCAGGGCAAAAAGTCAGAAATTCCCCTTATTATGGGGTAAAATTGCAGAAATTTTCTTTATTTTGGGGTAAAATTGCAGAAATTTTCTTTATTTTGGGGCAAAATTGCAGAAATTTCACTTATTTCAGGGAAAAAGTGCAGAAATTTCTCTTATTTTGGGGCAAAAAGGCAGAAATTTCTTTTATTTTGGTACAAAATTGCAGAAATTTTCTTTATTTTGGGGCAAAAATGAAGAAATTCCCCATATTTTGGGGCAAAAAGGCAGAGATTCGCCTTATTATGAGGTAAAATGCTGAAATTCCCCTTATTTTGGGGCAAAAATACAGAAATTCCCTTTATTTTGTGGCAAAAAGGCAGAAATTTCCCTTATTTTGGGGCAAAATTGCAGATATTTCACTTATTTCTGGGCAAAATTCAAAAATTCCTTTTATTTTTGGGCAAAAAGACAGAAATTTTGTTTATTTTTGGGTAAAAAGGCAGAAATTTCACTTATTGTGAGGTAAGAAGGCAGAAATTCCTCTTATTTTGGGGCAAAAATGAAGAAATTTCTCTTTTTTTGTGGCAAAAGGTATATATTCTCCTTATTTTCGGGCAAAAAAGCAGAAATATCCCGTTTTTTGGAGCACAATTGCAGAAAATCCCCTAATTGTGGGGCAAAAAGGCAGAAATTCCCTATATGTTGGGGCAAAAAGACAGAAATTCTCCTTATTTTGGGGCAAAACTCAGAAATTCCACTTATTTTGGGGCAAAATTCCAGAAATTTCCCTTATTTTGGGGCAAATTTGCAGAAATTTCACTTATTTTGGGGCAAAATTGCAGAAATTTCACTTATTTCAGATAAAAAAAAGGCAGAAATTTTTCTTATTTTGGGGCAAAAAGGCAGAAATTCCCTTTATTTTGGGGCTAAAAGGCAGAAATTCCCCGTATTTTGAAGCAAAATTGCAGAAATTCTCATAATTTTCGGGCAAAAAGGCAGAAATTCTCCTTATTTTGGGGCAAAAAGACAGAAAATCTCCTTTTTCGGGAGCAAACAGTCAGAAATTCCCCTTATTTTGGGGCAAAATTGCAGAAATTTCCTTTACATTGGGGCAAAATTGTAGAAATTTCCCTTATTTTGGGGCAAAATTGCAGAAATTTCACGTATTTCAGGGAAAAAAGGCAGAAATTTTTTTGGGGGGGCAAAAAGGCAGAAATTTTTTTTATTTTGGTACAAAATTGCAGAAATTTTTCTTATTTTGGGGCAAAAAGTCAGAAATTCCCAATATTTTGGGGCAAAAAGGCAGAAATTCCTCTTATTTTGAGGTAAAAAGGCTGGAATTCCCCTTATTTTGGGGCAAAAAGGCAGAAATTTCGTTTATTTTGGGGAAAAGGCAGAAATTGCACTTATTTTGAGTCAAAAAGGTGGAAATTCCCCTTATTTGGGGGCAAAAATGAAGAAATTTGCTTTTTTATGGCAAAAAGGTATACATTCCCTTTATTTTCGGGCAAAAAGGCAGAAATTCTTTGTATTTTGGAGCAAAATTGCAGAAATTCTCATAATTTTCGGGCAAAAAGGCAGAAATTCTCCTTATTTTGGGGCAAAAAGACAGAAAATCTCCTTTTTCGGGAGCAAACAGTCAGAAATTCCCCTTATTTTGGGGCAAAATTGCAGAAATTTCCTTTACATTGGGGCAAAATTGCAGAAATTTCCCTTATTTTGGGGCAAAATTGCAGAAATTTCAGGTATTTGAGAAAAAAAAGGCAGAAATTTTTTTGGGGGGGCAAAAAGGCAGAAATTTTTTTTATTTTGGTACAAAATTGCAGAAATTTTTCTTATTTTGGGGCAAAAAGTCAGAAATTCCCCATATTTTGGGGCAAAAAGGCAGAAATTCCTCTTATTTTGAGGTAAAAAGGCTGGAATTCCCCTTATTTTGGGGCAAAAAGACAGAAATTTCGTTTATTTTGGGGAAAAGGCAGAAATTGCACTTATTTTGAGTCAAAAAGGTGGAAATTCCCCTTATTTGGGGGCAAAAATGAAGAAATTTGCTTTTTTATGGCAAAAAGGTATACATTCCCTTTATTTTCGGGCAAAAAGGCAGAAATTCTTTGTATTTTGGAGCAAAATTGCAGAAATTCCCCTAATTTTTGGGCAAAAAGGCAGAAATTTTCCTTATTTTGGGGTAAAACGCAGAAATTTCACTTATTTTGCGGCAAAATGTCAGAAATTCCCCTTATTTTTGGCAAAAAATGCAGAAAATCCCCTTATTTTAGGGCAAAATTGCAGAAATTTCCCTTATTTGGGGGCAAAAACAGAAATTCCCCTTATTTTGGGGCAAAATTGCAGAAATTTCCCTTATTATGGGGAAAAATTGCAGAAATTTCCCTTATTTGGGGGCAAAAAGGCAGAAAATCGACTTAATTTCTGTTAAAAATGCAGAAATTTCTCGTATTTTGGAGCAAAATTGCAGAAACTCCCCTAATTTTCGGGCAAAAAGGCAGAATTTCCCTTTATTGTGGGGCAAAAATAGAGAAATTCTTTTTATTTTGGGGCCAAAATCAGAAATTTCCCTTATTTTGGGGCAAAATTTTAGAAATTTCTTTTATATTGTTACAGACTTGCAGAAATTTTTCTTATTTTGTGGCAAAAAGGCAGAAATTCCCCATACTTTGGTGCAAAAAGGCTGAAATTCCCCATATTTTGGGGAAAAAAGGCAGAAATTCCTCTCATTTGGGGGCAAAAAGGCACAAATTTCCCTTATTTTCGGGCATAATTGCAGGAATTTCATTTATTTCAGGGCAAAAAGTCAGAAATTCCATTTATTTTGGGGAAAAAAGGCAGAAATTTCTTTTATTTTGATACAAAATTGTAGAAATTTTCCTTATTTTGGAACAAAAAGCAAAAATTACCCATATTTTGGGCAAAAAGGCAGAAATTCCCCTTATTTTGAGGTAAAAAGGCTGAAATTTCTGTAATTTTGGGGAAAAAAAGGCAGAAATTCCCTTTACTTTGTGGCAAAAAGGCAGAAATTCCCGTTAATTGGGGCAGAAAAGCAGAAATTTTCCTTATTTAAAGGCAATAGGGCAGAAATTCCCCATATTTTGTGGCAAAAAGGCAGAAATTCCCCTTATTTGGAGGTAAAATGCTGAATTTCCCCTTATTTTCGGCAAAAAGGCAGAAATTCCTATTATTTTGGGGCAAAATTGCAGAAATTTCAATTATTTCAGGGCAAAAAGTCAGAAATTAGCCTTATTTTGGGGCGAAAAACAGAAATTCCCTAATTTTGGGGCCAAAAACAGAAATTCCCCTTATTTTGGGGTAAAATTGCAGAAATTTCAAATATTTCAGGGCAAAAAGGCAGAAATTACACTTTATTTCGGACAATAACGCAGAAATTCCCCGTATTTTAAAGCTAAATTTCAGAAATTCCCCTTATATTGGTGCAAAAATGCAGAAATTCCCTCTATTTTTGTGCAATAAGGCAGATTTCCCCGTATTTTGAAGCAAAATTGCACATTATCCCGTAATTTTGAGGGAAAATGCAGAAATTCACATTATTTTGGAACAAAAAGACAGAAATTCTCCTTATTTCAGGGCAAAAAGTCATAAATTCCCCTTATTTGGGGGCAAAATTGCAGAAATGTCCTTTATTTTGGGGCAAAATTGCAGAAATTTCCCTTATTTTGGGGCAAAATTGCAGAAATTTTACTTATTTCAGGGAAAAAGCACAGAAATTTCTCTTATTTTGGGGCAAAAAGGCAGAAATTTCTTTTATTTTGGTACAAAATTGCAGAAATTTTCTTTATTTTGGGGAAAATGCAGAAATTCCCCATATTTTGGGGCAAAAAAGCAGAGATTCCCCTTATTATGAGGTAAAATGCTGAAATTCCCCTTATTTTGAGGCAAAAAGACAGAAATTCCCTTTATTTTGTGGCAAAAAGGCAGAAATTTCCCTTATTTTGGGGCAAATTGCAGAAATTTCACTTATTTCAGGGCAAAATTCAAAAATTCCTTTTATTTTGGGGCAAAAAGAGAGAAATTCCGTTTATTTTTGGGTAAAAAGGCAGAAATTTCACTTATTTTGAGGTAAGAAGGCAGAAATTCCTCTTATTTTGGGGCAAAAATGAAGAAATTTCTCTTTTTTGTGGCAAAAGGTATACATTCCCCTTATTTTCGGGCAAAAAAGCAGAAATTCCCTCTATTTTGGAGCAGAATTGAAGAAAATCCCCTAATTGTGGGGCAAAAAGGCAGAAATTCCCTATATGTTGGGGCAAAAAGACAGAAATTCTCCTTATTTTGGGGCAAAACTCAGAAATTCCACTTATTTTGGGGCAAAATTCCAGAAATTTCCCTTATTTTGAAGCAAAATTGCAGAAATTTTACTTATTTTGGGGCTAAATTGCAGAAATTTCACTTATTTCAGGTAAAAATGGCAGAATTTTTTCTTATTTTGGGGCAAAAAGGCAGAAATTTCTAATATTTTGTGGCAAAAATGCAGAAATTCTCCTTATTTTGAGGTAAAAAGGCTGAAATTCCCCTTATTTGGGGGGAAAAAGGCAGAAATTTCCCTTATTTTGGGGTAAAATTGCAAACATTTCACTTATTTCAGGGTAATAAGTCAGAAATTTTCTTTATTTTGGGGCAAAAAAGACAGAAATTCCCTTTGTTTTGGAAGGAAAATACAGAAATTCCACTTCTTTTGAGGCAAAATGGCAGAAATTCCCCTTATTTTGAAGCAAAAATGAAGAAATTCCCATAATTGTTGGGCCAAAAGGCAGAAATTCCCTATATGTTGGGGAAAAAAGACAGAAATTCTCCTTATTTTGGGACAAAACTCAGAAATTCCACTTATTTTGGGGCAAAATTGCAGGAATTTAGCTTATTTTGAGGCAAAATTGCAGAAATTTCCCTTATTTCGGGCAAAATTGCAGAAATTTCACTTATTTTCAGGTAAAAAGGCTGAAATATCCTTTATTTTGGGGCAAAAAAGAAGAAATTCCCCTTATTTTGGGGCAAAATTGCAGAAATTTTCCTTATTTTGGGGCAAAAGGGCTGAAATTCTTATTTTGAGGTAAAATGCTGAAATTCCCCATATTTTGGGGCAAAAGGCAAAACTTCTTCTTATTTTGGGGCAAAGAGGCACAAATTTCCCTTATTTTCGGGCAAAATTGCAGAAATTTCATTTATTTCAGGGCAAAAAGTCAGAAATTTTTTTTTATTTTGGGGCAAAGAGCAGAAATTTCTTTTATTATGGTACAAAATTGAAGAAATTTTTCTTATTTTGAAACAAAAATGCAGAAAATTCCCCTTATTTTGAGGCAAAAGGCAGAAATTATTCTCAATTTGAGGTAAAATGCAGAAATTCCCTTTATTTTGGGGCTAAAAAGCAGAAATTCCCTGTATTTTGAAGCAAAATTGCAGAAATTCTCATAATTTTCGGGCAAAAAGGCAGAAATTCTCCTTATTTTGGGGCAAAAAGACAGAAAATCTCCTTTTTCGGGAGCAAACAGTCAGAAATTTCCCTTATTTTGGGGCAAAATTGTAGAAATTTCCTTTACATTGGGGCAAAATTGCAGAAATTTCCCTTATTTTGGGGCAAAATTGCAGAAATTTAACGTTTTTCAGGGAAAAAAGGCAGAAATTTTTTTTGGGGGGGGGGAAAGGCAGAAATTTTTTTTATTTTGGTACAAAATTGCAGAAATTTTTCTTATTTTGGGGCAAAAAGTCAGAAATTCCCCATATTTTGGGGCAAAACGGCAGAAATTCCCCTTATTTTGAGGTAATAATGCTGAAATTCCCCTTATTTTGGGGCAAAAATACAGAAATTTCGTTTATATTGGGGAAAAGGCAGAAATTGCACTTATTTTGAGTCAAAAAGGTGGAAAATCTCCTTATTTTGGGGCAAAAATGAAGAAATTTGCTTTTTTATGGCAAAAAGGTATACATTCCCTTTATTTTCGGGCAAAAAGGCAGAAATCCTTTGTATTTTGGAGCAAAATTGCAGAAATTCCCCTTATTTGGGGGCAAAAACAGAAATTCCCCTTATTTTGGAGCAAAATTGCAGAAATTTCCCTTATTATGGGGAAAAATTGCAAAAATTTCCCTTATTTTAGGGCAAAATTGCAGAAATTTCACTTATTTCAGAGAAAAAAACAAAAATTTTTCTTTTTGGGGCAAAAAGGCAGAAATTCCCATTATTTTGGGGCAAAAAAGCAGAAATTCACCTTATTTTGGGGTAAAATTGCAGAAATTTCACATATTTCAGGGCAAAACGGCAGAAATTCCCCTTATTTTGGGGCAAAAAGGCAGAAATTTCCCTTATTTTGGGATAAAATTGCAGAAATTTCCCTTATTTGGGGGCAAAAAGGCAGAAAATCCACTTAATTTCGGGTAAAAAGGCAGAAATTTCTCGTATTTTGGAGCAAAATTGCAGAAATTCCCCTAATTTTGGGGCAAAAAGGCAGAATTTCCCTTTATTTTGGGGCAAAAATAGAGAAATTCTTTTTATTTTGGGGCAAAAATCAGAAATTTCCTTTATTTTGGGGCAAAATTTTAGAAATTTCTTTTATATTGTTACAGACTTGCAGAAATTTTTCTTATTTTGTGGCAAAAAGGCAGAAATTCCCCATATTTTGGTGCAAAAAGGCTGAAATTCCCCTTATTTTGAGGTAAAATCCTGAAATTCCCCATATTTTGGGGCAAAAAGGCAGAAATTCCCCTCATTTGGGGGCAAAAAGGCACAAATTTCCCTTATTTTCGGGCATAATTGCAGGAATTTCATTTATTTCAGGGCAAAAAGTCAGAAATTCCTTTTATTTTGGGGCAAAAACAGAAATTTCCTTTATTTTTATACAAAATTGTAGAAATTTTCCTTATTTTGGAACAAAAAGGCAAAAATTACCCATATTTTGGGGAAAAAGGCAGAAATTCCCCTTATTTTGAGGTAAAAAGGCTGAAATTCCCGTTATTTTGGGGCAAAAAGGCAGAAATTCCCTTTACTTTGTGGCAAAAAGGCAGAAATTCCCGTTAATTGGGGCAGAAAAGCAGAAATTTTCCTTATTTAAGGGCAATAGGGCAGAAATTCCCCTTATTTTGTGGCAAAAAGGCAGAAATTCCCCTTATTTGAAGGTAAAATGCTGAAATTCCCCTTATTTTGGCAAAAAGGCAGAAATTCCTATTATTTTGGGGCAAAATTGCAGAAATTTCAATTATTTCTGGGCAAAAAGTCAGATATTTGCCGTATTTTGGGGCAAAAAGCAGAAATTCCCTTAATTTTGGGGCCAAAAACAGAAATTCCCCTTATTTTGGGGTAAAATTGCAGAAATTTCAAATATTTCAGGGCAAAAAGGCAGAAATTCCACTTTATTTCGGACAATAACGCAGAAATTCCCCGTATTTTAAAGCTAAATTTCAGAAATTCCCCTTATATTGGTGCAAAAATGGAGAAATTCCCTTTATTTTTGTGCAATAAGGCAGATTTCCCCGTATTTTGAAGCAAAATTGCACATATTTCCCTAATTTTGAAGGAAAATGCAGAAATTCACATTATTTTGGAACAAAAAAACAGAAATTCTCCTTATTTCAGGGCAAAAAGTCAGAAATTCCCCTTCTTTTGGGGTAAAATTGCAGAAATTTTCTTTATTTTGGGGCAAAATTGCAGAAATTTCCCTTATTTGGGGACAAAATTGCAGAAATTTCACTTATTTCAGGGAAAAAGTGCAGAAATTTCTCTTATTTTGGGGCAAAAAGGCAGAAATTTCTTTTATTTTGGTACAAAATTGCAGAAATTTTCTTTATTTTGGGGCAAAATTGCAGAAATTTCCCTTATTTTGGGGCAAAATTGCAGAAATTTCACTTATTTCAGGGAAAAAGTGCAGAAATTTCTCTTATTTTGGGGCAAAAAGGCAGAAATTTCTTTTATTTTGGTACAAAATTGCAGAAATTTTCTATATTTTGGGGCAAAAATGAAGAAATTCCCCATATTTTGGGGCAAAAAGGCAGAGATTTGCCTTATTATGAGGTAAAATGCTGAAATTCCTTTTATTTTGGGGCAAAAATACAGAAATTCCCTTTATTTTGTGGCAAAAAGGCAGAAATTTCCCTTATTTTGGGGCAAAATTGCAGAAATTTCACTTATTTCAGGGCAAAATTCAAAAATTCCTTTTATTTTGGGGCAAAAAGACAGAAATTCCGTTCATTTTTAGGTAAAAAGGCAGAAATTTCACTTATTTTGAGGGAAGAAGGCAGAAATTCCTCTTATTTTGGGGCAAAAATGAAGAAATTTCTCTTTTTTGTGGCAAAAGGTATACATTCCCCTTATTTTCGGGCAAGAAAAGCAGAAATTCCCCGTATTTTGGAGCAGAATTGAAGAAAATCCCCTAATTGTGGGGCAAAAAGGCAGAAATTCCCTATATGTTGGGGCAAAAAGACAGAAATTCTCCTTATTTTGGGACAAAACTCAGAAATTCCACTTATTTTGGGGCAAAATTCCAGAAATTTCCCTTATTTTGGGGCAAAATTGCAGAAATTTCACTTATTTCAGGTAAAAATGGCAGAAATTTTTCTTATTTTGGGGCAAAAAGGCAGAAATTCCTAATATTTTGTGGCAAAATGCAGAAATTCCCCTTATTTTGAGGTAAAAAGGCTGAAATTCCCCTTATTTGGGGGCAAAAAGGCAGAAATTTCAGTAATTTTGGGGCAAAAGTGCAAAAATTTCACTTATTTCAGGGTAATAAGTCAGAAATTTTCCTTATTTTGGGGCAAAAAAGACAGAATTTCCCTTTGTTTTGGAAGGAAAATACAGAAATTCCACTTCTTTAGAGACAAAAAGGCAGAAATTCCCCTTATTTTGAAGCAAAAATGAAGAAATTCCCCTAATTGTTGGGCCAAAAGGCAGAAATTCCCTATATGTTGGGGAAAAAAGACAGAAATTCTCCTTATTTTGGGACAAAACTCAGAAATTTTATTTATTTTGGGGCAAAATTGCAGGAATTTACCTTTTTTTGAGGCAAAATTGCAGAAATTTCCCTTATTTGGGGCAAAATTGCAGAAATTTCACTTATTTTCAGGTAAAAAGGCTGAAATATCCTTTATTTTGGGGCAAAAAAGAAGAAATTCCCCTTATTTTGGGGCAAAATTGCAGAAATTTTCCTTATTTTGGGGCAAAAGGGCTGAAATTCTTATTTTGAGGTAAAATGCTGAAATTCCCCATATTTTGGGGCAAAAGGCAAAACTTCTTCTTATTTTGGGGCAAAGAGGCACAAATTTCCCTTATTTTCGGGCAAAATTGCAGAAATTTCATTTATTTCAGGGCAAAAAGTCAGAAATTCCTTTTATTTTGGGGCAAAGAGCAGAAATTTCTTTTATTATGGTACAAAATTGAAGAAATTTATCTTATTTTGAAACAAAAAGGCAGAAAATTCCCCTTATTTTGAGGCAAAAGGCAGAAATTATTCTCAATTTGAGGTAAAATGCAGAAATTCCCTTTATTTTGGGGCTAAAAGGCAGAAATTCCCTGTATTTTGAAGCAAAATTGCAGAAATTCTCTTAATTTTCGGGCAAAAAAACAGAAATTCTCCTTATTTTGGGGCAAAAAGACAGAAAATCTCCTTTTTCGGGAGCAAACAGTCAGAAATTCCCCTTATTTTGGGGCAAAATTGCAGAAATTTCCTTTACATTGGGGCAAAATTGCAGAAATTTCCTTTATTTTGGGGCAAAATTGCAGAAATTTCAAGTATTTGAGAAAAAAAAGGCAGAAATTTTTTGGGGGGGGCAAAAAGGCAGAAATTTTTTTTTATTTTGGTACAAAATTGCAGAAATTTTTCTTATTTTGGGGCAAAAAGTCAGAAATTCCCCATATTTTGGGGCAAAAAGGCAGAAATTCCCCTTATTTTGAGGTAATAAGGCTGAAATTCCCCTTATTTTGGGGCAAAAAGGCAGAAATTTCGTTTATTTTGGGGAAAAGGCAGAAATTGCACTTATTTTGAGTCAAAAAGGTGGAAAATCCCCTTATTTTGGGGCAAAAATGAAGAAATTTGCTTTTTTATGGCAAAAAGGTATACATTCCCTTTATTTTCGGGCAAAAAGGCAGAAATTCTTTGTATTTTGGAGCAAAATTGCAGAAATTCCCCTAATTTTTGGGCAAAAAGCAGAAATTTTCCTTATTTTGGGGTAAAACTGCAGAAATTTCACTTATTTTGCGGCAAAATGTCAGAAATTCCCCTTATTTTTGGCAAAAAATGCAGAAAATCCCCTTATTTTAGGGCAAAATTGCAGAAATTTCCCTTATTTGGGGACAAAAACAGAAATTCCCCGTATTTTGGGGCAAAATTGCAGAAATTTCCCTTATTATGGGGAAAAATTGCAGAAATTTCCCTAATTTTAGGGCAAAATTGCAGAAATTTCACTTATTTCAGAGAAAAAAAGCAAAAATTTTTCTTATTTTGGGGCAAAAAGGCAGAAATTCCCATTATTTTGGGGCAAAAACGCAGAAATTCACCTTATTTTGGGGTAAAATTGCAGAAATTTCACATATTTCAGGGCAAAACGGCAGAAATTCCCCTTATTTTGGGGCAAAAGCAGAAATTTCCCTTATTTTGGGATAAAATTGCAGAAATTTCCCTTATTTGGAGGCAAAAAGGCAGAAAATCCACTTAATTTCGGGTAAAAAGGCAGAAATTTCTCGTATTTTGGAGCAAAATTGCAGAAACTCCCCTACTTTTGGGGCTAAAAGGCAGAATTTCCCTTTATTTTGGGGCAAAAATAGAGAAATTCTTTTTATTTAGGGGCAAAAATCAGAAATTTCCTTTATTTTGGGGCAAAATTTTAGAAATTTCTTTTATATTGTTACAGACTTGCAGAAATTTTTCTTATTTTGTGGCAAAAAGGCAGAAATTCCCCATATTTTGGTGCAAAAAGGCTGAAATTCCCCTTATTTTGAGGTAAAATCCTGAAATTCCCCATATTTTCGGGCAAAAAGGCAGAAATTCCCCTCATTTGGGGGCAAAAAGGCACAAATTTCCCTTATTTTCGGGCATAATTGCAGGAATTTCATTTATTTCAGGGCAAAAAGTCAGAAATTCCTTTTATTTTCGGGCAAAAACAGAAATTTCTTTTATTTTGATACAAAATTGTAGAAATTTTCCTTATTTTGGAACAAAAAGGCAAAAATTACCCATATTTTGGGGAAAAAGGCAGAAATTCCCCTTATTTTGAGGTAAAAAGGCTGAAATTCCCGTTATTTTGGGGCAAAAAGGCAGAAATTCCCTTTACTTTGTGGCAAAAAGGCAGAAATTCCCGTTAATTGGGGCAGAAAAGCGAAATTTTCCTTATTTAAGGGCAATAGGGCAGAAATTCCCCTTATTTTGTGGCAAAAAGGCAGAAATTCCCCTTATTTGAAGGTAAAATGCTGAAATTCCCCTTATTTTCGGCAAAAAGGCAGAAATTCCTATTATTTTGGGGCAAAATTGCAGAAATTTCAATTATTTCTGGGCAAAAAGTCAGATATTTGCCTTATTTTGGGGCAAAAAGCAGAAATTCCCTTAATTTTGGGGCCAAAAACAGAAATTCCCCTTATTTTGGGGTAAAATTGCAGAAATTTCAAATATTTCAGGGCAAAAAGGCAGAAATTCCACTTTATTTCGGACAATAACGCAGAAATTCCCCGTATTTTAAAGCTAAATTTCAGAAATTCCCCTTATATTGGTGCAAAAATGGAGAAATTCCCTTTATTTTTGTGCAATAAGGCAGATTTCCCCGTATTTTGAAGCAAAATTGCACATATTTCCCTAATTTTGAAGGAAAATGCAGAAATTCACATTATTTTGGAACAAAAAGACAGAAATTCTCCTTATTTCAGGGCAAAAAGTCAGAAATTCCCCTTCTTTTGGGGTAAAATTGCAGAAATTTTCTTTATTTTGGGGCAAAATTGCAGAAATTTCCCTTATTTGGGGGCAAAATTGCAGAAATTTCACTTATTTCAGGGAAAAAGTGCAGAAATTTCTCTTATTTTGGGGCAAAAAGGCAGAAATTTCTTTTATTTTGGTACAAAATTGCAGAAATTTTCTTTATTTTGGGGCAAAAATGAAGAAATTCCCCATATTTTGGGGCAAAAAGGCAGAGATTCGCCTTATTATGAGGTAAAATGCTGAAATTCCCCTTATTTTGGGGCAAAAATACAGAAATTCCCTTTATTTTGTGGCAAAAAGGCAGAAATTTCCCTTATTTTGGGGCAAAATTGCAGAAATTTCACTTATTTCAGGGCAAAATTCAAAAATTCCTCTTATTTTTGGGCAAAAAGACAGAAATTTTGTTTATTTTTGGGTAAAAAGGCAGAAATTTCACTTATTGTGAGGTAAGAAGGCAGAAATTCCTCTTATTTTGGGGCAAAAATGAAAAAATTTCTCTTTTTTTGTGGCAAAAGGTATATATTCTTTTTATTTTCGGGCAAAAAAGCAGAAATATCCCGTTTTTTGGAGCACAATTGCAGAAAAATCCCCTAATTGTGGGGCAAAAAGGCAGAAATTCCCTATATGTTGGGGCAAAAAGACAGAAATTTTCCTTATTTTGGGGCAAAACTCAGAAATTCCACTTATTTTGAAGCAAAATTCCAGAAATTTCCCTTATTTTGGGGCAAAATTGCAGAAATTTCACTTATTTTGGGGCAAAATTGCAGAAATTTCACTTATTTCAGATAAAAAAAAGGCAGAAATTTTTCTTATTTTGGGGCAAAAAGGCAAAAATTCCTAATATTTTGTGGCAAAAATGCAGAAATTCCCCTTTATTTTGAGGTAAAAAGGCTGAAATTCCCCTTATTTGGGGGCAAAAAGGCAGAAATTTCCCTTATTTTGGGGCAAAATTGCAGAAATTTCACTTATTTCAGGGCAAAATTCAAAAATTCCTTTTATTTTGGGGCTAAAAGTCAGAAATTCCGTTTATTTTTGGGTAAAAAGGCAGAAATTTCACTTATTTTGAGGTAAGAAGGCAGAAATTCCTCTTATTTTGGGGCAAAAATGAAGAAATTTCCCTTTTTTGTGGCAAAAGGTATATATTCCCCTAATTTTCGGGCAAAAAAGCATAAATATCCCGTTTTTTGGAGCACAATTGCAGAAAATCCCCTAATTGTGGGGCAAAAAGGCAGAAATTCCCTATATGTTGGGGCAAAAAGACAGAAATTCTCCTTATTTTGGGGCAAAACTCAGAAATTCCACTTATTTTGGGGCAAAATTCCAGAAATTTCCCTTATTTTGGGGCAAAATTGCAGAAATTTTACTTATTTTGGGGCAAAATTGCAGAAATTTCACTTATTTCAGGTAAAAATGGCAGAAATTTTTCTTATTTTGGGGCAAAAAGGCAGAAATTCCTAATATTTTGTGGCAAAAATGCAGAAATTTCCCTTATTTTGAGGTAAAAAGGCTGAAATTCCCCTTATTTGGGGGCAAAAAGGCAGAAATTTCCCTTTTTTTGGGGCAAAATTGCAAACATTTCACTTATTTCAGGGTAATAAGTCAGAAATTTTCCTTATTTTGGGGCAAAAAACACAGAAATTCCCTTTGTTTTGGAAGGAAAATACAGAAATTCCACTTCTTTAGAGGCAAAAAGGCAGAAATTCCCCTAATTTTGAAGCAAAAATGAAGAAATTCCCCTAATTGTTGGGCAAAAAGGCAGAAATTCCCTATATGTTGGGGCAAAAAGACAGAAATTCTCCTTATTTTGGGACAAAACTCAGAAATTCCACTTATTTTGGGGCAAAATTGCAGGAATTTACCTTATTTTGAGGCAAAATTGCAGAAATTTCCCTTATTTGGGGCAAAATTGCAGAAATTTCTCTTATTTTCAGGTAAAAAGGCTGAAATATCCTTTATTTTGGCGCAAAAAAGAAGAAATTCCCCTTATTTTGGGGCAAAATTGCAGAAATTTTCCTTATTTTGGGGCAAAAAGGCTGAAATTCTTATTTTGAGGTAAAATGCTGAAATTCCCCATATTTTGGGGCAAAAGGCAAAACTTCTTTTTATTTTGGGGCAAAGAGGCACAAATTTCCCTTATTTTCGGGAAAAATTGCAGAAATTTCATTTATTTCAGGGCAAAAAGTCAGAAATTCCTTTTATTTTGGGGCAAAGAGCAGAAATTTCTTTTATTATGGTACAAAATTGAAGAAATTTTTCTTATTTTGAAACAAAAAGGCAGAAAATTCCACTTATTTTGAGGCAAAAGGCGGAAATTATTCTCAATTTGAGGTAAAATGCAGAAATTCCCTTTATTTTGGGGCTAAAAAACAGAAATTCCCTGTATTTTGAAGCAAAATTGCAGAAATTCTCATATTTTTTGGGCAAAAAGGCAGAAATTCTCCTTATTATGGGGCAAAAAGACAGAAAATCTCCTTTTTCGGGAGCAAACAGTCAGAAATTCCCCTTATTTTGGGGCAAAATTGCTGAAATTTCCTTTACATTGGGGCAAAATTGTAGAAATTTCCCTTATTTTGGGGCCAAATTGCAGAAATTTCACGTATTTCAGGGAAAAAAGGCAGAAATTTTTTTGGGGGGGCAAAAAGGCAGAAATTTTTTTTATTTTGGTACAAAATTGCAGAAATTTTTCTTATTTTGGGGCAAAAAGTCAGAAATTCCCCATATTTTGGGGCAAAAAGGCAGAAATTCCCCTTATTTTGAGGTAAAAAGGCTGAAATTCCCCTTATTTTGGGGCAAAAAGACAGAAATTTCGTTTATTTTGGGGAAAAGGCAGAAATTGCACTTATTTTGAGTCAAAAAGGTGGAAATTCCTCTTATTTTGGGGCAAAAATGAAGAAATTTGTTTTTTTATGGCAAAAAGGTATACATTCCCTTTATTTTCGGGCAAAAAGGCAGAAATTCTTTGTATTTTGGAGCAAAATTGCAGAAATTCTCTTAATTTTCGGGCAAAAAGGCAGAAATTCTCCTTATTTTGGGGCAAAAAGACAGAAAATCTCCTTTTTCGGGAACAAACAGTCAGAAATTCCCCTTATTTTGGGGCAAAATTGCAGAAATTTCCTTTACATTGGGGCAAAATTGCAGAAATTTCCCTTATTTGGGGGCAAAATTGCAGAAATTTCAGGTACTTGAGAAAAAAAAGGCAGAAATTTTTTTGGGGGGGCAAAAAGGCAGAAATTTTTTTTATTTTGGTACAAAATTGCAGAAATTTTTCTTATTTTGGGGCAAAAAGTCAGAAATTCCCCATATTTTGGGGCAAAAATGCAGAAATTCCCCTTATTTTGAGGTAATAAGGCTGAAATTCCCCTTATTTTGGGGCAAAAAGGCAGAAATTTCGTTTATTTTGGGGAAAAGGCAGAAATTGCACTTATTTTGAGTCAAAAAGGTGGAAAATCTCCTTATTTGGGGGCAAAAATGAAGAAATTTGCTTTTTTATGGCAAAAAGTTATACATTCCCTTTATTTTCGGGCAAAAAGGCAGAAATTCTTTGTATTTTGGAGCAAAATTGCAGAAATTCCCCTAATTTTTGGGCAAAAAGGCAGAAATTTTCCTTATTTTGGGGTAAAACTGCAGAAATTTCACTTATTTTGCGGCAAAATGTCAGAAATTCCCCTTATTTTTGGCAAAAAATGCAGAAAATCCCCTTATTTTAGGGCAAAATTGCAGAAATTTCCCTTATTTGGGGACAAAAACAGAAATTCCCCTTATTTTGGGGCAAAATTGCAGAAATTTCCCTTATTATGGGGAAAAATTGCAGAAATTTCCCTTATTTTAGGGCAAAATTGCAGAAATTTCACTTATTTCAGAGAAAAAAAGCAAAAATTTTTCTTATTTTGGGGCAAAATGCAGAAATTCCCATTATTTTGGGGCAAAAAGGCAGAAATTCACCTTATTTTGGGGTAAAATTGCAGAAATTTCACATATTTCAGGGCAAAACGGCAGAAATTCCCCTTATTTTGGGGCAAAAAGGCAGAAATTTCCCTTATTTTGGGATAAAATTGCAGAAATTTCCCTTATTTGGGGGCAAAAAGGCAGAAAATCCACTTAATTTCGGGTAAAAAGGCAGAAATTTCTCGTATTTTGGAGCAAAATTGCAGAAACTCCCCTAATTTGGGGGCAAAAAGGCAGAATTTCCCTTTATTTTGGGGCAAAAATAGAGAAATTCTTTTTATTTTGGGGCAAAAATCAGAAATTTCCTTTATTTTGGGGCAAAATTTTAGAAATTTCTTTTATATTGTTACAGACTTGCAGAAATTTTTCTTATTTTGTGGCAAAAAGGCAGAAATTCCCCATATTTTGGTGCAAAAAGGCTGAAATTCCCCTTATTTTGAGGTAAAATCCTGAAATTCCCCATATTTTGGGGCAAAAAGGCAGAAATTCCCCTCATTTGGGGGCAAAAAGGCCCAAATTTCCCTTATTTTCGGGCATAATTGCAGGAATTTCATTTATTTCAGGGCAAAAAGTCAGAAATTCCTTTTATTTTGGGGCAAAAACAGAAATTTCCTTTATTTTGATACAAAATTGTAGAAATTTTCCTTATTTTGGAACAAAAAGGCAAAAATTACCCATATTTTGGGGAAAAAGGCAGAAATTCCCCTTATTTTGAGGTAAACAGGCTGAAATTCCCGTTATTTTGGGGCAAAAAGGCAGAAAATCCCTTTACTTTGTGGCAAAAAGGCAGAAATTCCCGTTAATTGGGGCAGAAAAGCAGAAATTTTCCTTATTTAAGGGCAATAGGGCAGAAATTCCCCTTATTTTGTGGCAAAAAGGCAGAAATTCCCCTTATTTGAAGGTAAAATGCTGAAATTCCCCTTATTTTCGGCAAAAAGGCAGAAATTCCTATTATTTTGGGGCAAAATTGCAGAAATTTCAATTATTTCTGGGCAAAAAGTCAGATATTTGCCTTATTTTGGGGCAAAAAGCAGAAATTCCCTTAATTTTGGGGCCAAAAACAGAAATTCCCCTTATTTTGGGGTAAAATTGCAGAAATTTCAAATATTTCAGGGCAAAAAGGCAGAAATTCCACTTTATTTCGGACAATAACGCAGAAATTCCCCGTATTTTAAAGCTAAATTTCAGAAATTCCCCTTATATTGGTGCAAAAATGGAGAAATTCCCTTTATTTTTGTGCAATAAGGCAGATTTCCCCGTATTTTGAAGCAAAATTGCACATATTTCCCTAATTTTGAAGGAAAATGCAGAAATTCACATTATTTTGGAACAAAAAGACAGAAATTCTCCTTATTTCAGGGCAAAAAGTCAGAAATTCCCCTTCTTTTGGGGTAAAATTGCAGAAATTTTCTTTATTTTGGGGCAAAATTGCAGAAATTTCTCTTATTTTGGGGCAAAATTGCAGAAATTTCACTTATTGCAGGGGAAAAGTGCAGAAATTTCTCTTATTTTGGGGCAAAAAGGCAGAAATTTCTTTTATTTTGGTACAAAATTGCAGAAATTTTCTTTATTTTGGGGCAAAATTGCAGAAATTTCCCTTATTTTGGGGCAAAATTGCAGAAATTTCACTTATTTCAGGGAAAAAGTGCAGAAATTTCTCTTATTTTGGGGCAAAAAGGCAGAAATTTCTTTTATTTTGGTACAAAATTGCAGAAATTTTCTTTATTTTGGGGCAAAAATGAAGAAATTCTTCATATTTTGGGGCAAAAAGGCAGAGATTTGCCTTATTATGAGGTAAAATGCTGAAATTCCCCTTATTTTGGGGCAAAAATACAGAAATTCCCTTTATTTTGTGGCAAAAAGGCAGAAATTTCCCTTATTTTGGGGCAAAATTGCAGAAATTTCACTTATTTCAGGGCAAAATTCAAAAATTCCTTTTATTTTGGGGCAAAAAGACAGAAATTCCGTTCATTTTTAGGTAAAAAGGCAGAAATTTCACTTATTTTGAGGTAAGAAGGCAGAAATTCCTCTTATTTTGGGGCAAAAATGAAGAAATTTCTCCTTTTTGTGGCAAAAGGTATACATTCCCCTTATTTTCGGGCAAAAAAGCAGAAATTCCCCCTATTTTGGAGCAGAATTGAAGAAAAATCCCCTAATTGCGGGGCAAAAAGGGAGAAATTCCCTATATGTTGGGGCAAAAAGACAGAAATTCTCCTTATTTTGGGGCAAAACTCAGAAATTCCACTTATTTTGGGGCAAAATTCCAGAAATTTCCCTTATTTTGGGGCAAAATTGCAGAAATTTCACTTATTTTGGGGCAAAATTGCAGAAATTTCACTTATTTCAGAAAAAAATTCAGAAATTTTCCTATTTTGGTGCACAAAGGCAGAAATTTCTTTTATTTTGGTATAAAATTGCAGAAATTTTTCTTATTTTGGGGCAAAAGGCAGAAATCTCCCATATTTAGGGGAAAAATGCAGAAATTCCTCTTATTCTGAGGTAAAAAGGCTGAAATTTCTCTTATTTGGGGGAAAAAAGCAAAAATTTCCCTTATTTTGAGGCAAAATTGCAGAAATTTCACTTATTTCATTGTAATAAGTCAGAAATTTTCCTTATTTTGGGGCAAAAAAGACAGAAATTCCCTTTGTTTTGGGGGAAAAACACAGAAATTCCACTCTTTTAGAGGCAAAAAAGCAGAAATTCCTTTTATTTTGGAGTAAAAATGAAGAAATTTCCCTTTTTTGTGGCAAAAGGTATACATTCCACTTATTTTTGGGCTAAAAAACAGAAATTCCTTGTATTATGGAGCAAAATTGCAGAAATTCTCCTAATTGTGGGGCAAAAAAGCAGAAATTCCCTATATGTTAGGGCAAAAAGACAGAAATTCTCCTTGTTTTGGGGCAAAACACAGAAATTCCACTTATTTTAAGGCAAACATCCAGAAATTTCCCTTATTTTGTGGCAAAATTGCAGAAATTTCACTTATTTTGGGGCAAAATTGCAGAAATTTCACTTATGTCAGGGAAAAAAGGCAGAAATTTTCCTTATATTGGGGCAAAAAAACAGAAATTTCTTTTATTTTGTGGCAAAAATGCAGAAATTCCCCTTATTTTAAGGTAAAAAGGCTGAAATTTCCCTTATTTGGGGGCAAAAAAGCAGAAATTTTCCTTATTTTGGGGCAAAATTGGAGAAATTTCACTTATTTCAGGGTAATAAGTCAGAAATTTACCTTATTATGGGGCAAAAAAGACAGAAATTCCCTTTGTTTTGGGGGAAAAGGACAGAAATTCCACTTATTTAGAGGCAAAAAAGCAGAAATTCCCATTATTTTGAAGCAAAAATGAAGAAATTTCGCTATTTTATGGCAAAAAGTTATGCATTCTTTTTATTTTCGGGCAAAAAAGCAGAAATTCCCCGTACTTTGGAGCAAAATTGCAGAAATTCCCCTTATTGTGGGGCAAAAAGGCAGAAATTCCCTATATGTTGGGGCAAAAAGAAAGAAATACTCCTTATTTTGGGGCAAAACTCAGAAATTCCACTTATTTTGGGGCAAAATTCCAGAAATTTCCCTTATTTTGAAGCAAAATTGCAGAAATTTTACTTATTTTGAGGCAAAATTGCAGAAATTTCACTTATTTCAGGTAAAAATGGCAGAAATTTTTCTTATTTTGGGGCAAAAAGGCAGAAATTCCTAATATTTTGTGGCAAAAATGCAGAAATTTCCCTTATTTTGAGGTAAAAAGGCTGAAATTCCCCTTATTTGGGGGCAAAAAGGCAGAAATTTCCCTAATTTTGGGGCAAAAGTGCAAACATTTCACTTATTTCAGGGTAATAAGTCAGAAATTTTCCTTATTTTGGGGCAAAAAAGACAGAAATTCCCTTTGTTTTTGAAGGAAAATACAGAAATTCCACTTCTTTAGAGACAAAAAGGCAGAAATTCCCTTTATTTTGAAGCAAAAATGAAGAAATTCCCCTAATTGTTGGGCCAAAAGGCAGAAATTCCCTATATGTTGGGGAAAAAAGACAGAAATTCTCCTTATTTTGGGACAAAACTCAGAAATTCCACTTATTTTGGGGCAAAATTGCAGGAATTTACCTTATTTTGAGGCAAAATTGCAGAAATTTCCCTTATTTGGGGCAAAATTGCAGAAATTTCACTTATTTTCAGGTAAAAAGGCTGAAATATCCTTTATTTTGGGGCAAAAAAGAAGAAATTCCCCTTATTTTGGGGCAAAATTGCAGAAATTTTCCTTATTTTGGGGCAAAAGGGCTGAAATTCTTATATTGAGGTAAAATGCTGAAATTCCCCATATTTTGGGGCAAAAGGCAAAACTTCTTCTTATTTTGGGGCAAAGAGGCACAAATTTCCCTTATTTTCGGGCAAAATTGCAGAAATTTCATTTATTTCAGGGCAAAAAGTCAGAAATTTTTTTTATTTTGGGGCAAAGAGCAGAAATTTCTTTTATTATGGTACAAAATTGAAGAAATTTTTCTTATTTTGAAACAAAAAGGCAGAAAATTCCCCTTATTTTGAGGCAAAAGGCAGAAATTATTCTCAATTTGAGGTAAAATGCAGAAATTCCCTTTATTTTGGGGCTAAAAGGCAGAAATTCCCTGTATTTTGAAGCAAAATTGCAGAAATTCTCATAATTTTCGGGCAAAAAGGCAGAAATTCTCCTTATTTTGGGGCAAAAAGACAGAAAATCTCCTTTTTCGGGAGCAAACAGTCAGAAATTCCCCTTATTTTGGGGCAAAATTGCAGAAATTTCCTTTACATTGGGGCAAAATTGCAGAAATTTCCCTTATTTTGGGGAAAAATTGCAGAAATTTCAGGTATTTGAGAAAAAAAGGCAGAAATTTTTTTGGGGGGGGCAAAAAGGCAGAAATTTTTTTTATTTTGGTACAAAATTGCAGAAATTTTTTTTATTTTGGGGCAAAAAGTCAGAATTTCCCCATATTTTGGGGCAAAAATGCAGAAATTCCCCTTATTTTGAGGTAATAAGGCTGAAATTCCCCTTATTTTGGGGCAAAAAGGCAGAAATTTCGTTTATTTTGGGGAAAAGGCAGAAATTGCACTTATTTTGAGTCAAAAAGGTGGAAAATCCCCTTATTTTGGGGCAAAAATGAAGAAATTTGCTTTTTTATGGCAAAAAGGTATACATTCCCTTTATTTTCGGGCAAAAAGGCAGAAATTCTTTGTATTTTGGAGCAAAATTGCAGAAATTCCCCTAATTTTTGGGCAAAAAGGCAGAAATTTTCCTTATTTTGGGGTAAAACTGCAGAAATTTCACTTATTTTGCGGCAAAATGTCAGAAATTCCCCTTATTTTTGGCAAAAAATGCAGAAAATCCCCTTATTTTAGGGCAAAATTGCAGAAATTTCCCTTATTTGGGGACAAAAACAGAAATTCCCCTTATTTTGGGGCAAAATTGCAGAAATTTCCCTTATTATGGGGAAAAATTGCAGAAATTTCCCTAATTTTAGGGCAAAATTGCAGAAATTTCACTTATTTCAGAGAAAAAAAGCAAAAATTTTTCTTATTTTGGGGCAAAAAGGCAGAAATTCCCATTATTTTGGGGCAAAAAGGCAGAAATTCACCTTATTTTGGGGTAAAATTGCAGAAATTTCACATATTTCAGGGCAAAACGGCAGAAATTCCCCTTATTTTGGGGCAAAAAGGCAGAAATTTCCCTTATTTTGGGATAAAATTGCAGAAATTTCCCTTATTTGGAGGCAAATAGGCAGAAAATCCACTTAATTTCGGGTAAAAAGGCAGAAATTTCTCGTATTTTGGAGCAAAATTGCAGAAACTCCCCTAATTTTGGGGCTAAAAGGCAGAATTTCCCTTTATTCTGGGGCAAAAATAGAGAAATTCTTTTTATTTTGGGGCAAAAATCAGAAATTTCCTTTATTTTGGGGCAAAATTTTAGAAATTTCTTTTATATTGTTACAGACTTGCAGAAATTTTTCTTATTTTGTGGCAAAAAGGCAGAAATTCCCCATATTTTGGTACAAAAAGGCTGAAATTCCCCTTATTTTGAGGTAAAATCCTGAAATTCCCCATATTTTGGGGCAAAAAGGCAGAAATTCCCCTCATTTGGGGGCAAAAAGGCAAAAATTTCCCTTATTTTCGGGCATAATTGCAGGAATTTCATTTATTTCAGGGCAAAAAGTCAGAAATTCCTTTTATTTTGGGGCAAAAACAGAAATTTCTTTTATTTTGATACAAAATTGTAGAAATTTTCCTTATTTTGGAACAAAAAGGCAAAAATTACCCATATTTTGGGGAAAAAGGCAGAAATTCCTTTTATTTTGAGGTAAAAAGGCTGAAATTCCCGTTATTTTGGGGCATAAAGGCAGAAATTCCCTTTACTTTCTGGCAAAAGGGCAGAAATTCCCGTTAATTGGGGCAGAAAAGCAGAAATTTTCCTTATTTAAGGGCAATAGGGCAGAAATTCCCCTTATTTTGTGGCAAAAAGGCAGAAATTCCCCTTATTTGAAGGTAAAATGCTGAAATTTCCCTTATTTTCGGCAAAAAGGCAGAAATTCCTATTATTTTGGGGCAAAATTGCAGAAATTTCAATTATTTCTGGGCAAAAAGTCAGATATTTGCCTTATTTTGGGGCAAAAAGCAGAAATTCCCTTAATTTTGGGGTCAAAAACAGAAATCCCCCTTATTTTGGGGTAAAATTGCAGAAATTTCAAATATTTCAGGGCAAAAAGGCAGAAATTCCACTTTATTTCGGACAATAACGCAGAAATTCCCCGTATTTTAAAGCTAAATTTCAGAAATTCCCCTTATATTGGTGCAAAAATGGAGAAATTCCCTTTATTTTTGTGCAATAAGGCAGATTTCCCCGTATTTTGAAGCAAAATTGCACATATTTCCCTAATTTTGAAGGAAAATGCAGAAATTCACATTATTTTGGAACAAAAAGACAGAAATTCTCCTTATTTCAGGGCAAAAAGTCAGAAATTCCCCTTCTTTTGGGGTAAAATTGCAGAAATTTTCTTTATTTTGGGGCAAAATTGCAGAAATTTCTCTTATTTTGGGGCAAAATTGCAGAAATTTCACTTATTTCAGGGAAAAAGTGCAGAAATTTCTCTTATTTTGGGGCAAAAAGGCAGAAATTTCTTTTATTTTGGTACAAAATTGCAGAAATTTTCTTTATTTTGGGGCAAAATTGCAGAAATTTCACTTATTTCAGGGAAAAAGTGCAGAAATTTCTCTTATTTTGGGGCAAAAAGGCAGAAATTTCTTTTATTTTGGTACAAAATTGCAGAAATTTTCTTTATTTTGGGGCAAAATTGCAGAAATTTCCCTTATTTTGGGGCAAAATTGCAGAAATTTCACTTATTTCAGGGAAAAAGTGCAGAAATTTCTCTTATTTTGGGGCAAAAAGGCAGAAATTTCTTTTATTTTGGTACAAAATTGCAGAAATTTTCTTTATTTTGAGGCAAAAATGAAGAAATTCCCCATATTTTGGGGCAAAAAGGCAGAGATTTGCCTTACTATGAGGTAAAATTCTGAAATTCCCCTTATTTTGGGGCAAAAATACAGAAATTCCCTTTATTTTGTGGCAAAAAATGCAGAAATTTCCCTTATTTTGGGACAAAATTGCAGAAATTTCACTTATTTCAGGGCAAAATTCAAAAATTCCTTTTATTTTGGGGCAAAAAGACAGAAATTCTGTTCATTTTTAGGTAAAAAGGCAGAAATTTCACTTATTTTGAGGTAAGAAGGCAGAAATTCCTCTTATTTTGCGGCAAAAATGAAGAAATTTCTCTTTTTTGTGGCAAAAGGTATACATTCCCCTTATTTTCGGGCAAAAAAGCAGAAATTCCCCGTATTTTGGAGCAGAATTTAAGAAGATCCCCTTATTGTGGGGCAAAAAGGCAGAAATTCCCTATATGTTGGGGCAAAAAGACAGAAATTCTTTTTATTTTGGGGCAAAACTCAGAAATTCCACTTATTTTGGGGCAAAATTCCAGAAATTTCCCTTATTTTGGGGCAAAATTGCAGAAATTTCACTTATTTCAGGTAAAAATGGCAGAAATTTTTCTTATTTTGGGGCAAAAAGGCAGAAATTCCTAATATTTTGTGGCAAAAATGCAGAAATTCCCCTTATTTTGAGGTAAAAAGGCTGAAATTCCCCTTATTTTGGGGCAAAAAGGCAGAAATTTCCCTTATTTTGGGGCAAAATTGCAAACATTTAACTTATTTCAGGGTAATAAGTCAGAAATTTTCCTTATTTTGGGGCAAAAAACACAGAAATTCCCTTTGTTTTGGAAGGAAAATACAGAAATTCCACTTCTTTAGAGGCAAAAAGGCAGAAATTCCCCTAATTTTGAAGCAAAAATGAAGAAATTCCCCTAATTGTTGGGCAAAAAGGCAGAAATTCCCTATATGTTGGGGCAAAAAGACAGAAATTATCCTTATTTTGGGACAAAACTCAGAAATTCCACTTATTTTGGGGCAAAATTGCAGGAATTTACCTTATTTTGAGGCAAAATTGCAGAAATTTCCCTTATTTGGGGCAAAATTGCAGAAATTTCACTTATTTTCAGGTAAAAAGGCTGAAATATCCTTTATTTTGGGGCAAAAAGGAAGAAATTCCCCTTATTTTGGGGCAAAATTGCAGAAATTTTCCTTATTTTGGGGCAAAAAGGCTGAAATTCTTATTTTGAGGTAAAATGCTGAAATTCCCCATATTTTGGGGCAAAAGGCAAAACTTCTTATTTTGGGGCAAAGAGGCACAAATTTCCCTTATTTTCGGGCAAAATTGCAGAAATTTCATTTATTTCAGGGCAAAAAGTCAGAAATTCCTTTTATTTTGGGGCAAAGAGCAGAAATTTATTTTGGTACAAAATTGAAGAAATTTATCTTATTTTGAAACAAAAAGGCAGAAAATTCCCCTTATTTTGAGGCAAAAGGCAGAAATTATTCTCAATTTGAGGTAAAATGCAGAAATTCCCTTTATTTTGGGGCTAAAAGGCAGAAATTCCCTGTATTTTGAAGCAAAATTGCAGAAATTCTCTTAATTTTCGGGCAAAAAGGCAGAAATTCTCCTTATTTTGGGGCAAAAATACAGAAAATCTCCTTTTTCGGGAGCAAACAGTCAGAAATTCCCCTTATTTTGGGGCAAAATTGCAGAAATTTCCTTTACATTGGGGCAAAATTGCAGAAATTTCCCTTATTTTGGGGCAAAATTGCAGAAATTTCAGGTATTTGAGAAAAAAAAGGCAGAAATTTTTTTGGGGGGGCAAAAAGGCAGAAATTTTTTTATTTTGGTACAAAATTGCAGAAATTTTTCTTATTTTGGGGAAAAAGTCAGAAATTCCCTATATTTTGGGGCAAAAAGGCAGAAATTCCCCTTATTTTGAGGTAATAAGGCTGAAATTCCCCTTATTTTGGGGCAAAAAGGCAGAAATTTAGTTTATTTTGGGGAAAAGGCAGAAATTGCACTTATTTTGAGTCAAAAAGGTGGAAAATCCCCTTATTTTGGGGCAAAAATGAAGAAATTTGCTTTTTTATGGCAAAAAGGTATACATTCCCTTTATTTTCGGGCAAAAAGGCAGAAATTCTTTTTATTTTGGAGCAAAATTGCAGAAATTCCCCTAATTTTTGGGCAAAAAGGCAGAAATTTTCCTTATTTTGGGGTAAAACTGCAGAAATTTCACTTATTTTGCTGCAAAATGTCAGAAATTCTCCTTTTTTTGGCAAAAAATGCAGAAAATCCCCTTATTTTAGGGCAGAATTGCAGAAATTTCCGTAATTTGGGGACAAAAACAGAAATTCCCCTTATTTTGGGGCAAAATTGCAGAAATTTCCCTTATTATGTGGAAAAATTGCAGAAATTTCCCATATTTAAGGCAAAATTGCAGAAATTTCACTTATTTCAGAGAAAAAAAGCAAAATTTTTTCTTATTTTGGGGCAAAAAGGCAGAAATTCCCATTATTTTGGGGCAAAAAGGCAGAAATTCACCTTATTTTGGGGTAAAATTGCAGAAATTTCACATATTTCAGGGCAAAACGGCAGAAATTCCCCTTATTTTGGGGCAAAAAGGCAGAAATTTCCCTTATTTTGGGATAAAATTGCAGAAATTTCCCTTATTTGGAGGCAAAAAGGCAGAAAATCCACTTAATTTCGGGTAAAAAGGCAGAAATTTTTCGTATTTTGGAGCAAAATTGCAGAAACTCCCCTAATTTTGGGGCTAAAAGGCAGAATTTCCCTTTATTTTGGGGCAAAAATAGAGAAATTCTTTTTATTTTGGGGCAAAAATCAGAAATTTCCTTTATTTTTGGGCAAAATTTTAGAAATTTCTTTTATATTGTTACAGACTTGCAGAAATTTTTCTTATTTTGTGGCAAAATGGCAGAAATTCCCCATATTTTGGTGCAAAAAGGCTGAAATTCCCCTTATTTTGAGGTAAAATCCTGAAATTCCCCATATTTTGGGGCAAAAAGGCAGAAATTCCCCTCATTTGGGGGCAAAAAGGCACAAATTTCCCTTATTTTCGGGCATAATTGCAGGAATTTCATTTATTTCAGGGCAAAAAGTCAGAAATTCCTTTTATTTTCGGGCAAAAACAGAAATTTCTTTTATTTTGATACAAAATTGCAGAAATTTTCCTTATTTTGGAACAAAAAGGCAAAAATTACCCATATTTTGGGGGAAAAGGCAGAAATTCCCCTTATTTTGAGGTAAAAAGGCTGAAATTCCCGTTATTTTGGGGCAAAAAGGCAGAAATTCCCTTTACTTTGTGGCAAAAAGGCAGAAATTCCCGTTAATTGGGGCAGAAAAGCGAAATTTTCCTTATTTAAGGGCAATAGGGCAGAAATTCCCCTTATTTTGTGGCAAAAAGGCAGAAATTCCCCTTATTTGAAGGTAAAATGCTGAAATTCCCCTTATTTTCGGCAAAAAGGCAGAAATTCCTATTATTTTGGGGCAAAATTGCAGAAATTTCAATTATTTCTGGGCAAAAAGTCAGATATTTGCCTTATTTTGGGGCAAAAAGCAGAAATTCCCTTAATTTTGGGGCCAAAAACAGAAATTCCCCTTATTTTGGGGTAAAATTGCAGAAATTTCAAATATTTCAGGGCAAAAAGGCAGAAATTCCACTTTATTTCGGACAATAACGCAGAAATTCCCCGTATTTTAAAGCTAAATTTCAGAAATTCCCCTTATATTGGTGCAAAAATGGAGAAATTCCCTTTATTTTTGTGCAATAAGGCAGATTTCCCCGTATTTTGAAGCAAAATTGCACATATTTCCCTAATTTTGAAGGAAAATGCAAGAATTCACATTATTTTGGAACAAAAAGACAGAAATTCTCCTTATTTCAGGGCAAAAAGTCAAAAATTCCGTTTATTTTGGGGTAAAATTGCAGAAATTTTCTTTATTTTGTGGCAAAAATACAGAAATTCCCTTTATTTTGTGGCAAAAAGGCAGAAATTTCTCTTATTTTGGGGCAAAATTGCAGAAATTTCACTTATTTCAGGGAAAAAGTGCAGAAATTTCTCTTATTTTGGGGCAAAAAGGCAGAAATTTCTTTTATTTTGGTACAAAATTGCAGAAATTTTCTTTATTTTGGGGCAAAAATGAAGAAATTCCCCATATTTTGGGGCAAAAAGGCAGAGATTCGCCTTATTATGAGGTAAAATGCTGAAATTCCCCTTATTTTGGGGCAAAAATACAGAAATTCCCTTTATTTTGTGGCAAAAAGGCAGAAATTTCCCTTATTTTGGGACAAAATTGCAGAAATTTCACTTATGTCAGGGCAAAATTCAAAAATTCCTTTTATTTTGGGGCTAAAAGTCAGAAATTCCGTTTATTTTTGGGTAAAAAGGCAGAAATTTCACTTATTTTGAGGTAAGAAGGCAGAAATTCCTCTTATTTTGGGGCAAAAATGAAGAAATTTCCCTTTTTTGTGGCAAAAGGTATATATTCCCCTTATTTTCGGGCAAAAAAGCAGAAATTCCCCCTATTTTGGAGCAGAATTGCAGAAAATCCCCTAATTGTGGGGCAAAAATGCAGAAATTCCCTATATGTTGGGGCAAAAAGACAGAAATTCTCCTTATTTTGGGGCAAAACTCAGAAATTCCACTTATTTTGGGGCAAAATTGCAGAAATTTCCCTTATTTTGGGGCAAAATTGCAGAAATTTTACTTATTTTGGGGCAAAATTGCAGAAATTTCACTTATTTCAGGTAAAAATGGCAGAAATTTTTCTTATTTTGGGGCAAAAAGGCAGAAATTCCTAATATTTTGTGGCAAAAATGCAGAAATTCCCCTTATTTTGAGGTAAAAAGGCTGAAATTCCCCTTATTTGGGGGCAAAAAGGCAGAAATTTCCCTTATTTTGGGGCAAAATTGCAAACATTTCACTAATTTCAGGGTAATAAGTCAGAAATTTTCCTTATTTTGGGGCAAAAAACACAGAAATTCCCTTTGTTTTGGAAGGAAAATACAAAATTCCACTTCTTTAGAGGCAAAAAGGCAGAAATTCCCCTTATTTTGAAGCAAAAATGAAGAAATTCCCCTAATTGTTGGGCAAAAAGGCAGAAATTCCCTGTATGTTGGGGCAAAAAGACAGAAATTCTCCTTATTTTGGGACAAAACTCAGAAATTCCACTTATTTTGGGGCAAAATTGCAGGAATTTACCTTATTTTAAGGCAAAATTGCAGAAATTTCCCTTATTTGGGGCAAAATTGCAGAAATTTTACTTATTTTCAGGTAAAAAGGCTGAAATATCCTTTATTTTGGGGCAAAAAGGAAGAAATTCCCCTTATTTTGGGGCAAAATTGCAGAAATTTTCCTTATTTTGGGGCAAAAAGGCTGAAATTCTTATTTTGAGGTAAAATGCTGAAATTCCCCATATTTTGGGGCAAAAGGCAAAACTTCTTTTTATTTTGGGGCAAAGAGGCACAAATTTCCCTTATTTTCGGGCAAAATTGCAGAAATTTCATTTATTTCAGGGCAAAAAGTCAGAAATTCCTTTTATTTTGGGGCAAAGAGCAGAAATTTCTTTTATTATGGTACAAAATTGAAGAAATTTATCTTATTTTGAAACAAAAAGGCAGAAAATTCCCCTTATTTTGAGGCAAAAGGCAGAAATTATTCTCAATTTGAGGTAAAATGCAGAAATTCCCTTTATTTTGGGGCTAAAAAACAGAAATTCCCTGTATTTTGAAGCAAAATTGCAGAAATTCTCATAATTTTCGGGCAAAAAGGCAGAAATTCTCCTTATTATGGGGCAAAAAGACAGAAAATCTCCTTTTTCGGGAGCAAACAGTCACAAATTCCCCTAATTTTGGGGCAAAATTGCTGAAATTTTGTTTACATTGGGGCAAAATTGTAGAAATTTCCCTTATTTTGGGGCAAAATTGCAGAAATATCACGTATTTCAGGGAAAATAGGCAGAAATTTTTTTGGGGGGGCAAAAAGGCAGAAATTTTTTTTTATTTTGGTACAAAATTGCAGAAATTTTTCTTATTTTGGGGCAAAAAGTCAGAAATTCCCTATATTTTGGGGCAAAACGGCAGAAATTCCCCTTATTTTGAGGTAAAAAGGCTGAAATTCCCCTTATTTTGGGGCAAAAAGACAGAAATTTCGTTTATTTTGGGGAAAAGGCAGAAATTGCACTTATTTTGAGTCAAAAAGGTGGAAATTCCCCTTATTTTGGGGCAAAAATGAAGAAATTTGCTTTTTTATGTCAAAAAGGTATACATTCCCTTTATTTTCGGGCAAAAAGGCAGAAATTCTTTGTATTTTGGAGCAAAATTGCAGAAATTCCCCTAATTTTTGCGCAAAAAGGCAGAAATTTTCCTTATTTTGGGGTAAAACTGCAGAAATTTCACTTATTTTGCGGCAAAATGTCAGAAATTCCTTTTATTTTTGGCAAAAAATGCAGAAAATCCCCTTATTTTAGGGCAAAATTGCAGAAATTTCCCTTATTTGGGGGCAAAAACAGAAATTCCCCTTATTTTGGGGCAAAATTGCAGAAATTTCCCTTATTATGGGAAAAAATTGCAGAAATTTCCTTTATTTTAGGGCAAAATTGCAGAAATTTCACTTATTTCAGAGAAAAAAAAGCAAAAATTTTTCTTGTTTTGGGGCAAAAAGGCAGAAATTCCCATTATTTTGGGGCAAAAAGGCAGAAATTCACCTTATTTTGGGGTAAAATTGCAGAAATTTCACATATTTTGGGGCAAAACGGCAGAAATTCCCCTTATTTTGGGGCAAAAAGGCAGAAATTTCCCTTATTTTGGGATAAAATTGCAGAAATTTTTTCTTATTTGGGGGCAAAAAGGCAGAAAATCCACTTAATTTCGGGTAAAAAGGCAGAAATTTCTCGTATTTTGGAGCAAAATTGCAGAAACTCCCCTAATTTTGGGGCAAAAAGGCAGAAATTCCCTTTATTTTGGGGCAAAAATAGAGAAATTCTTTTTATTTTGGGGCAAAAATCAGAAATTTCCTTTATTTTGGGGCAAAATTTTAGAAATTTCTTTTATATTGTTACAGACTTGCAGAAATTTTTCTTATTTTGTGGCAAAAAGGCAGAAATTCCCCATATTTTGGTGCAAAAAGGCTGAAATTCCCCTTATTTTGAGGTAAAATCCTGAAATTCCCCATATTTTGGGGCAAAAAGGCAGAAATTCCCCTCATTTGGGGGCAAAAAGGCCCAAATTTTCCTTATTTTCGGGCATAATTGCAGGAATTTCATTTATTTCAGGGCAAAAAGTCAGAAATTCCTTTTATTTTCGGGCAAAAACAGAAATTTCTTTTATTTTGATACAAAATTGTAGAACTTTTCCTTATTTTGGAACAAAAAGGCAAAAATTACCCATATTTTGGGGAAAAAGGCAGAAATTCCCCTTATTTTGAGGTAAAAAGGCTGAAATTCCCGTTATTTTGGGGCATAAAGGCAGAAATTCCCTTTACTTTCTGGCAAAAGGGCAGAAATTCCCGTTAATTGGGGCAGAAAAGCAGAAATTTTCCTTATTTAAGGGCAATAGGGCAGAAATTCCCCTTATTTTGTGGCAAAAAGGCAGAAATTCCCCTTATTTGAAGGTAAAATGCTGAAATTCCCCTTATTTTCGGCAAAAAGGCAGAAATTCCTATTATTTTGGGGCAAAATTGCAGAAATTTCAATTATTTCTGGGCAAAAAGTCAGATATTTGCCTTATTTTGGGGCAAAAAGCAGAAATTCCCTTAATTTTGGGGCCAAAAACAGAAATTCCCCTTATTTTGGGGTAAAATTGCAGAAATTTCAAATATTTCAGGGCAAAAAGGCAGAAATTCCACTTTATTTCGGACAATAACGCAGAAATTCCCCGTATTTTAAAGCTAAATTTCAGAAATTCCCCTTATATTGGTGCAAAAATGGAGAAATTCCCTTTATTTTTGTGCAATAAGGCAGATTTCCCCGTATTTTGAAGCAAAATTGCACATATTTCCCTAATTTTGAAGGAAAATGCAGAAATTCACATTATTTTGGAACAAAAAGACAGAAATTCTCCTTATTTCAGGGCAAAAAGTCAGAAATTCCCCTTCTTTTGGGGTAAAATTGCAGAAATTTTCTTTATTTTGGGGCAAAATTGCAGAAATTTCTCTTATTTTGGGGCAAAATTGCAGAAATTTCACTTATTTCAGGGAAAAAGTGCAGAAATTTCTCTTATTTTGGGGCAAAAAGGCAGAAATTTCTTTTATTTTGGTACAAAATTGCAGAAATTTTCTTTATTTTGGGGCAAAATTGCAGAAATTTCCCTTATTTTGGGGCAAAATTGCAGAAATTTCACTTATTTCAGGGAAAAAGTGCAGAAATTTCTCTTATTTTGGGGCAAAAAGGCAGAAATTTCTTTTATTTTGGTACAAAATTGCAGAAATTTTCTTTATTTTGGGGCAAAAATGAAGAAATTCCCCATATTTTGGGGCAAAAAGGCAGAGATTTGCCTTATTATGAGGTAAAATGCTGAAATTCCCCTTATTTTGGGGCAAAAATACAGAAATTCCCTTCATTTTGTGGCAAAAAGGCAGAAATTTCCCTTATTTTGGGGCAAAATTGCAGAAATTTCACTTATTTCAGGGCAAAATTCAAAAATTCCTTTTATTTTGGGGCTAAAAGTCAGAAATTCCGTTTATTTTTGGGTAAAAAGGCAGAAATTTCACTTGTTTTGAGGTAAGAAGGCAGAAATTCCTCTTATTTTGGGGCAAAAATGAAGAAATTTCCCTTTTTTGTGGCAAAAGGTATATATTCCCCTTATTTTCGGGCAAAAAAGCAGAAATTCCCCCTATTTTGGAGCAGAATTGCAGAAAATCCCCTAATTGTGGGGCAAAAATGCAGAAATTCCCTATATGTTGGGGCAAAAAGACAGAAATTCTCCTTATTTTGGGGCAAAACTCAGAAATTCCACTTATTTTGGGGCAAAATTCCAGAAATTTCCCTTATTTTGGGGCAAAATTGCAGAAATTTCACTTATTTTGGGGCAAAATTGCAGAAATTTCACTTATTTCAGATAAAAAAAAGGCAGAAATTTTTCTTATTTTGGGGCAAAAAGGCAGAAATTCCTAATATTTTGTGGCAAAAATGCAGAAATTCCCCTTATTTTGAGGTAAAAAGGCTGAAATTCCCCTTATTTTGGGGCAAAAAGGCAGAAATTTCCCTTATTTTGGGGCAAAATTGCAAACATTTAACTTATTTCAGGGTAATAAGTCAGAAATTTTCCTTATTTTGGGGCAAAAAACACAGAAATTCCCTTTGTTTTGGAAGGAAAATACAGAAATTCCACTTCTTTACAGGCAAAAAGGCAGAAATTCCCCTTATTTTGAAGCAAAAATGAAGAAATTCCCCTAATTGTTGGGCAAAAAGGCAGAAATTCCTTATATGTTGGGGCAAAAAGACAGAAATTCTCCTTATTTTGGGACAAAACTCAGAAATTCCACTTATTTTGGGGCAAAATTGCAGGAATTTACCTTATTTTGAGGCAAAATTGCAGAAATTTCCCTTATTTGGGGCAAAATTGCAGAAATTTCACTTATTTTCAGGTAAAAAGGCTGAAATATCCTTTATTTTGGGGCAAAAAGGAAGAAATTCCCCTTATTTTGGGGCAAAATTGCAGAAATTTTCCTTATTTTGGGGCAAAAAGGCTGAAATTCTTATTTTGAAGTAAAATGCTGAAATTCCCCATATTTTGGGGCAAAAGGCAAAACTTTTTATTTTGGTGCAAAGAGGCACAAATTTCCCTTATTTTCGGGCAAAATTGCAGAAATTTCATTTATTTCAGGGCAAAAAGTCAGAAATTCCTTTTATTTTGGGGCAAAGAGCAGAAATTTCTTTTATTATGGTACAAAATTGAAGAAATTTTTCTTATTTTGAAACAAAAAGGCAGAAAATTCCCCTTATTTTGAGGCAAAAGGCAGAAATTATTCTCAATTTGAGGTAAAATGCAGAAATTCCCTTTATTTTGGGGCTAAAAAACAGAAATTCCCTGTATTTTGAAGCAAAATTGCAGAAATTCTCATAATTTTCAGGCAAAAAGGCAGAAATTCTCCTTATTATGGGGCAAAAAGTCAGAAAATCTCCTTTTTCGGGAGCAAACAGTCACAAATTCCCCTAATTTTGGGGCAAAATTGCTGAAATTTCCTTTACATTGGGGCAAAATTGTAGAAATTTCCCTTATTTTGGGGCAAAATTGCAGAAATTTCACGTATTTCAGGGAAAATAGGCAGAAATTTTTTTGGGGGGGCAAAAAGGCAGAAATTTTTTTTATTTTGGTACAAAATTGCAGAAATTTTTCTTATTTTGGGGCAAAAAGTCAGAAATTCCCTATATTTTGGGGCAAAACGGCAGAAATTCCCCTTATTTTGAGGTAAAAAGGCTGAAATTCCCCTTATTTTGGGGCAAAAAGACAGAAATTTCGTTTATTTTGGGGAAAAGGCAGAAATTGCACTTATTTTGAGTCAAAAAGGTGGAAATTCCCCTTATTTTGGGGCAAAAATGAAGAAATTTGCTTTTTTATGTCAAAAAGGTATACATTCCCTTTATTTTCGGGCAAAAAGGCAGAAATTCTTTGTATTTTGGAGCAAAATTGCAGAAATTCCCCTAATTTTTGCGCAAAAAGGCAAAAATTTTCCTTATTTTGGGGTAAAACTGCAGAAATTTCACTTATTTTGCGGCAAAATGTCAGAAATTCCCCTTATTTTTGGCAAAAAATGCAGAAAATCCCCTTATTTTAGGGCAAAATTGCAGAAATTTCCCTTATTTGGGAGCAAAAACAGAAATTCCCCTTATTTTGGGGCAAAATTGCAGAAATTTCCCTTATTATGGGAAAAAATTGCAGAAATTTCCTTTATTTTAGGGCAAAATTGCAGAAATTTTACTTATTTCAGAGAAAAAAAAGCAAAAATTTTTCTTATTTTGGGGCAAAAAGGCAGAAATTCCCATTATTTTGGGACAAAAAGGCAGAAATTCACCTTATTTTGGGGTAAAATTGCAGAAATTTCACATATTTCGGGGCAAAACGGCAGAAATTCCCCTTATTTTGGGGCAAAAAGGCAGAAATTTCCCTTATTTTGGGATAAAATTGCAGAAATTTTTTCTTATTTGGGGGCAAAAAGGCAGAAAATCCACTTAATTTCGGGTAAAAAGGCAGAAATTTCTCGTATTTTGGAGCAAAATTGCAGAAACTCCCCTAATTTTGGGGCAAAAAGGCAGAAATTCCCTTTATATTGGGGCAAAAATAGAGAAATTCTTTTTAATTTGGGGCAAAAATCAGAAATTTCCTTTATTTTGGGGCAAAATTTTAGAAATTTCTTTTATATTGTTACAGACTTGCAGAAATTTTTCTTATTTTGTGGCAAAAAGGCAGAAATTCCCCATATTTTGGTGCAAAAAGGCTGAAATTCCCCTTATTTTGAGGTAAAATCCTGAAATTCCCCATATTTTGGGGCAAAAAGGCAGAAATTCCCCTCATTTGGGGGCAAAAAGGCCCAAATTTCCCTTATTTTCGGGCATAATTGCAGGAATTTCATTTATTTCAGGGCAAAAAGTCAGAAATTCCTTTTATTTTCGGGCAAAAACAGAAATTTCTTTTATTTTGATACAAAATTGTAGAAATTTTCCTTATTTTGGAACAAAAAGGCAAAAATTACCCATATTTTGGGGAAAAAGGCAGAAATTCCCCTTATTTTGAGGTAAAAAGGCTGAAATTCCCGTTATTTTGGGGCAAAAAGGCAGAAATTCCCTTTACTTTGTGGCAAAAAGGCAGAAATTCCCGTTAATTGGGGCAGAAAAGCAGAAATTTTCCTTATTTAAGGGCAATAGGGCAGAAATTCCCCTTATTTTGTGGCAAAAAGGCAGAAATTCCCCTTATTTGAAGGTAAAATGCTGAAATTCCCCTTATTTTCGGCAAAAAGGCAGAAATTCCTATTATTTTGGGGCAAAATTGCAGAAATTTCAATTATTTCTGGGCAAAAAGTCAGATATTTGCCTTATTTTGGGGCAAAAAGCAGAAATTCCCTTAATTTTGGGGCCAAAAACAGAAATTCCCCTTATTTTGGGGTAAAATTGCAGAAATTTCAAATATTTCAGGGCAAAAAGTCAGAAATTCAACTTTATTTCGGACAATAACGCAGAAATTCCCCATATTTTAAAGCTAAATTTCAGAAATTCCCCTTATATTGGTGCAAAAATGGAGAAATTCCCTTTATTTTTGTGCAATAAGGCAGATTTCCCCGTATTTTGAAGCAAAATTGCACATATTTCCCTAATTTTGAAGGAAAATGCAGAAATTCACATTATTTTGGAACAAAAAGACAGAAATTCTCCTTATTTCAGGGCAAAAAGTCAGAAATTCCTCTTCTTTTGGGGTAAAATTGCAGAAATTTTCTTTATTTTGGGGCAAAATTGCAGAAATTTCTCTTATTTTGGGGCAAAATTGCAGAAATTTCACTTATTTCAGGGAAAAAGTGCAGAAATTTCTCTTATTTTGGGGCAAAAAGGCAGAAATTTCTTTTATTTTGGTACAAAATTGCAGAAATTTTCTTTATTTTGGGGCAAAAATGAAGAAATTCCCCATATTTTGGGGCAAAAAGGCAGAGATTTGCCTTATTATGAGGTAAAATGCTGAAATTCCCCTTATTTTGGGGCAAAAATACAGAAATTCCCTTTATTTTGTGGCAAAAAGGCAGAAATTTCCCTTATTTTGGGGCAAAATTGCAGAAATTTCACTTATTTCAGGGCAAAATTCAAAAATTCCTTTTATTTTGGGGCAAAAAGACAGAAATTCCGTTCATTTTTAGGTAAAAAGGCAGAATTTTCACTTATTTTGAGGGAAGAAGGCAGAAATTCCTCTTATTTTGGGGCAAAAATGACGAAATTTCTCTTTTTTGTGGCAAAAGGTATACATTCCCCTTATTTTCGGGCAAAAAAGCAGAAATTCCCCCTATTTTGGAGCAGAATTGAAGAAAATCTCCTAATTGTGGGGCAAAAAGGCAGAAATTCCCTATATGTTGGGGCAAAAAGACAGAAATTCTCCTTATTTTGGGGCAAAACTCAGAAATTCCACTTATTTTGGGGCAAAATTCCAGAAATTTCCCTTATTTTGGGGCAAAATTGCAGAAATTTTACTTATTTTGGGGCACAATTGCAGAAATTTCACTTATTTCAGGTAAAAATGGCAGAAATTTTTCTTATTTTGGGGCAAAAAGGCAGAAATTCCTAATATTTTGTGGCAAAAAAGCAGAAATTCCCTTAATTTTGGGGCCAAAAACAGAAATTCCCCTTATTTTGGGGTAAAATTGCAGAAATTTCAAATATTTCAGGGCAAAAAGTCAGAAATTCAACTTTATTTCGGACAATAACGCAGAAATTCCCCATATTTTAAAGCTAAATTTCAGAAATTCCCCTTATATTGGTGCAAAAATGGAGAAATTCCCTTTATTTTTGTGCAATAAGGCAGATTTCCCCGTATTTTGAAGCAAAATTGCACATATTTCCCTAATTTTGAAGGAAAATGCAGAAATTCACATTATTTTGGAACAAAAAGACAGAAATTCTCCTTATTTCAGGGCAAAAAGTCAGAAATTCCTCTTCTTTTGGGGTAAAATTGCAGAAATTTTCTTTATTTTGGGGCAAAATTGCAGAAATTTCTCTTATTTTGGGGCAAAATTGCAGAAATTTCACTTATTTCAGGGAAAAAGTGCAGAAATTTCTCTTATTTTGGGGCAAAAAGGCAGAAATTTCTTTTATTTTGGTACAAAATTGCAGAAATTTTCTTTATTTTGGGGCAAAAATGAAGAAATTCCCCATATTTTGGGGCAAAAAGGCAGAGATTTGCCTTATTATGAGGTAAAATGCTGAAATTCCCCTTATTTTGGGGCAAAAATACAGAAATTCCCTTTATTTTGTGGCAAAAAGGCAGAAATTTCCCTTATTTTGGGGCAAAATTGCAGAAATTTCACTTATTTCAGGGCAAAATTCAAAAATTCCTTTTATTTTGGGGCAAAAAGACAGAAATTCCGTTCATTTTTAGGTAAAAAGGCAGAATTTTCACTTATTTTGAGGGAAGAAGGCAGAAATTCCTCTTATTTTGGGGCAAAAATGACGAAATTTCTCTTTTTTGTGGCAAAAGGTATACATTCCCCTTATTTTCGGGCAAAAAAGCAGAAATTCCCCCTATTTTGGAGCAGAATTGAAGAAAATCCCCTAATTGTGGGGCAAAAAGGCAGAAATTCCCTATATGTTGGGGCAAAAAGACAGAAATTCTCCTTATTTTGGGGCAAAACTCAGAAATTCCACTTATTTTGGGGCAAAATTCCAGAAATTTCCCTTATTTTGGGGCAAAATTGCAGAAATTTTACTTATTTTGGGGCACAATTGCAGAAATTTCACTTATTTCAGGTAAAAATGGCAGAAATTTTTCTTATTTTGGGGCAAAAAGGCAGAAATTCCTAATATTTTGTGGCAAAAATGCAGAAATTCCCCTTATTTTGAGGTAAAAAGGCTGAAATTCCCCTTATTTGGGGGCAAAAAGGCAGAAATTTCCCTTATTTTGGGGCAAAATTGCAAACATTTCACTAATTTCAGGGTAATAAGTCAGAAATTTTCCTTATTTTGGGGCAAAAAACACAGAAATTCCCTTTGTTTTGGAAGGAAAATACAGAAATTCCACTTCTTTAGAGGCAAAAAGGCAGAAATTCCCCTTATTTTGAAGCAAAAATGAAGAAATTCCCCTAATTGTTGGGCAAAAAGGCAGAAATTCCCTATATGTTGGGGAAAAAAGACAGAAATTCTCCTTATTTTGGGACAAAACTCAGAAATTCCACTTATTTTGGGGCAAAATTGCAGGAATTTACCTTATTTTGAGGCAAAATTGCAGAAATTTCCCTTATTTGGGGCAAAATTGCAGAAATTTCACTTATTTTCAGGTAAAAAGGCTGAAATATCCTTTATTTTGGGGCAAAAAGGAAGAAATTCCCCTTATTTTGGGGCAAAATTGCAGAAATTTTCCTTATTTTGGGGCAAAAAGGCTGAAAATCTTATTTTGAGGTAAAATGCTGAAATTCCCCATATTTTGGGGCAAAAGGCAAAACTTCTTCTTATTTTGGGGCAAAGAGGCACAAATTTCCCTTATTTTCGGGCAAAATTGCAGAAATTTCATTTATTTCAGGGCAAAAAGTCAGAAATTCCTTTTATTTTGGGGCAAAGAGCAGAAATTTCTTTTATTATGGTACAAAATTGAAGAAATTTTTCTTATTTTGAAACAAAAATGCAGAAAATTCCCCTTATTTTGAGGCAAAAGGCAGAAATTATTCTCAATTTGAGGTAAAATGCAGAAATTCCCTTTATTTTGGGGCTAAAAGGCAGAAATTCCCTGCATTTTGAAGCAAAATTGCAGAAATTCTCTTAATTTTCGGGCAAAAAGGCAGAAATTCTCCTTATTTTGGGGCAAAAAGACAGAAAATCTCCTTTTTCGGGAGCAAACAGAAATTCCCCTTATTTTGGGGCAAAATTGCAGAAATTTCCTTTACATTGGGGCAAAATTGCAGAAATTTCCCTTATTTTGGGGCAAAATTGCAGAAATTTCAGGTATTTGAGAAAAAAAAGGCAGAAATTTTTTTGGGGGGGCAAAAAGGCAGAAATTTTTTTTATTTTGGTACAAAATTGCAGAAATTTTTCTTATTTTGGGGCAAAAAGTCAGAAATTCCCCATATTTTGGGGCAAAAATGCAGAAATTCCCCTTATTTTGAGGTAATAAGGCTGAAATTCCCCTTAATTTGGGGCAAAACGGCAGAAATTTCGTTTATTTTGGGGAAAAGGCAGAAATTGCACTTATTTTGAGTCAAAAAGGTGGAAAATCCCCTTATTTTGGGGCAAAAATGAAGAAATTTGCTTTTTTATGGCAAAAAGGTATGCATTCCCTTTATTTTCGGGCAAAAAGGCAGAAATTCTTTGTATTTTGGAGCAAAATTGCAGAAATTCCCCTAATTTTTGGACAAAAAGGCAGAAATTCTTTATATGTTGGGGCAAAAAGACAGAAATTATCCTTATTTTGGGACAAAACTCAGAAATTCCACTTATTTTGGGGCAAAATTGCAGGAATTTACCTTATTTTGAGGCAAAATTGCAGAAATTTCCCTTATTTGGGGCAAAATTGCAGAAATTTCACTTATTTTCAGGTAAAAAGGCTGAAATATCTTTTATTTTGGGGCAAAAAGGAAGAAATTCCCCTTATTTTGGGGCAAAATTGCAGAAATTTTCCTTATTTTGGGGCAAAAAGGCTGAAATTCTTATTTTGAGGTAAAATGCTGAAATTCCCCATATTTTGGGGCAAAAGGCAAAACTTCTTTTTATTTTGGTGCAAAGAGGCACAAATTTCCCTTATTTTCGGGCAAAATTGCAGAAATTTCATTTATTTCAGGGCAAAAAGTCAGAAATTCCTTTTATTTTGGGGCAAAGAGCAGAAATTTCTTTTATTATGGTACAAAATTGAAGAAATTTTTCTTATTTTGAAACAAAAAGGCAGAAAATTCCCCTTATTTTGAGGCAAAAGGCAGAAATTATTCTCAATTTGAGGTAAAATGCAGAAATTCCCTTTATTTTGGGGCTAAAAAACAGAAATTCCCTGTATTTTGAAGCAAAATTGCAGAAATTCTCATAATTTTCAGGCAAAAAGGCAGAAATTCTCCTTATTATGGGGCAAAAAGTCAGAAAATCTCCTTTTTCGGGAGCAAACAGTCACAAATTCCCCTAATTTTGGGGCAAAATTGCTGAAATTTCCTTTACATTGGGGCAAAATTGTAGAAATTTCCCTTATTTTGGGGCAAAATTGCAGAAATTTCACGTATTTCAGGGAAAATAGGCAGAAATTTTTTTGGGGGGGCAAAAAGGCAGAAATTTTTTTTATTTTGGTACAAAATTGCAGAAATATTTCTTATTTTGGGGCAAAAAGTCAGAAATTCCCTATATTTTGGGGCAAAACGGCAGAAATTCCCCTTATTTTGAGGTAAAAAGGCTGAAATTCCCCTTATTTTGGGGCAAAAAGACAGAAATTTCGTTTATTTTGGGGAAAAGGCAGAAATTGCACTTATTTTGAGTCAAAAAGGTGGAAATTCCCCTTATTTTGGGGCAAAAATGAAGAAATTTGCTTTTTTATGTCAAAAAGGTATACATTCCCTTTATTTTCGGGCAAAAAGGCAGAAATTCTTTGTATTTTGGAGCAAAATTGCAGAAATTCCCCTAATTTTTGCGCAAAAAGGCAGAAATTTTCCTTATTTTGGGGTAAAACTGCAGAAATTTCACTTATTTTGCGGCAAAATGTCAGAAATTCCTTTTATTTTTGGCAAAAAATGCAGAAAATCCCCTTATTTTAGGGCAAAATTGCAGAAATTTCCCTTATTTGGGGGCAAAAAGAGAAATTCCCCTTATTTTGGGGCAAAATTGCAGAAATTTCCCTTATTATGGGAAAAAATTGCAGAAATTTCCTTTATTTTAGGGCAAAATTGCAGAAATTTCACTTATTTCAGAGAAAAAAAAGCAAAAATTTTTCTTATTTTGGGGCAAAAAGGCAGAAATTCCCATTATTTTGGGGCAAAAAGGCAGAAATTCACATTATTTTGGGGTAAAATTGCAGAAATTTCACATATTTCGGGGCAAAACGGCAGAAATTCCCCTTATTTTGGGGCAAAAAGGCAGAAATTCCCATTATTTTGGGACAAAAAGGCAGAAATTCACCTTATTTTGGGGTAAAATTGCAGAAATTTCACATATTTCGGGGCAAAACGGCAGAAATTCCCCTTATTTTGGGGCAAAAAGGCAGAAATTTCCCTTATTTTGGGATAAAATTGCAGAAATTTTTTCTTATTTGGGGGCAAAAAGGCAGAAAATCCACTTAATTTCGGGTAAAAAGGCAGAAATTTCTCGTATTTTGGAGCAAAATTGCAGAAACTCCCCTAATTTTGGGGCAAAAAGGCAGAAATTCCCTTTATTTTGGGGCAAAAATCAGAAATTTCTTTTATTTTGGGGCAAAATTTTAGAAATTTCTTTTATATTGTTACAGACTTGCAGAAATTTTTCTTATTTTGTGGCAAAAAGGCAGAAATTCCGCATATTTTGGTGCTAAAAGGCTGAAATTCCCCTTATTTTGAGGTAAAATCCTGAAATTCCCCATATTTTGGGGCAAAAAGGCAGAAATTCCCCTCATTTGGGGGCAAAAAGGCCCAAATTTCCCTTATTTTCGGGCATAATTGCAGGAATTTCATTTATTTCAGGGCAAACAGTCAGAAATTCCTTTTATTTTGGGGCAAAAACAGAAATTTCTTTTATTTTGATACAAAATTGTAGAAATTTTCCTTATTTTGGAACAAAAAGGCAAAAATTACCCATATTTTGGGGAAAAAGGCAGAAATTCCCCTTATTTTGAGGTAAAAAGGCTGAAATTCCCATTATTTTGGGGCAAAAAGGCAGAAATTCCCTTTACTTTGTGGCAAAAAGGCAGAAATTCCCGTTAATTGGGGCAGAAAAGCAGAAATTTTCCTTATTTAAGGGCAATAGGGCAGAAATTCCCCTTATTTTGTGGCAAAAAGGCAGAAATTCCCCTTATTTGAAGGTAAAATGCTGAAATTCCCCTTATTTTCGGCAAAAAGGCAGAAATTCCTATTATTTTGGGACAAAATTGCAGAAATTTCAATTATTTCTGGGCAAAAAGTCAGATATTTGCCTTATTTTGGGGCAAAAAGCAGAAATTCCCTTAATTTTGGGGCCAAAAACAGAAATTCCCCTTATTTTGGGGTAAAATTGCAGAAATTTCAAATATTTCAGGGCAAAAAGTCAGAAATTCAACATTATTTCGGACAATAACGCAGAAATTCCCCATATTTTAAAGCTAAATTTCAGAAATTCCTCTTATATTGGTGCAAAAATGGAGAAATTCCCTTTATTTTTGTGCAATAAGGCAGATTTCCCCGTATTTTGAAGCAAAATTGCACATATTTCCCTAATTTTGAAGGAAAATGCAGAAATTCACATTATTTTGGAACAAAAAGACAGAAATTCTCCTTATTTCAGGGCAAAAAGTAAAAAATTCCCCTTCTTTTGGGGTAAAATTGCAGAAATTTTCTTTATTTTGGGGCAAAATTGCAGAAATTTCTCTTATTTTGGGGCAAAATTGCAGAAATTTCACTTATTTCAGGGAAAAAGTGCAGAAATTTCTCTTATTTTGGGGCAAAAAGGCAGAAATTTCTTTTATTTTGGTACAAAATTGCAGAAATTTTCTTTATTTTGAGGCAAAATTGCAGAAATTTCCCTTATTTTGGGGCAAAATTGCAGAAATTTCACTTATTTCAGGGAAAAAGTGCAGAAATTTCTATTATTTTGGGGCAAAAAGGCAGAAATTTCTTTTATTTTGGTACAAAATTGCAGAAATTTTCTTTATTTTGGGGCAAAAATGAAGAAATTCCCCATATTTTGGGGCAAAAAGGCAGAGATTTGCCTTATTATGAGGTAAAATGCTGAAATTCCCCTTATTTTGGGGCAAAAATACAGAAATTCCCTTTATTTTGTGGCAAAAAGGCAGAAATTTCCCTTATTTTGGGGCAAAATTGCAGAAATTTCACTTATTTCAGGGCAAAATTCAAAAATTCCTTTTATTTTGGGGCAAAAAGACAGAAATTCCGTTCATTTTTAGGTAAAAAAGCAGAAATTTCACTTATTTTTAGGGAAGAAGGCAGAAATTCCTCTTATTTTGGGGCAAAAATGAAGAAATTTCTCTTTTTTGTGGCAAAAGGTATACATTCCCCTTATTTTCGGGCAAAAAAGCAGAAATTCCCCCTATTTTGGAGCAGAATTGAAGAAAATCCCCTAATTGTGGGGCAAAAAGGCAGAAATTCCCTATATGTTGGGGCAAAAAGACAGAAATTCTCCTTATTTTGGGGCAAAACTCAGAAATTCCACTTATTTTGGGGCAAAATTCCAGAAATTTCCCTTATTTTGGGGCAAAATTGCAGAAATTTTACTTATTTTGGGGCACAATTGCAGAAATTTCACTTATTTCAGGTAAAAATGGCAGAAATTTTTCTTATTTTGGGGCAAAAAGGCAGAAATTCCTAATATTTTGTGGCAAAAATGCAGAAATTCCCCTTATTTTGAGGTAAAAAGGCTGAAATTCCCATTATTTTGGGGCAAAAAGGCAGAAATTTCCCTTATTTTGGGGCAAAATTGCAAATATTTAACTTATTTCAGGGTAATAAGTCAGAAATTTTCCTTATTTTGGGGCAAAAAACACAGAAATTCCCTTTGTTTTGGAAGGAAAATACAGAAATTCCACTTCTTTAGAGGCAAAAAGGCAGAAATTCCCCTTATTTTGAAGCAAAAATGAAGAAATTCCCCTAATTGTTGGGCAAAAAGGCAGAAATTCCCTATATGTTGGGGCAAAAAGACAGAAATTCTCCTTATTTTGGGACAAAACTCAGAAATTCCACTTATTTTGGGGCAAAATTGCAGGAATTTACCGTATTTTGAGGCAAAATTGCAGAAATTTCCCTTATTTGGGGCAAAATTGCAGAAATTTCACTTATTTTCAGGTAAAAAGGCTGAAATATCCTTTATTTTGGGGCAAAAAGGAAGAAATTCCCCTTATTTTGGGGCAAAATTGCAGAAATTTTCCTTATTTTGGGGCAAAAAGGCTGAAATTCTTATTTTGAGGTAAAATGCTGAAATTCCCCATATTTTGGGGCAAAAGGCAAAACTTCTTCTTATTTTGGGGCAAAGAGGCACAAATTTCCCTTATTTTCGGGCAAAATTGCAGAAATTTCATTTATTTCAGGGCAAAAAGTCAGAAATTCCTTTTATTTTGGGGCAAAGAGCAGAAATTTCTTTTATTATGGTACAAAATTGAAGAAATTTATCTTATTTTGAAACAAAAAGGCAGAAAATTCCCCTTATTTTGAGGCAAAAGGCAGAAATTATTCCCAATTTGAGGTAAAATGCAGAAATTCCCTTTATTTTGGGGCTAAAAGGCAGAAATTCCCTGTATTTTGAAGCAAAATTGCAGAAATTCTCTTAATTTTCGGGCAAAAAGGCAGAAATTCTCCTTATTTTGGGGCAAAAAGACAGAAAATCTCCTTTTTCGGGAGCAAACAGTCAGAAATTCCCTTATTTTGGGGCAAAATTGCAGAAATTTCCTTTACATTGGGGCAAAATTGCAGAAATTTCCCTTATTTTGGGGCAAAATTGCAGAAATTCCAGGTATTTGAGAAAAAAAAGGCAGAAATTTTTTTGGGGGGGCAAAAAGGCAGAAATTTTTTTTTATTTTGGTACAAAATTGCAGAAATTTTTCTTATTTTGGGGCAAAAAGTCAGAAATTCCCCATATTTTGGGGCAAAAATGCAGAAATTCCCCTTATTTTGAGGTAATAAGGCTGAAATTCCCCTTATTTTGGGGCAAAACTGCAGAAATTTCGTTTATTTTGGGGAAAAGGCAGAAATTGCACTTATTTTGAGTCAAAAAGGTGGAAAATCCCCTTATTTTGGGGCAAAAATGAAGAAATTTGCTTTTTTATGGCAAAAAGGTATGCATTCCATTTATTTTCGGGCAAAAAGGCAGAAATTCTTTGTATTTTGGAGCAAAATTGCAGAAATTCCCCTAATTTTTGGGCAAAAAGGCAGAAATTTTCCTTATTTTGGGGTAAAACTGCAGAAATTTCACTTATTTTGCGGCAAAATATCAGAAATTCCCCTTATTTTTGGCAAAAAATGCAGAAAAACCCCTTATTTTAGGGCAAAATTGCAGAAATTTCCCTTATTTGGGGACAAAAACAGAAATTCCCCTTATTTTGGGGCAAAATTGCAGAAATTTCCCTTATTATGGGGAAAAATTGCAGAAATTTCCCTTATTTAAGGGCAAAATTGCAGAAATTTCACTTATTTCAGAGAAAAAGGGCAAAAATTTTTTTTATTTTGGGGCAAAAAGGCAGAAATTCCCATTATTTTGGGGCAAAATGCAGAAATTCACCTTATTTTGGGGTAAAATTGCAGAAATTTCACATATTTCAGGGCAAAACGGCAGAAATTCCCCTTATTTTGGGGCAAAAAGGCAGAAATTTCCCTTATTTTGGGATAAAATTGCAGAAATTTCCCTTATTTGGAGGCAAAAAGGCAGAAAATCCACTTAATTTCGGGTAAAAAGGCAGAAATTTCTCGTATTTTGGAGCAAAATTGCAGAAACTCCCCTAATTTTGGGGCTAAAAGGCAGAATTTCCCTTTATTTTGGGGCAAAAATAGAGAAATTCTTTTTATTTTGGGGCAAAAATCAGAAATTTCCTTTATTTTGGGGCAAAATTTTAGAAATTTCTTTTATATTGTTACAGACTTGCAGAAATTTTTCTTATTTTGTGGCAAAAAGGCAGAAATTCCCCATATTTTGGTGCAAAAAGGCTGAAATTCCCCTTATTTTGAGGTAAAATCTTAAAATTCCCCATATTTTGGGGCAAAAAGGCAGAAATTCCCCTTATTTGGGGGCAAAAAGGCCCAAATTTCCCTTATTTTCGGGCATAATTGCAGGAATTTCATTTATTTCAGGGCAAACAGTCAGAAATTCCTTTTATTTTCGGGCAAAAACAGAAATTTCTTTTATTTTGATACAAAATTGTAGAAATTTTCCTTATTTTGGAACAAAAAGGCAAAAATTACCCATATTTTGGGGAAAAAGGCAGAAATTCCCCTTATTTTGAGGTAAAAAGGCTGAAATTCCCGTTATTTTGGGGCAAAAAGGCAGAAATTCCCTTTACTTTGTGGCAAAAAGGCAGAAATTCCCGTTAATTGGGGCAGAAAAGCGAAATTTTCCTTATTTAAGGGCAATAGGGCAGAAATTCCCCTTATTTTGTGGCAAAAAGGCAGAAATTCCCCTTATTTGAAGGTAAAATGCTGAAATTCCCCTTATTTTCGGCAAAAAGGCAGAAATTCCTATTATTTTGGGGCAAAATTGCAGAAATTTCAATTATTTCTGGGCAAAAAGTCAGATATTTGCCTTATTTTGGGGCAAAAAGCAGAAATTCCCTTAATTTTGGGGCCAAAAACAGAAATTCCCCTTATTTTGGGGTAAAATTGCAGAAATTTCAAATATTTCAGGGCAAAAAGGCAGAAATTCCACTTTATTTCGGACAATAACGCAGAAATTCCCCGTATTTTAAAGCTAAATTTCAGAAATTCCCCTTATATTGGTGCAAAAATGGAGAAATTCCCTTTATTTTTGTGCAATAAGGCAGATTTCCCCGTATTTTGAAGCAAAATTGCACATATTTCCCTAATTTTGAAGGAAAATGCAGAAATTCACATTATTTTGGAACAAAAAGACAGAAATTCTCCTTATTTCAGGGCAAAAAGTCAGAAATTCCCCTTATTTTGGGGTAAAATTGCAGAAATTTTCTTTATTTTGGGGCAAAATTGCAGAAATTTCCCTTATTTTGGGGCAAAATTGCAGAAATTTCACTTATTTCAGGGAAAAAGTGCAGAAATTTCTCTTATTTTGGGGCAAAAAGGCAGAAATTTCTTTTATTTTGGTACAAAATTGCAGAAATTTTCTTTATTTTGGGGCAAAATTGCAGAAATTTCCCTTATTTTGGGGCAAAATTGCAGAAATTTCACTTATTTCAGGAAAAAAGTGCAGAAATTTCTCTTATTTTGGGGCAAAAAGGCAGAAATTTCTTTTATTTTGGTACAAAATTGCAGAAATTTTCTTTATTTTGGGGCAAAAATGAAGAAATTCCCCATATTTTGGGGCAAAAAGGCAGAGATTCGCCTTATTATGAGGTAAAATGCTGAAATTCCCCTTATTTTGGGGCAAAAATACAGAAATTCCCTTTATTTTGTGGCAAAAAGGCAGAAATTTCCCTTATTTTGGGGCAAAATTGCAGAAATTTCACTTATTTCAGGGCAAAATTCAAAAGTTCCTTTTATTTTTGGGCAAAAAGTCCGAAATTTTGTTTATTTTTGGGTAAAAAGGCAGAAATTTCACTTATTGTGAGGTAAGAAGGCAGAAATTCCTCTTATTTTGGGGCAAAAATGAAGAAATTTCCCTTTTTTGTGGCAAAAGGTATATATTCTCCTTATTTTCGGGCAAAAAAGCAGAAATATCCCGTATTTTGGAGCACAATTGCAGAAAATCCCCTAATTGTGGGGCAAAAAGGCAGAAATTCCCTATATGTTGGGGCAAAAAGACAGAAATTCTCCTTATTTTGGGGCAAAACTCAGAAATTCCACTTATTTTGGGGCAAAATTCCAGAAATTTCCCTTATTTTGGGGCAAAATTGCAGAAATTTCACTTATTTTGGGGCAAAATTGCAGAAATTTCACTTATTTCAGATAAAAAAAAGGCAGAAATTTTTCTTATTTTGGGGCAAAAAGGCAGAAATTCCTAATATTTTGTGGCAAAAATGCAGAAATTCCCCTTATTTTGAGGTAAAAAGGCTGAAATTCCCCTTATTTTGGGGCAAAAAGGCAGAAATTTCCCTTATTTTGGGGCAAAATTGCAAACATTTAACTTATTTCAGGGTAATAAGTCAGAAATTTTCCTTATTTTGGGGCAAAAAGGCAGAAATTTCTTTTATTTTGGTACAAAATTGCAGAAATTTTCTTTATTTTGGGGCAAAAATGAAGAAATTCCCCATATTTTGGGGCAAAAAGGCAGAGATTCGCCTTATTATGAGGTAAAATGCTGAAATTCCCCTTATTTTGGGGCAAAAATACAGAAATTCCCTTTATTTTGTGGCAAAAAGGCAGAAATTTCCCTTATTTTGGGGCAAAAATTGCAGAAATTTCACTTATTTCAGGGCAAAATTCAAAAATTCCTTTTCTTTTTGGGCAAAAAGACAGAAATTTTGTTTATTTTTGGGTAAAAAGGCAGAAATTTCACTTATTGTGAGGTAAGAAGGCAGAAATTCCTCTTATTTTGGGGCAATAATGAAGAAATTTCCCTTTTTTTGTGGCAAAAGGTATGTATTCTCCTTATTTTCGGGCAAAAAAGCAGAAATATCCCGTTTTTTGGAGCACAATTGCAGAAAATCCCCTAATTGTGGGGCAAAAAGGCAGAAATTCCCTATATGTTGAGGCAAAAAGACAGAAATTCTCCTTATTTTGGGGCAAAACTCAGAAATTCCACTTATTTTGGGGCAAAATTCCAGAAATTTCCCTTATTTTGGGGCAAAATTGCAGAAATTTCACTTATTTTGGGGCAAAATTGCAGAAATTTCACTTATTTCAGATAAAAAAAAGGCAGAAATTTTTCTTATTTTGGGGCAAAAAGGCAGAAATTCCTAATATTTTGTGGCAAAAAATGCAGAAATTCCCCTTATTTTGAGGTAAAAAGGCTGAAATTCCCCTTATTTGGGGGCAAAAAGGCAGAAATTTCCCTTATTTTGGGGCAAAATTGCAAACATTTAACTTATTTCAGGGTAATAAGTCAGAAATTTTCCTTATTTTGGGGCAAAAAACACAGAAAATCCCTTTGTTTTGGAAGGAAAATACAGAAATTCCACTTCTTTAGAGGCAAAAAGGCAGAAATTCCCCTTATTTTGAAGCAAAAATGAAGAAATTCCCCTAATTGTTGGGCAAAAAGGCAGAAATTCCCTATATGTTGGGGCAAAAATACAGAAATTCTCCTTATTTTGGGACAAAACTCAGAAATTCCACTTATTTTGGGGCAAAATTGCAGGAATTTACCTTATTTTGAGGCAAAATTGCAGAAATTTCCCTTATTTGGGGCAAAATTGCAGAAATTTCACTTATTTTCAGGTAAAAAGGCTGAAATATCCTTTATTTTGGGGCAAAAAGGAAGAAATTCCCCTTATTCTGGGGCAAAATTGCAGAAATTTTCCTTATTTTGGGGCAAAAAGGCTGAAATTCTTATTTTGAGGTAAAATGCTGAAATTCCCCATATTTTGGGGCAAAAGGCAAAACTTCTTCTTATTTTGGGGCAAAAAGGCACAAATTTCCCTTATTTTCGGGCAAAATTGCAGAAATTTCATTTATTTCAGGGCAAAAAATCAGAAATTCCTTTTATTTTGGGGCAAAGAGCAGAAATTTCTTTTATTATGGTACAAAATTGAAGAAATTTATCTTATTTTGAAACAAAAAGGCAGAAAATTCCCCTTATTTTGAGGCAAAAGGCAGAAATTATTCTCAATTTGAGGTAAAATGCAGAAATTCCCTTTATTTTGGGGCTAAAAGGCAGAAATTCCCTGCATTTTGAAGCAAAATTGCAGAAATTCTCTTAATTTTAGGGCAAAAAGGCAGAAATTCTCCTTATTTTGGGGCAAAAAGACAGAAAATCTCCTTTTTCGGGAGCAAACAGTCAGAAATTCCCCTTATTTTGGGGCAAAATTGCAGAAATTTCCTTTACATTGGGGCAAAATTGCAGAAATTTCCCTTATTATGGGGCAAAATTGCAGAAATTTCAGGTATTTGAGAAAAAAAAGGCAGAAATTTTTTTGGGGGGGCAAAAAGGCAGAAATTTTTTTTTATTTTGGTACAAAATTGCAGAAATTTTTCTTATTTTGGGGCAAAAAGTCAGAAATTCCCCATATTTTGGGGCAAAAATGCAGAAATTCCCCTTATTTTGAGGTAATAAGGCTGAAATTCCCCTTATTTTGGGGCAAAAAGGCAGAAATTTCGTTTATTTTGGGGAAAAGGCAGAAATTGCACTTATTTTGAGTCAAAAAGGTGGAAAATCCTCTTATTTTGGGGCAAAAATGAAGAAATTTGCTTTTTTATGGCAAAAAGGTATACATTCCCTTTATTTTCGGGCAAAAAGGCAGAAATTCTTTGTATTTTGGAGCAAAATTGCAGAAATTCCCCTAATTTTTGGGCAAAAAGGCAGAAATTTTCCTTATTTTGGGGTAAAACTGCAGAAATTTCACTTATTTTGCGGCAAAATATCAGAAATTCCCCTTATTTTTGGCAAAAAATGCAGAAAAACCCCTTATTTTAGGGCAAAATTGCAGAAATTTCCCTTATTTGGGGACAAAAACAGAAATTCCCCTTATTTTGGGGCAAAATTGCAGAAATTTCCCTTATTATGGGGAAAAATTGCAGAAATTTCCCTTATTTAAGGGCAAAATTGCAGAAATTTCACTTATTTCAGAGAAAAAGGGCAAAAATTTTTTTTATTTTGGGGCAAAAAGGCAGAAATTCCCATTATTTTGGGGCAAAATGCAGAAATTCACCTTATTTTGGGGTAAAATTGCAGAAATTTCACATATTTCAGGGCAAAACGGCAGAAATTCCCCTTATTTTGGGGCAAAAAGGCAGAAATTTCCCTTATTTTGGGATAAAATTGCAGAAATTTCCCTTATTTGGAGGCAAAAAGGCAGAAAATCCACTTAATTTCGGGTAAAAAGGCAGAAATTTCTCGTATTTTGGAGCAAAATTGCAGAAACTCCCCTAATTTTGGGGCTAAAAGGCAGAATTTCCCTTTATTTTGGGGCAAAAATAGAGAAATTCTTTTTATTTTGGGGCAAAAATCAGAAATTTCCTTTATTTTGGGGCAAAATTTTAGAAATTTCTTTTATATTGTTACAGACTTGCAGAAATTTTTCTTATTTTGTGGCAAAAAGGCAGAAATTCCCCATATTTTGGTGCAAAAAGGCTGAAATTCCCCTTATTTTGAGGTAAAATCTTAAAATTCCCCATATTTTGGGGCAAAAAGGCAGAAATTCCCCTTATTTGGGGGCAAAAAGGCCCAAATTTCCCTTATTTTCGGGCATAATTGCAGGAATTTCATTTATTTCAGGGCAAACAGTCAGAAATTCCTTTTATTTTCGGGCAAAAACAGAAATTTCTTTTATTTTGATACAAAATTGTAGAAATTTTCCTTATTTTGGAACAAAAAGGCAAAAATTACCCATATTTTGGGGAAAAAGGCAGAAATTCCCCTTATTTTGAGGTAAAAAGGCTGAAATTCCCGTTATTTTGGGGCAAAAAGGCAGAAATTCCCTTTACTTTGTGGCAAAAAGGCAGAAATTCCCGTTAATTGGGGCAGAAAAGCGAAATTTTCCTTATTTAAGGGCAATAGGGCAGAAATTCCCCTTATTTTGTGGCAAAAAGGCAGAAATTCCCCTTATTTGAAGGTAAAATGCTGAAATTCCCCTTATTTTCGGCAAAAAGGCAGAAATTCCTATTATTTTGGGGCAAAATTGCAGAAATTTCAATTATTTCTGGGCAAAAAGTCAGATATTTGCCTTATTTTGGGGCAAAAAGCAGAAATTCCCTTAATTTTGGGGCCAAAAACAGAAATTCCCCTTATTTTGGGGTAAAATTGCAGAAATTTCAAATATTTCAGGGCAAAAAGGCAGAAATTCCACTTTATTTCGGACAATAACGCAGAAATTCCCCGTATTTTAAAGCTAAATTTCAGAAATTCCCCTTATATTGGTGCAAAAATGGAGAAATTCCCTTTATTTTTGTGCAATAAGGCAGATTTCCCCGTATTTTGAAGCAAAATTGCACATATTTCCCTAATTTTGAAGGAAAATGCAGAAATTCACATTATTTTGGAACAAAAAGACAGAAATTCTCCTTATTTCAGGGCAAAAAGTCAGAAATTCCCCTAATTTTGGGGTAAAATTGCAGAAATTTTCTTTATTTTGGGGCAAAATTGCAGAAATTTCCCTTATTTTGGGGCAAAATTGCAGAAATTTCACTTATTTCAGGGAAAAAGTGCAGAAATTTCTCTTATTTTGGGGCAAAAAGGCAGAAATTTCTTTTATTTTGGTACAAAATTGCAGAAATTTTCTTTATTTTGGGGCAAAATTGCAGAAATTTCCCTTATTTTGGGGCAAAATTGCAGAAATTTCACTTATTTCAGGAAAAAAGTGCAGAAATTTCTCTTATTTTGGGGCAAAAAGGCAGAAATTTCTTTTATTTTGGTACAAAATTGCAGAAATTTTCTTTATTTTGGGGCAAAAATGAAGAAATTCCCCATATTTTGGGGCAAAAAGGCAGAGATTCGCCTTATTATGAGGTAAAATGCTGAAATTCCCCTTATTTTGGGGCAAAAATACAGAAATTCCCTTTATTTTGTGGCAAAAAGGCAGAAATTTCCCTTATTTTGGGGCAAAATTGCAGAAATTTCACTTATTTCAGGGCAAAATTCAAAAGTTCCTTTTATTTTTGGGCAAAAAGTCCGAAATTTTGTTTATTTTTGGGTAAAAAGGCAGAAATTTCACTTATTGTGAGGTAAGAAGGCAGAAATTCCTCTTATTTTGGGGCAAAAATGAAGAAATTTCCCTTTTTTGTGGCAAAAGGTATATATTCTCCTTATTTTCGGGCAAAAAAGCAGAAATATCCCGTATTTTGGAGCACAATTGCAGAAAATCCCCTAATTGTGGGGCAAAAAGGCAGAAATTCCCTATATGTTGGGGCAAAAAGACAGAAATTCTCCTTATTTTGGGGCAAAACTCAGAAATTCCACTTATTTTGGGGCAAAATTCCAGAAATTTCCCTTATTTTGGGGCAAAATTGCAGAAATTTCACTTATTTTGGGGCAAAATTGCAGAAATTTCACTTATTTCAGATAAAAAAAAGGCAGAAAATTTTCTTATTTTGGGGCAAAAAGGCAGAAATTCCTAATATTTTGTGGCAAAAATGCAGAAATTCCCCTTATTTTGAGGTAAAAAGGCTGAAATTCCCCTTATTTTGGGGCAAAAAGGCAGAAATTTCCCTTATTTTGGGGCAAAATTGCAAACATTTAACTTATTTCAGGGTAATAAGTCAGAAATTTTCCTTATTTTGGGGCAAAAAGGCAGAAATTTCTTTTATTTTGGTACAAAATTGCAGAAATTTTCTTTATTTTGGGGCAAAAATGAAGAAATTCCCCATATTTTGGGGCAAAAAGGCAGAGATTCGCCTTATTATGAGGTAAAATGCTGAAATTCCCCTTATTTTGGGGCAAAAATACAGAAATTCCCTTTATTTTGTGGCAAAAAGGCAGAAATTTCCCTTATTTTGGGGCAAAAATTGCAGAAATTTCACTTATTTCAGGGCAAAATTCAAAAATTCCTTTTCTTTTTGGGCAAAAAGACAGAAATTTTGTTTATTTTTGGGTAAAAAGGCAGAAATTTCACTTATTGTGAGGTAAGAAGGCAGAAATTCCTCTTATTTTGGGGCAATAATGAAGAAATTTCCCTTTTTTTGTGGCAAAAGGTATGTATTCTCCTTATTTTCGGGCAAAAAAGCAGAAATATCCCGTTTTTTGGAGCACAATTGCAGAAAATCCCCTAATTGTGGGGCAAAAAGGCAGAAATTCCCTATATGTTGGGGCAAAAAGACAGAAATTCTCCTTATTTTGGGGCAAAACTCAGAAATTCCACTTATTTTGGGGCAAAATTCCAGAAATTTCCCTTATTTTGGGGCAAAATTGCAGAAATTTCACTTATTTTGGGGCAAAATTGCAGAAATTTCACTTATTTCAGATAAAAAAAAGGCAGAAATTTTTCTTATTTTGGGGCAAAAAGGCAGAAATTCCTAATATTTTGTGGCAAAAAATGCAGAAATTCCCCTTATTTTGAGGTAAAAAGGCTGAAATTCCCCTTATTTGGGGGCAAAAAGGCAGAAATTTCCCTTATTTTGGGGCAAAATTGCAAACATTTAACTTATTTCAGGGTAATAAGTCAGAAATTTTCCTTATTTTGGGGCAAAAAACACAGAAAATCCCTTTGTTTTGGAAGGAAAATACAGAAATTCCACTTCTTTAGAGGCAAAAAGGCAGAAATTCCCCTTATTTTGAAGCAAAAATGAAGAAATTCCCCTAATTGTTGGGCAAAAAGGCAGAAATTCCCTATATGTTGGGGCAAAAATACAGAAATTCTCCTTATTTTGGGACAAAACTCAGAAATTCCACTTATTTTGGGGCAAAATTGCAGGAATTTACCTTATTTTGAGGCAAAATTGCAGAAATTTCCCTTATTTGGGGCAAAATTGCAGAAATTTCACTTATTTTCAGGTAAAAAGGCTGAAATATCCTTTATTTTGGGGCAAAAAGGAAGAAATTCCCCTTATTCTGGGGCAAAATTGCAGAAATTTTCCTTATTTTGGGGCAAAAAGGCTGAAATTCTTATTTTGAGGTAAAATGCTGAAATTCCCCATATTTTGGGGCAAAAGGCAAAACTTCTTCTTATTTTGGGGCAAAAAGGCACAAATTTCCCTTATTTTCGGGCAAAATTGCAGAAATTTCATTTATTTCAGGGCAAAAAATCAGAAATTCCTTTTATTTTGGGGCAAAGAGCAGAAATTTCTTTTATTATGGTACAAAATTGAAGAAATTTATCTTATTTTGAAACAAAAAGGCAGAAAATTCCCCTTATTTTGAGGCAAAAGGCAGAAATTATTCTCAATTTGAGGTAAAATGCAGAAATTCCCTTTATTTTGGGGCTAAAAGGCAGAAATTCCCTGCATTTTGAAGCAAAATTGCAGAAATTCTCTTAATTTTAGGGCAAAAAGGCAGAAATTCTCCTTATTTTGGGGCAAAAAGACAGAAAATCTCCTTTTTCGGGAGCAAACAGTCAGAAATTCCCCTTATTTTGGGGCAAAATTGCAGAAATTTCCTTTACATTGGGGCAAAATTGCAGAAATTTCCCTTATTATGGGGCAAAATTGCAGAAATTTCAGGTATTTGAGAAAAAAAAGGCAGAAATTTTTTTGGGGGGGCAAAAAGGCAGAAATTTTTTTTTATTTTGGTACAAAATTGCAGAAATTTTTCTTATTTTGGGGCAAAAAGTCAGAAATTCCCCATATTTTGGGGCAAAAATGCAGAAATTCCCCTTATTTTGAGGTAATAAGGCTGAAATTCCCCTTATTTTGGGGCAAAAAGGCAGAAATTTCGTTTATTTTGGGGAAAAGGCAGAAATTGCACTTATTTTGAGTCAAAAAGGTGGAAAATCCTCTTATTTTGGGGCAAAAATGAAGAAATTTGCTTTTTTATGGCAAAAAGGTATACATTCCCTTTATTTTCGGGCAAAAAGGCAGAAATTCTTTGTATTTTGGAGCAAAATTGCAGAAATTCCCCTAATTTTTGGGCAAAAAGGCAGAAATTTTCCTTATTTTGGGGTAACACTGCAGAAATTTCACTTATTTTGCGGCAAAATGTCAGAAATTCCCCTTATTTTTGGCAAAAAATGCAGAAAATCCCCTTATTTTAGGGCAAAATTGCAGAAATTTCCCTTATTTGGGGACAAAAACAGAAATTCCCCTTATTTTGGGGCAAAATTGCAGAAATTTCCCTTATTATGGGGAAAAATTGCAGAAATTTCCCTTATTTTAGGGCAAAATTGCAGAAATTTCACTTATTTCCGAGAAAAAGAGCAAAAATTTTTCTTATTTTGGGGCAAAAAAGCAGAAATTCCCATTATTTTGGGGCAAAAAGGCAGAAATTCACCTTATTTTGGGGTAAAATTGCAGAAATTTTACATATTTCAGGGCAAAACGGCAGAAATTCCCCTTATTTTGGGGCAAAAAGGCAGAAATTTCCCTTATTTTGGGATAAAATTGCAGAAATTTCCCTTATTTGGGGGCAAAAAGGCAGAAAATCCACTTAATTTCGGGTAAAAAGGCAGAAATTTCTCGTATTTTGGAGCAAAATTGCAGAAACTCCCCTAATTTTGGGGCTAAAAGGCAGAATTTCCCTTTATTTTGGGGCAAAAATAGAGAAATTCTTTTTATTTTGAGGCAAAAATCAGAAATTTCCTTTATTTTGGGGCAAAATTTTAGAAATTTCTTTTATATTGTTACAGACTTGCAGAAATTTTTCTTATTTTGTGGCAAAAAGGCAGAAATTCCCCATATTTTGGTGCAAAAAGGCTGAAATTCCCCTTATTTTGAGGTAAAATCCTGAAATTCCCCATATTTTGGGGCAAAAAGGCAGAGATTCGCCTTATTATGAGGTAAAATGCTGAAATTCCCCTTATTTTGGGGCAAAAATACAGAAATTCCCTTTATTTTGTGGCAAAAAGGCAGAAATTTCCCTTATTTTGGGGCAAAATTGCAGAAATTTCACTTATTTCAGGGCAAAATTCAAAAATTCCTTTTATTTTTGGGCAAAAAGACAGAAATTTTGTTTATTTTTGGGTAAAAAGGCAGAAATTTCACTTATTGTGAGGTAAGAAGGCAGAAATTCCTCTTATTTTGGGGCAAAAATGAAGAAATTTCCCTTTTTTTGTGGCAAAAGGTATATATTCTCCTTATTTTCGGGCAAAAAAGCAGAAATATCCCGTTTTTTGGAGCACAATTGCAGAAAATCCCCTAATTGTGGGGCAAAAAGGCAGAAATTCCCTATATGTTGGGGCAAAAAGACAGAAATTCTCCTTATTTTGGGGCAAAACTCAGAAATTCCACTTATTTTGGGGCAAAATTCCAGAAATTTCCCTTATTTTGGGGCAAAATTGCAGAAATTTCACTTATTTTGGGGCAAAATTGCAGAAATTTCACTTATTTCAGATAAAAAAAAGGCAGAAATTTTTCTTATTTTGGGGCAAAAAGGCAGAAATTCCTAATATTTTGTGGCAAAAATGCAGAAATTCCCCTTATTTTGAGGTAAAAAGGCTGAAATTCCCCTTATTTTGGGGCAAAAAGGCAGAAATTTCCCTTATTTTGGGGCAAAATTGCAAACATTTAACTTATTTCAGGGTAATAAGTCAGAAATTTTCCTTATTTTGGGGCAAAAAACACAGAAATTCCCTTTGTTTTGGAAGGAAAATACAGAAATTCCACTTCTTTAGAGGCAAAAAGGCAGAAATTCCCCTTATTTTGAAGCAAAAATGAAGAAATTCCCCTAATTGTTGGGCAAAAAGGCAGAAATTCCCTATATGTTGGGGCAAAAAGACAGAAATTCTCCTTATTTTGGGACAAAACTCAGAAATTCCACTTATTTTGGGGCAAAATTGCAGGAATTTACCTTATTTTGAGGCAAAATTGCAGAAATTTCCCTTATTTGGGGCAAAATTGCAGAAATTTCACTTATTTTCAGGTAAAAAGGCTGAAATATCCTTTTTTTTGGGGCAAAAAGGAAGAAATTCCCCTTATTTTGGGGCAAAATTGCAGAAATTTTCCTTATTTTGGGGCAAAAAGGCTGAAATTCTTATTTTGAGGTAAAATGCTGAAATTCCCCATATTTTGGGGCAAAAGGCAAAACTTCTTCTTATTTTGGGGCAAAGAGGCACAAATTTCCCTTATTTTCGGGCAAAATTGCAGAAATTTCATTTATTTCAGGGCAAAAAATCAGAAATTCCTTTTATTTTGGGGCAAAGAGCAGAAATTTCTTTTATTATGGTACAAAATTGAAGAAATTTATCTTATTTTGAAACAAAAAGGCAGAAAATTCCCCTTATTTTGAGGCAAAAGGCAGAAATTATTCTCAATTTGAGGTAAAATGCAGAAATTCCCTTTATTTTGGGGCTAAAAGGCAGAAATTCCCTGCATTTTGAAGCAAAATTGCAGAAATTCTCTTAATTTTCGGGCAAAAAGGCAGAAATTCTCCTTATTTTGGGGCAAAAAGACAGAAAATCTCCTTTTTCGGGAGCAAACAGTCAGAAATTCCCCTTATTTTGGGGCAAAATTGCAGAAATTGCCTTTACATTGGGGCAAAATTGCAGAAATTTCCCTTATTTTGGGGCAAAATTGCAGAAATTCCAGGTATTTGAGAAAAAAAAGGCAGAAATTTTTTGGGGGGGGCAAAAAGGCAGAAATTTTTTTTTATTTTGGTACAAAATTGCAGAAATTTTTCTTATTTTGGGGCAAAAAGTCAGAAATTCCCCATATTTTGGGGCAAAAATGCAGAAATTCCCCTTATTTTGAGGTAATAAGGCTGAAATTCCCCTTATTTTGGGGCAAAAAGGCAGAAATTTCGTTTATTTTGGGGAAAAGGCAGAAATTGCACTTATTTTGAGTCAAAAAGGTGGAAAATCCTCTTATTTTGGGGCAAAAATGAAGAAATTTGCTTTTTTATGGCAAAAAGGTATACATTCCCTTTATTTTCGGGCAAAAAGGCAGAAATTCTTTGTATTTTGGAGCAAAATTGCAGAAATTCCCCTAATTTTTGGGCAAAAAGGCAGAAATTTTCCTTATTTTGGGGTAACACTGCAGAAATTTCACTTATTTTGCGGCAAAATGTCAGAAATTCCCCTTATTTTTGGCAAAAATGCAGAAAATCCCCTTATTTTAGGGCAAAATTGCAGAAATTTCCCTTATTTGGGGACAAAAACAGAAATTCCCCTTATTTTGGGGCAAAATTGCAGAAATTTCCCTTATTATGGGGAAAAATTGCAGAAATTTCCCTTATTTTAGGGCAAAATTGCAGAAATTTCACTTATTTCCGAGAAAAAAAGCAAAAATTTTTCTTATTTTGGGGCAAAAAAGCAGAAATTCCCATTATTTTGGGGCAAAAAGGCAGAAATTCACCTTATTTTGGGGTAAAATTGCAGAAATTTTACATATTTCAGGGCAAAACGGCAGAAATTCCCCTTATTTTGGGGCAAAAAGGCAGAAATTTCCCTTATTTTGGGATAAAATTGCAGAAATTTCCCTTATTTGGGGGCAAAAAGGCAGAAAATCCACTTAATTTCGGGTAAAAAGGCAGAAATTTCTCGTATTTTGGAGCAAAATTGCAGAAACTCCCCTAATTTTGGGGCTAAAAGGCAGAATTTCCCTTTATTTTGGGGCAAAAATAGAGAAATTCTTTTTATTTTGGGGCAAAAATCAGAAATTTCCTTTATTTTGGGGCAAAATTTTAGAAATTTCTTTTATATTGTTACAGACTTGCAGAAATTTTTCTTATTTTGTGGCAAAAAGGCAGAAATTCCCCATATTTTGGTGCAAAAAGGCTGAAATTCCCCTTATTTTGAGGTAAAATCCTGAAATTCCCCATATTTTGGGGCAAAAAGGCAGAGATTCGCCTTATTATGAGGTAAAATGCTGAAATTCCCCTTATTTTGGGGCAAAAATACAGAAATTCCCTTTATTTTGTGGCAAAAAGGCAGAAATTTCCCTTATTTTGGGGCAAAATTGCAGAAATTTCACTTATTTCAGGGCAAAATTCAAAAATTCCTTTTATTTTTGGGCAAAAAGACAGAAATTTTGTTTATTTTTGGGTAAAAAGGCAGAAATTTCACTTATTGTGAGGTAAGAAGGCAGAAATTCCTCTTATTTTGGGGCAAAAATGAAGAAATTTCCCTTTTTTTGTGGCAAAAGGTATATATTCTCCTTATTTTCGGGCAAAAAAGCAGAAATATCCCGTTTTTTGGAGCACAATTGCAGAAAATCCCCTAATTGTGGGGCAAAAAGGCAGAAATTCCCTATATGTTGGGGCAAAAAGACAGAAATTCTCCTTATTTTGGGGCAAAACTCAGAAATTCCACTTATTTTGGGGCAAAATTCCAGAAATTTCCCTTATTTTGGGGCAAAATTGCAGAAATTTCACTTATTTTGGGGCAAAATTGCAGAAATTTCACTTATTTCAGATAAAAAAAAGGCAGAAATTTTTCTTATTTTGGGGCAAAAAGGCAGAAATTCCTAATATTTTGTGGCAAAAATGCAGAAATTCCCCTTATTTTGAGGTAAAAAGGCTGAAATTCCCCTTATTTTGGGGCAAAAAGGCAGAAATTTCCCTTATTTTGGGGCAAAATTGCAAACATTTAACTTATTTCAGGGTAATAAGTCAGAAATTTTCCTTATTTTGGGGCAAAAAACACAGAAATTCCCTTTGTTTTGGAAGGAAAATACAGAAATTCCACTTCTTTAGAGGCAAAAAGGCAGAAATTCCCCTTATTTTGAAGCAAAAATGAAGAAATTCCCCTAATTGTTGGGCAAAGAGGCAGAAATTCCCTATATGTTGGGGCAAAAAGACAGAAATTCTCCTTATTTTGGGACAAAACTCAGAAATTCCACTTATTTTGGGGCAAAATTGCAGGAATTTACCTTATTTTGAGGCAAAATTGCAGAAATTTCCCTTATTTGGGGCAAAATTGCAGAAATTTCACTTATTTTCAGGTAAAAAGGCTGAAATATCCTTTATTTTGGGGCAAAAAGGAAGAAATTCCCCTTATTTTGGGGCAAAATTGCAGAAATTTTCCTTATTTTGGGGCAAAAAGGCTGAAATTCTTATATTGAGGTAAAATGCTGAAATTCCCCATATTTTGGGGCAAAAGGCAAAACTTCTTCTTATTTTGGGGCAAAGAGGCACAAATTTCCCTTATTTTCGGGCAAAATTGCAGAAATTTCATTTATTTCAGGGCAAAAAATCAGAAATTCCTTTTATTTTGGGGCAAAGAGCAGAAATTTCTTTTATTATGGTACAAAATTGAAGAAATTTATCTTATTTTGAAACAAAAAGGCAGAAAATTCCCCTTATTTTGAGGCAAAAGGCAGAAATTATTCTCAATTTGAGGTAAAATGCAGAAATTCCCTTTATTTTGGGGCTAAAAGGCAGAAATTCCCTGCATTTTGAAGCAAAATTGCAGAAATTCTCTTAATTTTCGGGCAAAAAGGCAGAAATTCTCCTTATTTTGGGGCAAAAAGACAGAAAATCTCCTTTTTCGGGAGCAAACAGTCAGAAATTCCCCTTATTTTGGGGCAAAATTGCAGAAATTTCCTTTACATTGGGGCAAAATTGCAGAAATTTCCCTTATTATGGGGCAAAATTGCAGAAATTTCAGGTATTTGAGAAAAAAAAGGCAGAAATTTTTTTGGGGGGGCAAAAAGGCAGAAATTTTTTTTTATTTTGGTACAAAATTGCAGAAATTTTTCTTATTTTGGGGCAAAAAGTCAGAAATTCCCCATATTTTGGGGCAAAAATGCAGAAATTCCCCTTATTTTGAGGTAATAAGGCTGAAATTCCCCTTATTTTGGGGCAAAAAGGCAGAAATTTCGTTTATTTTGGGGAAAAGGCAGAAATTGCACTTATTTTGAGTCAAAAAGGTGGAAAATCCTCTTATTTTGGGGCAAAAATGAAGAAATTTGCTTTTTTATGGCAAAAAGGTATACATTCCCTTTATTTTCGGGCAAAAAGGCAGAAATTCTTTGTATTTTGGAGCAAAATTGCAGAAATTCCCCTAATTTTTGGGCAAAAAGGCAGAAATTTTCCTTATTTTGGGGTAACACTGCAGAAATTTCACTTATTTTGCGGCAAAATGTCAGAAATTCCCCTTATTTTTGGCAAAAAATGCAGAAAATCCCCTTATTTTAGGGCAAAATTGCAGAAATTTCCCTTATTTGGGGACAAAAACAGAAATTCCCCTTATTTTGGGGCAAAATTGCAGAAATTTCCCTTATTATGGGGAAAAATTGCAGAAATTTCCCTTATTTTAGGGCAAAATTGCAGAAATTTCACTTATTTCCGAGAAAAAAAGCAAAAATTTTTCTTATTTTGGGGCAAAAAAGCAGAAATTCCCATTATTTTGGGGCAAAAAGGCAGAAATTCACCTTATTTTGGGGTAAAATTGCAGAAATTTTACATATTTCAGGGCAAAACGGCAGAAATTCCCCTTATTTTGGGGCAAAAAGGCAGAAATTTCCCTTATTTTGGGATAAAATTGCAGAAATTTCCCTTATTTGGGGGCAAAAAGGCAGAAAATCCACTTAATTTCGGGTAAAAAGGCAGAAATTTCTCGTATTTTGGAGCAAAATTGCAGAAACTCCCCTAATTTTGGGGCTAAAAGGCAGAATTTCCCTTTATTTTGGGGCAAAAATAGAGAAATTCTTTTTATTTTGGGGCAAAAATCAGAAATTTCCTTTATTTTGGGGCAAAATTTTAGGAATTTCTTTTATATTGTTACAGACTTGCAGAAATTTTTCTTATTTTGTGGCAAAAAGGCAGAAATTCCCCATATTTTGGTGCAAAAAGGCTGAAATTCCCCTTATTTTGAGGTAAAATCCTGAAATTCCCCATATTTTGGGGCAAAAAGGCAGAGATTCGCCTTATTATGAGGTAAAATGCTGAAATTCCCCTTATTTTGGGGCAAAAATACAGAAATTCCCTTTATTTTGTGGCAAAAAGGCAGAAATTTCCCTTATTTTGGGGCAAAATTGCAGAAATTTCACTTATTTCAGGGCAAAATTCAAAAATTCCTTTTATTTTGGGGCAAAAAGACAGAAATTTTGTTTATTTTTGGGTAAAAAGGCAGAAATTTCACTTATTGTGAGGTAAGAAGGCAGAAATTCCTCTTATTTTGGGGCAAAAATGAAGAAATTTCCCTTTTTTGTGGCAAAAGGTATATATTCTCCTTATTTTCGGGCAAAAAAGCAGAAATATCCCGTTTTTTGGAGCACAATTGCAGAAAATCCCCTAATTGTGGGGCAAAAAGGCAGAAATTCCCTATATGTTGGGGCAAAAAGACAGAAATTCTCCTTATTTTGGGGCAAAACTCAGAAATTCCACTTATTTTGGGGCAAAATTCCAGAAATTTCCCTTATTTTGGGGCAAAATTGCAGAAATTTCACTTATTTTGGGGCAAAATTGCAGAAATTTCACTTATTTCAGATAAAAAAAAAGGCAGAAATTTTTCTTATTTTGGGGCAAAAAGGCAGAAATTCCTAATATTTTGTGGCAAAAATGCAGAAATTCCCCTTATTTTGAGGTAAAAAGGCTGAAATTCCCCTTATTTTGGGGCAAAAAGGCAGAAATTTCCCTTATTTTGGGGCAAAATTGCAAACATTTAACTTATTTCAGGGTAATAAGTCAGAAATTTTCCTTATTTTGGGGCAAAAAACACAGAAATTCCCTTTGTTTTGGAAGGAAAATACAGAAATTCCACTTCTTTAGAGGCAAAAAGGCAGAAATTCCCCTTATTTTGAAGCAAAAATGAAGAAATTCCCCTAATTGTTGGGCAAAAAGGCAGAAATTCCCTATATGTTGGGGCAAAAAGACAGAAATTATCCTTATTTTGGGACAAAACTCAGAAATTCCACTTATTTTGGGGCAAAATTGCAGGAATTTACCTTATTTTGAGGCAAAATTGCAGAAATTTCCCTTATTTGGGGCAAAATTGCAGAAATTTCACTTATTTTCAGGTAAAAAGGCTGAAATATCCTTTATTTTGGGGCAAAAAGGAAGAAATTCCCCTTATTTTGGGGCAAAATTGCAGAAATTTTCCTTATTTTGGGGCAAAAAGGCTGAAATTCTTATTTTGAGGTAAAATGCTGAAATTCCCCATATTTTGGGGCAAAAGGCAAAACTTCTTATTTTGGGGCAAAGAGGCACAAATTTCCCTTATTTTCGGGCAAAATTGCAGAAATTTCATTTATTTCAGGGCAAAAAATCAGAAATTCCTTTTATTTTGGGGCAAAGAGCAGAAATTTCTTTTATTATGGTACAAAATTGAAGAAATTTATCTTATTTTGAAACAAAAAGGCAGAAAATTCCCCTTATTTTGAGGCAAAAGGCAGAAATTATTCTCAATTTGAGATAAAATGCAGAAATTCCCTTTATTTTGGGGCTAAAAGGCAGAAATTCCCTGCATTTTGAAGCAAAATTGCAGAAATTCTCTTAATTTTCGGGCAAAAAGGCAGAAATTCTCCTTATTTTGGGGCAAAAAGACAGAAAATCTCCTTTTTCGGGAGCAAACAGTCAGAAATTCCCCTTATTTTGGGGCAAAATTGCAGAAATTTCCTTTACATTGGGGCAAAATTGCAGAAATTTCCCTTATTTTGGGGCAAAATTGCAGAAATTTCAGGTATTTGAGAAAAAAAAGGCAGAAATTTTTTTGGGGGGGCAAAAAGGCAGAAATTTTTTTTATTTTGGTACAAAATTGCAGAAATTTTTCTTATTTTGGGGCAAAAAGTCAGAAATTCCCCATATTTTGGGGCAAAAATGCAGAAATTCCCCTTATTTTGAGGTAATAAGGCTGAAATTCCCCTTATTTTGGGGCAAAAAGGCAGAAATTTCGTTTATTTTGGGGAAAAGGCAGAAATTGCACTTATTTTGAGTCAAAAAGGTGGAAAATCCTCTTATTTTGGGGCAAAAATGAAGAAATTTGCTTTTTTATGGCAAAAAGGTATACATTCCCTTTATTTTCGGGCAAAAAGGCAGAAATTCTTTGTATTTTGGAGCAAAATTGCAGAAATTCCCCTAATTTTTGGGCAAAAAGGCAGAAATTTTCCTTATTTTGGGGTAACACTGCAGAAATTTCACTTATTTTGCGGCAAAATGTCAGAAATTCCCCTTATTTTTGGCAAAAAATGCAGAAAATCCCCTTATTTTAGGGCAAAATTGCAGAAATTTCCCTTATTTGGGGACAAAAACAGAAATTCCCCTTATTTTGGGGCAAAATTGCAGAAATTTCCCTTATTATGGGGAAAAATTGCAGAAATTTCCCTTATTTTAGGGCAAAATTGCAGAAATTTCACTTATTTCCGAGAAAAAAAGCAAAAATTTTTCTTATTTTGGGGCAAAAAAGCAGAAATTCCCATTATTTTGGGGCAAAAAGGCAGAAATTCACCTTATTTTGGGGTAAAATTGCAGAAATTTTACATATTTCAGGGCAAAACGGCAGAAATTCCCCTTATTTTGGGGCAAAAAGGCAGAAATTTCCCTTATTTTGGGATAAAATTGCAGAAATTTCCCTTATTTGGGGGCAAAAAGGCAGAAAATCCACTTAATTTCGGGTAAAAAGGCAGAAATTTCTCGTATTTTGGAGCAAAATTGCAGAAACTCCCCTAATTTGGGGGCTAAAAGGCAGAATTTCCCTTTATTTTGGGGCAAAAATAGAGAAATTCTTTTTATTTTGGGGCAAAAATCAGAAATTTCCTTTATTTTGGGGCAAAATTTTAGAAATTTCTTTTATATTGTTACAGACTTGCAGAAATTTTTCTTATTTTGGGGCAAAAAGGCAGAAATTCCCCATATTTTGGTGCAAAAAGGCTGAAATTCCCCTTATTTTGAGGTAAAATCCTGAAATTCCCAATATTTTGGGGCAAAAAGGCAGAAATTCCCCTCATTTGGGGGCAAAAAGGCACAAATTTCCCTTATTTTCGGGCATAATTGCAGGAATTTCATTTATTTCAGGGCAAAAATTCAGAAATTCCTTTTATTTTCGGGCAAAAACAGAAATTTCTTTTATTTTGATACAAAATTGTAGAAATTTTCCTTATTTTGGAACAAAAAGGCAAAAATTACCCATATTTTGGGGGAAAAGGCAGAAATTCCCCTTATTTTGAGGTAAAAAGGCTGAAATTCCCGTTATTTTGGGGCAAAAAGGCAGAAATTCCCTTTACTTTGTGGCAAAAAGGCAGAAATTCCCGTTAATTGGGGCAGAAAAGCAAAATTTTCCTTATTTAAGGGCAATAGGGCAGAAATTCCCCTTATTTTGTGGCAAAAAGGCAGAAATTCCCCTTATTTGAAGGTAAAATGCTGAAATTCCTCTTATTTTCGGCAAAAAGGCAGAAATTCCTATTATTTTGGGGCAAAATTGCAGAAATTTCAATTATTTCTGGGCAAAAAGTCAGATATTTGCCTTATTTTGGGGCAAAAAGCAGAAATTCCCTTAATTTTGGGGCCAAAAACAGAAATTCCCCTTATTTTGGGGTAAAATTGCAGAAATTTCAAATATTTCAGGGCAAAAAGGCAGAAATTCCACTTTATTTCGGACAATAACGCAGAAATTCCCCGTATTTTAAAGCTAAATTTCAGAAATTCCCCTTATATTGGTGCAAAAATGGAGAAATTCCCTTTATTTTTGTGCAATAAGGCAGATTTCCCCGTATTTAGAAGCAAAATTGCACATATTTCCCTAATTTTGAAGGAAAATGCAGAAATTCACATTATTTTGGAATAAAAAGACAGAAATTCTCCTTATTTCAGGGCAAAAAGTCAGAAATTCCCCTTATTTTGGGGTAAAATTGCAGAAATTTTCTTTATTTTGGGGCAAAATTGCAGAAATTTCCCTTATTATGGGGCAAAATTGCAGAAATTTCACTTATTTCAGGGAAAAAGTGCAGAAATTTCTCTTATTTTGGGGCAAAAAGGCAGAAATTTCTTTTATTTTGGTACAAAATTGCAGAAATTTTCTTTATTTTGGGGCAAAAATGAAGAAATTCCCCATATTTTGGGGCAAAAAGGCAGAGATTCGCCTTATTATGAGGTAAAATGCTGAAATTCCCCTTATTTTGGGGCAAAAATACAGAAATTCCCTTTATTTTGTGGCAAAAAGGCAGAAATTTCCCTTATTTTGGGGCAAAATTGCAGAAATTTCACTTATTTCAGGGCAAAATTCAAAAATTCCTTTTCTTTTTGGGCAAAAAGACAGAAATTTTGTTTATTTTTGGGTAAAAAGGCAGAAATTTCACTTATTGTGAGGTAAAAAGGCAGAAATTGCTCTTATTTTGGGGCAAAAATGAAGAAATTTCCCTTTTTTTGTGGCAAAAGGTATATATTCTCCTTATTTTCGGGCAAAAAAGCAGAAATATCCCGTTTTTTGGAGCACAATTGCAGAAAATCCCCTAATTGTGGGGCAAAAAGGCAGAAATTCCCTATATGTTGGGGCAAAAAGACAGAAATTCTCCTTATTTTGGGGCAAAACTCAGAAATTCCACTTATTTTGGGGCAAAATTCCAGAAATTTCCCTTATTTTGGGGCAAAATTGCAGAAATTTCACTTATTTTGGGGCAAAATTGCAGAAATTTCACTTATTTCAGATAAAAAAAAGGCAGAAATTTTTCTTATTTTGGGGCAAAAAGGCAGAAATTCCTAATATTTTGTGGCAAAAATGCAGAAATTCCCCTTATTTTGAGGTAAAAAGGCTGAAATTCCCCTTATTTTGAGGCAAAAAGGCAGAAATTTCCCTTATTTTGGGGCAAAATTGCAAACATTTCACTTATTTCAGGGTAATAAGTCAGAAATTTTCCTTATTTTGGGGCAAAAAACACAGAAATTCCCTTTGTTTTGGAAGGAAAATACAGAAATTCCACTTCTTTAGAGGCAAAAAGGCAGAAATTCCCCTTATTTTGAAGCAAAAATGAAGAAATTCCCCTAATTGTTGGGCAAAAAGGCAGAAATTCCCTATATGTTGGGGCAAAAAGACAGAAATTATCCTTATTTTGGGACAAAACTCAGAAATTCCACTTATTTTGGGGCAAAATTGCAGGAATTTACCTTATTTTGAGGCAAAATTGCAGAAATTTCCCTTATTTGGGGCAAAATTGCAGAAATTTCACTTATTTTCAGGTAAAAAGGCTGAAATATCCTTTATTTTGGGGCAAAAAGGAAGAAATTCCCCTTATTTTGGGGCAAAATTGCAGAAATTTTCCTTATTTTGGGGCAAAAAGGCTGAAATTCTTATATTGAGGTAAAATGCTGAAATTCCCCATATTTTGGGGCAAAAGGCAAAACTTCTTCTTATTATGGGGCAAAGAGGCACAAATTTCCCTTATTTTCGGGCAAAATTGCAGAAATTTCATTTATTTCAGGCCAAAAAGTCAGAAATTCCTTTTATTTTGGGGCAAAGAGCAGAAATTTCTTTTATTATGGTACAAAATTGAAGAAATTTATCTTATTTTGAAACAAAAAGGCAGAAAATTCCCCTTATTTTGAGGCAAAAGGCAGAAATTATTCTCAATTTGAGGTAAAATGCAGAAATTCCCTTTATTTTGGGGCTAAAAGGCAGAAATTCCCTGCATTTTGAAGCAAAATTGCAGAAATTCTCTTAATTTTCGGGCAAAAAGGCAGAAATTCTCCTTATTTTGGGGCAAAAAGACAGAAAATCTCCTTTTTCGGGAGCAAACAGTCAGAAATTCCCCTTATTTTGGGGCAAAATTGCAGAAATTTCCTTTACATTGGGGCAAAATTGCAGAAATTTCCCTTATTTTGGGGCAAAATTGCAGAAATTTCAGGTATTTGAGAAAAAAAAGCAGAAATTTTTTTGGGGGGGCAAAAAGGCAGAAATTTTTTTTATTTTGGTACAAAATTGCAGAAATTTTTCTTATTTTGGGGCAAAAAGTCAGAAATTCCCCATATTTTGGGGCAAAAATGCAGAAATTCCCCTTATTTTGAGGTAATAAGGCTGAAATTCCCCTTATTTTGGGGCAAAAAGGCAGAAATTTCGTTTATTTTGGGGAAAAGGCAGAAATTGCACTTATTTTGAGTCAAAAAGGTGGAAAATCCTCTTATTTTGGGGCAAAAATGAAGAAATTTGCTTTTTTATGGCAAAAAGGTATACATTCCCTTTATTTTCGGGCAAAAAGGCAGAAATTCTTTGTATTTTGGAGCAAAATTGCAGAAATTCCCCTAATTTTTGGGCAAAAAGGCAGAAATTTTCCTTATTTTGGGGTAACACTGCAGAAATTTCACTTATTTTGCGGCAAAATGTCAGAAATTCCCCTTATTTTTGGCAAAAAATGCAGAAAATCCCCTTATTTTAGGGCAAAATTGCAGAAATTTCCCTTATTTGGGGACAAAAACAGAAATTCCCCTTATTTTGGGGCAAAATTGCAGAAATTTCCCTTATTATGGGGAAAAATTGCAGAAATTTCCCTTATTTTAGGGCAAAATTGCAGAAATTTCACTTATTTCCGAGAAAAAAAGCAAAAATTTTTCTTATTTTGGGGCAAAAAAGCAGAAATTCCCATTATTTTGGGGCAAAAAGGCAGAAATTCACCTTATTTTGGGGTAAAATTGCAGAAATTTTACATATTTCAGGGCAAAACGGCAGAAATTCCCCTTATTTTGGGGCAAAAAGGCAGAAATTTCCCTTATTTTGGGATAAAATTGCAGAAATTTCCCTTATTTGGGGGCAAAAAGGCAGAAAATCCACTTAATTTCGGGTAAAAAGGCAGAAATTTCTCGTATTTTGGAGCAAAATTGCAGAAACTCCCCTAATTTGGGGGCTAAAAGGCAGAATTTCCCTTTATTTTGGGGCAAAAATAGAGAAATTCTTTTTATTTTGGGGCAAAAATCAGAAATTTCCTTTATTTTGGGGCAAAATTTTAGAAATTTCTTTTATATTGTTACAGACTTGCAGAAATTTTTCTTATTTTGGGGCAAAAAGGCAGAAATTCCCCATATTTTGGTGCAAAAAGGCTGAAATTCCCCTTATTTTGAGGTAAAATCCGGAAATTCCCAATATTTTGGGGCAAAAAGGCAGAAATTCCCCTCATTTGGGGGCAAAAAGGCACAAATTTCCCTTATTTTCGGGCATAATTGCAGGAATTTCATTTATTTCAGGGCAAAAAGTCAGAAATTCCTTTTATTTTCGGGCAAAAACAGAAATTTCTTTTATTTTGATACAAAATTGTAGAAATTTTCCTTATTTTGGAACAAAAAGGCAAAAATTACCCATATTTTGGGGGAAAAGGCAGAAATTCCCCTTATTTTGAGGTAAAAAGGCTGAAATTCCCGTTATTTTGGGGCAAAAAGGCAGAAATTCCCTTTACTTTGTGGCAAAAAGGCAGAAATTCCCGTTAATTGGGGCAGAAAAGCGAAATTTTCCTTATTTAAGGGCAATAGGGCAGAAATTCCCCTTATTTTGTGGCAAAAAGGCAGAAATTCCCCTTATTTGAAGGTAAAATGCTGAAATTCCTCTTATTTTCGGCAAAAAGGCAGAAATTCCTATTATTTTGGGGCAAAATTGCAGAAATTTCAATTATTTCTGGGCAAAAAGTCAGATATTTGCCTTATTTTAGGGCAAAAAGCAGAAATTCCCTTAATTTTGGGGCCAAAAACAGAAATTCCCCTTATTTTGGGGTAAAATTGCAGAAATTTCAAATATTTCAGGGCAAAAAGGCAGAAATTCCACTTTATTTCGGACAATAACGCAGAAATTCCCCGTATTTTAAAGCTAAATTTCAGAAATTCCCCTTATATTGGTGCAAAAATGGAGAAATTCCCTTTATTTTTGTGCAATAAGGCAGATTTCCCCGTATTTAGAAGCAAAATTGCACATATTTCCCTAATTTTGAAGGAAAATGCAGAAATTCACATTATTTTGGAATAAAAAGACAGAAATTCTCCTTATTTCAGGGCAAAAAGTCAGAAATTCCCCTTATTTTGGGGTAAAATTGCAGAAATTTTCTTTATTTTGGGGCAAAATTGCAGAAATTTCCCTTATTATGGGGCAAAATTGCAGAAATTTCACTTATTTCAGGGAAAAAGTGCAGAAATTTCTCTTATTTTGGGGCAAAAAGGCAGAAATTTCTTTTATTTTGGTACAAAATTGCAGAAATTTTCTTTATTTTGGGGCAAAAATGAAGAAATTCCCCATATTTTGGGGCAAAAAGGCAGAGATTCGCCTTATTATGAGGTAAAATGCTGAAATTCCCCTTATTTTGGGGCAAAAATACAGAAATTCCCTTTATTTTGTGGCAAAAAGGCAGAAATTTCCCTTATTTTGGGGCAAAATTGCAGAAATTTCACTTATTTCAGGGCAAAATTCAAAAATTCCTTTTCTTTTTGGGCAAAAAGACAGAAATTTTGTTTATTTTTGGGTAAAAAGGCAGAAATTTCACTTATTGTGAGGTAAAAAGGCAGAAATTGCTCTTATTTTGGGGCAAAAATGAAGAAATTTCCCTTTTTTTGTGGCAAAAGGTATATATTCTCCTTATTTTCGGGCAAAAAAGCAGAAATATCCCGTTTTTTGGAGCACAATTGCAGAAAATCCCCTAATTGTGGGGCAAAAAGGCAGAAATTCCCTATATGTTGGGGCAAAAAGACAGAAATTCTCCTTATTTTGGGGCAAAACTCAGAAATTCCACTTATTTTGGGGCAAAATTCCAGAAATTTCCCTTATTTTGGGGCAAAATTGCAGAAATTTCACTTATTTTGGGGCAAAATTGCAGAAATTTCACTTATTTCAGATAAAAAAAAGGCAGAAATTTTTCTTATTTTGGGGCAAAAAGGCAGAAATTCCTAATATTTTGTGGCAAAAATGCAGAAATTCCCCTTATTTTGAGGTAAAAAGGCTGAAATTCCCCTTATTTTGAGGCAAAAAGGCAGAAATTTCCCTTATTTTGGGGCAAAATTGCAAACATTTCACTTATTTCAGGGTAATAAGTCAGAAATTTTCCTTATTTTGGGGCAAAAAACACAGAAATTCCCTTTGTTTTGGAAGGAAAATACAGAAATTCCACTTCTTTAGAGGCAAAAAGGCAGAAATTCCCCTTATTTTGAAGCAAAAATGAAGAAATTCCCCTAATTGTTGGGCAAAAAGGCAGAAATTCCCTATATGTTGGGGCAAAAAGACAGAAATTATCCTTATTTTGGGACAAAACTCAGAAATTCCACTTATTTTGGGGCAAAATTGCAGGAATTTACCTTATTTTGAGGCAAAATTGCAGAAATTTCCCTTATTTGGGGCAAAATTGCAGAAATTTCACTTATTTTCAGGTAAAAAGGCTGAAATATCCTTTATTTTGGGGCAAAAAGGAAGAAATTCCCCTTATTTTGGGGCAAAATTGCAGAAATTTTCCTTATTTTGGGGCAAAAAGGCTGAAATTCTTATATTGAGGTAAAATGCTGAAATTCCCCATATTTTGGGGCAAAAGGCAAAACTTCTTCTTATTATGGGGCAAAGAGGCACAAATTTCCCTTATTTTCGGGCAAAATTGCAGAAATTTCATTTATTTCAGGGCAAAAAGTCAGAAATTCCTTTTATTTTGGGGCAAAGAGCAGAAATTTCTTTTATTATGGTACAAAATTGAAGAAATTTATCTTATTTTGAAACAAAAAGGCAGAAAATTCCCCTCATTTTGAGGCAAAAGGCAGAAATTATTCTCAATTTGAGGTAAAATGCAGAAATTCCCTTTATTTTGGGGCTAAAAGGCAGAAATTCCCTGCATTTTGAAGCAAAATTGCAGAAATTCTCTTAATTTTCGGGCAAAAAGGCAGAAATTCTCCTTATTTTGGGGCAAAAAGACAGAAAATCTCCTTTTTCGGGAGCAAACAGTCAGAAATTCCCCTTATTTTGGGGCCAAATTGCAGAAATTTCCTTTACATTGGGGCAAAATTGCAGAAATTCCCCTTATTTTGGGGCAAAATTGCAGAAATTTCAGGTATTTGAGAAAAAAAAGGCAGAAATTTTTTTGGGGGGGCAAAAAGGCAGAAATTTTTTTTATTTTGGTACAAAATTGCAGAAATTTTTCTTATTTTGGGGCAAAAAGTCAGAAATTCCCCATATTTTGGGGTAAAAATGCAGAAATTCCCCTTATTTTGAGGTAATAAGGCTGAAATTCCCCTTATTTTGGGGCAAAAAGGCAGAAATTTCGTTTATTTTGGGGAAAAGGCAGAAATTGCACTTATTTTGAGTCAAAAAGGTGGAAAATCCTCTTATTTTGGGGCAAAAATGAAGAAATTTGCTTTTTTATGGCAAAAAGGTATACATTCCCTTTATTTTCGGGCAAAAAGTCAGAAATTCTTTGTATTTTGGAGCAAAATTGCAGAAATTCCCCTAATTTTTGGGCAAAAAGGCAGAAATTTTCCTTATTTTGGGGTAAAACTGCAGAAATTTCACTTATTTTGCGGCAAAATGTCAGAAATTCCCCTTATTTTTGGCAAAAAATGCAGAAAATCCCCTTATTTTAGGGCAAAATTGCAGAAATTTCCCTTATTTGGGGACAAAAACAGAAACTCCCCTTATTTTGGGGCAAAATTGCAGAAATTTCCCTTATTATGGGGAAAAATTGCAGAAATTTCCCTTATTTTAGGACAAAATTGCAGAAATTTCACTTATTTCAGAGAAAAAAAGCAAAAATTTTTCTTATTTTGGGGCAAAAAGGCAGAATTTCCCATTATTTTGGGGTAAAACTGCAGAAATTTTACATATTTCAGGGCAAAACGGCAGAAATTCCCCTTATTTTGGGGCAAAAAGGCAGAAATTTCCCTTATTTTGGGATAAAATTGCAGAAATTTCCCTTATTTGGGGGCAAAAATGCAGAAAATCCACTTAATTTCGGGTAAAACGGCAGAAATTTCTCGTATTTTGGAGCAAAATTGCAGAAACTCCCCTAATTTTGGGGCTAAAAGGCAGAATTTCCCTTTATTTTGGGGCAAAAATAGAGAAATTCTTTTTATTTTGGGGCAAAAATCAGAAATTTCCTTTATTTTGGGGCAAAATTTTAGAAATTTCTTTTATATTGTTACAGACTTGCAGAAATTTTTCTTATTTTGTGGCAAAAAGGCAGAAATTCCCCATATTTTGGTGCAAAAAGGCTGAAATTCCCCTTATTTTGAGGTAAAATCCTGAAATTCCCCATATTTTGGGGCAAAAAGGCAGAAATTCCCCTCATTTGGGGGCAAAAAGGCACAAATTTCCCTTATTTTCGGGCATAATTGCAGGAATTTCATTTATTTCAGGGCAAAAAGTCAGAAATTCCTTTTATTTTCGGGCAAAAACAGAAATTTCTTTTATTTTGATACAAAATTGTAGAAATTTTCCTTATTTTGGAACAAAAAGGCAAAAATTACCCATATTTTGGGGAAAAAGGCAGAAATTCCTTTTATTTTGAGGTAAAAAGGCTGAAATTCCCGTTATTTTGGGGCATAAAGGCAGAAATTCCCTTTACTTTCTGGCAAAAGGGCAGAAATTCCCGTTAATTGGGGCAGAAAAGCAGAAATTTTCCTTATTTAAGGGCAATAGGGTAGAAATTCCCCTTATTTTGTGGCAAAAAGGCAGAAATTCCCCTTATTTGAAGGTAAAATGCTGAAATTCCCCTTATTTTCGGCAAAAAGGCAGAAATTCCTATTATTTTGGGGCAAAAGTGCAGAAATTTCTCTTATTTTGGGGCAAAAAGGCAGAAATTTCTTTTATTTTGGTACAAAATTGCAGAAATTTTCTTTATTTTGGGGCAAAATTGCAGAAATTTCCCTTATTTTGGGGCAAAATTGCAGAAATTTCACTTATTTCAGGGAAAAAGTGCAGAAATTTTTCTTATTTTGGGGCAAAAAGGCAGAAATGTCTTTTATTTTGGTACAAAATTGCAGAAAATTTTTTTAATTTGGGGCAAAAATGAAGAAATTCCCCATATTTTGGGGCAAAAAGGCAGAGATTTGCCTTATTATGAGGTAAAATGCTGAAATTCCCCTTATTTTGGGGCAAAAATACAGAAATTCCTTTCATTTTGTGGCAAAAAGGCAGAAATTTCCCTTATTTTGGGGAAAAATTGCAGAAATTTCACTTATTTCAGGGCAAAATTCAAAAATTCCTTTTATTTTGGGGCAAAAAGAAAGAAATTCCGTTCATTTTTAGGTAAAAAGGCAGAAATTTCACTTATTTTGAGGGAAGAAGGCAGAAATTCCTCTTATTTTGGGGCAAAAATGAAGAAATTTCTTTTTTTTTGTGGCAAAAGGTATACATTCCCCTTATTTTCGGGCAAAAAAGCAGAAATTCCCCCTATTTTGGAGCAGAATTGAAGAAAATCCCCTAATTGTGGGGCAAAAAGGCAGAAATTCCCTTTATGTTGGGGCAAAAAGACAGAAATTCTCCTTATTTTGGGGCAAAACTCAGAAATTCCACTTATTTTGGGGCAAAATTCCAGAAATTTCCCTTATTTTGGGGCAAAATTGCAGAAATTTTACTTATTTTGGGGCACAATTGCAGAAATTTCACTTATTTCAGGTAAAAATGGCAGAAATTTTTCTTATTTTGGGGCAAAAAGGCAGAAATTCCTAATATTTTGTGGCAAAAATGCAGAAATTCTCCTTATTTTGAGGTAAAAAGGCTGAAATTCCCCTTATTTGGGGGCAAAAAGGCAGAAATTTCCCTTATTTTGGGGCAAAATTGCAAACATTTCACTTATATCAGGGTAATAAGTCAGAAATTTTCATTATTTTGGGGCAAAAAACACAGAAATTCCCTTTGTTTTGGAAGGAAATACAGAAATTCCACTTCTTTAGAGGCAAAAAGGCAGAAATTCCCCTTATTTTGAAGCAAAAATGAAGAAATTCCCCTAATTGTTGGGCAAAAAGGCAGAAATTCCCTATATGTTGGGGCAAAAAGACAGAAATTCTCCTTATTTTGGGACAAAACTCAGAAATTCCACTTATTTTGGGGCAAAATTGCAGGAATTTACCTTATTTTTAGGCAAAATTGCAGAAATTTTACTTATTTTGGGGCAAAATTGCAGAAATTTCACTTATTTTCAGGTAAAAAGGCTGAAATATCCTTTATTTTGGGGCAAAAAGGAAGAAATTCCCCTTATTTTGGGGCAAAATTGCAGAAATTTTCCTTATTTTGGGGCAAAAAGGCTGAAATTCTTATTTTGAGGTAAAATGCTGAAATTCCCCATATTTTGGGGCAAAAGGCAAAACTTCTTCTTATTTTGGGGCAAAGAGGCACAAATTTCTCTTATTTTCGGGCAAAATTGCAGAAATTTCATTTATTTCAGGGCAAAAAGTCAGAAATTCCTTTTATTTTAGGGCAAAGAGCAGAAATTTCTTTTATTATGGTACAAAATTGAAGAAATTTATCTTATTTTGAAACAAAAAGGCAGAAAATTCCCCTTATTTTGAGGCAAAAGGCAGAAATTATTCTCAATTTGAGGTAAAATGCAGAAATTCCCTTTATTTGGGGGCTAAAAGGCAGAAATTCCCTGTATTTTGAAGCAAAATTGCAGAAATTCTCTTAATTTTCGGGCAGAAAGGCAGAAATTCTCCTTATTTTGGGGCAAAAAGACAGAAAATCTCCTTTTTCGGGAGCAAACAGTCAGAAATTCCCCTTATTTTGGGGCAAAATTGCAGAAATTTCCTTTATATTGGGGCAAAATTGCAGAAATTTCCCTTATTTTGGGGCAAAATTGCAGAAATTTCAGGTATTTGAGAAAAAAAAGGCAGAAATTTTTTTGGGGGGGCAAAAAGGCAGAAATTTTTTTTTATTTTGGTACAAAATTGCAGAAATTTTTCTTATTTTGGGGCAAAAAGTCAGAAATTCCCCATATTTTGGGGCAAAAATGCAGAAATTCCCCTTATTTTGAGGTAATAAGGCTGAAATTCCCCTTATTTTGGGGCAAAAAGGCAGAAATTTCGTTTATTTTGGGGAAAAGGCAGAAATTGCACTCATTTTGAGTCAAAAAGGTGGAAAATCCCCTTATTTTGGGGCAAAAATGAAGAAATTTGCTTTTTTATGGCAAAAAGGTATACATTCCCTTTATTTTCGGGCAAAAAGGCAGAAATTCTTTGTATTTTGGAGCAAAATTGCAGAAATTCCCCTAATTTTTGGGCAAAAAGGCAGAAATTTTCCTTATTATGGGGTAAAACTGCAGAAATTTCACTTATTTGGCGGCAAAATGTCAGAAATTCCACTTATTTTTGGCAAAAAATGCAGAAAATCCCCTTATTTTAGGGCAAAATTGCAGAAATTTCCCTTATTTGGGGACAAAAACAAAAATTCCCCTTATTTTGGGGCAAAATTGCAGAAATTTCCCTTATTATGGGGAAAAATTGCAGAAATTTCCCTTATTTTAGGGCAAAATTGCAGAAATTTCACTTATTTCAGAGAAAAAAAGCAAAAATTTTTCTTATTTTGGGGCAAAAAGGCAGAAATTCCCATTATTTTGGGGCAAAAAGGCAGAAATTCACCTTATTTTGGGGTAAAATTGCAGAAATTTCACATATTTCAGGGCAAAACGGCAGAAATTCCCCTTATTTTGGGGCAAAAAGGCAGAAATTTCCCTTATTTTGGGATAAAATTGCAGAAATTTCCCTTATTTGGGGGCAAAAAGGCAGAAAATCCACTTAATTTCGGGTAAAAAGGCAGAAATTTCTCGTATTTTGGAGCAAAATTGCAGAAACTCCCCTAATTTTGGGGCAAAAAGGCAGAATTTCCCTTTATTTTGGGGCAAAAATAGAGAAATTCTTTTTATTTTGGGGCAAAAATCAGAAATTTCCTTTTTTTTAGGGCAAAATTTTAGAAATTTCTTTTATATTGTTACAGACTTGCAGAAATTTTTCTTATTTTGTGGCAAAAAGGCAGAAATTCCCCATATTTTGGTGCAAAAAGGCTGAAATTCCCCTTATTTTGAGGTAAAATCCTGAAATTCCCCATATTTTGGGGCAAAAAGGCAGAAATTCCCCTCATTTGGGGGCAAAAAGGCACAAATTTCCCTTATTTTCGGGCATAATTGCAGGAATTTCATTTATTTCAGGGCAAAAAGTCAGAAATTCCTTTTATTTTCGGGCAAAAACAGAAATTTCTTTTATTTTGATACAAAATTGTAGAAATTTTCCTTATTTTGGAACAAAAAGGCAAAAATTACCCATATTTTGGGGAAAAAGGCAGAAATTCCTTTTATTTTGAGGTAAAAAGGCTGAAATTCCCGTTATTTTGGGGCATAAAGGCAGAAATTCCCTTTACTTTCTGGCAAAAGGGCAGAAATTCCCGTTAATTGGGGCAGAAAAGCAGAAATTTTCCTTATTTAAGGGCAATAGGGTAGAAATTCCCCTTATTTTGTGGCAAAAAGGCAGAAATTCCCCTTATTTGAAGGTAAAATGCTGAAATTCCCCTTATTTTCGGCAAAAAGGCAGAAATTCCTATTATTTTGGGGCAAAAGTGCAGAAATTTCTCTTATTTTGGGGCAAAAAGGCAGAAATTTCTTTTATTTTGGTACAAAATTGCAGAAATTTTCTTTATTTTGGGGCAAAATTGCAGAAATTTCCCTTATTTTGGGGCAAAATTGCAGAAATTTCACTTATTTCAGGGAAAAAGTGCAGAAATTTTTCTTATTTTGGGGCAAAAAGGCAGAAATGTCTTTTATTTTGGTACAAAATTGCAGAAAATTTTTTTAATTTGGGGCAAAAATGAAGAAATTCCCCATATTTTGGGGCAAAAAGGCAGAGATTTGCCTTATTATGAGGTAAAATGCTGAAATTCCCCTTATTTTGGGGCAAAAATACAGAAATTCCTTTCATTTTGTGGCAAAAAGGCAGAAATTTCCCTTATTTTGGGGAAAAATTGCAGAAATTTCACTTATTTCAGGGCAAAATTCAAAAATTCCTTTTATTTTGGGGCAAAAAGAAAGAAATTCCGTTCATTTTTAGGTAAAAAGGCAGAAATTTCACTTATTTTGAGGGAAGAAGGCAGAAATTCCTCTTATTTTGGGGCAAAAATGAAGAAATTTCTTTTTTTTTGTGGCAAAAGGTATACATTCCCCTTATTTTCGGGCAAAAAAGCAGAAATTCCCCCTATTTTGGAGCAGAATTGAAGAAAATCCCCTAATTGTGGGGCAAAAAGGCAGAAATTCCCTTTATGTTGGGGCAAAAAGACAGAAATTCTCCTTATTTTGGGGCAAAACTCAGAAATTCCACTTATTTTGGGGCAAAATTCCAGAAATTTCCCTTATTTTGGGGCAAAATTGCAGAAATTTTACTTATTTTGGGGCACAATTGCAGAAATTTCACTTATTTCAGGTAAAAATGGCAGAAATTTTTCTTATTTTGGGGCAAAAAGGCAGAAATTCCTAATATTTTGTGGCAAAAATGCAGAAATTCTCCTTATTTTGAGGTAAAAAGGCTGAAATTCCCCTTATTTGGGGGCAAAAAGGCAGAAATTTCCCTTATTTTGGGGCAAAATTGCAAACATTTCACTTATATCAGGGTAATAAGTCAGAAATTTTCATTATTTTGGGGCAAAAAACACAGAAATTCCCTTTGTTTTGGAAGGAAATACAGAAATTCCACTTCTTTAGAGGCAAAAAGGCAGAAATTCCCCTTATTTTGAAGCAAAAATGAAGAAATTCCCCCAATTGTTGGGCAAAAAGGCAGAAATTCCCTATATGTTGGGGCAAAAAGACAGAAATTCTCCTTATTTTGGGACAAAACTCAGAAATTCCACTTATTTTGGGGCAAAATTGCAGGAATTTACCTTATTTTTAGGCAAAATTGCAGAAATTTTACTTATTTTGGGGCAAAATTGCAGAAATTTCACTTATTTTCAGGTAAAAAGGCTGAAATATCCTTTATTTTGGGGCAAAAAGGAAGAAATTCCCCTTATTTTGGGGCAAAATTGCAGAAATTTTCCTTATTTTGGGGCAAAAAGGCTGAAATTCTTATTTTGAGGTAAAATGCTGAAATTCCCCATATTTTGGGGCAAAAGGCAAAACTTCTTCTTATTTTGGGGCAAAGAGGCACAAATTTCTCTTATTTTCGGGCAAAATTGCAGAAATTTCATTTATTTCAGGGCAAAAAGTCAGAAATTCCTTTTATTTTAGGGCAAAGAGCAGAAATTTCTTTTATTATGGTACAAAATTGAAGAAATTTATCTTATTTTGAAACAAAAAGGCAGAAAATTCCCCTTATTTTGAGGCAAAAGGCAGAAATTATTCTCAATTTGAGGTAAAATGCAGAAATTCCCTTTATTTGGGGGCTAAAAGGCAGAAATTCCCTGTATTTTGAAGCAAAATTGCAGAAATTCTCTTAATTTTCGGGCAGAAAGGCAGAAATTCTCCTTATTTTGGGGCAAAAAGACAGAAAATCTCCTTTTTCGGGAGCAAACAGTCAGAAATTCCCCTTATTTTGGGGCAAAATTGCAGAAATTTCCTTTATATTGGGGCAAAATTGCAGAAATTTCCCTTATTTTGGGGCAAAATTGCAGAAATTTCAGGTATTTGAGAAAAAAAAGGCAGAAATTTTTTTGGGGGGGCAAAAAGGCAGAAATTTTTTTTTATTTTGGTACAAAATTGCAGAAATTTTTCTTATTTTGGGGCAAAAAGTCAGAAATTCCCCATATTTTGGGGCAAAAATGCAGAAATTCCCCTTATTTTGAGGTAATAAGGCTGAAATTCCCCTTATTTTGGGGCAAAAAGGCAGAAATTTCGTTTATTTTGGGGAAAAGGCAGAAATTGCACTCATTTTGAGTCAAAAAGGTGGAAAATCCCCTTATTTTGGGGCAAAAATGAAGAAATTTGCTTTTTTATGGCAAAAAGGTATACATTCCCTTTATTTTCGGGCAAAAAGGCAGAAATTCTTTGTATTTTGGAGCAAAATTGCAGAAATTCCCCTAATTTTTGGGCAAAAAGGCAGAAATTTTCCTTATTATGGGGTAAAACTGCAGAAATTTCACTTATTTGGCGGCAAAATGTCAGAAATTCCACTTATTTTTGGCAAAAAATGCAGAAAATCCCCTTATTTTAGGGCAAAATTGCAGAAATTTCCCTTATTTGGGGACAAAAACAAAAATTCCCCTTATTTTGGGGCAAAATTGCAGAAATTTCCCTTATTATGGGGAAAAATTGCAGAAATTTCCCTTATTTTAGGGCAAAATTGCAGAAATTTCACTTATTTCAGAGAAAAAAAGCAAAAATTTTTCTTATTTTGGGGCAAAAAGGCAGAAATTCCCATTATTTTGGGGCAAAAAGGCAGAAATTCACCTTATTTTGGGGTAAAATTGCAGAAATTTCACATATTTCAGGGCAAAACGGCAGAAATTCCCCTTATTTTGGGGCAAAAAGGCAGAAATTTCCCTTATTTTGGGATAAAATTGCAGAAATTTCCCTTATTTGGGGGCAAAAAGGCAGAAAATCCACTTAATTTCGGGTAAAAAGGCAGAAATTTCTCGTATTTTGGAGCAAAATTGCAGAAACTCCCCTAATTTTGGGGCAAAAAGGCAGAATTTCCCTTTATTTTGGGGCAAAAATAGAGAAATTCTTTTTATTTTGGGGCAAAAATCAGAAATTTCCTTTTTTTTAGGGCAAAATTTTAGAAATTTCTTTTATATTGTTACAGACTTGCAGAAATTTTTCTTATTTTGTGGCAAAAAGGCAGAAATTCCCCATATTTTGGTGCAAAAAGGCTGAAATTCCCCTTATTTTGAGGTAAAATCCTGAAATTCCCCATATTTTGGGGCAAAAAGGCAGAAATTCCCCTCATTTGGGGGCAAAAAGGCACAAATTTCCCTTATTTTCGGGCATAATTGCAGGAATTTCATTTATTTCAGGGCAAAAAGTCAGAAATTCCTTTTATTTTCGGGCAAAAACAGAAATTTCTTTTATTTTGATACAAAATTGTAGAAATTTTCCTTATTTTGGAACAAAAAGGCAAAAATTACCCATATTTTGGGGAAAAAGGCAGAAATTCCTTTTATTTTGAGGTAAAAAGGCTGAAATTCCCGTTATTTTGGGGCATAAAGGCAGAAATTCCCTTTACTTTCTGGCAAAAGGGCAGAAATTCCCGTTAATTGGGGCAGAAAAGCAGAAATTTTCCTTATTTAAGGGCAATAGGGCAGAAATTCCCCTTATTTTGTGGCAAAAAGGCAGAAATTCCCCTTATTTGAAGGTAAAATGCTGAAATTCCCCTTATTTTCGGCAAAAAGGCAGAAATTCCTATTATTTTGAAGCAAAATTGCAGAAATTTCAATTATTTCTGGGCAAAAAGTCAGATATTTGCCTTATTTTGGGGCAAAAAGCAGAAATTCCCTTAATTTTGGGGCCAAAAACAGAAATTCCCCTTATTTTGGGGTAAAATTGCAGAAATTTCAAATATTTCAGGGCAAAAAGGCAGAAATTCCACTTTATTTCGGACAATAACGCAGAAATTCCCCGTATTTTAAAGCTAAATTTCAGAAATTCCCCTTATATTGGTGCAAAAATGGAGAAATTCCCTTTATTTTTGTGCAATAAGGCAGATTTCCCTGTATTTTGAAGCAAAATTGCACATATTTCCCTAATTTTGAAGGAAAATGCAGAAATTCACATTATTTTGGAACAAAAAGACAGAAATTCTCCTTATTTCAGGGCAAAAAGTCAGAAATTCCCCTTATTTTGGGGTAAAATTGCAGAAATTTTCTTTATTTTGGGGCAAAATTGCAGAAATTTCCCTTATTTAGGGGCAAAATTGCAGAAATTTCACTTATTTCAGGGAAAAAGTGCAGAAATTTCTCTTATTTTGGAGCAAAAAGGCAGAAATTTCTTTTATTTTGGTACAAAATTGCAGAAATTTTCTTTATTTTGGGGCAAAATTGCAGAAATTTCCCTTATTTTGGGGCAAAATTGCAGAAATTTCACTTATTTCAGGGAAAAAGTGCAGAAATTTCTCTTATTTTGGCGCAAAAAGGCAGAAATTTCTTTTATTTTGGTACAAAATTGCAGAAATTTTCTTTATTTTGGGGCAAAAATGAAGAAATTCCCCATATTTTGGGGCAAAAAGGCAGAGATTCGCCTTATTATGAGGTAAAATGCTGAAATTCCCCTTATTTTGGGGCAAAAATACAGAAATTCCCTTTATTTTGTGGCAAAACGGCAGAAATTTCCCTTATTTTGGGGCAAAATTGCAGAAATTTCACTTATTTCAGGGCAAAATTCAAAAGTTCCTTTTATTTTGGGGCAAAAAGACAGAAATTTTGTTTATTTTTGGGTAAAAAGGCAGAAATTTCACTTATTGTGAGGTAAGAAGGCAGAAATTCCTCTTATTTTGGGGCAAAAATGAAGAAATTTCCCTTTTTTGTGGCAAAAGGTATATATTCTCCTTATTTTCGGGCAAAAAAGCAGAAATATCCCGTTTTTTGGAGCACAATTGCAGAAAATCCCCTAATTGTGGGGCAAAAAGGCAGAAATTCCCTATATGTTGGGGCAAAAAGACAGAAATTCTCCTTATTTTGGGGCAAAACTCAGAAATTCCACTTATTTTGGGGCAAAATTCCAGAAATTTCCCTTATTTTGGGGCAAAATTGCAGAAATTTCACTTATTTTGGGGCAAAATTGCAGAAATTTCACTTATTTCAGATAAAAAAAAGGCAGAAATTTTTCTTATTTTGGGGCAAAAAGGCAGATATTCCTAATATTTTGTGGCAAAAATGCAGAAATTCCCCTTATTTTGAGGTAAAAAGGCTGAAATTCCCCTTATTTTGGGGCAAAAATACAGAAATTCCCTTTATTTTGTGGCAAAAAGGCAGAAATTTCTCTTATTTTGGGGCAAAATTGCAGAAATTTCACTTATTTCAGATAAAAAAAAGGCAGAAATTTTTCTTATTTTGGGGCAAAAAGGCAGATATTCCTAATATTTTGTGGCAAAAATGCAGAAATTCCCCTTATTTTGAGGTAAAAAGGCTGAAATTCCCCTTATTTTGGGGCAAAAATACAGAAATTCCCTTTATTTTGTGGCAAAAAGGCAGAAATTTCTCTTATTTTGGGGCAAAATTGCAGAAATTTCACTTATTTCAGGGCAAAATTCAAAAATTCCTTTTATTTTGGGGCAAAAAGACAGAAATTCCGTTCATTTTTAGATAAAAAGGCAGAAATTTCACTTATTTTGAGGGAAGAAGGCAGAAATTCCTCTTATTTTGGGGCAAAAATGAAGAAATTTCTCTTTTTTGTGGCAAAAGGTATACATTGCCCTTATTTTCGGGCAAAAAAGCAGAAATTCCCCCTATTTTGGGGCAGAATTGAAGAAAATCCCCTAATTGTGGGGCAAAAAGGCAGAAATTCCCTATATGTTGGGGCAAAAAGACAGAAATTCTCCTTATTTTGGGGCAAAACTCAGAAATTCCACTTATTTTGGGGCAAAATTCCAGAAATTTCCCTTATTTTGGGGCAAAATTGCAGAAATTTTACTTATTTTGGGGCACAATTGCAGAAATTTCACTTATTTCAGGTAAAAATGGCAGAAATTTTTCTTATTTTGGGGCAAAAAGGCAGAAATTCCTAATATTTTGTGGCAAAAATGCAGAAATTCCCCTTATTTTGAGGTAAAAAGGCTGAAATTCCCCTTATTTGGGGGCAAAAAGGCAGAAATTTCCCTTATTTTGGGGCAAAATTGCAAACATTTCACTTATTTCAGGGTAATAAGTCAGAAATTTTCCTTATTTTGGGGCAAAAAACACAGAAATTCCCTTTGTTTTGAAAGGAAAATACAGAAATTCCACTTCTTTAGAGGCAAAAAGGCAGAAATTCCCCTTATTTTGAAGCAAAAATGAAGAAATTCCCCTAATTGTTGGGCAAAAAGGCAGAAATTCCCTATATGTTGGGGCAAAAAGACAGAAATTCTCCTTATTTTGGGACAAAACTCAGAAATTCCACTTATTTTGGGGCAAAATTGCAGGAATTTACCTTATTTTGAGGCAAAAAGGCAGAAATTCCACTTTATTTCGGACAATAACGCAGAAATTCTCCGTATTTTAAAGCTAAATTTCAGAAATTCCCCTTATATTGGTGCAAAAATGGAGAAATTCCCTTTATTTTTGTGCAATAAGGCAGATTTCCCTGTATTTTGAAGCAAAATTGCACATATTTCCCTAATTTTGAAGGAAAATGCAGAAATTCACATTATTTTGGAACAAAAAGACAGAAATTCTCCTTATTTCAGTGCAAAAAGTCAGAAATTCCCCTTATTTTGGGGTAAAATTGCAGAAATTTTCTTTATTTTGGGGCAAAATTGCAGACATTTTTCTTATTTTGGGGCAAAATTGCAGAAATTTCACTTATTTCAGGGAAAAAGTGCAGAAATTTCTCTTATTTTGGGGCAAAAAGGCAGAAATTTCTTTTATTTTGGTACAAAATTGCAGAAATTTTCTTTATTTTGGGGCAAAATTGCAGAAATTTCCCTTATTTTGGGGCAAAATTGCAGAAATTTCACTTATTTCAGGGAAAAAGTGCAGAAATTTCTCTTATTTTGGGGCAAAAAGGCAGAAATTTCTTTTATTTTGGTACAAAATTGCAGAAATTTTTTTTATTTTGGGGCAAAAATGAAGAAATTCCCCATATTTTGGGGCAAAAAGGCAGAGATTTGCCTTATTATGAGGTAAAATGCTGAAATTCCCCTTATTTTGGGGCAAAAATACAGAAATTCCCTTTATTTTGTGGCAAAAAGGCAGAAATTTCCCTTATTTTGGGGCAAAATTGCAGAAATTTCACTTATTTCAGGGCAAAATTCAAAAATTCCTTTTATTTTGGGGCAAAAAGACAGAAATTCCGTTCATTTTTAGGTAAAAAGGCAGAAATTTCACTTATTTTGAGGGAAGAAGGCAGAAATTCCTCTTATTTTGGGGCAAAAATGAAGAAAGTTCTCTTTTTTGTGGCAAAAGGTATACATTCCCCTTATTTTCGGGCAAAAAAGCAGAAATTCCCCCTATTTTGGAGCAGAATTGAAGAAAATCCCCTAATTGTGGGGCAAAAAGGCAGAAATTCCCTATATGTTGGGGCAAAAAGACAGAAATTCTCCTTATTTTGGGGCAAAACTCAGAAATTCCACTTATTTTGGGGCAAAATTCCAGAAATGTCCCTTATTTTGGGGCAAAATTGCAGAAATTTTACTTATTTTGGGGCACAATTGCAGAAATTTCACTTATTTCAGGTAAAAATGGCAGAAATTTTTCTTATTTTGGGGCAAAAAGGCAGAAATTCCTAATATTTTGTGGCAAAAATGCAGAAATTCCCCTTATTTTGAGGTAAAAAGGCTGAAATTCCCCTTATTTGGGGGCAAAAAGGCAGAAATTTCCCTTATTTTGGGGCAAAATTGCAAACATTTCACTTATTTCAGGGTAATAAGTCAGAAATTTTCCTTATTTTGGGGCAAAAAACACAGAAATTCCCTTTGTTTTGAAAGGAAAATACAGAAATTCCACTTCTTTAGAGGCAAAAAGGCAGAAATTCCCCTTATTTTGAAGCAAAAATGAAGAAATTCCCCTAATTGTTGGGCAAAAAGGCAGAAATTCCCTTTATGTTGGGGCAAAAAGACAGAAATTCTCCTTATTTTGGGACAAAACTCAGAAATTCCACTTATTTTGGGGCAAAATTGCAGGAATTTTCCTTATTTTGAGGCAAAATTGCAGAAATTTTCCTTATTTGGGGCAAAATTGCAGAAATTTCACTTATTTTCAGGTAAAAAGGCTGAAATATCCTTTATTTTGGGGCAAAAAGGAAGAAATTCCCCTTATTTTGGGGCAAAATTGCAGAAATTTTCCTTATTTTGGGGCAAAAAGGCTGAAATTCTTATTTTGAGGTAAAATGCTGAAATTCCCCATATTTTGGGGCAAATGGCAAAACTTCTTTTTATTTTGTGGCAAAGAGGCACAAATTTCCCTTATTTTCAGGCAAAATTGCAGAAATTTCATTTATTTCAGGGCAAAAAGTCAGAAATTCCTTTTATTTTGGGGCAAAGAGCAGAAATTTCTTTTATTATGGTACAAAATTGAAGAAATTTATCTTATTTTGAAACAAAAAGGCAGAAAATTCCCCTTATTTTGAGGCAAAAGGCAGAAATTATTCTCAATTTGAGGTAAAATGCAGAAATTCCCTTTATTTTGGGGCTAAAAGGCAGAAATTCCCTGTATTTTGAAGCAAAATTGCAGAAATTCTCATAATTTTCGGGCAAAAAGGCAGAAATTCTCCTTATTATGGGGCAAAAAGACAGAAAATCTCCTTTTTCGGAAGCAAACAGTCAGAAATTCCCCTTATTTTGGGGCAAAATTGCAGAAATTTCCTTTACATTGGGGCAAAATTGTAGAAATTTCCCTTATTTTGGGGCAAAATTGCAGAAATTTCACGTATTTCAGGGAAAAAAGGCAGAAATTTTTTTGGGGGGGCAAAAAGGCAGAAATTCCCTTTACTTTGGGGCAAAAAGGCAGAAATTCCCGTTAATTGGGGCAGAAAAGCAGAAATTTTCCTTATTTAAGGGCAATAGGGCAGAAATTCCCCTTATTTTGTGGCAAAAAGTCAGAAATTCCCCTTATTTGAAGGTAAAATGCTGAAATTCCCCTTATTTTCGGCAAAAAGGCAGAAATTCCTATTATTTTGGGGCAAAATTGCAGAAATTTCAATTATTTCTGGGCAAAAAGTCAGATATTTGCCTTATTTTGTGGCAAAAAACAGAAATTCCCTTAATTTTGGGGCCCAAAACAGAAATTCCCCTTATTTTGGGGTAAAATTGCAGAAATTTCAAATATTTCAGGGCAAAAAGACAGAAATTCCACTTTATTTCGGACAATAACGCAGAAATTCCCCGTATTTTAAAGCTAAATTTCAGAAATTCCCCTTATATTGGTGCAAAAATGGAGAAATTCCCTTTATTTTTGTGCAATAAGGCAGATTTCCCCGTATTTTGAAGCAAAATTGCACATATTTCCCTAATTTTGAAGGAAAATGCAGAAATTCACATTATTTTGGAACAAAAAGACAGATATTCTCCTTATTTCAGGGCAAAAAGTCAGAAATTCCCCTTATTTTGGGGTAAAATTGCAGAAATTTTCTTTATTTTGGGGCAAAATTGCAGAAATTTCCCTTATTTTGGGGCAAAATTGCAGAAATTTCACTTATTTCAGGGAAAAAGTGCAGAAATTTCTCTTATTTTGGGGCAAAAAGGCAGAAATTTTTTTTATTTTGGTACAAAATTGCAGAAATTTTCTTTATTTTGGGGCAAAAATGAAGAAATTCCCCATATTTTGGGGCAAAAAGGCAGAGATTCGCCTTATTATGAGGTAAAATGCTGAAATTCCCCTTATTTTGGGGCAAAAATACAGAAATTCCCTTTATTTTGTGGCAAAAAGGCAGAAATTTCCCTTATTTTGGGGCAAAATTGCAGAAATTTCACTTATTTCAGGGCAAAATTCAAAAATTCCTCTTATTTTTGGGCAAAAAGACAGAAATTTTGTGTATTTTTGGGTAAAAAGGCAGAAATTTCACTTATTGTGAGGTAAGAAGGCAGAAATTCCTCTTATTTTGGGGCAAAAATGAAGAAATTTCTCTTTTTTGTGGCAAAAGGTATACATTCCCCTTATTTTCGGGCAAAAAAGCAGAAATTCCCCCTATTTTGGAGCAGAATTGAAGAAAATCCCCTAATTGTGGGGCAAAAAGGCAGAAATTCCCTATATGTTGGGGCAAAAAGACAGAAATTCTCCTTATTTTGGGGCAAAACTCAGAAATTCCACTTATTTTGGGGCAAAATTCCAGAAATGTCCCTTATTTTGGGGCAAAATTGCAGAAATTTCACTTATTTTGGGGCAAAATTGCAGAAATTTCACTTATTTCAGATAAAAAAAAGGCAGAAATTTTTCTTATTTTGGGGCAAAAAGGCAGAAATTCCTAATATTTTGTGGCAAAAATGCAGAAATTCCCCTTATTTTGAGGTAAAAAGGCTGAAATTCCCCTTATTTGGGGGCAAAAAGGCAGAAATTTCCCTTATTTTGGGGCAAAATTGCAAACATTTCACTTATTTCAGGCTAATAAGTCAGAAATTTTCCTTATTTTGGGGCAAAAAACACAGAAATTCCCTTTGTTTTGAAAGGAAAATACAGAAATTCCACTTCTTTAGAGGCAAAAAGGCAGAAATTCCCCTTATTTTGAAGCAAAAATGAAGAAATTCCCCTAATTGTTGGGCAAAAAGGCAGAAATTCCCTATATGTTGGGGCAAAAAGACAGAAATTCTCCTTATTTTGGGACAAAACTCAGAAATTCCACTTATTTTGGGGCAAAATTGCAGGAATTTACCTTATTTTGAGGCAAAATTGCAGAAATTTTCCTTATTTGGGGCAAAATTGCAGAAATTTCACTTATTTTCAGGTAAAAAGGCTGAAATATCCTTTATTTTGGGGCAAAAAGGAAGAAATTCCCCTTATTTTGGGGCAAAATTGCAGAAATTTTCCTTATTTTGGGGCAAAAAGGCTGAAATTCTTATTTTGAGGTAAAATGCTGAAATTCCCCATATTTTGGGGCAAAGGGCAAAACTTCTTTTTATTTTGGGGCAAAGAGGCACAAATTTCCCTTATTTTCGGGCAAAATTGCAGAAATTTCATTTATTTCAGGGCAAAAAGTCAGAAATTCCTTTTATTTTGGGGCAAAGAGCAGAAATTTCTTTTATTATGGTACAAAATTGAAGAAATTTATCTTATTTTGAAATAAAAAGGCAGAAAATTCCCCTTATTTTGAGGCAAAAGGCAGAAATTATTCTCAATTTGAGGTAAAATGCAGAAATTCCCTTTATTTTGGGGCTAAAAGGCAGAAATTCCCTGTATTTTGAAGCAAAATTGCAGAAATTCTCATAATTTTCGGGCAAAAAGGCAGAAATTCTCCTTATTATGGGGCAAAAAGACAGAAAATCTCCTTTTTCGGAAGCAAACAGTCAGAAATTCCCCTTATTTTGGGGCAAAATTGCAGAAATTTCCTTTACATTGGGGCAAAATTGTAGAAATTTCCCTTATTTTGGGGCAAAATTGCAGAAATTTCACGTATTTCAGGGAAAAAAGGCAGAAATTTTTTTGGGGGGGCAAAAAGGCAGAAATTCCCTTTACTTTGGGGCAAAAAGGCAGAAATTCCCGTTAATTGGGGCAGAAAAGCAGAAATTTTCCTTATTTAAGGGCAATAGGGCAGAAATTCCCCTTATTTTGTGGCAAAAAGTCAGAAATTCCCCTTATTTGAAGGTAAAATGCTGAAATTCCCCTTATTTTCGGCAAAAAGGCAGAAATTCCTATTATTTTGGGGCAAAATTGCAGAAATTTCAATTATTTCTGGGCAAAAAGTCAGATATTTGCCTTATTTTGTGGCAAAAAGCAGAAATTCCCTTAATTTTGGGGCCCAAAACAGAAATTCCCCTTATTTTGGGGTAAAATTGCAGAAATTTCAAATATTTCAGGGCAAAAAGGCAGAAATTCCACTTTATTTCGGACAATAACGCAGAAATTCCCCGTATTTTAAAGCTAAATTTCAGAAATTCCCATTATTGGTGCAAAAATGGAGAAATTCCCTTTATTTTTGTGCAATAAGGCAGATTTCCCCGTATTTTGAAGCAAAATTGCACATATTTCCCTAATTTTGAAGGAAAATGCAGAAATTCACATTATTTTGGAACAAAAAGACAGATATTCTCCTTATTTCAGGGCAAAAAGTCAGAAATTCCCCTTATTTTGGGGTAAAATTGCAGAAATTTTCTTTATTTTGGGGCAAAATTGCAGAAATTTCCCTTATTTTGGGGCAAAATTGCAGAAATTTCACTTATTTCAGGGAAAAAGTGCAGAAATTTCTCTTATTTTGGGGCAAAAAGGCAGAAATTTTTTTTATTTTGGTACAAAATTGCAGAAATTTTCTTTATTTTGGGGCAAAAATGAAGAAATTCCCCATATTTTGGGGCAAAAAGGCAGAGATTCGCCTTATTATGAGGTAAAATGCTGAAATTCCCCTTATTTTGGGGCAAAAATACAGAAATTCCCTTTATTTTGTGGCAAAAAGGCAGAAATTTCCCTTATTTTGGGGCAAAATTGCAGAAATTTCACTTATTTCAGGGCAAAATTCAAAAATTCCTCTTATTTTTGGGCAAAAAGACAGAAATTTTGTGTATTTTTGGGTAAAAAGGCAGAAATTTCACTTATTGTGAGGTAAGAAGGCAGAAATTCCTCTTATTTTGGGGCAAAAATGAAGAAATTTCTCTTTTTTGTGGCAAAAGGTATACATTCCCCTTATTTTCGGGCAAAAAAGCAGAAAGTCCCCCTATTTTGGAGCAGAATTGAAGAAAATCCCCTAATTGTGGGGCAAAAAGGCAGAAATTCCCTATATGTTGGGGCAAAAAGACAGAAATTCTCCTTATTTTGGGGCAAAACTCAGAAATTCCACTTATTTTGGGGCAAAATTCCAGAAATGTCTCTTATTTTGGGGCAAAATTGCAGAAATTTTACTTATTTTGGGGCACAATTGCAGAAATTTCACTTATTTCAGGTAAAAATGGCAGAAATTTTTCTTATTTTGGGGCAAAAAGGCAGAAATTCCTAATATTTTGTGGCAAAAATGCAGAAATTCCCCTTATTTTGAGGTAAAAAGGCTGAAATTCCCCTTATTTGGGGGCAAAAAGGCAGAAATTTCCCTTATTTTGGGGCAAAATTGCAAACATTTCACTTATTTCAGGGTAATAAGTCAGAAATTTTCCTTATTTTGGGGCAAAAAACACAGAAATTCCCTTTGTTTTGAAAGGAAAATACAGAAATTCCACTTCTTTAGAGGCAAAAAGGCAGAAATTCCCCTTATTTTGAAGCAAAAATGAAGAAATTCCCCTAATTGTTGGGCAAAAAGGCAGAAATTCCCTATATGTTGGGGCAAAAAGACAGAAATTCTCCTTATTTTGGGACAAAACTCAGAAATTCCACTTATTTTGGGGCAAAATTGCAGGAATTTACCTTATTTTGAGGCAAAAAGGCAGAAATTCCACTTTATTTCGGACAATAACGCAGAAATTCCCCGTATTTTAAAGCTAAATTTCAGAAATTCCCCTTATATTGGTGCAAAAATGGAGAAATTCCCTTTATTTTTGTGCAATAAGGCAGATTTCCCCGTATTTTGAAGCAAAATTGCACATATTTCCCTAATTTTGAAGGAAAATGCAGAAATTCACATTATTTTGGAACAAAAAGACAGAAATTCTCCTTATTTCAGTGCAAAAGGTCAGAAATTCCCCTTATTATGGGGTAAAATTGCAGAAATTTTCTTTATTTTGGGGCAAAATTGCAGACATTTCTCTTATTTTGGGGCAAAATTGCAGAAATTTCACTTATTTCAGGGAAAAAGTGCAGAAATTTCTCTTATTTTGGGGCAAAAAGGCAGAAATTTCTTTTATTTTGGTACAAAATTGCAGAAATTTTCTTTATTTTGGGGAAAAATTGCAGAAATTTCCCTTATTTTGGGGCAAAATTGCAGAAATTTCACTTATTTCAGGGAAAAAGTGCAGAAATTTCTCTTATTTTGGGGCAAAAAGGCAGAAATTTCTTTTATTTTGGTACAAAATTGCAGAAATTTTTTTTATTTTGGGGCAAAAATGAAGAAATTCCCCATATTTTGGGGCAAAAAGGCAGAGATTTGCCTTATTATGAGGTAAAATGCTGAAATTCCCCTTATTTTGGGGCAAAAATACAGAAATTCCCTTTATTTTGTGGCAAAAAGGCAGAAATTTCCTTATTTTGGGGCAAAATTGCAGAAATTTCACTTATTTCAGGGCAAAATTCAAAAATTCCTTTTATTTTGGGGCAAAAAGACAGAAATTCCGTTCATTTTTAGGTAAAAAGGCAGAAATTTCACTTATTTTGAGGGAAGAAGGCAGAAATTCCTCTTATTTTGGGGTAAAAATGAAGAAAGTTCTCTTTTTTGTGGCAAAGGTATACATTCCCCTTATTTTCGGGCAAAAAAGCAGAAATTCCCCCTATTTTGGAGCAGAATTGAAGAAAATCCCCTAATTGTGGGGCAAAAAGGCAGAAATTCCCTATATGTTGGGGCAAAAAGACAGAAATTCTCCTTATTTTGGGGCAAAACTCAGAAATTCCACTTATTTTGGGGCAAAATTCCAGAAATTTCCCTTATTTTGGGGCAAAATTGCAGAAATTTTACTTATTTTGGGGCACAATTGCAGAAATTTCACTTATTTCAGGTAAAAATGGCAGAAATTTTTCTTATTTTGGGGCAAAATAGCAGAAATTCCTAATATTTTGTGGCAAAAATGCAGAAATTCCCCTTATTTTGAGGTAAAAAGGCTGAAATTCCCCTTATTTGGGGGCAAAAAGGCAGAAATTTCCCTTATTTTGGGGCAAAATTGCAAACATTTCACTTATTTCAGGCTAATAAGTCAGAAATTTTCCTTATTTTGGGGCAAAAAACACAGAAATTCCCTTTGTTTTGAAAGGAAAATACAGAAATTCCACTTCTTTAGAGGCAAAAAGGCAGAAATTCCCCTTATTTTGAAGCAAAAATGAAGAAATTCCCCTAATTGTTGGGCAAAAAGGCAGAAATTCCCTATATGTTGGGGCAAAAAGACAGAAATTCTCCTTATTTTGGGACAAAACTCAGAAATTCCACTTATTTTGGGGCAAAATTGCAGGAATTTACCTTATTTTGAGGCAAAATTGCAGAAATTTTCCTTATTTGGGGCAAAATTGCAGAAATTTCACTTATTTTCAGGTAAAAAGGCTGAAATATCCTTTATTTTGGGGCAAAAAGGAAGAAATTCCCCTTATTTTGGGGCAAAATTGCAGAAATTTTCCTTATTTTGGGGCAAAAAGGCTGAAATTCTTATTTTGAGGTAAAATGCTGAAATTCCCCATATTTTGGGGCAAAGGGCAAAACTTCTTTTTATTTTGGGGCAAAGAGGCACAAATTTCCCTTATTTTCGGGCAAAATTGCAGAAATTTCATTTATTTCAGGGCAAAAAGTCAGAAATTCCTTTTATTTTGGGGCAAAGAGCAGAAATTTCTTTTATTATGGTACAAAATTGAAGAAATTTATCTTATTTTGAAATAAAAAGGCAGAAAATTCCCCTTATTTTGAGGCAAAAGGCAGAAATTATTCTCAATTTGAGGTAAAATGCAGAAATTCCCTTTATTTTGGGGCTAAAAGGCAGAAATTCCCTGTATTTTGAAGCAAAATTGCAGAAATTCTCATAATTTTCGGGCAAAAAGGCAGAAATTCTCCTTATTATGGGGCAAAAAGACAGAAAATCTCCTTTTTCGGAAGCAAACAGTCAGAAATTCCCCTTATTTTGGGGCAAAATTGCAGAAATTTCCTTTACATTGGGGCAAAATTGTAGAAATTTCCCTTATTTTGGGGCAAAATTGCAGAAATTTCACGTATTTCAGGGAAAAAAGGCAGAAATTTTTTTGGGGGGGCAAAAAGGCAGAAATTCCCTTTACTTTGGGGCAAAAAGGCAGAAATTCCCGTTAATTGGGGCAGAAAAGCAGAAATTTTCCTTATTTAAGGGCAATAGGGCAGAAATTCCCCTTATTTTGTGGCAAAAAGTCAGAAATTCCCCTTATTTGAAGGTAAAATGCTGAAATTCCCCTTATTTTCGGCAAAAAGGCAGAAATTCCTATTATTTTGGGGCAAAATTGCAGAAATTTCAATTATTTCTGGGCAAAAAGTCAGATATTTGCCTTATTTTGTGGCAAAAAGCAGAAATTCCCTTAATTTTGGGGCCCAAAACAGAAATTCCCCTTATTTTGGGGTAAAATTGCAGAAATTTCAAATATTTCAGGGCAAAAAGGCAGAAATTCCACTTTATTTCGGACAATAACGCAGAAATTCCCCGTATTTTAAAGCTAAATTTCAGAAATTCCCATTATTGGTGCAAAAATGGAGAAATTCCCTTTATTTTTGTGCAATAAGGCAGATTTCCCCGTATTTTGAAGCAAAATTGCACATATTTCCCTAATTTTGAAGGAAAATGCAGAAATTCACATTATTTTGGAACAAAAAGACAGATATTCTCCTTATTTCAGGGCAAAAAGTCAGAAATTCCCCTTATTTTGGGGTAAAATTGCAGAAATTTTCTTTATTTTGGGGCAAAATTGCAGAAATTTCCCTTATTTTGGGGCAAAATTGCAGAAATTTCACTTATTTCAGGGAAAAAGTGCAGAAATTTCTCTTATTTTGGGGCAAAAAGGCAGAAATTTTTTTTATTTTGGTACAAAATTGCAGAAATTTTCTTTATTTTGGGGCAAAAATGAAGAAATTCCCCATATTTTGGGGCAAAAAGGCAGAGATTCGCCTTATTATGAGGTAAAATGCTGAAATTCCCCTTATTTTGGGGCAAAAATACAGAAATTCCCTTTATTTTGTGGCAAAAAGGCAGAAATTTCCCTTATTTTGGGGCAAAATTGCAGAAATTTCACTTATTTCAGGGCAAAATTCAAAAATTCCTCTTATTTTTGGGCAAAAAGACAGAAATTTTGTGTATTTTTGGGTAAAAAGGCAGAAATTTCACTTATTGTGAGGTAAGAAGGCAGAAATTCCTCTTATTTTGGGGCAAAAATGAAGAAATTTCTCTTTTTTGTGGCAAAAGGTATACATTCCCCTTATTTTCGGGCAAAAAAGCAGAAAGTCCCCCTATTTTGGAGCAGAATTGAAGAAAATCCCCTAATTGTGGGGCAAAAAGGCAGAAATTCCCTATATGTTGGGGCAAAAAGACAGAAATTCTCCTTATTTTGGGGCAAAACTCAGAAATTCCACTTATTTTGGGGCAAAATTCCAGAAATGTCTCTTATTTTGGGGCAAAATTGCAGAAATTTTACTTATTTTGGGGCACAATTGCAGAAATTTCACTTATTTCAGGTAAAAATGGCAGAAATTTTTCTTATTTTGGGGCAAAAAGGCAGAAATTCCTAATATTTTGTGGCAAAAATGCAGAAATTCCCCTTATTTTGAGGTAAAAAGGCTGAAATTCCCCTTATTTGGGGGCAAAAAGGCAGAAATTTCCCTTATTTTGGGGCAAAATTGCAAACATTTCACTTATTTCAGGGTAATAAGTCAGAAATTTTCCTTATTTTGGGGCAAAAAACACAGAAATTCCCTTTGTTTTGAAAGGAAAATACAGAAATTCCACTTCTTTAGAGGCAAAAAGGCAGAAATTCCCCTTATTTTGAAGCAAAAATGAAGAAATTCCCCTAATTGTTGGGCAAAAAGGCAGAAATTCCCTATATGTTGGGGCAAAAAGACAGAAATTCTCCTTATTTTGGGACAAAACTCAGAAATTCCACTTATTTTGGGGCAAAATTGCAGGAATTTACCTTATTTTGAGGCAAAAAGGCAGAAATTCCACTTTATTTCGGACAATAACGCAGAAATTCCCCGTATTTTAAAGCTAAATTTCAGAAATTCCCCTTATATTGGTGCAAAAATGGAGAAATTCCCTTTATTTTTGTGCAATAAGGCAGATTTCCCCGTATTTTGAAGCAAAATTGCACATATTTCCCTAATTTTGAAGGAAAATGCAGAAATTCACATTATTTTGGAACAAAAAGACAGAAATTCTCCTTATTTCAGTGCAAAAGGTCAGAAATTCCCCTTATTATGGGGTAAAATTGCAGAAATTTTCTTTATTTTGGGGCAAAATTGCAGACATTTCTCTTATTTTGGGGCAAAATTGCAGAAATTTCACTTATTTCAGGGAAAAAGTGCAGAAATTTCTCTTATTTTGGGGCAAAAAGGCAGAAATTTCTTTTATTTTGGTACAAAATTGCAGAAATTTTCTTTATTTTGGGGAAAAATTGCAGAAATTTCCCTTATTTTGGGGCAAAATTGCAGAAATTTCACTTATTTCAGGGAAAAAGTGCAGAAATTTCTCTTATTTTGGGGCAAAAAGGCAGAAATTTCTTTTATTTTGGTACAAAATTGCAGAAATTTTTTTTATTTTGGGGCAAAAATGAAGAAATTCCCCATATTTTGGGGCAAAAAGGCAGAGATTTGCCTTATTATGAGGTAAAATGCTGAAATTCCCCTTATTTTGGGGCAAAAATACAGAAATTCCCTTTATTTTGTGGCAAAAAGGCAGAAATTTCCTTATTTTGGGGCAAAATTGCAGAAATTTCACTTATTTCAGGGCAAAATTCAAAAATTCCTTTTATTTTGGGGCAAAAAGACAGAAATTCCGTTCATTTTTAGGTAAAAAGGCAGAAATTTCACTTATTTTGAGGGAAGAAGGCAGAAATTCCTCTTATTTTGGGGTAAAAATGAAGAAAGTTCTCTTTTTTGTGGCAAAGGTATACATTCCCCTTATTTTCGGGCAAAAAAGCAGAAATTCCCCCTATTTTGGAGCAGAATTGAAGAAAATCCCCTAATTGTGGGGCAAAAAGGCAGAAATTCCCTATATGTTGGGGCAAAAAGACAGAAATTCTCCTTATTTTGGGGCAAAACTCAGAAATTCCACTTATTTTGGGGCAAAATTCCAGAAATTTCCCTTATTTTGGGGCAAAATTGCAGAAATTTTACTTATTTTGGGGCACAATTGCAGAAATTTCACTTATTTCAGGTAAAAATGGCAGAAATTTTTCTTATTTTGGGGCAAAATAGCAGAAATTCCTAATATTTTGTGGCAAAAATGCAGAAATTCCCCTTATTTTGAGGTAAAAAGGCTGAAATTCCCCTTATTTGGGGGCAAAAAGGCAGAAATTTCCCTTATTTTGGGGCAAAATTGCAAACATTTCACTTATTTCAGGCTAATAAGTCAGAAATTTTCCTTATTTTGGGGCAAAAAACACAGAAATTCCCTTTGTTTTGAAAGGAAAATACAGAAATTCCACTTCTTTAGAGGCAAAAAGGCAGAAATTCCCCTTATTTTGAAGCAAAAATGAAGAAATTCCCCTAATTGTTGGGCAAAAAGGCAGAAATTCCCTATATGTTGGGGCAAAAAGACAGAAATTCTCCTTATTTTGGGACAAAACTCAGAAATTCCACTTATTTTGGGGCAAAATTGCAGGAATTTACCTTATTTTGAGGCAAAATTGCAGAAATTTTCCTTATTTGGGGCAAAATTGCAGAAATTTCACTTATTTTCAGGTAAAAAGGCTGAAATATCCTTTATTTTGGGGCAAAAAGGAAGAAATTCCCCTTATTTTGGGGCAAAATTGCAGAAATTTTCCTTATTTTGGGGCAAAAAGGCTGAAATTCTTATTTTGAGGTAAAATGCTGAAATTCCCCATATTTTGGGGCAAAAGGCAAAACTTCTCTTTATTTTGGGGCAAAGAGGCACAAATTTCCCTTATTTTCGGGCAAAATTGCAGAAATTTCATTTATTTCAGGGCAAAAAGTCAGAAATTCCTTTTATTTTGGGGCAAAGAGCAGAAATTTCTTTTATTATGGTACAAAATTGAAGAAATTTATCTTATTTTGAAACAAAAAGGCAGAAAATTCCCCTTATTTTGAGGCAAAAGGCAGAAATTATTCTCAATTTGAGGTAAAATGCAGAAATTCCCTTTATTTTGGGGCTAAAAGGCAGAAATTCCCTGTATTTTGAAGCAAAATTGCAGAAATTCTCATAATTTTCGGGCAAAAAGGCAGAAATTCTCCGTATTATGGGGCAAAAAAACAGAAAATCTCCTTTTTCGGAAGCAAACAGTCAGAAATTTCCCTTATTTTGGGGCAAAATTGCAGAAATTTCCTTTACATTGGGGCAAAATTGTAGAAATTTCCCTTATTTTGGGGCAAAATTGCAGAAATTTCACGTATTTCAGGGAAAAAAGGCAGAAATTTTTTTGGGGGGGCAAAAAGGCAGAAATTCCCTTTACTTTGGGGCAAAAAGGCAGAAATTCCCGTTAATTGGGGCAGAAAAGCAGAAATTTTCCTTATTTAAGGGCAATAGGGCAGAAATTACCCTTATTTTGTGGCAAAAAGTCAGAAATTCCCCTTATTTGAAGGTAAAATGCTGAAATTCCCCTTATTTTCGGCAAAAAGGCAGAAATTCCTATTATTTTGGGGCAAAATTGCAGAAATTTCAATTATTTCTGGGCAAAAAGTCAGATATTTGCCTTATTTTGTGGCAAAAAGCAGAAATTCCCTTAATTTTGGGGCCCAAAACAGAAATTCCTCTTATTTTGGGGTAAAATTGCAGAAATTTCAAATATTTCAGGGCAAAAAGGCAGAAATTCCACTTTATTTCGGACAATAACGCAGAAATTCCCCGTATTTTAAAGCTAAATTTCAGAAATTCCCCTTATATTGGTGCAAAAATGGAGAAATTCCCTTTATTTTTGTGCAATAAGGCAGATTTCCCCGTATTTTGAAGCAAAATTGCACATATTTCCCTAATTTTGAAGGAAAATGCAGAAATTCACATTATTTTGGAACAAAAAGACAGAAATTCTCCTTATTTCAGGGCAAAAAGTCAGAAATTCCCCTTATTTTGGGGTAAAATTGCAGAAATTTTCTTTATTTTGGGGCAAAATTGCAGAAATTTCCCTTATTTTGGGGCAAAATTGCAGAAATTTCACTTATTTCAGGGAAAAAGTGCAGAAATTTCTCTTATTTTGGGGCAAAAAGGCAGAAATTTTTTTTATTTTGGTACAAAATTGCAGAAATTTTCTTTATTTGGGGGAAAAATGAAGAAATTCCCCATATTTTGGGGCAAAAAGGCAGAGATTCGCCTTATTATGAGGTAAAATGCTGAAATTCCCCTTATTTTGGGGCAAAAATACAGAAATTCCCTTTATTTTGTGGCAAAAAGGCAGAAATTTCCCTTATTTTGGGGCAAAATTGCAGAAATTTCAATTATTTCAGGGCAAAATTCAAAAATTCCTCTTATTTTTGGGCAAAAAGACAGAAATTTTGTGTATTTTTGGGTAAAAAGGCAGAAATTTCACTTTTTGTGAGGTAAGAAGGCAGAAATTCCTCTTATTTTGGGGCAAAAATGAAGAAATTTCCCTTTTTTTGTGGCAAAAGGTATATATTCTCCTTATTTTCGGGCAAAAAAGCAGAAATATCCCGTTTTTTGGAGCACAATTGCAGAAAATCCCCTAACTGTGGGGCAAAACGGCAGAAATTCCCGATATGTTGGGGCAAAAAGACAGAAATTCTCCTTATTTTGGGGCAAAACTCAGAAATTCCACTTATTTTGGGGCAAAATTCCAGAAATTTCCCTTATTTTGGGGCAAAATTGCAGAAATTTCACTTATTTTGGGGCAAAATTGCAGAAATTTCACTTATTTCAGATAAAAAAAAGGCAGAAATTTTTCTTATTTTGGGGCAAAAAGGCAGAAATTCCTAATATTTTGTGGCAAAAATGCAGAAATTCCCCTTATTTTGAGGTAAAAAGGCTGAAATTCCCCTTATTTTGGGGCAAAAAGGCAGAAATTTCCCTTATTTTGGGGCAAAATTGCAAACATTTCACTTATTTCAGGGTAATAAGTCAGAAATTTTCCTTATTTTGGGGCAAAAAACACAGAAATTTCCTTTGTTTTGGAAGGAAAATACAGAAATTCCACTTCTTTAGAGGCAAAAAGGCAGAAATTCCCCTTATTTTGAAGCAAAAATGAAGAAATTCCCCTAATTGTTGGGCAAAAAGGCAGAAATTCCCTATATGTTGGGGCAAAAAGACAGAAATTCTCCTTATTTTGGGACAAAACTCAGAAATTCCACTTATTTTGGGGCAAAATTGCAGGAATTTACCTTATTTTGAGGCAAAATTGCAGAAATTTCCCTTATTTGGGGCAAAATTGCAGAAATTTCACTTATTTTCAGGTAAAAAGGCTGAAATATCCTTTATTTTGGGGCAAAAAGGAAGAAATTCCCCTTATTTTGGGGCAAAATTGCAGAAATTTTCCTTATTTTGGGGCAAAAAGGCTGAAATTCTTATTTTGAGGTAAAATGCTGAAATTCCCCATATTTTGGGGCAAAAGGCAAAACTTCTTCTTATTTTGGGGCAAAGAGGCACAAATTTCTCTTATTTTCGGGCAAAATTGCAGAAATTTCATTTATTTCAGGGCAAAAAGTCAGAAATTGCTTTTATTTTGGGGCAAAGAGCAGAAATTTCTTTTATTATGGTACAAAATTGAAGAAATTTATCTTATTTTGAAACAAAAAGGCAGAAAATTCCCCTTATTTTGAGGCAAAAGGCAGAAATTATTCTCAATTTGAGGTAAAATGCAGAAATTCCCTTTATTTTGGGGCTAAAAGGCAGAAATTCCCTGTATTTTGAAGCAAAATTGCAGAAATTCTCTTAATTTTCGGGCAAAAAGGCAGAAATTCTCCTTATTTTGGGGCAAAAAGACAGAAAATCTCTTTTTTCGGGAGCAAACAGTCAGAAATTCCCCTTATTTTGGGGAAAAATTGCAGAAATTTCCTTTACATTGGGGCAAAAATGCAGAAATTCCCCTTATTTTGAGGTAAAAAGGCTGAAATTCCCCTTATTTGGGGGCAAAAAGGCAGAAATTTCCCTTATTTTGGGGCAAAATTGCAAACATTTCACTTATTTCAGGGTAATAAGTCAGAAATTTTCCTTATTTTGGGGCAAAAAACACAGAAATTCCCTTTGTTTTGAAAGGAAAATACAGAAATTCCACTTCTTTAGAGGCAAAGGCAGAAATTCCCCTTATTTTGAAGCAAAAATGAAGAAATTCCCCTAATTGTTGGGCAAAAAGGCAGAAATTCCCTATATGTTGGGGCAAAAAGACAGAAATTCTCCTTATTTTGGGACAAAACTCAGAAATTACACTTATTTTGGGGCAAAATTGCAGGAATTTACCTTATTTTGAGGCAAAAAGGCAGAAATTCCACTTTATTTCGGACAATAACGCAGAAATTCCCCGTATTTTAAAGCTAAATTTCAGAAATTCCCCTTATATTGGTGGAAAAATGGAGAAATTCCCTTTATTTTTGTGCAATAAGGCAGATTTCCCCGTATTTTGAAGCAAAATTGCACATATTTCTCTAATTTTGAAGGAAAATGCAGAAATTCACATTATTTTGGAACAAAAAGACAGAAATACTCCTTATTTCAGGGCAAAAAGTCAGAAATTCCCCTTATTATGGGGTAAAATTGCAGAAATTTTCTTTATTTTGGGGCAAAATTGCAGAAATTTCTCTTATTTTGGGGCAAAATTGCAGAAATTTCACTTATTTCAGGGAAAAAGTGCAGAAATTTCTCTTATTTTGGGGCAAAAAGGCAGAAATTTCTTTTATTTTGGTACAAAATTGCAGAAATTTTCTTTATTTTGGGGCAAAATTGCAGAAATTTCCCTTATTTTGGGGCAAAATTGCAGAAATTTCAATTATTTCAGGGAAAAAGTGCAGAAATTTCTCTTATTTTGGGGCAAAAAGGCAGAAATTTCTTTTATTTTGGTACAAAATTGCAGAAATTTTTTTTATTTTGGGGCAAAAATGAAGAAATTCCCCATATTTTGGGGCAAAAAGGCAGAGATTTGCCTTATTATGAGGTAAAATGCTGAAATTCCCCTTATTTTGGGGCAAAAATACAGAAATTCCCTTCATTTTGTGGCAAAAAGGCAGAAATTTCCCTTATTTTGGGGCAAAATTGCAGAAATTTCACTTATTTCAGGGCAAAATTCAAAAATTCCTTTTATTTTGGGGCAAAAAGACAGAAATTCCGTTCATTTTATGTAATAAGGCAGAAATTTCACTTATTTTGAGGGAAGAAGGCAGAAATTCCTCTTATTTTGGGGCAAAAATGAAGAAATTTCTCTTTTTTGTGGCAAAAGGTATACATTGCCCTTATTTTCGGGCAAAAAAGCAGAAATTCCCCCTATTTTGGGGCAGAATTGAAGAAAATCCCCTAATTGTGGGGCAAAAAGGCAGAAATTCCCTATATGTTGGGGCAAAAAGACAGAAATTCTCCTTATTTTGGGGCAAAACTCAGAAATTCCACTTATTTTGGGGCAAAATTCCAGAAATTTCCCTTATTTTGGGGCAAAATTGCAGAAATTTTACTTATTTTGGGGCACAATTGCAGAAATTTCACTTATTTCAGGTAAAAATGGCAGAAATTTTTCTTATTTTGGGGCAAAAAGGCAGAAATTCCTAATATTTTGTGGCAAAAATGCAGAAATTCCCCTTATTTTGAGGTAAAAAGGCTGAAATTCCCCTTATTTGGGGGCAAAAAGGCAGAAATTTCCCTTATTTTGGGGCAAAATTGCAAACATTTCACTTATTTCAGGGTAATAAGTCAGAAATTTTCCTTATTTTGGGGCAAAAAACACAGAAATTCCCTTTGTTTTGGAAGGAAAGTACAGAAATTCCACTTCTTTAGAGGCAAAAAGGCAGAAATTCCCCTTATTTTGAAGCAAAAATGAAGAAATTCCCCTAATTGTTGGGCAAAAAGGCAGAAATTCCCTATATGTTGGGGCAAAAAGACAGAAATTCTCCTTATTTTGGGAAAAAACTCAGAAATTCCACTCTTTTGGGGCAAAATTGCCGGAATTTACCTTATTTTGAGGCAAAATTGCAGAAATTTTACTTATTTTGGGGCAAAATTGCAGAAATTTCACTTATTTTCAGGTAAAAAGGCTGAAATATCCTTTATTTTGGGGCAAAAAGGAAGAAATTCCCCTTATTTTGGGGCAAAATTGCAGAAATTTTCCTTATTTTGGGGCAAAAAGGCTGAAATTCTTATTTTGAGGTAAAATGCTGAAATTCCCCATATTTTGGGGCAAAAGGCAAAACTTCTTCTTATTTTGGGGCAAAGAGGCACAAATTTCTCTTATTTTCGGGCAAAATTGCAGAAATTTCATTTATTTCAGGGCAAAAAGTCAGAAATTCCTTTTATTTTGGGGCAAAGAGCAGAAATTTCTTTTATTATGGTACAAAATTGAAGAAATTTATCTTATTTTGAAACAAAAAGGCAGAAAATTCCCCTTATTTTGAGGCAAAAAGGCAGAAATTCCACTTTATTTCGGACAATAACGCAGAAATTCCCCGTATTTTAAAGCTAAATTTCAGAAATTCCCCTTATATTGGTGCAAAAATGGAGAAATTCCCTTTATTTTTGTGCAATAAGGCAGATTTCCCCGTATTTTGAAGCAAAATTGAACATATTTCCCTAATTTTGAAGGAAAATGCAGAAATTCACATTATTTTAAAACAAAAAGACAGAAATTCTAATTATTTCAGGGCAAAAAGTCAGAAATTCCCCTTATTTTGGGGTAAAATTGCAGAAATTTTCTTTATTTTGGGGCAAAATTGCAGAAATTTCTCTTATTTTGGGGCAAAATTGCAGAAATTTCACTTATTTCAGGGAAAAAGTGCAGAAATTTCTCTTATTTTGGGGCAAAAAGGCAGAAATTTCTTTTATTTTGGTACAAAATTGCAGAAATTTTCTTTATTTTGGGGCAAAATTGCAGAAATTTCCCTTATTTTGGGGCAAAATTGCAGAAATTTCACTTATTTCAGGGAAAAAGTGCAGAAATTTCTCTTATTTTGGGGCAAAAAGGCAGAAATTTCTTTTATTTTGGTACAAAATTGCAGAAATTTTCTTTATTTTGGGGCAAAAATGAAGAAATTCCCCATATTTTGGGGCAAAAAGGCAGAGATTTGCCTTATTATGAGGTAAAATGCTGAAATTCCCCTTATTTTGGGGCAAAAATACAGAAATTCCCTTCATTTTTTGGCAAAAAGGCAGAAATTTCCCTTATTTTGGGGCAAAATTGCAGAAATTTCACTTACTTCAGGGCAAAATTCAAAAATTCCTTTTATTTTGGGGCAAAAAGACAGAAATTCCGTTCATTTTTTGGTAAAAAGGCAGAAATTTCACTTATTTTGAGGGAAGAAGGCAGAAATTCCTCTTATTTTGGGGTAAAAATGAAGAAAGTTCTCTTTTTTGTGGCAAAAGGTATACATTCCCCTTATTTTCGGGCAAAAAAGCAGAAATTCCCCCTATTTTGGAGCAGAATTGAAGAAAATCCCCTAATTGTGGGGCAAAAAGGCAGAAATTCCCTATATGTTGGGGCAAAAAGACAGAAATTCTCCTTATTTTGGGGCAAAACTCAGAAATTCCACTTATTTTGGGGCAAAATTCCAGAAATTTCCCTTATTTTGGGGCAAAATTGCAGAAATTTTACTTATTTTGGGGCACAATTGCAGAAATTTCACTTATTTCAGGTAAAAATGGCAGAAATTTTTCTTATTTTGGGGCAAAAAGGCAGAAATTCCTAATATTTTGTGGCAAAAATGCAGAAATTCCCCTTATTTTGAGGTAAAAAGGCTGAAATTCCCCTTATTTGGGGGCAAAAAGGCAGAAATTTCCCTTATTTTGGGGCAAAATTGCAAACATTTCACTTATTTCAGGGTAATAAGTCAGAAATTTTCCTTATTTTGGGGCAAAAAACAGAAATTCCCTTTGTTTTGAAAGGAAAATACAGAAATTCCACTTCTTTAGAGGCAAAAAGGCAGAAATTCGCCTTATTTTGAAGCAAAAATGAAGAAATTCCCCTAATTGTTGGGCAAAAAGGCAGAAATTCCCTATATGTTGGGGCAAAAAGACAGAAATTCTCCTTATTTTGGGACAAAACTCAGAAATTCCACTCTTTTGGGGCAAAATTGCCGGAATTTACCTTATTTTGAGGCAAAATTGCAGAAATTTTACTTATTTTGGGGCAAAATTGCAGAAATTTCACTTATTTTCAGGTAAAAAGGCTGAAATATCCTTTATTTTGGGGCAAAAAGGAAGAAATTCCCCTTATTTTGGGGCAAAATTGCAGAAATTTTCCTTATTTTGGGGCAAAAAGGCTGAAATTCCTATTTTGAGGTAAAATGCTGAAATTCCCCATATTTTGGGGCAAAAGGCAAAACTTCTTCTTATTTTGGGGCAAAGAGGCACAAATTTCCCTTATTTTCGGGCAAAATTGCAGAAATTTCATTTATTTCAGGGCAAAAAGTCAGAAATTCCTTTTATTTTGGGGCAAAGAGCAGAAATTTCTTTTATTATGGTACAAAATTGAAGAAATTTATCTTATTTTGAAACAAAAAGGCAGAAAATTCCCCTTATTTTGAGGCAAAAGGCAGAAATTATTCTCGATTTGAGGTAAAATGCAGAAATTCCCTTTATTTTGGGGCTAAAAGGCAGAAATTCCCTGTATTTTGAAGCAAAATTGCAGAAATTCTCTTAATTTTCGGGCAAAAAGGCAGAAATTCTCCTTATTTTGGGGCAAAAAGACAGAAAATCTCCTTTTTCGGGAGCAAACAGTCAGAAATTCCCCTTATTTTGAGGCAAAATTGCAGAAATTTCCTTTACATTGGGGCAAAATTGCAGAAATTTCCCTTATTTTGGGGCAAAATTGCAGAAATTTCAGGTATTTGAGAAAAAAAAAGGCAGATATTTTTTTGGGGTGGCAAAAAGGCAGAAATTTTTTTATTTTGGTACAAAATTGCAGAAATTCCCCATATTTTGGGGCAAAAATCCAGAAATTCCCCTTATTTTGAGGTAATAAGGCTGAAATTCCCCTTATTTTGGGGCAAAAAGGCAGAAATTTCGTTTATATTGGGGAAAAGGCAGAAATTGCACTTATTTTGAGTCAAAAAGGTGGAAAATCCCCTTATTTTGGGGCAAAAATGAAGAAATTTGCTTTTTTATGGCAAAAAGTTATACATTCCCTTTATTTTCGGGCAAAAAGGCAGAAATTCTTTGTATTTTGGAGCAAAATTGCAGAAATTCCCCTAATTTTTGGGCAAAAAGGCAGAAATTTTCCTTATTTTGGGGTAAAACTGCAGAAATTTCACTTATTTTGCGGCAAAATGTCAGAAATTCCCCTTAGTTTTGGCAAAAAATGCAGAAAATCCCCTTATTTTAGGGCAAAATTGCAGAAATTTCCCTTATTTGGGGACAAAAACAGAAATTCCCCTTATTTTGGGGCAAAATTGCAGTAATTTTCCTTATTATGGGGAAAATTGCAGAAATTTCCCTTATTTTAGGGCAAAATTGCAGAAATTTCACTTATTTCAGAGAAAAAAAGCAAAAATTTTTCTTATTTTGGGGCAAAAAGGCAGAAATTCTCATTATTTTGTGGCAAAAAGGCAGAAATTCACCTTATTTTTGGGGTAAAATTGCAGAAATTTCACATATTTCAGGGCAAAACGGCAGAAATTCCTTTTATTTTGGGGCAGAAAGGCAGAAATTTCCCTTATTTTGGGATAAAATTGCAGAAATTTCCCTTATTTGGGGGCAAAAAGGCAGAAAATCCACTTAATTTCGAGTAAAAAGGCAGAAATTTCTTGTATTTTGGAGCAAAATTGCAGAAACTCCCCTAATTTTGGGGCTAAAAGGCAGAATTTCCCTTTATTTTGGGGCAAAAATAGAGAAATTCTTTTTATTTTGGGGCAAAAATCAGAAATTTCCTTTATTTTGGGGCAAAATTTTAGAAATTTCTTTTGTATTGTTACAGACTTGCAGAAATTTTTCTTATTTTGTGGCAAAAAGGCAGAAATTCCCCATATTTTGGTGCAAAAAGGCTGAAATTCCCCTTATTTTGAGGTAAAATCCTGAAATTCCCCATATTTTGGGGCAAAAAGGCAGAAATTCCCCTCATTTGGGGGCAAAAAGGCACAAATTTCCCTTATTTTCGGGCATAATTGCAGGAATTTCATTTATTTCAGGGCAAAAAGTCAGAAATTCCTTTTATTTTGGGGCAAAAACAGAAATTTCTTTTATTTTGATACAAAATTGTAGAAATTTTCCTTATTTTGGAACAAAAAGGCAAAAATTACCCATATTTTGGGGAAAAAGGCAGAAATTCCCCTTATTTTGAGGTAAAAAGGCTGAAATTCCCGTTATTTTGGGGTAAAAAGGCAGAAATTCCCTTTACTTTGTGGCAAAAAGGCAGAAATTCCCGTTAATTGGGGCAGAAAAGCGAAATTTTCCTTATTTAAGGGCAATAGGGCAGAAATTCCCCTTATTTTGTGGCAAAAAGGCAGAAATTCCCCTTATTTGAAGGTAAAATGCTGAAATTCCCCTTATTTTCGGCAAAAAGGCAGAAATTCCTATTATTTTGGGGCAAAATTGCAGAAATTCCCCTTATTTGAAGGTAAAATGCTGAAATTCCCCTTATTTTCGGCAAAGAGGCAGAAATTCCTATTATTTTGGGGCAAAATTGCAGAAATTTCAATTGTCTGGGCAAAAAGTCAGATATTTGCCTTATTTTGGGGCAAGAAGCAGAAATTCCCTTAATTTTGGGGCCAAAAACAGAAATTCCCCTTATTTTGGGGTAAAATTGCAGAAATTTCAAATATTTCAGGGCAAAAAGGCAGAAATTCCACTTTATTTCGGACAATAACGCAGAAATTCCCCGTATTTTAAAGCTAAATTTCAGAAATTCCCCTTATATTGGTGCAAAAATGGAGAAATTCCCTTTATTTTTGTGCAATAAGGCAGATTTCCCCGTATTTTGAAGCAAAATTGCACATATTTCCCTAATTTTGAAGGAAAATGCAGAAATTCACATTATTTTGGAACAAAAAGACAGAAATTCTCCTTATTTCAGGGCAAAAAGTCAGAAATTCCCCTTATTTTGGGGTAAAATTGCAGAAATTTTCTTTATTTTGGGGCAAAATTGCAGAAATTTCCCTTATTTTGGGGCAAAATTGCAGAAATTTCACTTATTTCAGGGAAAAAGTGCAGAAATTTCTCTTATTTTGGGGCAAAAAGGCAGAAATTTCTTTTATTTTGGTACAAAATTGCAGAAATTTTCTTTATTTTGGGGCAAAAATGAAGAAATTCCCCATATTTTGGGGCAAAAAGGCAGAGATTCGCCTTATTATGAGGTAAAATGCTGAAATTCCCCTTATTTTGGGGCAAAAATACAGAAATTCCCTTTATTTTGTGGCAAAAAGGCAGAAATTTCCCTTATTTTGGGGCAAAATTGCAGAAATTTCACTTATTTCAGGGCAAAATTCAAAAATTCCTTTTATTTTTGGGCAAAAAGACAGAAATTTTGTTTATTTTTGGGTAAAAAGGCAGAAATTTCACTTATTGTGAGGTAAGAAGGCAGAAATTCCTCTTATTTTGGGGCAAAAATGAAGAAATTTCCTTTTTTTGTGGCAAAAGGTATATATTCTCCTTATTTTCGGGCAAAAAAGCAGAAATATCCCGTTTTTTGGAGCACAATTGCAGAAAATCCCCTAATTGTGGGGCAAAAAGGCAGAAATTCCCTATATGTTGGGGCAAAAAGACAGAAATTCTCCTTATTTTGGGGCAAAACTCAGAAATTCCACTTATTTTGGGGCAAAATTCCAGAAATTTCCCTTATTTTGGTTCAAATTTGAAGAAATTTCACTTATTTTGGGGCAAAATTGCAGAAATTTCACTTATTTCAGATAAAAAAAAGGCAGAAATTTTTCTTATTTTGGGGCAAAAAGGCAGAAATTCCTAATATTTTGTGGAAAAATGCAGAAATTCCCTTCATTTTGAGGTAAAAAGGCTGAAATTCCCCTTATTTGGGGGCAAAAAGGCAGAAATTTCCCTTATTTTGGGGCAAAATTGCAGAAATTTCACTTATTTCAGGGCAAAATTCAAAAATTCCTTTTATTTTGGGGCTAAAAGTCAGAAATTCCGTTTATTTTTGGGTAAAAAGGCAGAAATTTCACTTATTTTGAGGGAAGAAGGCAGAAATTCCTCTTATTTTGGGGCAAAAATGAAGAAATTTCTCTTTTTTGGAGCAAAAGGTATACATTCCCCTTATTTTCGGGCAAAAAAGCAGAAATTCCCCCTATTTTGGAGCAGAATTGAAGAAAATCCCCTAATTGTGGGGCAAAAAGGCAGAAATTCCCTATATGTTGGGGCAAAAAGACAGAAATTCTCCTTATTTTGGGGCAAAACTCAGAAATTCCACTTATTTTGGGGCAAAATTCCAGAAATTTCCCTTATTTTGGGGCAAAATTGCAGAAATTTTACTTATTTTGGGGCAAAATTGCAGAAATTTCACTTATTTCAGGTAAAAATGGCAGAAATTTTTCTTATTTTGGGGCAAAAAGGCAGAAATTCCTAATATTTTGTGGCAAAAATGCAGAAATTCCCTTTATTTTGAGGTAAAAAGGCTGAAATTCCCCTTATTTGGGGGCAAAAAGGCAGAAATTTCCCTTATTTTGGGGCAAAATTGCAAACATTTCACTTATTTCAGGCTAATAAGTCAGAAATTTTCCTTATTTTGGGGCAAAAAACACAGAAATTCCCTTTGTTTTGGAAGGAAAATACAGAAATTCCACTTCTTTAGAGGCAAAAAGGCAGAAATTCCCCTTATTGTGAAGCAAAAATGAAGAAATTCCCCTAATTGTTGGGCAAAAAGGCAGAAATTCCCTATATGTTGGGGCAAAAAGACAGAAATTCTCCTTATTTTGGGACAAAACTATGAAATTCCACTTATTTTGGGGCAAAATTGCAGGAATTTACCTTATATTGAGGCAAAATTGCAGAAATTTCCCTTATTTGGAGCAAAATTGCAGAAATTTCACTTATTTTCAGGTAAAAAGGCTGAAATATCCTTTATTTTGGGGCAAAAAGGAAGAAATTCCCCTTATTTTGGGGCAAAATTGCAGAAATTTCACTTATTTCAGGGCAAAATTCAAAAATTCCTTTTATTTTTGGGCAAAAAGACAGAAATTTTGTTTATTTTTCGGTAAAAAGGCAGAAATTTCACTTATTGTGAGGTAAGAAGGCAGAAATTCCTCTTATTTTGGGGCAAAAATGAAGAAATTTCCCTTTTTTTGTGGCAAAAGGTATATATTCTCCTTATTTTCGGGCAAAAAAGCAGAAATATCCCGTTTTTTGGAGCACAATTGCAGAAAATCCCCTAATTGTGGGGCAAAAAGGCAGAAATTCCCTATATGTTGGGGCAAAAAGACAGAAATTCTCCTTATTTTGGGGCAAAACTCAGAAATTCCACTTATTTTGGGGCAAAATTCCAGAAATTTCCCTTATTTTGGGGCAAATTTGAAGAAATTTCACTTATTTTGGGGCAAAATTGCAGAAATTTCACTTATTTCAGATAAAAAAAAGGCAGAAATTTTTCTTATTTTGGGGCAAAAAGGCAGAAATTCCTAATATTTTGTGGAAAAATGCAGAAATTCCCTTCATTTTGAGGTAAAAAGGCTGAAATTCCCCTTATTTGGGGGCAAAAAGGCAGAAATTTCCCTTATTTTGGGGCAAAATTGCAGAAATTTCACTTATTTCAGGGCAAAATTCAAAAATTCCTTTTATTTTGGGGCTAAAAGTCAGAAATTCCGTTTATTTTTGGGTAAAAAGGCAGAAATTTCACTTATTTTGAGGGAAGAAGGCAGAAATTCCTCTTATTTTGGGGCAAAAATGAAGAAATTTCTCTTTTTTGGAGCAAAAGGTATACATTCCCCTTATTTTCGGGCAAAAAAGCAGAAATTCCCCCTATTTTGGAGCAGAATTGAAGAAAATCCCCTAATTGTGGGGCAAAAAGGCAGAAATTCCCTATATGTTGGGGCAAAAAGACAGAAATTCTCCTTATTTTGGGGCAAAACTCAGAAATTCCACTTATTTTGGGGCAAAATTCCAGAAATTTCCCTTATTTTGGGGCAAAATTGCAGAAATTTTACTTATTTTGGGGCAAAATTGCAGAAATTTCACTTATTTCAGGTAAAAATGGCAGAAATTTTTCTTATTTTGGGGCAAAAAGGCAGAAATTCCTAATATTTTGTGGCAAAAATGCAGAAATTCCCTTTATTTTGAGGTAAAAAGGCTGAAATTCCCCTTATTTGGGGGCAAAAAGGCAGAAATTTCCCTTATTTTGGGGCAAAATTGCAAACATTTCACTTATTTCAGGCTAATAAGTCAGAAATTTTCCTTATTTTGGGGCAAAAAACACAGAAATTCCCTTTGTTTTGGAAGGAAAATACAGAAATTCCACTTCTTTAGAGGCAAAAAGGCAGAAATTCCCCTTATTGTGAAGCAAAAATGAAGAAATTCCCCTAATTGTTGGGCAAAAAGGCAGAAATTCCCTATATGTTGGGGCAAAAAGACAGAAATTCTCCTTATTTTGGGACAAAACTAAGAAATTCCACTTATTTTGGGGCAAAATTGCAGGAATTTACCTTATTTTGAGGCAAAATTGCAGAAATTTCCCTTATTTGGAGCAAAATTGCAGAAATTTCACTTATTTTCAGGTAAAAAGGCTGAAATATCCTTTATTTTGGGGCAAAAAGGAAGAAATTCCCCTTATTTTGGGGCAAAATTGCAGAAATTTTCCTTATTTTGGGGCAAAAAGGCTGAAATTCTTATTTTGAGGTAAAATGCTGAAATTCCCCATATTTTGGGGCAAAAGGCAAAACTTCTTCTTATTTTGGGGCAAAGAGGCACAAATTTCTCTTATTTTCGGGCAAAATTGCAGAAATTTCATTTATTTCAGGGCAAAAAGTCAGAAATTCCTTTTATTTTGGGGCAAAGAGCAGAAATTTCTTTTATTATGGTACAAAATTTAAGAAATTTATCTTATTTTGAAACAAAAAGGCAGAAAATTCCCCTTATTTTGAGGCAAAAGGCAGAAATTATTCTCAATTTGAGGTAAAATGCAGAAATTCCCTTTATTTTGGGGCTAAAAAACAGAAATTCCCTGTATTTTGAAGCAAAATTGCAGAAATTCTCATAATTTTCGGGCACAAAGGCAGAAATTCTCCTTATTATGGGGCAAAAAGACAGAAAATCTCCTTTTTCGGGAGCAAACAGTCAGAAATTCCCCTTATTTTGGGGCAAAATTGCAGAAATTTCCTTTACATTGGGGCAAAATTGTAGAAATTTCCCTTATTTTGGGGAAAAATTGCAGAAATTTCACGTATTTCAGGGAAAAAAGGCAGAAATTTTTTTGGGGGGGCAAAAAGGCAGAAATTTTTTTTATTTTGGTACAAAATTGCAGAAATTTTTCTTATTTTGGGGCAAAAAGTCAGAAATTCCCCATATTTTGGGGCAAAAAGGCAGAAATTCCCCTTATTTTGAGGTAAAAAGGCTGAAATTCCCCTTATTTTGGGGCAAAAAGACAGAAATTTCGTTTATTTTGGGGAAAAGGCAGAAATTGCACTTATTTTGAGTCAAAAAGGTGGAAATTCCCCTTATTTTGGGGCAAAAATGAAGAAATTTGCTTTTTTATGGCAATAAGGTATACATTCCCTTTATTTTCGGGCAAAAAGGCAGAAATTCTTTGTATTTTGGAGCAAAATTGCAGAAATTCTCATAATTTTCGGGCAAAAAGACAGAAATTCTCCTTATTTTGGGGCAAAAAGACAGAAAATCTCCTTTTTCGGGAGCAAACAGTCAGAAATTCCCCTTATTTTGGGGCAAAATTGCAGAAATTTCCTTTACATTGAGGCAAAATTGCAGAAATTTCCCTTATTTTGGGGCAAAATTGCAGAAATTTCAGGTATTTGAGAAAAAAAAGGCAGAAATTTTTTTGGGGGGGCAAAAATGCAGAAATTTTTTTATTTTGGTACAAAATTGCAGAAATTTTTCTTATTTTGGGGCAAAAAGTCAGAAATTCCCCATATTTTGGGGCAAAAAGGCAGAAATTCCCCTTATTTTGAGGTAATAAGGCTGAAATTCCCCTTATTTTGGGGCAAAAAGGCAGAAATTTCGTTTATTTTGGGGAAAAGGCAGAAATTGCACTTATTTTGAGTCAAAAAGGTGGAAAATCCCCTTATTTTTGGGCAAAAATGAAGAAATTTGCTTTTTTATGGCAAAAAGGTATACATTCCCTTTATTTTCGGGCAAAAAGGAAGAAATTCTTTGTATTTTGGAGCAAAATTGCAGAAATTCCCCTAATTTTTGGGCAAAAAGGCAGAAATTTTCCTTATTTTGGGGTAAAACTGCAGAAATTTCACTTATTTTGCGGCAAAATGTCAGAAATTCTACTTATTCTTGGCAAAAAATGCAGAAAATCCCCTTATTTTAGGGCAAAAATGCAGAAATTTCCCTTATTTGGGGACAAAAACAGAAATTCCCCTTATTTTGGGGCAAAATTGCAGAAATTTCCCTTATTATGGGGAAAAATTGCAGAAATTTCCCTTATTTTAGGGCAAAATTGCAGAAATTTCACTTATTTCAGAGAAAAAAAGCAAAAATTTTTCTTATTTTGGGGCAAAAAGGCAGAAATTCCCATTATTTTGGGGCAAAAAGGCAGAAATTCACCTTATTTTGGGGTAAAATTGCAGAAATTTTACATATTTCAGGGCAAAACGGCAGAAATTCCCCTTATTTTGGGGCAAAAAGGCAGAAATTTCCCTTATTTTGGGATAAAATTGCAGAAATTTCCCTTATTTGGGGGCAAAAAGGCAGAAAATCCACTTAATTTCGGGTAAAAAGGCAGAAATTTCTCGTATTTTGGAGCAAAATTGCAGAAACTCCCCTAATTTTGGGGCTAAAAGGCAGAATTTCCCTTTATTTTGGGGCAAAAATAGAGAAATTCTTTTTATTTTGGGGCAAAAATCAGAAATTTCCTTTATTTTGGGGCAAAATTTTAGAAATTTCTTTTATATTGTTACAGACTTGCAGAAATTTTTCTTATTTTGTGGCAAAAAAGCAGAAATTCCCCATATTTTGGTGCAAAAAGGCTGAAATTCCCCTTATTTTGAGGTAAAATCCTGAAATTCCCCATATTTTGGGGCAAAAAGGCAGAAATTCCCCTCATTTGGGGGCAAAAAGGCACAAATTTCCCTTATTTTCGGGCATAATTGCAGGAATTTCATTTATTTCAGGGCAAAAAGTCAGAAATTCCTTTTATTTTCAGGCAAAAACAGAAATTTCTTTTATTTTGATAGAAAATTGTAGAAATTTTCCTTATTTTGGAACAAAAAGGCAAAAATTACCCATATTTTGGGGAAAAAGGCAGAAATTCCTTTTATTTTGAGGTAAAAAGGCTGAAATTCCCGTTATTTTGGGGCATAAAGGCAGAAATTCCCTTTACTTTCTGGCAAAAGGGCAGAAATTCCCGTTAATTGGGGCAGAAAAGCAGAAATTTTCCTTATTTAAGGGCAATAGGGCAGAAATTCCCCTTATTTTGTGGCAAAAAGGCAGAAATTCCCCTTATTTGAAGGTAAAATGCTGAAATTCCCCTTATTTTCGGCAAAAAGGCAGAAATTCCTATTATTTTGGGGCAAAATTGCAGAAATTTCAATTATTTCTGGGCAAAAAGTCAGATATTTGCCTTATTTTGGGGCAAAAAGCAGAAATTCTCTTAATTTTGGGGCCAAAAACAGAAATTCCCCTTATTTTGGGGTAAAATTGCAGAAATTTCAAATATTTCAGGGCAAAAAGGCAGAAATTCCACTTTATTTCGGACAATAACGCAGAAATTCCCCGTATTTTAAAGCTAAATTTCAGAAATTCCCCTTATATTGGTGCAAAAATGGAGAAATTCCCTTTATTTTTGTGCAATAAGGCAGATTTCCCCGTATTTTGAAGCAAAATTGCACATATTTCCCTAATTTTGAAGGAAAATGCAGAAATTCACATTATTTTGGAACAAAAAGACAGAAATTCTCCTTATTTCAGGGCAAAAAGTCAGAAATTCCCCTTATTTTGGGGTAAAATTGCAGAAATTTTCTTTATTTTGGGGCAAAATTGCAGAAATTTCCCTTATTTTGGGGCAAAATTGCAGAAATTTCACTTATTTCAAGGAAAAAGTGCAGAAATTTCTCTTATTTTGGGGCAAAAAGGCAGAAATTCCCATTATTTTGGGGCAAAAAGGCAGAAATTCACCTTATTTTGGGGTAAAATTGCAGAAATTTTACATATTTCAGGGCAAAACGGCAGAAATTCCCCTTATTTTGGGGCAAAAAGGCAGAAATTTCCCTTATTTTGGGATAAAATTGCAGAAATTTCCCTTATTTGGGGGCCAAAAGGCAGAAAATCCACTTAATTTCGGGTAAAAAGGCAGAAATTTCTCGTATTTTGGAGCAAAATTGCAGAAACTCCCCTAATTTTGGGGCTAAAAGGCAGAATTTCCCTTTATTTTGGGGCAAAAATAGAGAAATTCTTTTTATTTTGGGGCAAAAATCAGAAATTTCCTTTATTTTTGGGCAAAATTTTAGAAATTTCTTTTATATTGTTACAGACTTGCAGAAATTTTTCTTATTTTGTGGCAAAAAGGCAGAAATTCCCCATATTTTGGTGCAAAAAGGCTGAAATTCCCCTTATTTTGAGGTAAAATCCTGAAATTCCCCATATTTTGGGGCAAAAAGGCAGAAATTCCCCTCATTTGGGGGCAAAAAGGCACAAATTTCCCTTATTTTCGGGCATAATTGCAGGAATTTCATTTATTTCAGGGCAAAAAGTCAGAAATTCCTTTTATTTTCAGGCAAAAACAGAAATTTCTTTTATTTTGATAGAAAATTGTAGAAATTTTCCTTATTTTGGAACAAAAAGGCAAAAATTACCCATATTTTGGGGAAAAAGGCAGAAATTCCTTTTATTTTGAGGTAAAAAGGCTGAAATTCCCGTTATTTTGGGGCATAAAGGCAGAAATTCCCTTTACTTTCTGGCAAAAGGGCAGAAATTCCCGTTAATTGGGGCAGAAAAGCAGAAATTTTCATTATTTAAGGGCAATAGGGCAGAAATTCCCCTTATTTTGTGGCAAAAAGGCAGAAATTCCCCTTATTTGAAGGTAAAATGCTGAAATTCCCCTTATTTTCGGCAAAAAGGCAGAAATTCCTATTATTTTGGGGCAAAATTGCAGAAATTTCAATTATTTCTGGGCAAAAAGTCAGATATTTGCCTTATTTTGGGGCAAAAAGCAGAAATTCTCTTAATTTTGGGGCCAAAAACAGAAATTCCCCTTATTTTGGGGCAAAATTGCAGAAATTTCCTTTACATTGGGGCAAAATTGCAGAAATTTCCCTTATTTTGGGGCAAAATTGCAGAAATTTCAGGTATTTGAGAAAAAAAAGGCAGAAATTTTTTTGGGGGGGCAAAAAGGCAGAAATTTTTTTTATTTTGGTATAAAATTGCAGAAATTTTTTTTATTTTGGGGCAAAAAGTCAGAAATTCCCCATATTTTGGGGCAAAAATGCAGAAATTCTCCTTATTTTGAGGTAATAAGGCTGAAATTCCCCTTATTTTGGGGCAAAAAGGCAGAAATTTCGTTTATTTTGGGGAAAAGGCAGAAATTGCACTTATTTTGAGTCAAAAAGGTGGAAAATCCCCTTATTTTGGGGCAAAAATAAAGAAATTTGCTTTTTAATGGCAAAAAGGTATACATTCCCTTTATTTTCGGGCAAAAAGGAAGAAATTCTTTGTATTTTGGAGCAAAATTGCAGAAATTCCCCTAATTTTTGGGCAAAAAGGCAGAAATTTTCCTTATTTTGGGGTAAAACTGCAGAAATTTCACTTATTTTGCGGCAAAATGTCAGAAATTCCCCTTATTTTTGGCAAAAAATGCAGAAAATCCCCTTATTTTAGGGCAAAATTGCAGAAATTTCCCTTATTTGGGGACAAAAACAGAAATTCCCCTTATTTTGGGGCAAAATTGCAGAAATTTCCCTTATTATGGGGAAAAATTGCAGAAATTTCCCTTATTTTAGGGCAAAATTGCAGAAATTTCACTTATTTCAGAGAAAAAAAGCAAAAATTTTTCTTATTTTGGGGCAAAAAGGCAGAAATTCCCATTATTTTGGGGCAAAAAGGCAGAAATTCACCTTATTTTGGGGTAAAATTGCAGAAATTTCACATATTTCAGGGCAAAACGGCAGAAATTCCCCTTATTTTGGGGCAAAAAGGCAGAAATTTCCCTTATTTTGGGATAAAATTGCAGAAATTTCCCTTATTTGGGGGCAAAAAGGCAGAAAATCCACTTAATTTCGGGTAAAAAGGCAGAAATTTCTCGTATTTTGGAGCAAAATTGCAGAAACTCCCCTAATTTTGGGGCTAAAAGGCAGAATTTCCCTTTATTTTGGGGCAAAAATAGAGAAATTCTTTTTATTTTGGGGCAAAATCAGAAATTTCCTTTATTTTGGGGCAAAATTTTAGAAATTTCTTTTATATTGTTACAGACTTGCAGAAATTTTTCTTATTTTGTGGCAAAAAGGCAGAAATTCCCCATATTTTGGTGCAAAAAGGCTGAAATTCCCCTTATTTTGAGGTAAAATCCTGAAATTCCCCATATTTTGGGGCAAAAAGGCAGAAATTCCCCTCATTTGGGGGCAAAAAGGCACAAATTTCCCTTATTTTCGGGCATAATTGCAGGAATTTCATTTATTTCAGGGCAAAAAGTCAGAAATTCCTTTTATTTTCGGGCAAAAACAGAAATTTCTTTTATTTTGATACAAAATTGTAGAACTTTTCCTTATTTTGGAACAAAAAGGCAAAAATTACCCATATTTTGGGGAAAAAGGCAGAAATTCCTTTTATTTTGAGGTAAAAAGGCTGAAATTCCCGTTATTTTGGGGCATAAAGGCAGAAATTCCCTTTACTTTCTGGCAAAAGGGCAGAAATTCCCGTTAATTGGGGCAGAAAAGCAGAAATTTTCCTTATTTAAGGGCAATAGGGCAGAAATTCCCCTTATTTTGTGGCAAAAAGGCAGAAATTCCCCTTATTTGAAGGTAAAATGCTGAAATTCCCCTTATTTTCGGCAAAAAGGCAGAAATTCCTATTATTTTGGGGCAAAATTGCAGAAATTTCAATTATTTCTGGGCAAAAAGTCAGATATTTGCCTTATTTTGGGGCAAAAAGCAGAAATTCCCTTAATTTTGGGGCCAAAAACAGAAATTCCCCTTATTTTGGGGTAAAATTGCAGAAATTTCAAATATTTCAGGGCAAAAAGGCAGAAATTCCACTTTATTTCGGACAATAACGCAGAAATTCCCCGTATTTTAAAGCTAAATTTCAGAAATTCCCCTTATATTGGTGCAAAAATGGAGAAATTCCCTTTATTTTTGTGCAATAAGGCAGATTTCCCCGTATTTTGAAGCAAAATTGCACATATTTCCCTAATTTTGAAGGAAAATGCAGAAATTCACATTATTTTGGAACAAAAAGACAGAAATTCTCCTTATTTCAGGGCAAAAAGTCAGAAATTCCCCTTATTTTGGGGTAAAATTGCAGAAATTTTCTTTATTTTGGGGCAAAATTGCAGAAATTTCCCTTATTTTGGGGCAAAATTGCAGAAATTTCACTTATTTCAAGGAAAAAGTGCAGAAATTTCTCTTATTTTGGGACAAAAAGGCAGACATTCCCATTATTTTGGGGCAAAAAGGCAGAAATTCACCTTATTTTGGGGTAAAATTGCAGAAATTTTACATATTTCAGGGCAAAACGGCAGAAATTCCCCTTATTTTGGGGCAAAAAGGCAGAAATTTCCCTTATTTTGGGATAAAATTGCAGAAATTTCCCTTATTTGGGGGCCAAAAGGCAGAAAATCCACTTAATTTCGGGTAAAAAGGCAGAAATTTCTCGTATTTTGGAGCAAAATTGCAGAAACTCCCCTAATTTTGGGGCTAAAAGGCAGAATTTCCCTTTATTTTGGGGCAAAAATAGAGAAATTCTTTTTATTTTGGGGCAAAAATCAGAAATTTCCTTTATTTTTGGGCAAAATTTTAGAAATTTCTTTTATATTGTTACAGACTTGCAGAAATTTTTCTTATTTTGTGGCAAAAAGGCAGAAATTCCCCATATTTTGGTGCAAAAAGGCTGAAATTCCCCTTATTTTGAGGTAAAATCCTGAAATTCCCCATATTTTGGGGCAAAAAGGCAGAAATTCCCCTCATTTGGGGGCAAAAAGGCACAAATTTCCCTTATTTTCGGGCATAATTGCAGGAATTTCATTTATTTCAGGGCAAAAAGTCAGAAATTCCTTTTATTTTCAGGCAAAAACAGAAATTTCTTTTATTTTGATAGAAAATTGTAGAAATTTTCCTTATTTTGGAACAAAAAGGCAAAAATTACCCATATTTTGGGGAAAAAGGCAGAAATTCCTTTTATTTTGAGGTAAAAAGGCTGAAATTCCCGTTATTTTGGGGCATAAAGGCAGAAATTCCCTTTACTTTCTGGCAAAAGGGCAGAAATTCCCGTTAATTGGGGCAGAAAAGCAGAAATTTTCCTTATTTAAGGGCAATAGGGCAGAAATTCCCCTTATTTTGTGGCAAAAAGGCAGAAATTCCCCTTATTTGAAGGTAAAATGCTGAAATTCCCCTTATTTTCGGCAAAAAGGCAGAAATTCCTATTATTTTGGGGCAAAATTGCAGAAATTTCAATTATTTCTGGGCAAAAAGTCAGATATTTGCCTTATTTTGGGGCAAAAAGCAGAAATTCTCTTAATTTTGGGGCCAAAAACAGAAATTCCCCTTATTTTGGGGTAAAATTGCAGAAATTTCAAATATTTCAGGGCAAAAAGGCAGAAATTCCACTTTATTTCGGACAATAACGCAGAAATTCCCCGTATTTTAAAGCTAAATTTCAGAAATTCCCCTTATATTGGTGCAAAAATGGAGAAATTCCCTTTATTTTTGTGCAATAAGGCAGATTTCCGCGTATTTTGAAGCAAAATTGCACATATTTCCCTAATTTTGAAGGAAAATGCAGAAATTCACATTATTTTGGAACAAAAAGACAGAAATTCTCCTTATTTCAGGGCAAAAAGTCAGAAATTCCCCTTATTTTGGGGTAAAATTGCAGAAATTTTCTTTATTTTGGGGCAAAATTGCAGAAATTTCCCTTATTTTGGGGCAAAATTGCAGAAATTTCACTTATTTCAAGGAAAAAGTGCAGAAATTTCTCTTATTTTGGGGCAAAAAGGCAGAAATTTCTTTTATTTTGGTACAAAATTGCAGAAATTTTCTTTATTTTGGGGCAAAAATGAAGAAATTCCCCATATTTTGGGGCAAAAAGGCAGAGATTCGCCTTATTATGAGGTAAAATGCTGAAATTCCCCTTATTTTGGGGCAAAAATACAGAAATTCCCTTTATTTTGTGGCAAAAAGGCAGAAATTTCCCTTATTTTGGGGCAAAATTGCAGAAATTTCACTTATTTCAGGGCAAAATTCAAAAATTCCTTTTCTTTTTGGGCAAAAAGACAGAAATTTTGTTTATTTTTGGGTAAAAAGGCAGAAATTTCACTTATTGTGAGGTAAGAAGGCAGAAATTGCTCTTATTTTGGGGCAAAAATGAAGAAATTTCCCTTTTTTTGTGGCAAAAGGTATATATTCTCCTTATTTTCGGGCAAAAAAGCAGAAATATCCCGTTTTTTGGAGCACAATTGCAGAAAATCCCCTAATTGTGGGGCAAAAAGGCAGAATTTCCCTATATGTTGGGGCAAAAAGACAGAAATTCTCCTTATTGTGGGGCAAAACTCAGAAATTCCACTTATTTTGGGGCAAAATTCCAGAAATTTCCCTTATTTTGGGGCAAAATTGCAGAAATTTCCCTTATTTTGGGGCAAAATTGCAGAAATTTCACTTATTTCAGGGAAAAAGTGCAGAAATTTCTCTTATTTTGGGGCAAAAAGGCAGAAATTTCTTTTATTTTGGTACAAAATTGCAGAAATTTTCTTTATTTTGGGGCAAAAATGAAGAAATTCCCCATATTTTGGGGCAAAAAGGCAGAGATTCGCCTTATTATGAGGTAAAATGCTGAAATTCCCCTTATTTCGGGGCAAAAATACAGAAATTCCCTTTATTTTGTGGCAAAAAGGCAGAAATTTCCCTTATTTTGGGGCAAAATTGCAGAAATTTCACTTATTTCAGGGCAAAATTCAAAAATTCCTTTTCTTTTTGGGCAAAAAGACAGAAATTTTGTTTATTTTTGGGTAAAAAGGCAGAAATTTCACTTATTGTGAGGTAAGAAGGCAGAAATTGCTCTTATTTTGGGGCAAAAATGAAGAAATTTCCCTTTTTGTGGCAAAAGGTATATATTCTCCTTATTTTCGGGCAAAAAAGCAGAAATATCCCGTTTTTTGGAGCACAATTGCAGAAAATCCCCTAATTGTGGGGCAAAAAGGCAGAATTTCCCTATATGTTGGGGCAAAAAGACAGAAATTCTCCTTATTTGGGGGCAAAACTCAGAAATTCCACTTATTTTGGGGCAAAATTCCAGAAATGTCCCTTATTTTGGGGCAAAATTGCAGAAATTTTACTTATTTTGGGGCACAATTGCAGAAATTTCACTTATTTCAGGTAAAAATGGCAGAAATTTTTCTTATTTTGGGGCAAAAAGGCAGAAATTCCTAATATTTTGTGGCAAAAATGCAGAAATTCCCCTTATTTTGAGGTAAAAAGGCTGAAATTCCCCTTATTTGGGGGCAAAAAGGCAGAAATTTCCCTTATTTTGGGGCAAAATTGCAAACATTTCACTTATTTCAGGGTAATAAGTCAGAAATTTTCCTTATTTTGGGGCAAAAAACACAGAAATTCCCTTTGTTTTGAAAGGAAAATACAGAAATTCCACTTCTTTAGAGGCAAAAAGGCAGAAATTCCCCTTATTTTGAAGCAAAAATGAAGAAATTCCCCTAATTGTTGGGCAAAAAGGCAGAAATTCGCTATATGTTGGGGCAAAAAGACAGAAATTCTCCTTATTTTGGGACAAAACTCAGAAATTCCACTTATTTTGGGGCAAAATTGCAGGAATTTACCTTATTTTGAGGCAAAATTGCAGAAATTTCCCTTATTTGGGGCAAAATTGCAGAAATTTCACTTATTTTCAGGTAAAAAGGCTGAAATATCCTTTATTTTGGGGCAAAAAGGAAGAAATTCCCCTTATTTTGGGGCAAAATTGCAGAAATTTTCCTTATTTTGGGGCAAAAAGGCTGAAATTCTTATTTTGAGGTAAAATGCTGAAATTCCCCATATTTTGGGGCAAAAGGCAAAACTTCTTCTTATTTTGGGGCAAAGAGGCACAAATTTCCCTTATTTTCGGGCAAAATTGCAGAAATTTCATTTATTTCAGGGCAAAAAGTCAGAAATTCCTTTTATTTTGGGGCAAAGAGCAGAAATTTCTTTTATTATGGTACAAAATTGAAGAAATTTATCTTATTTTGAAACAAAAAGGCAGAAAATTCCCCTTATTTTGAGGCAAAAGGCAGAAATTATTCTCAATTTGAGGTAAAATGCAGAAATTCCCTTTATTTTGGGGCTAAAAGGCAGAAATTCCCTGCATTTTGAAGCAAAATTGCAGAAATTCTCTTAATTTTCGGGCAAAAAGGCAGAAATTCTCCTTATTTTGGGGCAAAAAGACAGAAAATCTCCTTTTTCGGGAGCAAACAGTCAGAAATTCCCCTTATTTTGGGGCAAAATTGCAGAAATTTCCTTTACATTGGGGCAAAATTGCAGAAATTTCCCTTATTTTGGGGCAAAATTGCAGAAATTTCAGGTATTTGAGAAAAAAAAGGCAGAAATTTTTTGGGGGGGCAAAAAGGCAGAAATTTTTTTATTTTGGTACAAAATTGCAGAAATTTTTCTTATTTTGGGGCAAAAAGTCAGAAATTCCCCATATTTTGGGGCAAAAAGGCAGAAATTCCCCTTATTTTGAGGTAATAAGGCTGAAATTCCCCTTATTTTGGGGCAAAAAGGCAGAAATTTCGTTTATTTTGGGGAAAAGGCAGAAATTGCACTTATTTTGAGTCAAAAAGGTGGAAAATCCCCTTATTTTGGGGCAAAAATGAAGAAATTTGCTTTTTTATGGCAAAAAGGTATACATTCCCTTTATTTTCGGGCAAAAAGGAAGAAATTCTTTGTATTTTGGAGCAAAATTGCAGAAATTCCCCTAATTTTTGGGCAAAAAGGCAGAAATTTTCCTTATTTTGGGGTAAAACTGCAGAAATTTCACTTATTTTGCGGCAAAATGTCAGAAATTCCCCTTATTTTTGGCAAAAAATGCAGAAAATCCCCTTATTTTAGGGCAAAATTGCAGAAATTTCCCTTATTTGGGGACAAAAACAGAAATTCCCCTTATTTTGGGGCAAAATTGCAGAAATTTCCCTTATTATGGGGAAAAATTGCAGAAATTTCCCTTATTTTAGGGCAAAATTGCAGAAATTTCACTTATTTCAGAGAAAAAAAGCAAAAATTTTTCTTATTTTGGGGCAAAAAGGCAGAAATTCCCATTATTTTGGGGCAAAAAGGCAGAAATTCACCTTATTTTGGGGTAAAATTGCAGAAATTTTACATATTTCAGGGCAAAACGGCAGAAATTCCCCTTATTTTGGGGCAAAAAGGCAGAAATTTCCCTTATTTTGGGATAAAATTGCAGAAATTTCCCTTATTTGGGGGCCAAAAGGCAGAAAATCCACTTAATTTCGGGTAAAAAGGCAGAAATTTCTCGTATTTTGGAGCAAAATTGCAGAAACTCCCCTAATTTTGGGGCTAAAAGGCAGAATTTCCCTTTATTTTGGGGCAAAAATAGAGAAATTCTTTTTATTTTGGGGCAAAAATCAGAAATTTCCTTTATTTTTGGGCAAAATTTTAGAAATTTCTTTTATATTGTTACAGACTTGCAGAAATTTTTCTTATTTTGTGGCAAAAAGGCAGAAATTCCCCATATTTTGGTGCAAAAGGGCTGAAATTCCCCTTATTTTGAGGTAAAATCCTGAAATTCCCCATATTTTGGGGCAAAAAGGCAGAAATTCCCCTCATTTGGGGGCAAAAAGGCACAAATTTCCCTTATTTTCGGGCATAATTGCAGGAATTTCATTTATTTCAGGGCAAAAAGTCAGAAATTCCTTTTATTTTCAGGCAAAAACAGAAATTTCTTTTATTTTGATACAAAATTGTAGAAATTTTCCTTATTTTGGAACAAAAAGGCAAAAATTACCCATATTTTGGGGAAAAGGCAGAAATTCCTTTTATTTTGAGGTAAAAAGGCTGAAATTCCCGTTATTTTGGGGCATAAAGGCAGAAATTCCCTTTACTTTCTGGCAAAAGGGCAGAAATTCCCGTTAATTGGGGCAGAAAAGCAGAAATATTCCTTATTTAAGGGCAATAGGGCAGAAATTCCCCTTATTTTGTGGCAAAAAGGCAGAAATTCCCCTTATTTGAAGGTAAAATGCTGAAATTCCCCTTATTTTCGGCAAAAAGGCAGAAATTCCTATTATTTTGGGGCAAAATTGCAGAAATTTCAATTATTTCTGGGCAAAAAGTCAGATATTTGCCTTATTTTGGGGCAAAAAGCAGAAATTCTCTTAATTTTGGGGCCAAAAACAGAAATTCCCCTTATTTTGGGGTAAAATTGCAGAAATTTCAAATATTTCAGGGCAAAAAGGCAGAAATTCCACTTTATTTCGGACAATAACGCAGAAATTCCCTGTATTTTAAAGCTAAATTTCAGAAATTCACCTTATATTGGTGCAAAAATGGAGAAATTCCCTTTATTTTTGTGCAATAAGGCAGATTTCCCCGTATTTTGAAGCAAAATTGCACATATTTCCCTAATTTTGAAGGAAAATGCAGAAATTCACATTATTTTGGAACAAAAAGACAGAAATTCTCCTTATTTCAGGGCAAAAAGTCAGAAATTCCCCTTATTTTGGGGTAAAATTGCAGAAATTTTCTTTATTTTGGGGCAAAATTGCAGAAATTTCCCTTATTTTGGGGCAAAATTGCAGAAATTTCACTTATTTCAGGGAAAAAGTGCAGAAATTTCTCTTATTTTGGGGCAAAAAGGCAGAAATTTCTTTTATTTTGGTACAAAATTGCAGAAATTTTCTTTATTTTGGGGCAAAAATGAAGAAATTCCCCATATTTTGGGGCAAAAAGGCAGAGATTCGCCTTATTATGAGGTAAAATGCTGAAATTCCCCTTATTTTGGGGCAAAAATACAGAAATTCCCTTTATTTTGTGGCATAAAGGCAGAAATTTCCCTTATTTTGGGGCAAAATTGCAGAAATTTCACTTATTTCAGGGCAAAATTCAAAAATTCCTTTTCTTTTTGGGCAAAAAGACAGAAATTTTGTTTATTTTTGGGTAAAAAGGCAGAAATTTCACTTATTGTGAGGTAAGAAGGCAGAAATTGCTCTTATTTTGGGGCAAAAATGAAGAAATTTCCCTTTTTTGTGGCAAAAGGTATATATTCTCCTTATTTTCGGGCAAAAAAGCAGAAATATCCCGTTTTTTGGAGCACAATTGCAGAAAATCCCCTAATTGTGGGGCAAAAAGGCAGAATTTCCCTATATGTTGGGGCAAAAAGACAGAAATTCTCCTTATTTTGGGGCAAAACTCAGAAATTCCACTTATTTTGGGGCAAAATTCCAGAAATTTCCCTTATTTTGGGGCAAAATTGCAGAAATTTCACTTATTTTGGGGCAAAATTGCAGAAATTTCACTTATTTCAGATAAATAAAAGGCAGAAATTTTTCTTATTTTGGGGCAAAAAGGCAGAAATTCCTAATATTTTGTGGCAATAATGCAGAAATTCCCCTTATTTTGAGGTAAAAAGGCTGAAATTCCCCTTATTTTGGGGCAAAAAGGCAGAAATTTCCCTTATTTTGGGGCAAAATTGCAACCATTTAACTTATTTCAGGGTAATAAGTCAGAAATTTTCCTTATTTTGGGGCAAAAAACACAGAAATTCCCTTTGTTTTGGAAGGAAAATACAGAAATTCCACTTCTTTAGAGGCAAAAAGGCAGAAATTCCCCTTATTTTGAAGCAAAAATGAAGAAATTCCCCTAATTGTTGGGCAAAAAGGCAGAAATTCCCTATATGTTGCGGCAAAAAGACAGAAATTCTCCTTATTTTGGGACAAAACTCAGAAATTCCACTTATTTTGGGGCAAAATTGCAGGAATTTACCTTATTTTGAGGCAAAATTGCAGAAATTTCCCTTATTTGGGGCAAAATTGCAGAAATTTCACTTATTTTCAGGTAAAAAGGCTGAAATATCCTTTATTTTGGGGCAAAAAGGAAGAAATTCCCCTTATTTTGGGGCAAAATTGCAGAAATTTTCCTTATTTTGGGGCAAAAAGGCTGAAATTCTTATTTTGAGGTAAAATGCTGAAATTTCCCATATTTTGGGGCAAAAGGCAAAACTTCTTCTTATTTTGGGGCAAAGAGGCACAAATTATCCTTATTTTCGGGCAAAATTGCAGAAATTTCATTTATTTCAGGGCAAAAAGTCAGAAATTCCTTTTATTTTGGGGCAAAGAGCAGAAATTTCTTTTATTATGGTACAAAATTGAAGAAATTTATCTTATTTTGAAACAAAAAGGCAGAAAATTCCCCTTATTTTGAGGCAAAAGGAAGAAATTATTCTCAATTTGAGGTAAAATGCAGAAATTCCCTTTATTTTGGGGCTAAAAGGCAGAAATTCCCTGCATTTTGAAGCAAAATTGCAGAAATTCTCTTAATTTTCGGGCAAAAAGGCAGAAATTCTCCTTATTTTGGGGCAAAAAGACAGAAAATCTCCTTTTTCGGGAGCAAACAGTCAGAAATTCCCTTTATTTTGGGGCAAAATTGCAGAAATTTCCTTTACATTGGGGCAAAATTGCAGAAATTTCCCTTATTTTGGGGCAAAATTGCAGAAATTTCAGGTATTTGAAAAAAAAAGGCAGAAATTTTTTTGGGGGGACAAAAATGCAGAAATTTTTTTTATTTTGGTACAAAATTGCAGAAATTTTTCTTATTTTGGGGCAAAAAGTCAGAAATTCCCCATATTTTGGGGCAAAAATGCAGAAATTCCCCTTATTTTGAGGTAATAAGGCTGAAATTCCCCTTATTTTGGGGCAAAAAGGCAGAAATTTCGTTTATTTTGGGGAAAAGGCAGAAATTGCACTTATTTTGAGTCAAAAAGGTGGAAAATCCCCTTATTTTGGGGCAAAAATGAAGAAATTTGCTTTTTTATGGCAAAAAGGTATACATTCCCTTTATTTTCGGGCAAAAAGGCAGAAATTCTTTGTATTTTGGAGCAAAATTGCAGAAATTCCCCTAATTTTTGGGCAAAAAGGCAGAAATTTTCCTTATTTTGGGGTAAAACTGCAGAAATTTCACTTATTTTGCGGAAAATGTCAGAAATTCCCCTTATTTTTGGCAAAAAATGCAGAAAATCCCCTTATTTTAGGGCAAAATTGCAGAAATTTCCCTTATTTGGGGACAAAAACAGAAATTCCCCTTATTTTGGGGCAAAATTGCAGAAATTTCCCTTATTATGGGGAAAAATTGCAGAAATTTCCCTTATTTTAGGGCAAAATTGCAGAAATTTCACTTATTTCAGAGAAAAAAAGCAAAAATTTTTCTTATTTTGGGGCAAAAAGGCAGAAATTTCCATTATTTTGGGGCAAAAAGGCAGAAATTCACCTTATTTTGGGGTAAAATTGCAGAAATTTTACATATTTCAGGGCAAAACGGCAGAAATTCCCCTTATTTTGGGGCAAAAAGGCAGAAATTTCCCTTATTTTGGGATAAAATTGCAGAAATTTCACTTATTTGGGGGCAAAAAGGCAGAAAATCCACTTAATTTCGGGTAAAAAGGCAGAAATTTCTCGTATTTTGGAGCAAAATTGCAGAAACTCCCCTAATTTTGGGGCTAAAAGGCAGAATTTCCCTTTATTTTGGGGCAAAAATAGAGAAATTCTTTTTATTTTGGGGCAAAAATCAGAAATTTCCTTTATTTTGGGGCAAAATTTTAGAAATTTCTTTTAACTTGTTACAGACTTGCAGAAATTTTTCTTATTTTGTGGCAAAAAGGCAGAAATTCCCCATATTTTGGTGCAAAAAGGCTGAAATTCCCCTTATTTTGAGGTAAAATCCTGAAATTCCCCATATTTTGGGGCAAAAAGGCAGAAATTTTCCTCATTTGGGGGCAAAAAGGCACAAATTTCCCTTATTTTCGGGCATAATTGCAGGAATTTCATTTATTTCAGGGCAAAAAGTCAGAAATTCCTTTTATTTTCGGGCAAAAACAGAAATTTCTTTTATTTTGATACAAAATTGTAGAAATTTTCCTTATTTTGGAACAAAAAGGCAAAAATTACCCATATTTTGGGGAAAAAGGCAGAAATTCCTTTTATTTTGAGGTAAAAAGGCTGAAATTCCCGTTATTTTGGGGCATAAAGGCAGAAATTCCCTTTACTTTCTGGCAAAAGGGCAGAAATTCCCGTTGATTGGGGCAGAAAAGCAGAAATTTTCCTTATTTAAGGGCAATAGGGCAGAAATTCCCCTTATTTTGTGGCAAAAAGGCAGAAATTCCCCTTATTTGAAGGTAAAATGCTGAAATTCCCCTTATTTTCGGCAAAAAGGCAGAAATTCCTATTATTTTGGGGCAAAATTGCAGAAATTTCAATTATTTCTGGGCAAAAAGTCAGATATTTGCCTTATTTTGGGGCAAAAAGCAGAAATTCTCTTAATTTTGGGGCCAAAAACAGAAATTCCCCTTATTTTGGGGTAAAATTGCAGAAATTTCAAATATTTCAGGGCAAAAAGGCAGAAATTCCACTTTATTTCGGACAATAACGCAGAAATTCCCCGTATTTTAAAGCTAAATTTCAGAAATTCCCCTTATATTGGTGCAAAAATGGAGAAATTCCCTTTATTTTTGTGCAATAAGGCAGATTTCCGCGTATTTTGAAGCAAAATTGCACATATTTCCCTAATTTTGAAGGAAAATGCAGAAATTCACATTATTTTGGAACAAAAAGACAGAAATTCTCCTTATTTCAGGGCAAAAAGTCAGAAATTCCCCTTATTTTGGAGTAAAATTGCAGAAATTTTCTTTATTTTGGGGCAAAATTGCAGAAATTTCCCTTATTTTGGGGCAAAATTGCAGAAATTTCACTTATTTCAGGGAAAAAGTGCAGAAATTTCTCTTATTTTGGGGCAAAAAGGCAGAAATTTCTTTTATTTTGGTACAAAATTGCAGAAATTTTCTTTATTTTGGGGCAAAAATGAAGAAATTCCCCATATTTTGGGGCAAAAAGGCAGAGATTCGCCTTATTATGAGGTAAAATGCTGAAATTCCCCTTATTTTGGGGCAAAAATACAGAAATTCCCTTTATTTTGTGGCAAAAAGGCAGAAATTTCCCTTATTTTGGGGCAAAATTGCAGAAATTTCACTTATTTCAGGGCAAAATTCAAAAATTCCTTTTATTTTTGGGCAAAAAGACAGAAATTTTGTTTATTTTTGGGTAAAAAGGCAGAAATTTCACTTATTGTGAGGTAAGAAGGCAGAAATTGCTCTTATTTTGGGGCAAAAATGAAGAAATTTCCCTTTTTTGTGGCAAAAGGTATATATTCTCCTTATTTTCGGGCAAAAAAGCAGAAATATCCCGTTTTTTGGAGCACAATTGCAGAAAATCCCCTAATTGTGGGGCAAAAAGGCAGAATTTCCCTATATGTTGGGGCAAAAAGACAGAAATTCTCCTTATTTGGGGGCAAAACTCAGAAATTCCACTTATTTTGGGGCAAAATTCCAGAAATTTCCCTTATTTTGGGGCAAAATTGCAGAAATTTTACTTATTTTGGGGCACAATTGCAGAAATTTCACTTATTTCAGGTAAAAATGGCAGAAATTTCTCTTATTTTGGGGCAAAAAGGCAGAAATTTCTTTTATTTTGGTACAAAATTGCAGAAATTTTCTTTATTTTGGGGCAAAAATGAAGAAATTCCCCATATTTTGGGGCAAAAAGGCAGAGATTCGCCTTATCATGAGGTAAAATGCTGAAATTCCCCTTATTTTGGGGCAAAAATACAGAAATTCCCTTTATTTTGTGGCAAAAAGGCAGAAATTTCCCTTATTTTGGGGCAAAATTGCAGAAATTTCACTTATTTCAGGGCAAAATTCAAAAATTCCTTTTATTTTTGGGCAAAAAGACAGAAATTTTGTGTATTTTTGGGTAAAAAGGCAGAAATTTCACTTATTGTGAGGTAAGAAGGCAGAAATTGCTCTTATTTTGGGGCAAAAATGAAGAAATTTCCCTTTTTTGTGGCAAAAGGTATATATTCTCCTTATTTTCGGGCAAAAAAAGCAGAAATATCCCGTTTTTTGGAGCACAATTGCAGAAAATCCCCTAATTGTGGGGCAAAAAGGCAGAATTTCCCTATATGTTGGGGCAAAAAGACAGAAATTCTCCTTATTTGGGGGCAAAACTCAGAAATTCCACTTATTTTGGGGCAAAATTCCAGAAATGTCCCTTATTTTGGGGCAAAATTGCAGAAATTTTACTTATTTTGGGGCACAATTGCAGAAATTTCACTTATTTCAGGTAAAAATGGCAGAAATTTTTCTTATTTTGGGGCAAAAAGGCAGAAATTCCTAATATTTTGTGGCAAAAATGCAGAAATTCCCCTTATTTTGAGGTAAAAAGGCTGAAATTCCCCTTATTTGGGGGCAAAAAGGCAGAAATTTCCCTTATTTTGGGGCAAAATTGCAAACATTTCACTTATTTCAGGGTAATAAGTCAGAAATTTTTCTTATTTTGGGGCAAAAAACACAGAAATTCCCTTTGTTTTGAAAGGAAAATACAGAAATTCCACTTCTTTAGAGGCAAAAAGGCAGAAATTCCCCTTATTTTGAAGCAAAAATGAAGAAATTCCCCTAATTGTTGGGCAAAAAGGCAGAAATTCGCTATATGTTGGGGCAAAAAGACAGAAATTCTCCTTATTTTGGGACAAAACTCAGAAATTCCACTTATTTTGGGGCAAAATTGCAGGAATTTACCTTATTTTGAGGCAAAATTGCAGAAATTTCCCTTATTTGGGGCAAAATTGCAGAAATTTCACTTATTTTCAGGTAAAAAGGCTGAAATATCCTTTATTTTGGGGCAAAAAGGAAGAAATTCCCCTTATTTTGGGGCAAAATTGCAGAAATTTTCCTTATTTTGGGGCAAAAAGGCTGAAATTCTTATTTTGAGGTAAAATGCTGAAATTCCCCATATTTTGGGGCAAAAGGCAAAACTTCTTCTTATTTTGGGGCAAAGAGGCACAAATTTCCCTTATTTTCGGGCAAAATTGCAGAAATTTCATTTATTTCAGGGCAAAAAGTCAGAAATTCCTTTTGTTTTGGGGCAAAGAGCAGAAATTTCTTTTATTATGGTACAAAATTGAAGAAATTTATCTTATTTTGAAACAAAAAGGCAGAAAATTCCCCTTATTTTGAGGCAAAAGGCAGAAATTATTCTCAATTTGAGGTAAAATGCAGAAATTCCCTTTATTTTGGGGCTAAAAGGCAGAAATTCCCTGTATTTTGAAGCAAAATTGCAGAAATTCTCTTAATTTTCGGGCAAAAAGGCAGAAATTCTCCTTATTTTGGGGCAAAAAGACAGAAAATCTCCTTTTTCGGGAGCAAACAGTCAGAAATTCCCCTTATTTTGGGGCAAAATTGCAGAAATTTCCTTTACATTGGGGCAAAATTGCAGAAATTTCCCTTATTTTGGGGCAAAATTGCAGAAATTTCAGGTATTTGAGAAAAAAAAGGCAGAAATTTTTTTGGGGGGGCAAAAAGGCAGAATTTTTTTTTATTTTGGTACAAAATTGCAGAAATTTTTCTTATTTTGGGGCAAAAAGTCAGAAATTCCCCATATTTTGGGGCAAAAAGGCAGAAATTCCCCTTATTTTGAGGTAATAAGGCTGAAATTCCCCTTATTTTGGGGCAAAAAGGCAGAAATTTCGTTTATTTTGGGGAAAAGGCAGAAATTGCACTTATTTTGAGTCAAAAAGGTGGAAAATCCCCTTATTTTGGGGCAAAAATGAAGAAATTTGCTTTTTTATGGCAAAAAGGTATACATTCCCTTTATTTTCGGGCAAAAAGGCAGAAATTCTTTGTATTTTGGAGCAAAATTGCAGAAATTCCCCTAATTTTTGGGCAAAAAGGCAGAAATTTTCCTTATTTTGGGGTAAAACTGCAGAAATTTCACTTATTTTGCGGCAAAATGTCAGAAATTCCCCTTATTTTTGGCAAAAAATGCAGAAAATCCCCTTATTTTAGGGCAAAAATGCAGAAATTTCCCTTATTTGGGGACAAAAACAGAAATTCCCCTTATTTTGGGGCAAAATTGCAGAAATTTCCCTTATTATGGGGAAAAATTGCAGAAATTTCCCTTATTTTAGGGCAAAATTGCAGAAATTTCACTTATTTCAGAGAAAAAAAGCAAAAATTTTTCTTATTTTGGGGCAAAAAGGCAGAAATTCCCATTATTTTGGGGCAAAAAGGCAGAAATTCACCTTATTTTGGGGTAAAATTGCAGAAATTTTACATATTTCAGGGCAAAACGGCAGAAATTCCCCTTATTTTGGGGCAAAAAGGCAGAAATTTCCCTTATTTTGGGATAAAATTGCAGAAATTTCCCTTATTTGGGGGCCAAAAGGCAGAAAATCCACTTAATTTCGGGTAAAAAGGCAGAAATTTCTCGTATTTTGGAGCAAAATTGCAGAAACTCCCCTAATTTTGGGGCTAAAAGGCAGAATTTCCCTTTATTTTGGGGCAAAAATAGAGAAATTCTTTTTATTTTGGGGCAAAAATCAGAAATTTCCTTTATTTTGGGGCAAAATTTTAGAAATTTCTTTTATATTGTTACAGACTTGCAGAAATTTTTCTTATTTTGTGGCAAAAAGGCAGAAATTCCCCATATTTTGGTGCAAAAAGGCTGAAATTCCCCTTATTTTGAGGTAAAATCCTGAAATTCCCCATATTTTGGGGCAAAAAGGCAGAAATTCCCCTCATTTGGGGGCAAAAAGGCACAAATTTCCCTTATTTGCGGGCATAATTGCAGGAATTTCATTTATTTCAGGGCAAAAAGTCAGAAATTCCTTTTATTTTCAGGCAAAAACAGAAATTTCTTTTATTTTGATACAAAATTGTAGAAATTTTCCTTATTTTGGAACAAAAAGGCAAAAATTACCCATATTTTGGGGAAAAAGGCAGAAATTCCTTTTATTTTGAGGAAAAAAGGCTGAAATTCCCGTTATTTTGGGGCATAAAGGCAGAAATTCCCTTTACTTTCTGGCAAAAGGGCAGAAATTCCCGTTAATTGGGGCAGAAAAGCAGAAATTTTCCTTATTTAAGGGCAATAGGGCAGAAATTCCCCTTATTTTGTGGCAAAAAGGCAGAAATTCCCCTTATTTGAAGGTAAAATGCTGAAATTCCCCTTATTTTCGGCAAAAAGGCAGAAATTCCTATTATTTTGGGGCAAAATTGCAGAAATTTCAATTATTTCTGGGCAAAAAGTCAGATATTTGCCTTATTTTGGGGCAAAAAGCAGAAATTCTCTTAATTTTGGGGCCAAAAACAGAAATTCCCCTTATTTTGGGGTAAAATTGCAGAAATTTCAAATATTTCAGGGCAAAAAGGCAGAAATTCCACTTTATTTCGGACAATAACGCAGAAATTCCCCGTATTTTAAAGCTAAATTTCAGAAATTCCCCTTATATTGGTGCAAAAATGGAGAAATTCCCTTTATTTTTGTGCAATAAGGCAGATTTCCCCGTATTTTGAAGCAAAATTGCACATATTTCCCTAATTTTGAAGGAAAATGCAGAAATTCACATTATTTTGGAACAAAAAGACAGAAATTCTCCTTATTTCAGGGCAAAAAGTCAGAAATTCCCCTTATTTTGGGGTAAAATTGCAGAAATTTTCTTTATTTTGGGGCAAAATTGCAGAAATTTCCCTTATTTTGGGGCAAAATTGCAGAAATTTCACTTATTTCAGGGAAAAAGTGCAGAAATTTCTCTTATTTTGGGGCAAAAAGGCAGAAATTTCTTTTATTTTGGTACAAAATTGCAGAAATTTTCTTTATTTTGGGGCAAAAATGAAGAAATTCCCCATATTTTGGGGCAAAAAGGCAGAGATTCGCCTTATTATGAGGTAAAATGCTGAAATTCCCCTTATTTTGGGGCAAAAATAATGAAATTCCCTTTATTTTGTGGCAAAAAGGCAGAAATTTCCCTTATTTTGGGGCAAAATTGCAGAAATTTCACTTATTTCAGGGCAAAATTCAAAAATTCCTTTTCTTTTTGGGCAAAAAGACAGAAATTTTGTTTATTTTTGGGTAAAAAGGCAGAAATTTCACTTATTGTGAGGTAAGAAGGCAGAAATTGCTCTTATTTTGGGGCAAAAATGAAGAAATTTCCCTTTTTTGTGGCAAAAGGTATATATTCTCCATATTTTCGGGCAAAAAAGCAGAAATATCCCGTTTTTTGGAGCACAATTGCAGAAAATCCCCTAATTGTGGGGCAAAAAGGCAGAATTTCCCTATATGTTGGGGCAAAAAGACAGAAATTCTCCTTATTTTGGGGCAAAACTCAGAAATTCCACTTATTTTGGGGCAAAATTCCAGAAATTTCCCTTATTTTGGGGCAAAATTGCAGAAATTTCACTTATTTTGGGGCAAAATTGCAGAAATTTCACTTATTTCAGATAAAAAAAAGGCAGAAATTTTTCTTATTTTGGGGCAAAAAGGCAGAAATTCCTAATATTTTGTGGCAATAATGCAGAAATTCCCCTTATTTTGAGGTAAAAAGGCTGAAATTCCCCTTATTTTGGGGCAAAAAGGCAGAAATTTCCCTTATTTTGGGGCAAAATTGCAACCATTTAACTTATTTCAGGGTAATAAGTCAGAAATTTTCCTTAATTTGGGGCAAAAAACACAGAAATTCCCTTTGTTTTGGAAGGAAAATACAGAAATTCCACTTCTTTAGAGGCAAAAAGGCAGAAATTCCCCTTATTTTGAAGCAAAAATGAAGAAATTCCCCTAATTGTTGGGCAAAAAGGCAGAAATTCCCTATATGTTGCGGCAAAAAGACAGAAATTCTCCTTATTTTGGGACAAAACTCAGAAATTCCACTTATTTTGGGGCAAAATTGCAGGAATTTACCTTATTTTGAGGCAAAATTGCAGAAATTTCCCTTATTTGGGGCAAAATTGCAGAAATTTCACTTATTTTCAGGTAAAAAGGCTGAAATATCCTTTATTTTGGGGCAAAAAGGAAGAAATTCCCCTTATTTTGGGGCAAAATTGCAGAAATTTTCCTTATTTTGGGGCAAAAAGGCTGAAATTCTTATTTTGAGGTAAAATGCTGAAATTCCCCATATTTTGGGGCAAAAGGCAAAACTTCTTCTTATTTTGGGGCAAAGAGGCACAAATTATCCTTATTTTCGGGCAAAATTGCAGAAATTTCATTTATTTCAGGGCAAAAAGTCAGAAATTCCTTTTATTTTGGGGCAAAGAGCAGAAATTTCTTTTATTATGGTACAAAATTGAAGAAATTTATCTTATTTTGAAACAAAAAGGCAGAAAATTCCCCTTATTTTGAGGCAAAAGGCAGAAATTATTCTCAATTTGAGGTAAAATGCAGAAATTCCCTTTATTTTGGGGCTAAAAGGCAGAAATTCCCTGCATTTTGAAGCAAAATTGCAGAAATTCTCTTAATTTTCGGGCAAAAAGGCAGAAATTCTCCTTATTTTGGGGCAAAAAGACAGAAAATCTCCTTTTTCGGGAGCAAACAGTCAGAAATTCCCCTTATTTTGGGGCAAAATTGCAGAAATTTCCTTTACATTGGGGCAAAATTGCAGAAATTTCCCTTATTTTGGGGCAAAATTGCAGAAATTTCAGGTATTTGAAAAAAAAAAGGCAGAAATTTTTTTGGGGGGGCAAAAATGCAGAAATTTTTTTTATTTTGGTACAAAATTGCAGAAATTTTTCTTATTTTGGGGCAAAAAGTCAGAAATTCCCCATATTTTGGGGCAAAAATGCAGAAATTCCCCTTATTTTGAGGTAATAAGGCTGAAATTCCCCTTATTTTGGGGCAAAAAGGCAGAAATTTCGTTTATTTTGGGGAAAAGGCAGAAATTGCACTTATTTTGAGTCAAAAAGGTGGAAAATCCCCTTATTTTGGGGCAAAAATGAAGAAATTTGCTTTTTTATGGCAAAAAGGTATACATTCCCTTTATTTTCGGGCAAAAAGGCAGAAATTCTTTGTATTTTGGAGCAAAATTGCAGAAATTCCCCTAATTTTTGGGCAAAAAGGCAGAAATTTTCCTTATTTTGGGGTAAAACTGCAGAAATTTCACTTATTTTGCGGCAAAATGTCAGAAATTCCCCTTATTTTTGGCAAAAAATGCAGAAAATCCCCTTATTTTAGGGCAAAATTGCAGAAATTTCCCTTATTTGGGGACAAAAACAGAAATTCCCCTTATTTTGGGGCAAAATTGCAGAAATTTCCCTTATTATGGGGAAAAATTGCAGAAATTTCCCTTATTTTAGGGCAAAATTGCAGAAATTTCACTTATTTCAGAGAAAAAAAGCAAAAATTTTTCTTATTTTGGGGCAAAAAGGCAGAAATTCCCATTATTTTGGGGCAAAAAGGCAGAAATTCACCTTATTTTGGGGTAAAATTGCAGAAATTTTACATATTTCAGGGCAAAACGGCAGAAATTCCCCTTATTTTGGGGCAAAAAGGCAGAAATTTCCCTTATTTTGGGATAAAATTGCAGAAATTTCACTTATTTGGGGGCAAAAAGGCAGAAAATCCACTTAATTTCGGGTAAAAAGGCAGAAATTTCTCGTATTTTGGAGCAAAATTGCAGAAACTCCCCTAATTTTGGGGCTAAAAGGCAGAATTTCCCTTTATTTTGGGGCAAAAATAGAGAAATTCTTTTTATTTTGGGGCAAAAATCAGAAATTTCCTTTATTTTGGGGCAAAATTTTAGAAATTTCTTTTAACTTGTTACAGACTTGCAGAAATTTTTCTTATTTTGTGGCAAAAAGGCAGAAATTCCCCATATTTTGGTGCAAAAAGGCTGAAATTCCCCTTATTTTGAGGTAAAATCCTGAAATTCCCCATATTTTGGGGCAAAAAGGCAGAAATTCCCCTCATTTGGGGGCAAAAAGGCACAAATTTCCCTTATTTTCGGGCATAATTGCAGGAATTTCATTTATTTCAGGGCAAAAAGTCAGAAATTCCTTTTATTTTCGGGCAAAAACAGAAATTTCTTTTATTTTGATACAAAATTGTAGAAATTTTCCTTATTTTGGAACAAAAAGGCAAAAATTACCCATATTTTGGGGAAAAAGGCAGAAATTCCCCTTATTTTGAGGTAAAAAGGCTGAAATTCCCGTTATTTTGGGGCATAAAGGCAGAAATTCCCTTTACTTTCTGGCAAAAGGGCAGAAATTCCCGTTGATTGGGGCAGAAAAGCAGAAATTTTCCTTATTTAAGGGCAATAGGGCAGAAATTCCCCTTATTTTGTGGCAAAAAGGCAGAAATTCCCCTTATTTGAAGGTAAAATGCTGAAATTCCCCTTATTTTCGGCAAAAAGGCAGAAATTCCTATTATTTTGGGGCAAAATTGCAGAAATTTCAATTATTTCTGGGCAAAAAGTCAGATATTTGCCTTATTTTGGGGCAAAAAGCAGAAATTCTCTTAATTTTGGGGCCAAAAACAGAAATTCCCCTTATTTTGGGGTAAAATTGCAGAAATTTCAAATATTTCAGGGCAAAAAGGCAGAAATTCCACTTTATTTCGGACAATAACGCAGAAATTCCCCGTATTTTAAAGCTAAATTTCAGAAATTCCCCTTATATTGGTGCAAAAATGGAGAAATTCCCTTTATTTTTGTGCAATAAGGCAGATTTCCCCGTATTTTGAAGCAAAATTGCACATATTTCCCTAATTTTGAAGGAAAATGCAGAAATTCACATTATTTTGGAACAAAAAGACAGAAATTCTCCTTATTTCAGGGCAAAAAGTCAGAAATTCCCCTTATTTTGGGGTAAAATTGCAGAAATTTTCTTTATTTTGGGGCAAAATTGCAGAAATTTCCCTTATTTTGGGGCAAAATTGCAGAAATTTCACTTATTTCAGGGAAAAAGTGCAGAAATTTCTCTTATTTTGGGGCAAAAAGGCAGAAATTTCTTTTATTTTGGTACAAAATTGCAGAAATTTTCTTTATTTTGGGGCAAAAATGAAGAAATTCCCCATATTTTGGGGCAAAAAGGCAGAGATTCGCCTTATTATGAGGTAAAATGCTGAAATTCCCCTTATTTTGGGGCAAAAATACAGAAATTCCCTTTATTTTGTGGCAAAAAGGCAGAAATTTCCCTTATTTTGGGGCAAAATTGCAGAAATTTCACTTATTTCAGGGCAAAATTCAAAAATTCCTTTTCTTTTTGGGCAAAAAGACAGAAATTTTGTTTATTTTTGGGTAAAAAGGCAGAAATTTCACTTATTGTGAGGTAAGAAGGCAGAAATTGCTCTTATTTTGGGGCAAAATTGAAGAAATTTCCCTTTTTGTGGCAAAAGGTATATATTCTCCTTATTTTCGGGCAAAAAAGCAGAAATATCCCGTTTTTTGGAGCACAATTGCAGAAAATCCCCTAATTGTGGGGCAAAAAGGCAGAATTTCCCTATATGTTGGGGCAAAAAGACAGAAATTCTCCTTATTTTGGGGCAAAACTCAGAAATTCCACTTATTTTGGGGCAAAATTCCAGAAATTTCCCTTATTTTGGGGCAAAATTGCAGAAATTTCACTTATTTTGGGGCAAAATTGCAGAAATTTCACTTATTTCAGATAAAAAAAAGGCAGAAATTTTTCTTATTTTGGGGCAAAAAGGCAGAAATTCCTAATATTTTGTGGCAATAATGCAGAAATTCCCCTTATTTTGAGGTAAAAAGGCTGAAATTCCCCTTATTTTGGGGCAAAAAGGCAGAAATTTCCCTTATTTTGGGGCAAAATTGCAACCATTTCACTTATTTCAGGGTAATAAATCAGAAATTTTCCTTATTTTGGGGCAAAAAACACAGAAATTCCCTTTGTTTTGGAAGGAAAATACAGAAATTCCACTTCTTTAGAGGCAAAAAGGCAGAAATTCCCCTTATTTTGAAGCAAAAATGAAGAAATTCCCCTAATTGTTGGGCAAAAAGGCAGAAATTCCCTATATGTTGCGGCAAAAAGACAGAAATTCTCCTTATTTTGGGACAAAACTCAGAAATTCCACTTATTTTGGGGCAAAATTGCAGGAATTTACCTTATTTTGAGGCAAAATTGCAGAAATTTCCCTTATTTGGGGCAAAATTGCAGAAATTTCACTTATTTTCAGGTAAAAAGGCTGAAATATCCTTTATTTTGGGGCAAAAAGGAAGAAATTCCCCTTATTTTGGGGCAAAATTGCAGAAATTTTCCTTATTTTGGGGCAAAAAGGCTGAAATTCTTATTTTGAGGTAAAATGCTGAAATTCCCCATATTTTGGGGCAAAAGGCAAAACTTCTTCTTATTTTGGGGCAAAGAGGCACAAATTATCCTTATTTTCGGGCAAAATTGCAGAAATTTCATTTATTTCAGGGCAAAAAGTCAGAAATTCCTTTTATTTTGGGGCAAAGAGCAGAAATTTCTTTTATTATGGTACAAAATTGAAGAAATTTATCTTATTTTGAAACAAAAAGGCAGAAAATTCCCCTTATTTTGAGGCAAAAGGCAGAAATTATTCTCAATTTGAGGTAAAATGCAGAAATTCCCTTTATTTTGGGGCTAAAAGGCAGAAATTCCCTGCATTTTGAAGCAAAATTGCAGAAATTCTCTTAATTTTCGGGCAAAAAGGCAGAAATTCTCCTTATTTTGGGGCAAAAAGACAGAAAATCTCCTTTTTCGGGAGCAAACAGTCAGAAATTCCCCTTATTTTGGGGCAAAATTGCAGAAATTTCCTTTACATTGGGGCAAAATTGCAGAAATTTCCCTTATTTTGGGGCAAAATTGCAGAAATTTCAGGTATTTGAAAAAAAAAAAAGGCAGAAATTTTTTTGGGGGGGCAAAAATGCAGAAATTTTTTTTATTTTGGTACAAAATTGCAGAAATTTTTCTTATTTTGGGGCAAAAAGTCAGAAATTCCCCATATTTTGGGGCAAAAATGCAGAAATTCCCCTTATTTTGAGGTAATAAGGCTGAAATTCCCCTTATTTTGGGGCAAAAAGGCAGAAATTTCGTTTATTTTGGGGAAAAGGCAGAAATTGCACTTATTTTGAGTCAAAAAGGTGGAAAATCCCCTTATTTTGGGGCAAAAATGAAGAAATTTGCTTTTTTATGGCAAAAAGGTATACATTCCCTTTATTTTCGGGCAAAAAGGAAGAAATTCTTTGTATTTTGGAGCAAAATTGCAGAAATTCCCCTAATTTTTGGGCAAAAAGGCAGAAATTTTCCTTATTTTGGGGTAAAACTGCAGAAATTTCACTTATTTTGCGGCAAAATGTCAGAAATTCCCCTTATTTTTGGCAAAAAATGCAGAAAATCCCCTTATTTTAGGGCAAAATTGCAGAAATTTCCCTTATTTGGGGACAAAAACAGAAATTCCCCTTATTTTGGGGCAAAATTGCAGAAATTTCCCTTATTATGGGGAAAAATTGCAGAAATTTCCCTTATTTTAGGGCAAAATTGCAGAAATTTCACTTATTTCAGAGAAAAAAAGCAAAAATTTTTCTTATTTTGGGGCAAAAAGGCAGAAATTCCCATTATTTTGGGGCAAAAAGGCAGAAATTCACCTTATTTTGGGGTAAAATTGCAGAAATTTTACATATTTCAGGGCAAAACGGCAGAAATTCCCCTTATTTTGGGGCAAAAAGGCAGAAATTTCCCTTATTTTGGGATAAAATTGCAGAAATTTCACTTATTTGGGGGCAAAAAGGCAGAAAATCCACTTAATTTCGGGTAAAAAGGCAGAAATTTCTCGTATTTTGGAGCAAAATTGCAGAAACTCCCCTAATTTTGGGGCTAAAAGGCAGAATTTCCCTTTATTTTGGGGCAAAAATAGAGAAATTCTTTTTATTTTGGGGCAAAAATCAGAAATTTCCTTTATTTTGGGGCAAAATTTTAGAAATTTCTTTTAACTTGTTACAGACTTGCAGAAATTTTTCTTATTTTGTGGCAAAAAGGCAGAAATTCCCCATATTTTGGTGCAAAAAGGCTGAAATTCCCCTTATTTTGAGGTAAAATCCTGAAATTCCCCATATTTTGGGGCAAAAAGGCAGAAATTCCCCTCATTTGGGGGCAAAAAGGCACAAATTTCCCTTATTTTCGGGCATAATTGCAGGAATTTCATTTATTTCAGGGCAAAAAGTCAGAAATTCCTTTTATTTTCGGGCAAAAACAGAAATTTCTTTTATTTTGATACAAAATTGTAGAAATTTTCCTTATTTTGGAACAAAAAGGCAAAAATTACCCATATTTTGGGGAAAAAGGCAGAAATTCCCCTTATTTTGAGGTAAAAAGGCTGAAATTCCCGTTATTTTGGGGCATAAAGGCAGAAATTCCCTTTACTTTCTGGCAAAAGGGCAGAAATTCCCGTTGATTGGGGCAGAAAAGCAGAAATTTTCCTTATTTAAGGGCAATAGGGCAGAAATTCCCATTATTTTGTGGCAAAAAGGCAGAAATTCCCCTTATTTGAAGGTAAAATGCTGAAATTCCCCTTATTTTCGGCAAAAAGGCAGAAATTCCTATTATTTTGGGGCAAAATTGCAGAAATTTCAATTATTTCTGGGCAAAAAGTCAGATATTTGCCGTATTTTGGGGCAAAAAGCAGAAATTCTCTTAATTTTGGGGCCAAAAACAGAAATTCCCCTTATTTTGGGGTAAAATTGCAGAAATTTCAAATATTTCAGGGCAAAAAGGCAGAAATTCCACTTTATTTTGGACAATAACGCAGAAATTCCCCCTATTTTAAAGCTAAATTTCAGAAATTCCCCTTATATTGGTGCAAAAATGGAGAAATTCCCTTTATTTTTGTGCAATAAGGCAGATTTCCCCGTATTTTGAAGCAAAATTGCACATATTTCCCTAATTTTGAAGGAAAATGCAGAAATTCACATTATTTTGGAACAAAAAGACAGAAATTCTCCTTATTTCAGGGCAAAAAGTCAGAAATTCCCCTTATTTTGGGGTAAAATTGCAGAAATTTTCTTTATTTTGGGGCAAAATTGCAGAAATTTCCCTTATTTTGGGGCAAAATTGCAGAAATTTCACTTATTTCAGGGAAAAAGTGCAGAAATTTCTCTTATTTTGGGGCAAAAAGGCAGAAATTTCTTTTATTTTGGTACAAAATTGCAGAAATTTTCTTTATTTTGGGGCAAAAATGAAGAAATTCCCCATATTTTGGGGCAAAAAGGCAGAGATTCGCCTTATTATGAGGTAAAATGCTGAAATTCCCCTTATTTTGGGGCAAAAATACAGAAATTCCCTTTATTTTGTGGCAAAAAGGCAGAAATTTCCCTTATTTTGGGGCAAAATTGCAGAAATTTCACTTATTTCAGGGCAAAATTCAAAAATTCCTTTTCTTTTTGGGCAAAAAGACAGAAATTTTGTTTATTTTTGGGTAAAAAGGCAGAAATTTCACTTATTGTGAGGTAAGAAGGCAGAAATTGCTCTTATTTTGGGGCAAAATTGAAGAAATTTCCCTTTTTTGTGGCAAAAGGTATATATTCTCCTTATTTTCGGGCAAAAAAGCAGAAATATCCCGTTTTTTGGAGCACAATTGCAGAAAATCCCCTAATTGTGGGGCAAAAAGGCAGAATTTCCCTATATGTTGGGGCCAAAAGGCAGAAATTCTCCTTATTTTGGGGCAAAACTCAGAAATTCCACTTATTTTGGGGCAAAATTCCAGAAATTTCCCTTATTTTGGGGCAAAATTGCAGAAATTTCACTTATTTTGGGGCAAAATTGCAGAAATTTCACTTATTTCAGATAAAAAAAAGGCAGAAATTTTTCTTATTTTGGGGCAAAAAGGCAGAAATTCCTAATATTTTGTGGCAATAATGCAGAAATTTCCCTTATTTTGAGGTAAAAAGGCTGAAATTCCCCTTATTTTGGGGCAAAAAGGCAGAAATATCTCTTATTTTGGGGCAAAATTGCAACCATTTCACTTATTTCAGGGTAATAAATCAGAAATTTTCCTTATTTTGGGGCAAAAAACACAGAAATTCCCTTTGTTTTGGAAGGAAAATACAGAAATTCCACTTCTTTAGAGGCAAAAAGGCAGAAATTCCCCTTATTTTGAAGCAAAAATGAAGAAATTCCCCTAATTGTTGGGCAAAAAGGCAGAAATTCCCTATATGTTGCGGCAAAAAGACAGAAATTCTCCTTATTTTGGGACAAAACTCAGAAATTCCACTTATTTTGGGGCAAAATTGCAGGAATTTACCTTATTTTGAGGCAAAATTGCAGAAATTTCCCTTATTTGGGGCAAAATTGCAGAAATTTCACTTATTTTCAGGTAAAAAGGCTGAAATATCCTTTATTTTGGGGCAAAAAGGAAGAAATTCCCCTTATTTTGGGGCAAAATTGCAGAAATTTTCCTTATTTTGGGGCAAAAAGGCTGAAATTCTTATTTTGAGGTAAAATGCTGAAATTCCCCATATTTTGGGGCAAAAGGCAAAACTTCTTCTTATTTTGGGGCAAAGAGGCACAAATTTCCCTTATTTTCGGGCAAAATTGCAGAAATTTCATTTATTTCAGGGCAAAAAGTCAGAAATTCCTTTTATTTTGGGGCAAAGAGCAGAAATTTCTTTTATTATGGTACAAAATTGAAGAAATTTATCTTATTTTGAAACAAAAAGGCAGAAAATTCCCCTTATTTTGAGGCAAAAGGCAGAAATTATTCTCAATTTGAGGTAAAATGCAGAAATTCCCTTTATTTTGGGGCTAAAAGGCAGAAATTCCCTGCATTTTGAAGCAAAATTGCAGAAATTCTCTTAATTTTCGGGCAAAAAGGCAGAAATTCTCCTTATTTTGGGGCAAAAAGACAGAAAATCTCCTTTTTCGGGAGCAAACAGTCAGAAATTCCCCTTATTTTGGGGCAAAATTGCAGAAATTTCCTTTACATTGGGGCAAAATTGCAGAAATTTCCCTTATTTTGGGGCAAAATTGCAGAAATTTCAGGTATTTGAAAAAAAAAAGGCAGAAATTTTTTTGGGGGGGCAAAAAGGCAGAAATTTTTTTTATTTTGGTACAAAATTGCAGAAATTTTTCTTATTTTGGGGCAAAAAGTCAGAAATTCCCCATATTTTGGGGCAAAAATGCAGAAATTCCCCTTATTTTGAGGTAATAAGGCTGAAATTCCCCTTATTTTGGGGCAAAAAGGCAGAAATTTCGTTTATTTTGGGGAAAAGGCAGAAATTGCACTTATTTTGAGTCAAAAAGGTGGAAAATCCCCTTATTTTGGGGCAAAAATGAAGAAATTTGCTTTTTTATGGCAAAAAGGTATACATTCCCTTTATTTTCGGGCAAAAAGGAAGAAATTCTTTGTATTTTGGAGCAAAATTGCAGAAATTCCCCTAATTTTTGGGCAAAAAGGCAGAAATTTTCCTTATTTTGGGGTAAAACTGCAGAAATTTCACTTATTTTGCGGCAAAATGTCAGAAATTCCCCTTATTTTTGGCAAAAAATGCAGAAAATCCCCTTATTTTAGGGCAAAATTGCAGAAATTTCCCTTATTTGGGGACAAAAACAGAAATTCCCCTTATTTTGGGGCAAAATTGCAGAAATTTCCCTTATTATGGGGAAAAATTGCAGAAATTTCCCTTATTTTAGGGCAAAATTGCAGAAATTTCACTTATTTCAGAGAAAAAAAGCAAAAATTTTTCTTATTTTGGGGCAAAAAGGCAGAAATTCCCATTATTTTGGGGCAAAAAGGCAGAAATTCACCTTATTTTGGGGTAAAATTGCAGAAATTTTACATATTTCAGGGCAAAACGGCAGAAATTCCCCTTATTTTGGGGCAAAAAGGCAGAAATTTCCCTTATTTTGGGATAAAATTGCAGAAATTTCACTTATTTGGGGGCAAAAAGGCAGAAAATCCACTTAATTTCGGGTAAAAAGGCAGAAATTTCTCGTATTTTGGAGCAAAATTGCAGAAACTCCCCTAATTTTGGGGCTAAAAGGCAGAATTTCCCTTTATTTTGGGGCAAAAATAGAGAAATTCTTTTTATTTTGGGGCAAAAATCAGAAATTTCCTTTATTTTGGGGCAAAATTTTAGAAATTTCTTTTAACTTGTTACAGACTTGCAGAAATTTTTCTTATTTTGTGGCAAAAAGGCAGAAATTCCCCATATTTTGGTGCAAAAAGGCTGAAATTCCCCTTATTTTGAGGTAAAATCCTGAAATTCCCCATATTTTGGGGCAAAAAGGCAGAAATTCCCCTCATTTGGGGGCAAAAAGGCACAAATTTCCCTTATTTTCGGGCATAATTGCAGGAATTTCATTTATTTCAGGGCAAAAAGTCAGAAATTCCTTTTATTTTCGGGCAAAAACAGAAATTTCTTTTATTTTGATACAAAATTGTAGAAATTTTCCTTATTTTGGAACAAAAAGGCAAAAATTACCCATATTTTGAGGAAAAAGGCAGAAATTCCTTTTATTTTGAGGTAAAAAGGCTGAAATTCCCGTTATTTTGGGGCATAAAGGCAGAAATTCCCTTTACTTTCTGGCAAAAGGGCAGAAATTCCCGTTGATTGGGGCAGAAAAGCAGAAATTTTCCTTATTTAAGGGCAATAGGGCAGAAATTCCCCTTATTTTGTGGCAAAAAGGCAGAAATTCCCCTTATTTGAAGGTAAAATGCTGAAATTCCCCTTATTTTCGGCAAAAAGGCAGTAATTCCTATTATTTTGGGGCAAAATTGCAGAAATTTCAATTATTTCTGGGCAAAAAGTCAGATATTTGCCTTATTTTGTGGCAAAAAGCAGAAATTCCCTTAATTTTGGGGCCAAAAACAGAAATTCCCCTTATTTTGGGGTAAAATTGCAGAAATTTCAAATATTTCAGGGCAAAAAGGCAGAAATTCCACTTTATTTCGGACAATAATGCAGAAATTGCCCGTATTTTAAAGCTAAATTTCAGAAATTCCCCTTATATTGGTGCAAAAATGGAGAAATTCCCTTTATTTTTGTGCAATAAGGCAGATTTCCCCGTATTTTGAAGCAAAATTGCACATATTTCCCTAATTTTGAAGGAAAATGCAGAAATTCACATTATTTTGGAACAAAAAGACAGAAATTCTCCTTATTTCAGGGCAAAAAGTCAGAAATTCCCCTTATTTTGGGGTAAAATTGCAGAAGTTTTCTTTATTTTGGGGCAAAATTGCAGAAATTTCCCTTATTTTGGGGCAAAATTGCAGAAATTTCACTTATTTCAGGGAAAAAGTGCAGAAATTTCTCTTATTTTGGGGCAAAAAGGCAGAAATTTCTTTTATTTTGGTACAAAATTGCAGAAATTTTCTTTATTTTGGGGCAAAAATGAAGAAATTCCCCATATTTTGGGGCAAAAAGGCAGAGATTCGCCTTATTATGAGGTAAAATGCTGAAATTCCCCTTATTTTGGGGCAAAAATACAGAAATTCCCTTTATTTTGTGGCAAAAAGGCAGAAATTTCCCTTATTTTGGGGCAAAATTGCAGAAATTTCACTTATTTCAGGGCAAAATTCAAAAATTCCTCTTATTTTTGGGCAAAAAGACAGAAATTTTGTTTATTTTTGGGTAAAAAGGCAGAAATTTCACTTATTGTGAGGTAAGAAGGCAGAAATTCCTCTTATTTTGGGGCAAAAATGAAGAAATTTCCCTTTTTTGTGGCAAAAGGTATATATTCTCCTTATTTTCGGGCAAAAAAGCAGAAATATCCCGTTTTTTGGAGCACAATTGCAGAAAATCCCCTAACTGTGGGGCAAAACGGCAGAAATTCCCTATATGTTGGGGCAAAAAGACAGAAATTCTCCTTATTTTGGGGCAAAACTCAGAAATTCCACTTATTTTGGGGCAAAATTCCAGAAATTTCCCTTATTTTGGGGCAAAATTGCAGAAATTTCACTTATTTTGGGGCAAAATTGCAGAAATTTCACTTATTTCAGATAAAAAAAAAGGCTGAAATTTTTCTTATTTTGGGGCAAAAAGGCAGAAATTCCTAATATTTTGTGGCAAAAATGCAGAAATTCCCCTTATTTTGAGGTAAAAAGGCTGAAATTCCCCTTATTTTGGGGCAAAAAGGCAGAAATTTCCCTTATTTTGGGGCAAAATTGTAAACATTTCACTTATTTCAGGGTAATAAGTCAGAAATTTTCCTTATTTTGGGGCAAAAAACACAGAAATTCCCTTTGTTTTGGAAGGAAAATACAGAAATTCCACTTCTTTAGAGGCAAAAAGGCAGAAATTCCCCTAATTTTGAAGCAAAAATGAAGAAATTCCCCTAATTGTTGGGCAAAAAGGCAGAAATTCCCTATATGTTGGGGCAAAAAGACAGAAATTCTCCTTATTTTGGGACAAAACTCAGAAATTCCACTTATTTTGGGGCAAAATTGCAGGAATTTACCTTATTTTGAGGCAAAATTGCAGAAATTTCCCTTATTTGGGGCAAAATTGCAGAAATTTCACTTATTTTCAGGTAAAAAGGCTGAAATATCCTTTATTTTGGGGCAAAAAGGAAGAAATTCCCCTTTTTTTGGGGCAAAATTGCAGAAATTTTCCTTATTTTGGGGCAAAAAGGCTGAAATTCTTATTTTGAGGTAAAATGCTGAAATTCCCCATATTTTGGGGCAAAAGGCAAAACTTCTTCTTATTTTGGGGCAAAGAGGCACAAATTTCCCTTATTTTGGGGCAAAATTGCAGAAATTTCATTTATTTCAGGGCAAAAAGTCAGAAATTCCTTTTATTTTGGGGCAAAGAGCAGAAATTTCTTTTATTATGGTACAAAATTGAAGAAATTTATCTTATTTTGAAACAAAAAGGCAGAAAATTCCCCTTATTTTGAGGCAAAAGGCAGAAATTATTCTCAATTTGAGGTAAAATGCAGAAATTCCCTTTATTTTGGGGCTAAAAGGCAGAAATTCCCTGCATTTTGAAGCAAAATTGCAGAAATTCTCTTAATTTTCGGGCAAAAAGGCAGAAATTGTCCTTATTTTGGGGCAAAAAGACAGAAAATCTCCTTTTTCGGGAGCAAACAGTCAGAAATTCCCCTTATTTTGGGGCAAAATTGCAGAAATTTCCTTTACATTGGGGCAAAATTGCAGAAATTTCCCTTATTTTGGGGCAAAATTGCAGAAATTTCAGGTATTTGAGAAAAAAAAGGCAGAAATTTTTTTGGGGGGGCAAAAAGGCAGAAAATTTTTTTATTTTGGTACAAAATTGCAGAAATTTTTCTTATTTTGGGGCAAAAAGTCAGAAATTCCCCATATTTTGGGGCAAAAATGCAGAAATTCCCCTTATTTTGAGGTAATAAGGCTGAAATTCCCCTTATTTTGGGGCAAAAAGGCAGAAATTTCGTTTATTTTGGGGAAAAGGCAGAAATTGCACTTATTTTGAGTCAAAAAGGTGGAAAATCCCCTTATTTTGGGGCAAAAATGAAGAAATTTGCTTTTTTATGGCAAAAAGGTATACATTCCCTTTATTTTCGGGCAAAAAGGAAGAAATTCTTTGTATTTTGGAGCAAAATTGCAGAAATTCCCCTAATTTTTGGGCAAAAAGGCAGAAATTTTCCTTATTTTGGGGTAAAACTGCAGAAATTTCAGTTATTTTGCGGCAAAATGTCAGAAATTCCCCTTATTTTTGGCAAAAAATGCAGAAAATCCCCTTATTTTAGGGCAAAATTGCAGAAATTTCCCTTATTTGGGGACAAAAACAGAAATTCCCCTTATTTTGGGGCAAAATTGCAGAAATTTCCCTTATTATGGGGAAAAATTGCAGAAATTTCCCTTATTTTAGGGCAAAATTGCAGAAATTTCACTTATTTCAGAGAAAAAAAGCAAAAATTTTTCTTATTTTGGGGCAAAAAGGCAGAAATTCCCATTATTTTGGGGCAAAAAGGCAGAAATTCACCTTATTTTGGGGTAAAACTGCAGAAATTTTACATATTTCAGGGCAAAACGGCAGAAATTCCCCTTATTTTGGGGCAAAAAGGCAGAAATTTCCCTTATTTTGGGATAAAATTGCAGAAATTTCCCTTATTTGGGGGCAAAAAGGCAGAAAATCCACTTAATTTCGGGTAAAAAGGCAGAAATTTCTCGTATTTTGGAGCAAAATTGCAGAAACTCCCCTAATTTTGGGGCTAAAAGGCAGAATTTTCCTTTATTTTGTGGCAAAAATAGAGAAATTCTTTTTATTTTGGGGCAAAAATCAGAAATTTCCTTTATTTTGGGGCAAAATTTTAGAAATTTCTTTTATATTGTTACAGACTTGCAGAAATTTTTCTTATTTTGTGGCAAAAAGGCAGAAATTCCCCATATTTTGGTGCAAAAAGGCTGAAATTCCCCTTATTTTGAGGTAAAATCCTGAAATTCCCCATATTTTGGGGCAAAAAGGCAGAAATTCCCCTCATTTGGGGGCAAAAAGGCACAAATTTCCCTTATTTTCGGGCATAATTGCAGGAATTTCATTTATTTCAGGGCAAAAAGTCAGAAATTCCTTTTATTTTCGGGCAAAAACAGAAATTTCTTTTATTTTGATACAAAATTGTAGAAATTTTCCTTATTTTGGAACAAAAAGGCAAAAATTACCCATATTTTGGGGAAAAAGGCAGAAATTCCCCTTATTTTGAGGTAAAAAGGCTGAAATTCCCGTTATTTTGGGGCAAAAAGGCAGAAATTCCCTTTACTTTGTGGCAAAAAGGCAGAAATTCCCGTTAATTGGGGCAGAAAAGCGAAATTTTCCTTATTTAAGGGCAATAGGGCAGAAATTCCCCTTATTTTGTGGCAAAAAGGCAGAAATTCCCCTTATTTGAAGGTAAAATGCTGAAATTCCCCTTATTTTCGGCAAAAAGGCAGAAATTCCTATTATTTTGGGGCAAAATTGCAGAAATTTCAATTATTTCTGGGCAAAAAGTCAGATATTTGCCTTATTTTGGGGCAAAAAGCAGAAATTCCCTTAATTTTGGGGCCAAAAACAGAAATTCCCCTTATTTTGGGGTAAAATTGCAGAAATTTCAAATATTTCAGGGCAAAAAGGCAGAAATTCCACTTTATTTCAGACAATAACGCAGAAATTGCCCGTATTTTAAAGCTAAATTTCAGAAATTCCCCTTATATTGGTGCAAAAATGGAGAAATTCCCTTTATTTTTGTGCAATAAGGCAGATTTCCCCGTATTTTGAAGCAAAATTGCACATATTTCCCTAATTTTGAAGGAAAATGCAGAAATTCACATTATTTTGGAACAAAAAGACAGAAATTCTCCTTATTTCAGGGCAAAAAGTCAGAAATTCCCCTTATTTTGGGGAAAAATTGCAGAAATTTCCCTTATTTTAGGGCAAAATTGCAGAAATTTCACTTATTTCAGAGAAAAAAAGCAAAAATTTTTCTTATTTTGGGGCAAAAAGGCAGAAATTCCCATTATTTTGGGGCAAAAAGGCAGAAATTCACCTTATTTTGGGGTAAAACTGCAGAAATTTTACATATTTCAGGGCAAAACGGCAGAAATTCCCCTTATTTTGGGGCAAAAGGCAGAAATTTCCCTTATTTTGGGATAAAATTGCAGAAATTTCCCTTATTTGGGGGCAAAAATGCAGAAAATCCACTTAATTTTGGGTAAAAAGGCAGAAATTTCTCGTATTTTGGAGCAAAATTGCAGAAACTCCCCTAATTTTGGGGCTAAAAGGCAGAATTTTCCTTTATTTTGTGGCAAAAATAGAGAAATTCTTTTTATTTTGGGGCAAAAATCAGAAATTTCCTTTATTTTGGGGCAAAATTTTAGAAATTTCTTTTATATTGTTACAGACTTGCAGAAATTTTTCTTATTTTGTGGCAAAAAGGCAGAAATTCCCCATATTTTGGTGCAAAAAGGCTGAAATTCCCCTTATTTTGAGGTAAAATCCTGAAATTCCCCATATTTTGGGGCAAAAAGGCAGAAATTCCCCTCATTTGGGGGCAAAAAGGCACAAATTTCCCTTATTTTCGGGCATAATTGCAGGAATTTCATTTATTTCAGGGCAAAAAGTCAGAAATTCCTTTTATTTTCGGGCAAAAACAGAAATTTCTTTTATTTTGATACAAAATTGTAGAAATTTTCCTTATTTTGGAACAAAAAGGCAAAAATTACCCATATTTTGGGGAAAAAGGCAGAAATTCCCCTTATTTTGAGGTAAAAAGGCTGAAATTCCCGTTATTTTGGGGCAAAAAGGCAGAAATACCTTTAATTTGTGGCAAAAAGGCAGAAATTCCCGTTAATTGGGGCAGAAAAGCGAAATTTTCCTTATTTAAGGGCAATAGGGCAGAAATTCCCCTTATTTTGTGGCAAAAAGGCAGAAATTCCCCTTATTTGAAGGTAAAATGCTGAAATTCCCCTTATTTTCGGCAAAAAGGCAGAAATTCCTATTATTTTGGGGCAAAATTGCAGAAATTTCAATTATTTCTGGGCAAAAAGTCAGATATTTGCCTTATTTTGGGGCAAAAAGCAGAAATTCCCTTAATTTTGGGGCCAAAAACAGAAATTCCCCTTATTTTGGGGTAAAATTGCAGAAATTTCAAATATTTCAGGGCAAAAAGGCAGAAATTCCACTTTATTTCAGACAATAACGCAGAAATTGCCCGTATTTTAAAGCTAAATTTCAGAAATTCCCCTTATATTGGTGCAAAAATGGAGAAATTCCCTTTATTTTTGTGCAATAAGGCAGTTTTCCCCGTATTTTGAAGCAAAATTGCACATATTTCCCTAATTTTGAAGGAAAATGCAGAAATTCACATTATTTTGGAACAAAAAGACAGAAATTCTCCTTATTTCAGGGCAAAAAGTCAGAAATTCCCCTTATTTTGGGGAAAAATTGCAGAAATTTCCCTTATTTTAGGGCAAAATTGCAGAAATTTCACTTATTTCAGAGAAAAAAAGCAAAAATTTTTCTTATTTTGGGGCAAAAAGGCAGAAATTCCCATTATTTTGGGGCAAAAAGGCAGAAATTCACCTTATTTTGGGGTAAAACTGCAGAAATTTTACATATTTCAGGGCAAAACGGCAGAAATTCTTCTTATTTTGGGGCAAAAGGCAGAAATTTCCCTTATTTTGGGATAAAATTGCAGAAATTTCCCTTATTTGGGGGCAAAAATGCAGAAAATCCACTTAATTTCGGGTAAAAAGGCAGAAATTTCTCGTATTTTGGAGCAAAATTGCAGAAACTCCCCTAATTTTGGGGCTAAAAGGCAGAATTTTCCTTTATTTTGTGGCAAAAATAGAGAAATTCTTTTTATTTTGGGGCAAAAATCAGAAATTTCCTTTATTTTGGGGCAAAATTTTAGAAATTTCTTTTATATTGTTACAGACTTGCAGAAATTTTTCTTATTTTGTGGCAAAAAGGCAGAAATTCCCCATATTTTGGTGCAAAAAGGCTGAAATTCCCCTTATTTTGAGGTAAAATCCTGAAATTCCCCATATTTTGGGGCAAAAAGGCAGAAATTCCCCTCATTTGGGGGCAAAAAGGCACAAATTTCCCTTATTTTCGGGCATAATTGCAGGAATTTCATTTATTTCAGGGCAAAAAGTCAGAAATTCCTTTTATTTTCGGGCAAAAACAGAAATTTCTTTTATTTTGATACAAAATTGTAGAAATTTTCCTTATTTTGGAACAAAAAGGCAAAAATTACCCATATTTTGGGGAAAAAGGCAGAAATTCCCCTTATTTTGAGGTAAAAAGGCTGAAATTCCCGTTATTTTGGGGCAAAAAGGCAGAAATTCCCTTTACTTTGTGGCAAAAAGGCAGAAATTCCCGTTAATTGGGGCAGAAAAGCGAAATTTTCCTTATTTAAGGGCAATAGGGCAGAAATTCCCCTTATTTTGTGGCAAAAAGGCAGAAATTCCCCTTATTTGAAGGTAAAATGCTGAAATTCCCCTTATTTTCGGCAAAAAGGCAGAAATTCCTATTATTTTGGGGCAAAATTGCAGAAATTTCAATTATTTCTGGGCAAAAAGTCAGATATTTGCCTTATTTTGGGGCAAAAAGCAGAAATTCCCTTAATTTTGGGGCCAAAAACAGAAATTCCCCTTATTTTGGGGTAAAATTGCAGAAATTTCAAATATTTCAGGGCAAAAAGGCAGAAATTCCACTTTATTTCAGACAATAACGCAGAAATTGCCCGTATTTTAAAGCTAAATTTCAGAAATTCCCCTTATATTGGTGCAAAAATGGAGAAATTCCCTTTATTTTTGTGCAATAAGGCAGATTTCCCCGTATTTTGAAGCAAAATTGCACATATTTCCCTAATTTTGAAGGAAAATGCAGAAATTCACATTATTTTGGAACAAAAAGACAGAAATTCTCCTTATTTCAGGGCAAAAAGTCAGAAATTCCCCTTATTTTGGGGAAAAATTGCAGAAATTTCCCTTATTTTAGGGCAAAATTGCAGAAATTTCACTTATTTCAGAGAAAAAAAGCAAAAATTTTTCTTATTTTGGGGCAAAAAGGCAGAAATTCCCATTATTTTGGGGCAAAAAGGCAGAAATTCACCTTATTTTGGGGTAAAACTGCAGAAATTTTACATATTTCAGGGCAAAACGGCAGAAATTCCCCTTATTTTGGGGCAAAAGGCAGAAATTTCCCTTATTTTGGGATAAAATTGCAGAAATTTCCCTTATTTGGGGGCAAAAATGCAGAAAATCCACTTAATTTCGGGTAAAAAGGCAGAAATTTCTCGTATTTTGGAGCAAAATTGCAGAAACTCCCCTAATTTTGGGGCTAAAAGGCAGAATTTTCCTTTATTTTGTGGCAAAAATAGAGAAATTCTTTTTATTTTGGGGCAAAAATCAGAAATTTCCTTTATTTTGGGGCAAAATTTTAGAAATTTCTTTTATATTGTTACAGACTTGCAGAAATTTTTCTTATTTTGTGGCAAAAAGGCAGAAATTCCCCATATTTTGGTGCAAAAAGGCTGAAATTCCCCTTATTTTGAGGTAAAATCCTGAAATTCCCCATATTTTGGGGCAAAAAGGCAGAAATTCCCCTCATTTGGGGGCAAAAAAGCACAAATTTCCCTTATTTTCGGGCATAATTGCAGGAATTTCATTTATTTCAGGGCAAAAAGTCAGAAATTCCTTTTATTTTCGGGCAAAAACAGAAATTTCTTTTATTTTGATACAAAATTGTAGAAATTTTCCTTATTTTGGAACAAAAAGGCAAAAATTACCCATATTTTGGGGAAAAAGGCAGAAATTCCCCTTATTTTGAGGTAAAAAGGCTGAAATTCCCGTTATTTTGGGGCAAAAAGGCAGAAATTCCCTTTACTTTGTGGCAAAAAGGCAGAAATTCCCGTTAATTGGGGCAGAAAAGCGAAATTTTCCTTATTTAAGGGCAATAGGGCAGAAATTCCCCTTATTTTGTGGCAAAAAGGCAGAAATTCCCCTTATTTGAAGGTAAAATGCTGAAATTCCCCTTATTTTCGGCAAAAAGGCAGAAATTCCTATTATTTTGGGGCAAAATTGCAGAAATTTCAATTATTTCTGGGCAAAAAGTCAGATATTTGCCTTATTTTGGGGCAAAAAGCAGAAATTCCCTTAATTTTGGGGCCAAAAACAGAAATTCCCCTTATTTTGGGGTAAAATTGCAGAAATTTCAAATATTTCAGGGCAAAAAGGCAGAAATTCCACATTATTTCAGACAATAACGCAGAAATTGCCCGTATTTTAAAGCTAAATTTCAGAAATTCCCCTTATATTGATGCAAAAATGGAGAAATTCCCTTTATTTTTGTGCAATAAGGCAGATTTCCCCGTATTTTGAAGCAAAATTGCACATATTTCCCTAATTTTGAAGGAAAATGCAGAAATTCACATTATTTTGGAACAAAAAGACAGAAATTCTCCTTATTTCAGGGCAAAAAGTCAGAAATTCCCCTTATTTTGGGGTAAAATTGCAGAAATTTTCTTTATTTTGGGGCAAAATTGCAGAAATTTCCCTTATTTTGGGGCAAAATTGCAGAAATTTCACTTATTTCAGGGAAAAAGTGCAGAAATTTCTCTTATTTTGGGGCAAAAAGGCAGAAATTTCTTTTATTTTGGTACAAAATTGCAGAAATTTTCTTTATTTTGGGGCAAAAATGAAGAAATTCCCCATATTTTGGGGCAAAAAGGCAGAGATTCGCCTTATTATGAGGTAAAATGCTGAAATTCCCCTTATTTTGGGGCAAAAATACAGAAATTCCCTTTATTTTGTGGCAAAAAGGCAGAAATTTCCCTTATTTTGGGGCAAAATTGCAGAAATTTCACTTATTTCAGGGCAAAATTCAAAAATTCCTTTTCTTTTTGGGCAAAAAGACAGAAATTTTGTTTATTTTTGGGTAAAAAGGCAGAAATTTCACTTATTGTGAGGTAAGAAGGCAGAAATTGCTCTTATTTTGGGGCAAAAATGAAGAAATTTCCCTTTTTTGTGGCAAAAGGTATATATTCTCCTTATTTTCGGGCAAAAAAGCAGAAATATCCCGTTTTTTGGAGCACAATTGCAGAAAATCCCCTAATTGTGGGGCAAAAAGGCAGAAATTCCCTATATGTTGGGGCAAAAAGACAGAAATTCTCCTTATTTTGGGGCAAAACTCAGAAATTCCACATATTTTGGGGCAAAATTCCAGAAATTTTCCTTATTTTGGGGCAAAATTGCAGAAATTTCACTTATTTTGGGGCAAAATTGCAGAAATTTCACTTATTTCAGATAAAAAAAAGGCAGAAATTTTTCTTATTTTGGGGCAAAAAGGCAGAAATTCCTAATATTTTGTGGCAAAAATGCAGAAATTCCCCTTATTTTGAGGTAAAAAGGCTGAAATTCCCCTTATTTTAGGGCAAAAAGGCAGAAATTTCCCTTATTTTGGGGCAAAGTTGCAAACATTTAACTTATTTCAGGGTAATAAGTCAGAAATTTTCCTTATTTTGGGGCAAAAAACACAGAAATTCCCTTTGTTTTGGAAGGAAAATACAGAAATTCCACTTCTTTAGAGGCAAAAAGGCAGAAATTCCCCTTATTTTGAAGCAAAAATGAAGAAATTCCCCTAATTGTTGGGCAAAAAGGCAGAAATTCCCTATATGTTGGGGAAAAAAGACAGAAATTATCCTTATTTTGGGACAAAACTCAGAAATTCCACTTATTTTGGGGCAAAATTGCAGGAATTTACCTTATTTTGAGGCAAAATTGCAGAAATTTCCCTTATTTGGGGCAAAATTGCAGAAATTTCACTTATTTTCAGGTAAAAAGGCTGAAATATCCTTTATTTTGGGGCAAAAAGGAAGAAATTCCCCTTATTTTGGGGCAAAATTGCAGAAATTTTCCTTATTTTGGGGCAAAAAGGCTGAAATTCTTATTTTGAGGTAAAATGCTGAAATTCCCCATATTTTGGGGCAAAAGGCAAAACTTCTTATTTTGGGGCAAAGAGGCACAAATTTCCCTTATTTTCGGGAAAAATTGCAGAAATTTCATTTATTTCAGGGCAAAAAGTCAGAAATTCCTTTTATTTTGGGGCAAAGAGCAGAAATTTCTTTTATTATGGTACAAAATTGAAGAAATTTTTCTTATTTTGAAACAAAAAGGCAGAAAATTCCCCTTATTTTGAGGCAAAAGGCAGAAATTATTCTCAATTTGAGGTAAAATGCAGAAATTCCCTTTATTTTGGGGCTAAAAGGCAGAAATTCCCTGCATTTTGAAGCAAAATTGCAGAAATTCTCTTAATTTCGGGCAAAAAGGCAGAAATTCTCCTTATTTTGGGGCAAAAAGACAGAAAATCTCCTTTTTCGGGAGCAAACAGTCAGAAATTCCCCTTATTTTGGGGCAAAATTGCAGAAATTTCCTTTACATTGGGGCAAAATTGCAGAAATTTCCCTTATTTTGGGGCAAAATTGCAGAAATTTCAGGTATTTAAGAAAAAAAAGGCAGAAATTTTTTTGGGGGGGCAAAAAGGCAGAAATTTTTTTTATTTTGGTACAAAATTGCAGAAATTTTTCTTATTTTGGGGCAAAAAGTCAGAAATTCCCCATATTTTGGGGCAAAAATGCAGAAATTCCCCTTATTTTGAGGTAATAAGGCTGAAATTCCCCTTATTTTGGGGCAAAAGAGCAGAAATTTCGTTTATTTTGGGGAAAAGGCAGAAATTGCACTTATTTTGAGTCAAAAAGGTGGAAAATCCCCTTATTTTGGGGCAAAAATGAAGAAATTTGCTTTTTATGGCAAAAAGGTATACATTCCCTTTATTTTCGGGCAAAAAGGCAGAAATTCTTTGTATTTTGGAGCAAAATTGCAGAAATTCCCCTAAATTTGGGGCAAAAAGGCAGAAATTTTCCTTATTTTGGGGTAAAACTGCAGAAATTTCACTTATTTTGCGGCAAAATGTCAGAAATTCCCCTTATTTTTGGCAAAAAATGCAGAAAATCCCCTTATTTTAGGGAAAAATTGCAGAAATTTCCCTTATTTGGGGACAAAAACAGAAATTCTCCTTATTTTGGGGCAAAATTGCAGAAATTTCCTTTATTATGGGGAAAAATTGCAGAAATTTCCCTTATTTTAGGGCAAAATTGCAGAAATTTCACTTATTTCAGAGAAAAAAAGCAAAAATTTTTCTTATTTTGGGGCAAAAAGGCAGAAATTCCCATTATTTTAGGGCAAAAACGCAGAAATTCACCTTATTTTGGGGTAAAATTGCAGAAATTTCACATATTTCAGGGCAAAACGGCAGAAATTCCCCTTATTTTGGGGCAAAAAGGCAGAAATTTCCCTTATTTTGGGATAAAATTGCAGAAATTTCCCTTATTGGGAGGCAAAAAGGCAGAAAATCCACTTAATTTCGGGTAAAAAGGCAGAAATTTCTCGTATTTTGGAGCAAAATTGCAGAAACTCCCCTAATTTTGGGGCTAAAAGGCAGAATTTCCCTTTATTTTGGGGCAAAAATAGAGAAATTCTTTTTATTTTGGGGCAAAAATCAGAAATTTCCTTTATTTTGGGGCAAAATTTTAGAAATTTCTTTTAACTTGTTACAGACTTGCAGAAATTTTTCTTATTTTGTGGCAAAAAGGCAGAAATTCCCCATATTTTGGTGCAAAAAGGCTGAAATTCCCCTTATTTTGAGGTAAAATCCTGAAATTCCCCATATTTTGGGGCAAAAAGGCAGAAATTCCCCTCATTTGGGGGCAAAAAGGCACAAATTTCCCTTATTTTCGGGCATAATTGCAGGAATTTCATTTATTTCAGGGCAAAAAGTCAGAAATTCCTTTTATTTTCGGGCAAAAACAGAAATTTCTTTTATTTTGATACAAAATTGTAGAAATTTTCCTTATTTTGGAACAAAAAGGCAAAAATTACCCATATTTTGGGAAAAAAGGCAGAAATTCCCCTTATTTTGAGGTAAAAAGGCTGAAATTCCTGTTATTTTGGGGCAAAAAGGCAGAAATTCCCTTTACTTTGTGGCAAAAAGGCAGAAATTCCCGTTAATTGGGGCAGAAAAGCGAAATTTTCCTTATTTAAGGGCAATAGGGGAGAAATTCCCCTTATTTTGTGACAAAAAGGCAGAAATTCCCCTTATTTGAAGGTAAAATGCTGAAATTCCCCTTATTTTCGGCAAAAGGCAGAAATTCCTATTATTTTGGGGCAAAATTGCAGAAATTTCAATTATTTCTGGGCAAAAAGTCAGATATTTGCCTTATTTTGGGGCAAAAAGCAGAAATTCCCTTAATTTTTGGGCCAAAAACAGAAATTCCCCTTATTTTGGGGTAAAATTGCAGAAATTTCAAATATTTCAGGGCAAAAAGGCAGAAATTCCACTTTATTTCGGACAATAACGCAGAAATTCCCCGTATTTTAAAGCTAAATTTCAGAAATTCCCCTTATATTGGTGCAAAAATGGAGAAATTCCCTTTATTTTTGTGCAATAAGGCAGATTTCCCCATATTTTGAAGCAAAATTGCACATATTTCCCTAATTTTGAAGCAAAATGCAGAAATTCACATTATTTTGGAACAAAAAGACAGAAATTCTCCTTATTTCAGGGCAAAAAGTCAGAAATTCCCCTTATTTTGGGGTAAAATTGCAGAAATTTTCTTTATTTTGGGGCAAAATTGCAGAAATTTCCCTTATTTTGGGGCAAAATTGCAGAAATTTCACTTATTTCAGGGAAAAAGTGCAGAAATTTCTCTTATTTTGGGGCAAAAAGGCAGAAATTTCTTTTATTTTGGTACAAAATTGCAGAAATTTTCTTTATTTTGGGGCAAAAATGAAGAAATTCCCCATATTTTGGGGCAAAAAGGCAGAGATTCGCCTTATTATGAGGTAAAATGCTGAAATTCCCCTTATTTTGGGGCAAAAATACAGAAATTCCCTTTATTTTGTGGCAAAAAGGCAGAAATTTCCCTTATTTTGGGGCAAAATTGTAGAAATTTCACTTATTTCTGGGCAAAATTCAAAAATTCCTTTTATTTTTGGGCAAAAAGACAGAAATTTTGTTTATTTTTGGGTAAAAAGGCAGAAATTTCACTTATTGTGAGGTAAGAAGGCAGAAATTCCTCTTATTTTGGGGCAAAAATGAAGAAATTTCTCTTTTTTTGTGGCAAAAGGTATATATTCTCCTTATTTTCGGGCAAAAAAGCAGAAATATCCCGTTTTTTGGAGCACAATTGCAGAAAATCCCCTAATTGTGGGGCAAAAAGGCAGAAATTCTCTATATGTTGGGGCAAAAAGACAGAAATTCTCCTTATTTTGGGGCAAAACTCAGAAATTCCACTTATTTTGGGGCAAAATTCCAGAAATTTCCCTTATTTTGGGGCAAAATTGCAGAAATTTCACTTATTTTGGGGCAAAATTGCAGAAATTTCACTTATTTCAGGTAAAAATGGCAGAAATTTTTCTTATTTTGGGGCAAAAAGGCAGAAATTCCTAATATTTTGTGGCAAAAATGCAGAAATTCCCCTTATTTTGAGGTAAAAAGGCTGAAATTCCCCTTATTTGGGGGCAAAAAGGCAGAAATTTCCCTTTTTTGGGGCAAAATTGCAAACATTTCACTTATTTCAGGGTAATAAGTCAGAAATTTTCCTTATTTTGGGGCAAAAAACACAGAAATTCCCTTTGTTTTGGAAGGAAAATACAGAAATTCCACTTCTGTAGAGGCAAAAAGGCAGAAATTCCCCTTATTTTGAAGCAAAAATGAAGAAATTCCCCTAATTGTTGGGCAAAAAGGCAGAAATTCCCTATATGTTGGGGCAAAAAGACAGAAATTCTCCTTATTTTGGGACAAAACTCAGAAATTCCACTTATTTTGGGGCAAAATTGCAGGAATTTACCTTATTTTGAGGCAAAATTGCAGAAATTTCCCTTATTTGGCGCAAAATTGCAGAAATTTCACTTATTTTCAGGTAAAAAGGCTGAAATATCCTTTATTTTGGCACAAAAAAGAAGAAATTCCCCTTATTTTGGGGCAAAATTGCAGAAATTTTCCTTATTTTGGGGCAAAAAGGCTGAAATTCTTATTTTGAGGTAAAATGCTGAAATTCCCCATATTTTGGGGCAAAAGGCAAAACTTCTTCTTATTTTGGGGCAAAGAGGCACAAATTTCCCTTATTTTCGGGCAAAATTGCAGAAATTTCATTTATTTCAGGGCAAAAAGTCAGAAATTCCTTTTATTTTGGGGCAAAGAGCAGAAATTTCTTTTATTATGGTACAAAATTGAAGAAATTTATCTTATTTTGAAACAAAAAGGCAGAAAATTCCCCTTATTTTGAGGCAAAAGGCAGAAATTATTCTCAATTTGAGGTAAAATGCAGAAATTCCCTTTATTTTGGGGCTAAAAGGCAGAAATTCCCTGTATTTTGAAGCAAAATTGCAGAAATTCTCATAATTTTCGGGCAAAAAGGCAGAAATTCTCCTTATTTTGGGGCAAAAAGACAGAAAATCTCCTTTTTCGGGAGCAAACAGTCAGAAATTCCCATTATTTTGGGGCAAAATTGCAGAAATTTCCCTTATTTGGGGGCAAAATTGCAGAAATTTCACGTATTTCAGGGGAAAAAGGAAGAAATTTTTTTTGGGGGGCAAAAAAGGAGAAATTTTTTTTATTTTGGTACAAAATTGCAGAAATTTTTCTTATTTTGGGGCAAAAAGTCAGAAATTCCCCATATTTTGGGGCAAAAAGGCAGAAATTCCCCTTATTTTGAGGTAATAAGGCTAAATTCCCCTTATTTTGGGGCAAAAAGACAGAAATTTCGTTTATTTTGGGGAAAAGGCAGAAATTGCACTTATTTTGAGTCAAAAAGGTGGAAAATTCTCTTATTTTGGGGCAAAAATGAAGAAATTTGCTTTTTTATGGCAAAAAGGTATACATTCCCTTTATTTTCGGGCAAAACGGCAGAAATTCTTTGTATTTTGGAGCAAAATTGCAGAAATTCCCCTAATTTTTGGGCAAAAAGGCAGAAATTTTTTTTATTTTGGGGTAAAACTGCAGAAATTTCACTAATTTTGCGGCAAAATGTCAGAAATTCCCCTTATTTTGGCAAAAAATGCAGAAAATCCCCTTATTTTAGGGCAAAATTGCAGAAATTTCTTTTATTTGGGGGCAAAAACAGAAATTCCCCTTATTTTGGGGCAAAATTGCAGAAATTTCCCTTATTATGGGGAAAAATTGCAGAAATTTCCCTTATTTTAGGGCAAAATTGCAGAAATTTCACTTATTTCAGAGAAAAAAAGCAAAAATTTTTCTTATTTTGGGGCAAAAAGGCAGAAATTCCCATTATTTTGGGGCAAAAACGCAGAAATTCACCTTATTTTGGGGTAAAATTGCAGAAATTTCACATATTTCAGGGCAAAACGGCAGAAATTCCCCTTATTTTGGGGCAAAAAGGCAGAAATTTCCCTTATTTTGGGATAAAATTGCAGAAATTTCCCTTATTTGGGGGCAAAAAGGCAGAAAATCCACTTAATTTCGGGTAAAAAGGCAGAAATTTCTCGTATTTTGGAGCAAAATTGCAGAAACTCCCCTAATTTTGGGGCTAAAAGGCAGAATTTCCCTTTATTTTGGGGCAAAAATAGAGAAATTCTTTTTATTTTGGGGCAAAAATCAGAAATTTCCTTTATTTTGGGGCAAAATTTTAGAAATTTCTTTTATATTGTTACAGACTTGCAGAAATTTTTCTTATTTTGTGGCAAAAAGGCAGAAATTCCCCATATTTTGGTGCAAAATGCTGAAATTCCCCTTATTTTGAGGTAAAATCCTGAAATTCCCCATATTTTGGGGCAAAAAGGCAGAAATTCCTAATATTTTGTGGCAAAAATGCAGAAATTCCCCTTATTTTGAGGTAAAAAGGCCAAAATTTCCCTTATTTGGGGGCAAGAAGGCAGAAATTTTTTTATTTTGGTACAAAATTGCAGAAATTTTTCTTATTTTGGGGCAAAAAGTCAGAAATTCCCCATATTTTGGGGCAAAAAGGCAGAAATTCCCCTTATTTTGAGGTAATAAGGCTGAAATTCCCCTTATTTTGGGGCAAAAAGGCAGAAATTTCGTTTATTTTGGGGAAAAGGCAGAAATTGCACTTATTTTGAGTCAAAAAGGTGGAAAATTCCCTTATTTTGGGGCAAAAATGAAGAAATTTGCTTTTTTATGGCAAAAAGGTATACATTCCCTTTATTTTCGGGCAAAAAGGCAGAAATTCTTTGTATTTTGGAGCAAGATTGCAGAAATTCCCCTAATTTTTGGGTAAAAAGGCAGAAATTCCCCTTATTTTTGGGGTAAAACTGCAGAAATTTCACTTATTTTGCGGCAAAATGTCAGAAATTCCCCTTATTTTCGGCAAAAAATGCAGAAAATCCCCTTATTTTAGGGCAAAATTGCAGAAATCTCCCTTATTTGGGGGCAAAAACAGAAATTCCCTTTATTTTGGGGCAAAATTGCAGAAATTTCCCTTATTATGGGGAAAAATTGCAGAAATTTCCCTTATTTGGGGGCAAAAAGGCAGAAAATCCACTTAATTTCGGGTAAAAAGGCAGAAATTTCTCGTATTTTGGAGCAAAATTGCAGAAACTCCCCTAATTTTCAGGCAAAAAGGCAGAATTTCCCTTTATTGTGGGGCAAAAATAGAGAAATTCTTTTTATTTTGGGGCAAAAATCAGAAATTTCCCTTATTTTGGGGCAAAATTTTAGAAATTTCTTTTATATTGTGACAGACTTGCAGAAATTTTTCTTATTTTGTGGCAAAAAGGCAGAAATTCCCCATACTTTGGTGCAAAAAGGCTGAAATTCCCCATATTTTGGGGAAAAAAGGCAGAAATTCCTCTCATTTGGGGGCAAAAAGGCACAAATTTCCCTTATTTTCGGGCATAATTGCAGGAATTTCATTTATTTCAGGGCAAAAAGTCAGAAATTCCATTTATTTTGGGGAAAAAAGGCAGAAATTTCTTTTATTTTGATACAAAATTGTAGAAATTTTCCTTATTTTGGAACAAAATGCAAAAATTACCCATATTTTGGGCAAAAAGGCAGAAATTCCCCTTATTTTGAGGTAAAAAGGCTGAAATTTCTGTAATTTTGGGGAAAAAAGGCAGAAATTCCCTTTACTTTGTGGCAAAAAGGCAGAAATTCCCGTTAATTGGGGCAGAAAAGCAGAAATTTTCCTTATTTAAAGGCAATAGGGCAGAAATTCCCCATATTTTGTGGCAAAAAGGCAGAAATTCCCCTTATTTGGAGGTAAAATGCTGAATTTCCCCTTATTTTCGGCAAAAAGGCAGAAATTCCTATTATTTTGGGGCAAAATTGCAGAAATTTCAATTATTTCAGGGCAAAAAGTCAGAAATTAGCCTTATTTTGGGGCGAAAAACAGAAATTCCCTAATTTTGGGGCCAAAAACAGAAATTCCCCTTATTTTGGGGTAAAATTGCAGAAATTTCAAATATTTCAGGGCAAAAAGGCAGAAATTCCACTTTATTTCGGACAATAACGCAGAAATTCCCCGTATTTTAAAGCTAAATTTCAGAAATTCCCCTTATATTGATGCAAAAATGCAGAAATTCCCTCTATTTTTGTGCAATAAGGCAGATTTCCCCGTATTTTGAAGCAAAATTGCACATTATCCCCTAATTTTGAGGGAAAATGCAGAAATTCACATTATTTTGGAACAAAAAGACAGAAATTCTCCTTATTTCAGGGCAAAAAGTCATAAATTCCCCTTATTTTGGGGCAAAATTGCAGAAATTTCCTTTATTTTGGGGCAAAATTGCAGAAATTTCCCTTATTTTGGGGCAAAATTGCAGAAATTTCACTTATTTCAGGGAAAAAGCACAGAAATTTCTCTTATTTTGGGGAAAAAAGGCAGAAATTTCTTTTATTTTGGTACAAAATTGCAGAAATTTTCTTTATTTTGGGGAAAATGCAAAAATTCCCCATATTTTGGGGCATAAAAGCAGAGATTCCCCTTATTATGAGGTAAAATGCTGAAATTCCCCTTATTTTGAGGCAAAAAGACAGAAATTCCCTTTATTTTGTGGCAAAAAGGCAGAAATTTCCCTTATTTTGGGGCAAAATTGCAGAAATTTCACTTATTTCAGGGCAAAATTCAAAAATTCCTTTTATTTTGGGGCAAAAAGACAGAAATTTCGTTTATTTTGGGTAAAAAGGCAGAAATTTCACTTATTTTGAGGTAAGAAGGCAGAAATTCCTCTTATTTTGGAACAAAAATGAAGAAATTTCTCTTTTTTGTGGCAAAAGGTATACATTTCCCTTATTTTCGGGCAAAAAAGCAGAAATTCCCCCTATTTTGGAGCAGAATTGAAGAAAATCCCCTAATTGTGGGGCAAAAAGGCAGAAATTCCCTATATGTTGGTGCAAAAAGACAGAAATTCTCCTTATTTTGGGGCAAAACTCAGAAATTCCACTTATTTTGGGGCAAAATTCCAGAAATTTCCCTTATTTTGAAGCAAAATTGCAGAAATTTTACTTATTTTGGGGCAAAATTGCAGAAATTTCACTTATTTCAGGTAAAAATGGCAGAAATTTTTCTTATTTTGGGGCAAAAAGGCAGAAATTCCTAATATTTTGTGGCAAAAATGCAGAAATTCTCCTTATTTTGAGGTAAAAAGGCTGAAATTTCCCTTATTTGGGGGCAAAAAAGCAGAAATTTCCCTTATTTTGGGGTAAAATTGCAAACATTTCACTTATTTCAGGGTAATAAGTCAGAAATTTTCCTTATTTTGGGGCAAAAAAGACAGAAATTCCCTTTGTTTTGGAAGGAAAATACAGAAATTCCACTTCTTTAGAGACAAAAAGGCAGAAATTCCCCTTATTTTGAAGCAAAAATGAAGAAATTCCCCTAATTGTTGGGCCAAAAGGCAGAAATTCCCTATATGTTGGGGAAAAAAGACAGAAATTATCCTTATTTTGGGACAAAACTCAGAAATTCCACTTATTTTGGGGCAAAATTGCAGGAATTTACCTTATTTTGAGGCAAAATTGCAGAAATTTCCCTTATTTGAGGGAAAAATTGCAGAAATTTCACTTATTTTCAGGTAAAAAGGCTGAAATATCCTTTATTTTGGGGCAAAAAGGAAGAAATTCCCCTTATTTTGGGGCAAAATTGCAGAAATTTTCCTTATTTTGGGGCAAAAGGGCTGAAATTCTTATTTTGAGGTAAAATGCTGAAATTCCCCATATTTTGGGGCAAAAGGCAAAACTTCTTCTTATTTTGGGGCAAAGAGGCACAAATTTCCCTTATTTTCAGGAAAAATTGCAGAAATTTCATTTATTTCAGGGCAAAAAGTCAGAAATTCCTTTTATTTTGGGGCAAAGAGCAGAAATTTCTTTTATTATGGTACAAAATTGAAGAAATTTTTCTTATTTTGAAACAAAAAGGCAGAAAATTCCCCTTATTTTGAGGCAAAAAGCAGAAATTATTCTCAATTTGAGGTAAAATGCAGAAATTCCCTTTATTTTGGGGCTAAAAGACAGAAATTCCCTGTATTTTGAAGCAAAATTGCAGAAATTCTCATAATTTTCGGGCAAAAAGGCAGAAATTCTCCTTATTTTGGGGCAAAAAGACAGAAAATCTCCTTTTTCGGGAGCAAACAGTCAGAAATTCCCATTATTTTGGGGCAAAATTGCAGAAATTTCCCTTATTTTGGGGCAAAATTGCAGAAATTTCACGTATTTCAGGGGAAAAAGGCAGAAATTTTTTTTGGGGGGCAAAAAAAGAGAAATTTTTTTTATTTTGGTACAAAATTGCAGAAATTTTTCTTATTTTGGGGCAAAAAGTCAGAAATTCCCCATATTTTGGGGCAAAAAGGCAGAAATTCCCCTTATTTTGAGGTAATAAGGCTGAAATTCCCCTTATTTTGGGGCAAAAAGACAGAAATTTCGTTTATTTTGGGGAAAAGGCAGAAATTGCACTTATTTTGAGTCAAAAAGGTGGAAAATTCCCTTATTTTGGGGCAAAAATGAAGAAATTTGCTTTTTTATGGCAAAAAGGTATACATTCCCTTTATTTTCGGGCAAAAAGGCAGAAATTCTTTGTATTTTGGAGCAAAATTGCAGAAATTCCCCTAATTTTTGGGCAAAAAGGCAGAAATTTTTTTTATTTTGGGGTAAAACTGCAGAAATTTCATTTATTTTGCGGCAAAATGTCAGAAATTCCCCTTATTTTTGGCAAAAAATGCAGAAAATCCCCTTATTTTAGGGCAAAATTGCAGAAATTTCTTTTATTTGGGGGCAAAAACAGAAATTCCCCTTATTTTGGGGCAAAATTGCAGAAATTTCCCTTATTATGGGGAAAAATTGCAGAAATTTCCCTTATTTTAGGGCAAAATTGCAGAAATTTCACTTATTTCAGAGAAAAAAACAAAAATTTTTCTTATTTTGGGGCAAAAAGGCAGAAATTCCCATTATTTTGGGGCAAAAAGGCAGAAATTCACCTTATTTTGGGGTAAAATTGCAGAAATTTCACATATTTCAGGGCAAAACGGCAGAAATTCCCCTTATTTTGGGGCAAAAAGGCAGAAATTTCCCTTATTTTGGGATAAAATTGCAGAAATTTCCCTTATTTGGGGGCAAAAAGGCAGAAAATCCACTTAATTTCGGGTAAAAAGGCAGAAATTTCTCGTATTTTGGAGCAAAATTGCAGAAACTCCCCTAATTTTGGGGCAAAAAGGCAGAATTTCCCTTTATTTTGGGGCAAAAATAGAGAAATTCTTTTTATTTTGGGGCAAAAATCAGAAATTTCCTTTATTTTAGGGCAAAATTTTAGAAATTTCTTTTATATTGTTACAGACTTGCAGAAATTTTTCTTATTTTGTGGCAAAAAGGCAGAAATTCCCCATATTTTGGTGCAAAATGCTGAAATTCCCCTTATTTTGAGGGAAAATCCTGAAATTCCCCATATTTTGGGGCAAAAAGGCAGAAATTCCTAATATTTTGTGGCAAAAATGCAGAAATTCCCCTTATTTTGATGTAAAAAGGCCAAAATTCCCCTTATTTGGGGGCAAGAAGGCAGAAATTTTTTTATTTTGGTACAAAATTGCAGAAATTTTTTTTATTTTGGGGCAAAAAGTCAGAAATTCCCCATATTTTGGGGCAAAAAGGCAGAAATTCCCCTTATTTTGAGGTAATAAGGCTGAAATTCCCCTTATTTTGGGGCAAAAAGGCAGAAATTTCGTTTATTTTGGGGAAAAGGCAGAAATTGCACTTATTTTGAGTCAAAAAGGTGGAAAATTCCCTTATTTTGGGGCAAAAATGAAGAAATTTGCTTTTTTATGGCAAAAAGTTATACATTCCCTTTATTTTCGGGCAAAAAGGCAGAAATTCTTTGTATTTTGGAGCAAAATTGCAGAAATTCCCCTAATTTTTGGGTAAAAAGGCAGAAATTCCCCTTATTTTGGGGTAAAACTGCAGAAATTTCACTTATTTTGCGACAAAATGTCAGAAATTCCCCTTATTTTCGGCAAAAAATGCAGAAAATCCCCTTATTTTAGGGCAAAATTGCAGAAATCTCCTTTATTTGGGGGCAAAAATAGAAATTCCCTTTATTTTGGGGCAAAATTGCAGAAATTTCCCTTATTATGGGGAAAAATTGCAGAAATTTCCCTTATTTGGGGGCAAAAAGGCAGAAAATCCACTTAATTTCGGGTAAAAAGGCAGAAATTTCTCGTATTTTGGAGCAAAATTGCAGAAACTCCCCTAATTTTCGGGCAAAAAGGCAGAATTTCCCTTTTTTGTGGTGCAAAAATAGAGAAATTCTTTTTATTTTGGGCCAAAAATCAGAAATTTCCCTTATTTTGGGGCAAAATTTTAGAAATTTCTTTTATATTGTTACAGACTTGCAGAAACTTTTCTTATTTTGTGGCAAAAAGGCAGAAATTCCCCATACTTTGGTGCAAAAAGGCTGAAATTCCCCATATTTTGGGGAAAAAAGGCAGAAATTCCTCTCATTTGGGGGCAAAAAGGCACAAATTTCCCTTATTTTCGGGCATAATTGCAGGAATTTCATTTATTTCAGGGCAAAAAGTCAGAAATTCCATTTATTTTGGGGAAAAAAGGCAGAAATTTCTTTTATTTTGATACAAAATTGTAGAAATTTTCCTTATTTTGGAACAAAATGCAAAAATTACCCATATTTTGGGCAAAAAGGCAGAAATTCACCTTATTTTGAGGTAAAAAGGCTGAAATTCCTGTAATTTTGGGGGAAAAAGGCAGAAATTCCCTTTACTTTGTGGCAAAAAGGCAGAAATTCCCGTTAATTGGGGCAGAAAAGCAGAAATTTTCCTTATTTAAAGGCAATAGGGCAGAAATTCCCCATATTTTGTGGCAAAAAGGCAGAAATTCCCCTTATTTGGAGGTAAAATGCTGAATTTCCCCTTATTTTCGGCAAAAAGGCAGAAATTCCTATTATTTTGGGGCAAAATTGCAGAAATTTCAATTATTTCAGGGCAAAAAGTCAGAAATTAGCCTTATTTTGGGGCGAAAAACAGAAATTCCCTAATTTTGGGGCCAAAAACAGAAATTCCCATTATTTTGGGGTAAAATTGCAGAAATTTCAAATATTTCAGGGCAAAAAGGCAGAAATTCCACTTTATTTCGGACAATAACGCAGAAATTCCCCGTATTTTAAAGCTAAATTTCAGAAATTCCCCTTATATTGGTGCAAAAATGCAGAAATTCCCTCTATTTTTGTGCAATAAGACAGATTTCCCCGTATTTTGAAGCAAAATTGCACATTATCCCCTAATTTTGAGGGAAAATGCAGAAATTCACATTATTTTGGAACAAAAAGACAGAAATTCTCCTTATTTCAGGGCAAAAAGTCATAAATTCCCCTTATTTTGGGGCAAAATTGCAGAAATTTCCTTTATTTTGGGGCAAAATTGCAGAAATTTCCCTTATTTTGGGGCAAAATTGCAGAAATTTCACTTATTTCAGGGAAAAAGCACAGAAATTTCTCTTATTTTGGGGAAAAAAGGCAGAAATTTCTTTTATTTTGGTACAAAATTGCAGAAATTTTCTTTATTTTGGGGAAAATGCAGAAATTCCCCATATTTTGGGGCAAAAAAGCAGAGATTCCCCTTATTATGAGGTAAAATGCTGAAATTCCCCTTATTTTGAGGCAAAAAGACAGAAATTCCCTTTATTTTGTGGCAAAAAGGCAGAAATTTCCCTTATTTTGGGGCAAAATTGCAGAAATTTCACTTATTTCAGGGCAAAATTCAAAAATTCCTTTTATTTTGGGGCAAAAAGACAGAAATTCCGTTTATTTTGGGTAAAAAGGCAGAAATTTCACTTATTTTGAGGTAAGAAGGCAGAAATTCCTCTTATTTTGGAACAAAAATGAAGAAATTTCTCTTTTTTGTGGCAAAAGGTATACATTCCCCTTATTTTCGGGCAAAAAAGCAGAAATTCCCCCTATTTTGGAGCAGAATTGAAGAAAATCCCCTAATTGTGGGGCAAAAAGGCAGAAATTCCCTATATGTTGGGGCAAAAAGACAGAAATTCTCCTTATTTTGGGGCAAAACTCAGAAATTCCACTTATTTTGAGGCAAAATTCCAGAAATTTCCCTTATTTTGGGGCAAAATTGCAGAAATTTTACTTATTTTGGGGCAAAATTGCAGAAATTTCACTTATTTCAGGTAAAAGTGGCAGAAATTTTTCTTATTTTGGGGCAAAAAGGCAGAAATTCCTAATATTTTGTGGCAAAAATGCAGAAATTCTCCTTATTTTGAGGTAAAAAGGCTGAAATTTCCCTTATTTGGGGGCAAAAAGGCAGAAATTTCCCTTATTTTTGGGTAAAATTGCAAACATTTCACTTATTTCAGGGTAATAAGTCAGAAATTTTCCTTATTTTGGGGCAAAAAAGACAGAAATTCCCTTTGTTTTGGAAGGAAAATACAGAAATGCCACTTCTTTAGAGACAAAAAGGCAGAAATTCCCCTTATTTTGAAGCAAAAATGAAGAAATTCCCCTAATTGTTGGGCCAAAAGGCAGAAATTCCCTATATGTTGGGGAAAAAAGACAGAAATTCTCCTTATTTTGGGACAAAACTCAGAAATTCCACTTATTTTGGGGCAAAATTGCAGGAATTTACCTTATTTTGAGGCAAAATTGCAGAAATTTCCCTTATTTGAGGGCAAAATTGCAGAAATTTCACTTATTTTCAGGTAAAAAGGCTGAAATATCCTTTATCTTGGGGCAAAAAGGAAGAAATTCCCCTTATTTTGGGGCAAAATTGCAGAAATTTTCCTTATTTTGGGGCAAAGGGGCTGAAATTCTTATTTTGAGGTAAAATGCTGAAATTCCCAATATTTTGGGGCAAAAGGCAAAACTTCTTCTTATTTTGGGGCAAAGAGGCACAAATTTCCCTTATTTTCGGGCAAAATTGCAGAAATTTCATTTATTTCAGGGCAAAAAGTCAGAAATTCCTTTTATTTTGGGGCAAAGAGCAGAAATTTCTTTTATTATGGTACAAAATTGAAGAAATTTTTCTTATTTTGAAACAAAAAGGCAGAAAATTCCCCTTATTTTGAGGCAAAAAGCAGAAATTATTCTCAATTTGAGGTAAAATGCAGAAATTCCATTTATTTTGGGGCTAAAAGGCAGAAATTCCCTGTATTTTGAAGCAAAATTGCAGAAATTCTCATAATTTTCGGGCAAAAAGGCAGAAATTCTCCTTATTTTGGGGCAAAAAGACAGAAAATCTCCTTTTTCGGGAGCAAACAGTCAGAAATTCCCCTTATTTTGGGGCAAAATTGCAGAAATTTCCTTTACATTGGGGCAAAATTGCAGAAATTTCCCTTATTTTGGGGCAAAATTGCAGAAATTTCAGGTATTTGAGAAAAAAAAGGCAGAAATTTTTTTTGGGGGGGCAAAAAGGCAGAAATTTTTTTTATTTTGGGGCAAAAAGTCAGAAATTCCCCATATTTTGGGGCAAAAAGGCAGAAATTCCCCTTATTTTGAGGTAATAAGGCTGAAATTCCCCTTATTTTGGGGCAAAAAGGCAGAAATTTCGTTTATTTTGGGGAAAAGGCAGAAATTGCACTTATTTTGAGTCAAAAAGGTGGAAAATCCCCTTATTTTGGGGCAAAAATGAAGAAATTTGCTTTTTTATGGCATAAAGGTATACATTCCCTTTATTTTCGGGCAAAAAGGCAGAAATTCTTTGTATTTTGGAGCAAAATTGCAGAAATTCCCCTAATTTTTGGGCAAAAAGGCAGAAATTTTCCTTATTTTGGGGCAAAATTGCAGAAATTTCACTTATTTCAGGGAAAAAGCACAGAAATTTCTCTTATTTTGGGGAAAAAAGGCAGAAATTTCTTTTATTTTGGTACAAAATTGCAGAAATTTTCTTTATTTTGGGGAAAATGCAGAAATTCCCCATATTTTGGGGCAAAAAAGCAGAGATTCCCCTTATTATGAGGTAAAATGCTGAAATTCCCCTTATTTTGAGGCAAAAAGACAGAAATTCCCTTTATTTTGTGGCAAAAAGGCAGAAATTTCCCTTATTTTGGGGCAAAATTGCAGAAATTTCACTTATTTCAGGGCAAAATTCAAAAATTCCTTTTATTTTGGGGCAAAAAGACAGAAATTCCGTTTATTTTGGGTAAAAAGGCAGAAATTTCACTTATTTTGGGGTAAGAAGGCAGAAATTCCTCTTATTTTGGAACAAAAATGAAGAAATTTCTCTTTTTTGTGGCAAAAGGTATACATTCCCCTTATTTTCGGGCAAAAAAGCAGAAATTCCCCCTATTTTGGAGCAGAATTGAAGAAAATCCCCTAATTGTGGGGCAAAAAGGCAGAAATTCCCTATATGTTGGGGCAAAAAGACAGAAATTCTCCTTATTTTGGGGCAAAACTCAGAAATTCCACTTATTTTGAGGCAAAATTCCAGAAATTTCCCTTATTTTGGGGCAAAATTGCAGAAATTTTACTTATTTTGGGGCAAAATTGCAGAAATTTCACTTATTTCAGGTAAAAATGGCAGAAATTTTTCTTATTTTGGGGCAAAAAGGCAGAAATTCCTAATATTTTGTGGCAAAAATGCAGAAATTCTCCTTATTTTGAGGTAAAAAGGCTGAAATTTCCCTTATTTGGGGGCAAAAAGGCAGAAATTTCCCTTATTTTGGGGTAAAATTGCAAACATTTCACTTATTTCAGGGTAATAAGTCAGAAATTTTCCTTATTTTGGGGCAAAAAAGACAGAAATTCCCTTTGTTTTGGAAGGAAAATACAGAAATTCCACTTCTTTAGAGACAAAAAGGCAGAAATTCCCCTTATTTTGAAGCAAAAATGAAGAAATTCCCCTAATTGTTGGGCCAAAAGGCAGAAATTCCCTATATGTTGGGGAAAAAAGACAGAAATTCTCCTTATTTTGGGACAAAACTCAGAAATTCCACTTATTTTGGGGCAAAATTGCAGGAATTTACCTTATTTTGAGGCAAAATTGCAGAAATTTCCCTTATTTGAGGGCAAAATTGCAGAAATTTCACTTATTTTCAGGTAAAAAGGCTGAAATATCCTTTATCTTGGGGCAAAAAGGAAGAAATTCCCCTTATTTTGGGGCAAAATTGCAGAAATTTTCCTTATTTTGGGGCAAAGGGGCTGAAATTCTTATTTTGAGGTAAAATGCTGAAATTCCCCATATTTTGGGGCAAAAGGCAAAACTTCTTCTTATTTTGGGGCAAAGAGGCACAAATTTCCCTTATTTTCGGGCAAAATTGCAGAAATTTCATTTATTTCAGGGCAAAAAGTCAGAAATTCCTTTTATTTTGGGGCAAAGAGCAGAAATTTCTTTTATTATGGTACAAAATTGAAGAAATTTTTCTTATTTTGAAACAAAAAGGCAGAAAATTCCCCTTATTTTGAGGCAAAAAGCAGAAATTATTCTCAATTTGAGGTAAAATGCAGAAATTCCCTTTATTTTGGGGCTAAAAGGCAGAAATTCCCTGTATTTTGAAGCAAAATTGCAAAAATTCTCATAATTTTCGGGCAAAAAGGCAGAAATTCTCCTTATTTTGGGGCAAAAAGACAGAAAATCTCCTTTTTCGGGAGCAAACAGTCAGAAATTCCCCTTATTTTGGGGCAAAATTGCAGAAATTTCCTTTACATTGGGGCAAAATTGCAGAAATTTCCCTTATTTTGGGGCAAAATTGCAGAAATTTCAGGTATTTGAGAAAAAAAAGGCAGAAATTTTTTTGGGGGGTGCAAAAAGGCAGAAATTTTTTTTATTTTGGGGCAAAAAGTCAGAAATTCCCCATATTTTGGGGCAAAAAGGCAGAAATTCCCCTTATTTTGAGGTAATAAGGCTGAAATTCCCCTTATTTTGGGGCAAAAAGGCAGAAATTTCGTTTATTTTGGGGAAAAGGCAGAAATTGCACTTATTTTGAGTCAAAAAGGTGGAAAATCCCCTTATTTTGGGGCAAAAATGAAGAAATTTGCTTTTTTATGGCATAAAGGTATACATTCCCTTTATTTTCGGGCAAAAAGGCAGAAATTCTTTGTATTTTGGAGCAAAATTGCAGAAATTCCCCTAATTTTTGGGCAAAAAGGCAGAAATTTTCCTTATTTTGGGGTAAAACTGCAGAAATTTCACTTATTTTGCGGCAAAATGTCAGAAATTCCCCTTATTTTTGGCAAAAAATGCAGAAAATCCCCTTATTTTAGGGCAAAATTGCAGAAATTTCCCTTATTTGGGGACAAAAACAGAAATTCCCCTTATTTTGGGGCAAAATTGCAGAAATTTCCCTTATTATGGGGAAAAATTGCAGAAATTTCCCTTATTTTAGGGCAAAATTGCAGAAATTTCACTTATTTCAGAGAAAAAAAGCAAAAATTTTTCTTATTTTGGGGCAAAAAGGCAGAAATTCCCATTATTTTGGGGCAAAAACGCAGAAATTCACCTTATTTTGGGGTAAAATTGCAGAAATTTCACATATTTCAGGGCAAAACGGCAGAAATTCCCCTTATTTTGGGGCAAAAAGGCAGAAATTTCCCTTATTTTGGGATAAAATTGCAGAAATTTCCCTTATTTGGGGGCAAAAAGGCAGAAAATCCACTTAATTTCGGGTAAAAAGGCAGAAATTTCTCGTATTTTGGAGCAAAATTGCAGAAACTCCCCTAATTTTGGGGCTAAAAGGCAGAATTTCCCTTTATTTTGGGGCAAAAATAGAGAAATTCTTTTTATTTTGGGGCAAAAATCAGAAATTTCCTTTATTTTGGGGCAAAATTTTAGAAATTTCTTTTATATTGTTACAGACTTGCAGAAATTTTTCTTATTTTGTGGCAAAAAGGCAGAAATTCCCCATATTTTGGTGCAAAAAGGCTGAAATTCCCCTTATTTTGAGGTAAAATCCTGAAATTCCCCATATTTTGGGGCAAAAAGGCAGAAATTCCCCTCATTTGGGGGCAAAAAGGCCCAAATTTCCCTTATTTTCGGGCATAATTGCAGGAATTTTATTTATTTCAGGGCAAAAAGTCAGAAATTCCTTTTATTTTGGGGCAAAAACAGAAATTTCTTTTATTTTGATACAAAATTGTAGAAATTTTTCTTATTTTGGAACAAAAAGGCAAAAATTACCCATATTTTGGGGAAAAAGGCAGAAATTCCTTTTATTTTGAGGTAAAAAGGCTGAAATTCCCGTTATTTTGGGGCATAAAGGCAGAAATTCCCTTTACTTTGTGGCAAAAGGGCAGAAATTCCCGTTAATTGGGGCAGAAAAGCAGAAATTTTCCTTATTTAAGGGCAATAGGGCAGAAATTCCCCTTATTTGAAGGTAAAATGCTGAAATTCCCCTTATTTTTGGCAAAAAGGCAGAAATTCCTATTATTTTGGGGCAAAATTGCAGAAATTTCAATTATTTCTGGGCAAAAAGTCAGATATTTGCCTTATTTTGGGGCAAAAAGCAGAAATTCCCTTAATTTTGGGGCCAAAAACAGAAATTCCCCTTATTTTGGGGTAAAATTGCAGAAATTTTCTTTATTTTGGGGCAAAATTGCATAAATTTCTCTTCTTTTGGGGCAAAAAGGCAGAAATTTCTTTTATTTTGGTACAAAATTGCAGAAATTTTCTTTATTTTGGGGCAAAATTGCAGAAATTTCCCTTATTTTGGGGCAAAATTGCAGAAATTTCACTTATTTCAGGGAAAAAGTGCAGAAATTTCTCTTATTTTGGGGCAAAAAGGCAGAAATTTCTTTTATTTTGGTACAAAATTGCAGAAATTTTCTTTATTTTGGGGCAAAAATGAAGAAATTCCCCATATTTTGGGGCAAAAAGGCAGAGATTTGCCTTATTATGAGGTAAAATGCTGAAATTCCCCTTATTTTGGGGCAAAAATACAGAAATTCCCTTTATTTTGTGGCAAAAAGGCAGAAATTTCCCTTATTTTGGGGCAAAATTGCAGAAATTTCAATTATTTCAGGGCAAAATTCAAAAATTCCTTTTATTTTAGGGCAAAAAGACAGAAATTCCGTTCATTTTTAGGTAAAAAGGCAGAAATTTCACTTATTTTGAGGTAAGAAGGCAGAAATTCCTCTTATTTTGGGGCAAAAATGAAGAAATTTCTCTTTTTTGTGGCAAAAGGTATACATTCCCCTTATTTTCGGGCAAAAAAAGCAGAAATTCCCCGTATTTTGGAGCAGAATTGAAGAAAATCCCCTAATTGTGGGGCAAAAAGGCAGAAATTCCCTATATGTTGGGGCAAAAAGACAGAAATTCTCCTTATTTTGGGGCAAAACTCAGAAATTCCACTTATTTTGGGGCAAATTTCCAGAAATTTCCCTTATTTTGGGGCAAAATTGTAGAAATTTTACTTATTTTGGGGCAAAATTGCAGAAATTTCACTTATTTCAGGTAAAAATGGCAGAAATTTTTCTTATTTTGGGGCAAAAAGGCAGAAATTCCTAATATTTTGTGGCAAAAATGCAGAAATTCCCCTTATTTTGAGGTAAAAAGGCTGAAATTCCCCTTATTTGGGGGCAAAAATGCAGAAATTTCCCTAATTTTGGGGCAAAAGTGCAAACATTTCACTTATTTCAGGGTAATAAGTCAGAAATTTTCCTTATTTTGGGGCAAAAAAGACAGTAATTTCCTTTGTTTTGGAAGGAAAATACAGAAATTCCACTTCATTAGAGACAAAAAGGCAGAAATTCCCCTTATTTTGGGGCAAAAAGGCAGAAATTCCCCTTATTTTGAGGTAATAAGGCTGAAATTCCCCTTATTTTGGGGCAAAAAGGCAGAAATTTCGTTTATTTTGGGGAAAAGGCAGAAATTGCACTTATTTTGAGTCAAAAAGGTGGAAAATCCCCTTATTTTGGGGCAAAAATGAAGAAAATTGCTTTTTTATGGCATAAAGGTATACATTCCCTTTATTTTCGGGCAAAAAGGCAGAAATTCTTTGTATTTTGGAGCAAAATTGCAGAAATTCCCCTAATTTTTGGGCAAAAAGGCAGAAATTTTCCTTATTTTGGGGTAAAACTGCAGAAATTTCACTTATTTTGCGGCAAAATGTCAGAAATTCCCCTTATTTTTGGCAAAAAATGCAGAAAATCCCCTTATTTTAGGGCAAAATTGCAGAAATTTCCCTTATTTGGGGACAAAAACAGAAATTCCCCTTATTTTGGGGCAAAATTGCAGAAATTTCCCTTATTATGAGGAAAAATTGCAGAAATTTCCCTTATTTTAGGGCAAAATTGCAGAAATTTCACTTATTTCAGAGAAAAAAAGCAAAAATTTTTCTTATTTTGGGGCAAAAAGGCAGAAATTCCCATTATTTTGGGGCAAAAAGGCAGAAATTCACCTTATTTTGGGGTAAAATTGCAGAAATTTCACATATTTCAGGGCAAAACGGCAGAAATTCCCCTTATTTTGGGGCAAAAAGGCAGAAATTTCCCATATTTTGGGATAAAATTGCAGAAATTTCCCTTATTTGGGGGCAAAAAGGCAGAAAATCCACTTAATTTCAGGTAAAAAGGCAGAAATTTCTCGTATTTTGGAGCAAAATTGCAGAAACTCCCCTAATTTTGGGGCTAAAAGGCAGAATTTCCCTTTATTTTGGGGCAAAAATAGAGAAATTCTTTTTATTTTGGGGCAAAAATCAGAAATTTCCTTTATTTTGGGGCAAAATTTTAGAAATTTCTTTTATATTGTTACAGACTTGCAGAAATTTTTCTTATTTTGTGGCAAAAAGGCAGAAATTCCCCATATTTTGGTGCAAAAAGGCTGAAATTCCCCTTATTTTGAGGTAAAATCCTGAAATTCCCCATATTTTGGGGCAAAAAGGCAGAAATTCCCCTCATTTGGGGGCAAAAAGGCCCAAATTTCCCTTATTTTCGGGCATAATTGCAGGAATTTTATTTATTTCAGGGCAAAAAGTCAGAAATTCCTTTTATTTTGGGGCAAAAACAGAAATTTCTTTTATTTTGATACAAAATTATAGAAATTTTTCTTATTTTGGAACAAAAAGGCAAAAATTACCCATATTTTGGGGAAAAAGGCAGAAATTCCTTTTATTTTGAGGTAAAAAGGCTGAAATTCCCGTTATTTTGGGGCATAAAGGCAGAAATTCCCTTTACTTTGTGGCAAAAGGGCAGAAATTCCCGTTAATTGGGGCAGAAAAGCAGAAATTTTCCTTATTTAAGGGCAATAGGGCAGAAATTCCCCTTATTTGAAGGTAAAATGCTGAAATTCCCCTTATTTTCGGCAAAAAGGCAGAAATTCCTATTATTTTGGGGCAAAATTGCAGAAATTTCAATTATTTCTGGGCAAAAAGTCAGATATTTGCCTTATTTTGGGGCAAAAAGCAGAAATTCCCTTAATTTTGGGGCCAAAAACAGAAATTCCCCTTATTTTGGGGTAAAATTGCAGAAATTTTCTTTATTTTGGGGCAAAATTGCAGAAATTTCTCTTATTTTGGGGCAAAAAGGCAGAAATTTCTTTTATTTTGGTACAAAATTGCAGAAATTTTCTTTATTTTGGGGCAAAATTGCAGAAATTTCCCTTATTTTGGGGCAAAATTGCAGAAATTTCACTTATTTCAGGGAAAAAGTGCAGAAATTTCTCTTATTTTGGGGCAAAAAGGCAGAAATTTCTTTTATTTTGGTACAAAATTGCAGAAATTTTCTTTATTTTGGGGCAAAAATGAAGAAATTCCCCATATTTTGGGGCAAAAAGGCAGAGATTTGCCTTATTATGAGGTAAAATGCTGAAATTCCCCTTATTTTGGGGCAAAAATACAGAAATTCCCTTTATTTTGTGGCAAAAAGGCAGAAATTTCCCTTATTTTGGGGCAAAATTGCAGAAATTTCAATTATTTCAGGGCAAAATTCAAAAATTCCTTTTATTTTAGGGCAAAAAGACAGAAATTCCGTTCATTTTTAGGTAAAAAGGCAGAAATTTCACTTATTTTGAGGTAAGAAGGCAGAAATTCCTCTTATTTTGGGGCAAAAATGAAGAAATTTCTCTTTTTTGTGGCAAAAGGTATACATTCCCCTTATTTTCGGGCAAAAAAAGCAGAAATTCCCCGTATTTTGGAGCAGAATTGAAGAAAATCCCCTAATTGTGGGGCAAAAAGGCAGAAATTCCCTATATGTTGGGGCAAAAAGACAGAAATTCTCCTTATTTTGGGGCAAAACTCAGAAATTCCACTTATTTTGGGGCAAATTTCCAGAAATTTCCCTTATTTTGGGGCAAAATTGCAGAAATTTTACTTATTTTGGGGCAAAATTGCAGAAATTTCACTTATTTCAGGTAAAAATGGCAGAAATTTTTCTTATTTTGGGGCAAAAAGGCAGAAATTCCTAATATTTTGTGGCAAAAATGCAGAAATTCCCCTTATTTTGAGGTAAAAAGGCTGAAATTCCCCTTATTTGGGGGCAAAAAGGCAGAAATTTCCCTAATTTTGGGGCAAAAGTGCAAACATTTCACTTATTTCAGGGTAATAAGTCAGAAATTTTCCTTATTTTGGGGCAAAAAAGACAGAAATTCCCTTTGTTTTGGAAGGAAAATACAGAAATTCCACTTCTTTAGAGACAAAAAGGCAGAAATTCCCCTTATTTTGAAGCAAAAATGAAGAAATTCCCCTAATTGTTGGGCCAAAAGGCAGAAATTCCCTATATGTTGGGGAAAAAAGACAGAAATTCTCCTTATTTTGGGACAAAACTCAGAAATTCCACTTATTTTGGGGCAAAATTGCAGGAATTTACCTTATTTTGAGGCAAAATTGCAGAAATTTCCCTTATTTGAGGGCAAAATTGCAGAAATTTCACTTATTTTCAGGTAAAAAGGCTGAAATATCCTTTATTTTGGGGCAAAAAGGAAGAAATTCCCCTTATTTTGGGGCAAAATTGCAGAAATTTTCCTTATTTTGGGGCAAAAGGGCTGAAATTCTTATTTTGAGGTAAAATGCCGAAATTCCCCATATTTTGGGGCAAAAGGCAAAACTTCTTCTTATTTTGGGGCAAAGAGGCACAAATTTCCCTTATTTTCGGGCAAAATTGCAGAAATTTCATTTATTTCAGGGCAAAAAGTCAGAAATTCCTTTTATTTTGGGGCAAAGAGCAGAAATTTCTTTTATTATGGTACAAAATTGAAGAAATTTTTCTTATTTTGAAACAAAAAGGCAGAAAATTCCCCTTATTTTGAGGCAAAAGGCAGAAATTATTCTCAATTTGAGGTAAAATGCAGAAATTCCCTTTATTTTCGGGCAAAAAGGCAGAAATTCCCCTCATTTGGGGGCAAAAAGGCCCAAATTTCCCTTATTTTCGGGCATAATTGCAGGAATTTCATTTATTTCAGGGCAAAAAGTCAGAAATTCCTTTTATTTTGGGGCAAAAACAGAAATTTCTTTTATTTTGATACAAAATTGTAGAAATTTTCCTTATTTTGGAACAAAAAGGCAAAAATTACCCATATTTTGGGGAAAAAGGCGGAAATTCCCCTTATTTTGAGGTAAAAAGGCTGAAATTCCCGTTATTTTGGGGCAAAAAGGCAGAAATTCCCTTTACTTTGTGGCAAAAAGGCAGAAATTCCCGTTAATTGGGGCAGAAAAGCAGAAATTTTCCTTATTTAAGGGCAATAGGGCAGAAATTCCCCTTATTTTGTGGCAAAAGGGCAGAAATTCCCCTTATTTGAAGGTAAAATGCTGAAATTCGTTTTATTTTCGGCAAAAAGGCAGAAATTATTATTATTTTGGGGCAAAATTGCAGAAATTTCAATTATTTCTGGGCAAAAAGTCAGATATTTGCCTTATTTTGGGGCAAAAAGCAGAAATTCCCTTAATTTTGGGGCCAAAAACAGAAATTCCCCTTATTTTGGGGTAAAATTGCAGAAATTTCAAATATTTCAGGGCAAAAAGGCAGAAATTCCACTTTATTTCGGACAATAACGCAGAAATTCCCCGTATTTTAAAGCTAAATTTCAGAAATTCCCCTTATATTGGTGCAAAAATGGAGAAATTCCCTTTATTTTTGTGCAATAAGGCAGATTTCCCCGTATTTTGAAGCAAAATTGCACATATTTCCCTAATTTTGAAGGAAAATGCAGAAATTCACATTATTTTGGAACAAAAAGACAGAAATTCTCCTTATTTCAGGGCAAAAAGTCAGAAATTCCCCTTATTTTGGGGTAAAATTGCAGAAATTTTCTTTATTTTGAGGCAAAATTCCAGAAATTTCCCTTATTTTGGGGCAAAATTGCAGAAATTTCACTTATTTCAGGGAAAAAGTGCAGAAATTTCTCTTATTTTGGGGCAAAAAGGCAGATATTTCTTTTATTTTGGTACAAAATTGCAGAAATTTTCTTTATTTTGGGGCAAAAATGAAGAAATTCCCCATATTTTGGGGCAAAAAGGCAGAGATTCGCCTTATTATAAGGTAAAATGCTGAAATTCCTTTATTTTGGGGCAAAAATACAGAAATTCCCTTTATTTTGTGGCAAAAAGGCAGAAATTTCCCTTATTTTGGGGCAAAATTGCAGAAATTTCACTTATTTCAGGGCAAAATTCAAAAATTCCTCTTATTTTTGGGCAAAAAGACAGAAATTTTGTTTATTTTTGGGTAAAAAGGCAGAAATTTCACTTATTGTGAGGTAAGAAGGCAGAAATTCCTCTTATTTTGGGGCAAGAATGAAGAAATTTCTCTTTTTTTGTGGCAAAAGGTATATATTCTCCTTATTTTCGGGCAAAAAAGCAGAAATATCCCGTTTTTTAGAGCACAATTGCAGAAAATCCCCTAATTGTGGGGCAAAAAGGCAGAAATTCCCTATATGTTGGGGCAAAAAGAAAGAAATTCTCCTTATTTTGGGGCAAAACTCAGAAATTCCACTTATTTTGAAGCAAAATTCCAGAAATTTCCCTTATTTTGGGGCAAAATTGCAGAAATTTCACTTATTTTGGGGCAAAATTGCAGAAATTTCACTTATTTCAGATAAAAAAAAGGCAGAAATTTTTCTTCTATTGGGGCAAAAAGGCAAAAATTCCTAATATTTTGTGGCAAAAATGCAGAAATTCCCCTTATTTTGAGGTAAAAAGGCTGAAATTCCCCTTATTTGGGGGCAAAAAGGCAGAAATTTCCCTTATTTTGGGGCAAAATTGCAGAAATTTCACTTATTTCAGGGCAAAATTCAAAAATTCCTTTTATTTTGGGGCTAAAAGTCAGAAATTCTGTTTATTTTTGGGTAAAAAGGCAGAAATTTCACTTATTTTGAGGTAAGAAGGCAGAAATTCCTCTTATTTTGGGGCAAAAATGAAGAAATTTCCCTTTTTTGTGGCAAAAGGTATATATTCCCCTTATTTTCGGGCAAAAAAGCATAAATATCCCGTTTTTTGGAGCACAATTGCAGAAAATCCCCTAATTGTGGGGCAAAAAGGCAGAAATTCCCTATATGTTGGGGCAAAAAGACAGAAATTCTCCTTATTTTGGGGCAAAACTCAGAAATTCCACTTATTTTGGGGCAAAATTCCAGAAATTTCCCTTATTTTGAAGCAAAACTGCAGAAATTTTACTTATTTTGGGGCAAAATTGCAGAAATTTCACTTATTTCAGGTAAAAATGGCAGAAATTTTTCTTATTTTGGGGCAAAAAGGCAGAAATTCCTAATATTTTGTGGCAAAAATGCAGAAATTCCCCTTATTTTGAGGTAAAAAGGCTGAAATTCCCCTTATTTGGGGGCAAAAAGGCAGAAATTTCCCTTTTTTTGGGGCAAAATTGCAAACATTTCACTTATTTCAGGGTAATAAGTCAGAAATTTTCTTATTTTGGGGCAAAAAACGCAGAAATTCCCTTTGTTTTGGAAGGAAAATACAGAAATTCCACTTCTTTAGAGGCAAAAAGGCAGAAATTCCCCTTATTTTAAAGCAAAAATGAAGAAATTCCCCTAACTGTTGGGCAAAAAGGCAGAAATTCCCTATATGTTGGGGCAAAAAGACAGAAATTCTCCTTATTTTGGGACAAAACTCAGAAATTCCACTTATTTTGGGGCAAAATTGCAGGAATTTACCTTATTTTGAGGCAAAATTGCAGAAATTTCCCTTATTTGGGGCAAAATTGCAGAAATTTCACTTATTTTCAGGTAAAAAGGCTGAAATATCCTTTATTTTGGCGCAAAAAAGAAGAAATTCCCCTTATTTTGGGGCAAAATTGCAGAAATTTTCCTTATTTTGGGGCAAAAAGGCTGAAATTCTTATTTTGAGGTAAAATGCTGAAATTCCCCATATTTGGGGGCAAAAGGCAAAACTTCTTTTTATTTTGGGGCAAAGAGGCACAAATTTCCCTTATTTTCGGGAAAAATTGCAGAAATTTCATTTATTTCAGGGCAAAAAGTCAGAAATTCCTTTTATTTTGGGGCAAAGAGCAGAAATTTCTTTTATTATGGTACAAAATTGAAGAAATTTTTCTTATTTTGAAACAAAAAGGCAGAAAATTCCCCTTATTTTGAGGCAAAAGGCAGAAATTATTCTCAATTTGAGGTAAAATGCAGAAATTCCCTTTATTTTGGGGCTAAAAAACAGAAATTCCCTGTATTTTGAAGCAAAATTGCAGAAATTCTCATAATTTTTGGGCAAAAAGGCAGAAATTCTCCTTATTATGGGGCAAAAAGACAGAAAATCTCCTTTTTCGGGAGCAAACAGTCAGAAATTCCCCTTATTTTGGGGCAAAATTGCAGAAATTTCCTTTACATTGGGGCAAAATTGTAGAAATTTCCCTTATTTTGGGGCAAAATTGCAGAAATTTCACGTATTTCAGGGAAAAAAGGCAGAAATTTTTTTGGGGGGGCAAAAAGGCAGAAATTTTTTTTATTTTGGTACAAAATTGCAGAAATTTTTCTTATTTTGGGGCAAAAAGTCAGAAATTCCCCATATTTTGGGGCAAAAAGGCAGAAATTCCCCTTATTTTGAGGTAAAAAGGCTGAAATTCCCCTTATTTTGGGGCAAAAAGACAGAAATTTCGTTTATTTTGGGGAAAAGGCAGAAATTGCACTTATTTTGAGTCAAAAAGGTGGAAATTCCTCTTATTTTGGGGCAAAAATGAAGAAATTTGCTTTTTTATGGCAAAAAGGTATACATTCCCTTTATTTTCGGGCAAAAAGGCAGAAATTCTTTGTATTTTGGAGCAAAATTGCAGAAATTCTCATAATTTTCGGGCAAAAAGGCAGAAATTCTCCTTATTTTGGGGCAAAAAGACAGAAAATCTCCTTTTTCGGGAGCAAACAGTCAGAAATTCCTCTTATTTTGGGGCAAAATTGCAGAAATTTCCTTTACATTGGGGCAAAATTGCAGAAATTTCCCTTATTTGGGGGTAAAATTGCAGAAATTTCAGGTATTTGAAAAAAAAAAGGCAGAAATTTTTTTGGGGGGCAAAAAGGCAGAAATTTTTTTTATTTTGGTACAAAATTGCAGAAATTTTTCTTATTTTGGGGCAAAAAGTCAGAAATTCCCCATATTTTGGGGCAAAAAGGCAGAAATTCCCCTTATTTTGAGGTAATAAGGCTGAAATTCCCCTTATTTTGGGGCAAAAAGGCAGAAATTTCGTTTATTTTGGGGAAAAGGCAGAAATTGCACTTATTTTGAGTCAAAAAGGTGGAAAATCTCCTTATTTGGGGGCAAAAATGAAGAAATTTGCTTTTTTATGGCAAAAAGATATACATTCCCTTTATTTTCGGGCAAAAAGGCAGAAATTCTTTGTATTTTGGAGCAAAATTGCAGAAATTCCCCTAATTTTTGGGCAAAAAGGCAGAAATTTTCCTTATTTTGGGGTAAAACTGCAGAAATTTCACTTATTTTGCGGCAAAATGTCAGAAATTCCCCTTATTTTTGGCAAAAAATGCAGAAAATCCCCTTATTTTAGGGCAAAATTGCAGAAATTTCCCTTATTTGGGGACAAAAACAGAAATTCCCCTTATTTTGGGGCAAAATTGCAGAAATTTCCCTTATTATGGGGAAAAATTGCAGAAATTTCCCTTATTTTAGGGCAAAATTGCAGAAATTTCACTTATTTCAGAGAAAAAAAGCAAAAATTTTTCTTATTTTGGGGCAAAAAGGCAGAAATTCCCATTATTTTGGGGCAAAAAGGCAGAAATTCACCTTATTTTGGGGTAAAATTGCAGAAATTTCACATATTTCAGGGCAAAACGGCAGAAATTCCCCTTATTTTGGGGCAAAAAGGCAGAAATTTCCCTTATTTTGGGATAAAATTGCAGAAATTTCCCTTATTTGGGGGCAAAAAGGCAGAAAATCCACTTAATTTCGGGTAAAAAGGCAGAAATTTCTCATATTTTGGAGCAAAATTGCAGAAACTCCCCTAATTTTGGGGCTAAAAGGCAGAATTTCCCTTTATTTTGGGGCAAAAATAGAGAAATTCTTTTTATTTTGGGGCAAAAATCAGAAATTTCCTTTATTTTGGGGCAAAATTTTAGAAATTTCTTTTATATTGTTACAGACTTGCAGAAATTTTTCTTATTTTGTGGCAAAAAGGCAGAAATTCCCCATATTTTGGTGCAAAAAGGCTGAAATTCCCCTTATTTTGAGGTAAAATCCTGAAATTCCCCATATTTTGGGGCAAAAAGGCAGAAATTCCCCTCATTTGGGGGCAAAAAGGCCCAAATTTCCCTTATTTTCGGGCATAATTGCAGGAATTTCATTTATTTCAGGGCAAAAAGTCAGAAATTCCTTTTATTTTGGGGCAAAAACAGAAATTTCTTTTATTTTGATACAAAATTGTAGAACTTTTCCTTATTTTGGAACAAAAAGGCAAAAATTACCCATATTTGGGGGAAAAAGGCAGAAATTCCCCTTATTTTGAGGTAAAAAGGCTGAAATTCCCGTTATTTTGGGGCAAAAAGGCAGAAATTCCCTTTACTTTGTGGCAAAAAGGCAGAAATTCCCGTTAATTGGGGCAGAAAAGCAGAAATTTTCCTTATTTAAGGGCAATAGGGCAGAAATTCCCCTTATTTTGTGGCAAAAAGGCAGAAATTCCCCTTATTTGAAGGTAAAATGCTGAAATTCCCCTTATTTTCGGCAAAAAGGCAGAAATTCCTATTAATTTGGGGCAAAATTGCAGAAATTTCAATTATTTCTGGGCAAAAAGTCAGATATTTGCCTTATTTTGGGGCAAAAAGCAGAAATTCCCTTAATTTTGGGGCCAAAAACAGAAATTCCCCTTATTTTGGGGTAAAATTGCAGAAATTTCAAATATTTCAGGGCAAAAAGGCAGAAATTCCACTTTATTTCGGACAATAACGCAGAAATTCCCCATATTTTAAAGCTAAATTTCAGAAATTCCCCTTATATTGGTGCAAAAATGGAGAAATTCCCTTTATTTTTGTGCAATAAGGCAGATTTCCCCGTATTTTGAAGCAAAATTGCACATATTTCCCTAATTTTGAAGGAAAATGCAAGAATTCACATTATTTTGGAACAAAAAGACAGAAATTCTCCTTATTTCAGGGCAAAAAGTCAGAAATTCCCCTTATTTTGGGGTAAAATTGCAGAAATTTTCTTTATTTTGTGGCAAAAATACAGAAATTCCCTTTATTTTGTGGCAAAAAGGCAGAAATTTCCCTTATTTTGGGGCAAAATTGCAGAAATTTCACTTATTTCAGGGAAAAAGTGCAGAAATTTCTCTTATTTTGGGGCAAAAAGGCAGAAATTTCTTTTATTTTGGTACAAAATTGCAGAAATTTTCTTTATTTTGGGGCAAAAATGAAGAAATTCCCCATATTTTGGGGCAAAAAGGCAGAGATTCGCCTTATTATGAGGTAAAATGCTGAAATTCCCCTTATTTTGGGGCAAAAATACAGAAATTCCCTTTATTTTGTGGCAAAAAGGCAGAAATTTCCCTTATTTTGGGGCAAAATTGCAGAAATTTCACTTATTTCAGGGCAAAATTCAAAAATTCCTTTTATTTTTGGGCAAAAAGACAGAAATTTTGTTTATTTTTGGGTAAAAAGGCAGAAATTTCACTTATTGTGAGGTAAGAAGGCAGAAATTCCTCTTATTTTGGGGCAAAAATGAAGAAATTTCCCTTTTTTGTGGCAAAAGGTATATATTCTCCTTATTTTCGGGCAAAAAAGCAGAAATATCCCGTTTTTTGGAGCACAATTGCAGAAAATCCCCTAATTGTGGTACAAAAAGGCAGAAATTCCCTATATGTTAGAGCAAAAAGACAGAAATTCTCCTTATTTTGGGGAAAAACTCAGAAATTCCACTTATTTTGGGGCAAATTCCAGAAATTTCCCTTATTTTGGGGCAAATTTGCAGAAATTTCACTTATTTTGGGGCAAAATTGCAGAAATTTCACTTATTTCAGTTAAAAAAAAAGGCAGAAATTTTTCTTATTTTGGGGCAAAAAGGCAGAAATTCCTAATATTTTGTGGCAAAAATGCAGAAATTCCTTTTATTTTGAGGTAAAAATGCTGAAATTCCCCTTATTTGGGGGAAAAAAGGCAGAAATTTCACTTATTTCAGGGAAAAAGTGCAGAAATTTCTCTTATTTTGGGGCAAAAAGGCAGAAATTTCTTTTATTTTGGTACAAAATTGCAGAAATTTTCTTTATTTTGGGGCAAAAATGAAGAAATTCCCCATATTTTGGGGCAAAAAGGCAGAGATTTGCCTTATTATGAGGTAAAATGCTGAAATTCCCCTTATTTGGGGGCAAAATTGCAGAAATTTCACTTATTTCAGGGAAAAAGTGCAGAAATTTCTCTTATTTTGGGGCAAAAAGGCAGAAATTTCTTTTATTTTGGTACAAAATTGCAGAAATTTTCTTTATTTTGGGGCAAAAATGAAGAAATTCCCCATATTTTGGGGCAAAAAGGCAGAGATTTGCCTTATTATGAGGTAAAATGCTGAAATTCCCCTTATTTTGGGGCAAAAATACAGAAATTCCCTTTATTTTGTGGCAAAAAGGCAGAAATTTCCCTTATTTTGGGGCAAAATTGCAGAAATTTCAATTATTTCAGGGCAAAATTCAAAAATTCCTTTTATTTTAGGGCAAAAAGACAGAAATTCCGTTCATTTTTAGGTAAAAAGGCAGAAATTTCACTTATTTTGAGGTAAGAAGGCAGAAATTCCTCTTATTTTGGGGCAAAATGAAGAAATTTCTCTTTTTTGTGGCAAAAGGTATACATTCCCCTTATTTTCGGGCAAAAAAAGCAGAAATTCCCCGTATTTTGGAGCAGAATTGAAGAAAATCCCCTAATTGTGGGGCAAAAAGGCAGAAATTCCCTATATGTTGGGGCAAAAAGACAGAAATTCTCCTTATTTTGGGGCAAAACTCAGAAATTCCACTTATTTTGGGGCAAATTTCCAGAAATTTCCCTTATTTTGGGGCAAAATTGCAGAAATTTTACTTATTTTGGGGCAAAATTGCAGAAATTTCACTTATTTCAGGTAAAAATGGCAGAAATTTTTCTTATTTTGGGGCAAAAAGGCAGAAATTCCTAATATTTTGTGGCAAAAATGCAGAAATTCCCCTTATTTTGAGGTAAAAAGGCTGAAATTCCCCTTATTTGGGGGCAAAAAGGCAGAAATTTCCCTAATTTTGGGGCAAAAGTGCAAACATTTCACTTATTTCAGGGTAATAAGTCAGAAATTTTCCTTATTTTGGGGCAAAAAAGACAGAAATTCCCTTTGTTTTGGAAGGAAAATACAGAAATTCCACTTCTTTAGAGACAAAAAGGCAGAAATTCCCCTTATTTTGAAGCAAAAATGAAGAAATTCCCCTAATTGTTGGGCCAAAAGGCAGAAATTCCCTATATGTTGGGGAAAAAAGACAGAAATTCTCCTTATTTTGGGACAAAACTCAGAAATTCCACTTATTTTGGGGCAAAATTGCAGGAATTTACCTTATTTTGAGGCAAAATTGCAGAAATTTCCCTTATTTGAGGGCAAAATTGCAGAAATTTCACTTATTTTCAGGTAAAAAGGCTGAAATATCCTTTATTTTGGGGCAAAAAGGAAGAAATTCCCCTTATTTTGGGGCAAAATTGCAGAAATTTTCCTTATTTTGGGGCAAAAGGGCTGAAATTCTTATTTTGAGGTAAAATGCCGAAATTCCCCATATTTTGGGGCAAAAGGCAAAACTTCTTCTTATTTTGGGGCAAAGAGGCACAAATTTCCCTTATTTTCGGGCAAAATTGCAGAAATTTCATTTATTTCAGGGCAAAAAGTCAGAAATTCCTTTTATTTTGGGGCAAAGAGCAGAAATTTCTTTTATTATGGTACAAAATTGAAGAAATTTTTCTTATTTTGAAACAAAAAGGCAGAAAATTCCCCTTATTTTGAGGCAAAAGGCAGAAATTATTCTCAATTTGAGGTAAAATGCAGAAATTCCCTTTATTTTCGGGCAAAAAGGCAGAAATTCCCCTCATTTGGGGGCAAAAAGGCCCAAATTTCCCTTATTTTCGGGCATAATTGCAGGAATTTCATTTATTTCAGGGCAAAAAGTCAGAAATTCCTTTTATTTTGGGGCAAAAACAGAAATTTCTTTTATTTTGATACAAAATTGTAGAAATTTTCCTTATTTTGGAACAAAAAGGCAAAAATTACCCATATTTTGGGGAAAAAGGCGGAAATTCCCCTTATTTTGAGGTAAAAAGGCTGAAATTCCCGTTATTTTGGGGCAAAAAGGCAGAAATTCCCTTTACTTTGTGGCAAAAAGGCAGAAATTCCCGTTAATTGGGGCAGAAAAGCAGAAATTTTCCTTATTTAAGGGCAATAGGGCAGAAATTCCCCTTATTTTGTGGCAAAAAGGCAGAAATTCCCCTTATTTGAAGGTAAAATGCTGAAATTCGTTTTATTTTCGGCAAAAAGGCAGAAATTATTATTATTTTGGGGCAAAATTGCAGAAATTTCAATTATTTCTGGGCAAAAAGTCAGATATTTGCCTTATTTTGGGGCAAAAAGCAGAAATTCCCTTAATTTTGGGGCCAAAAACAGAAATTCCCCTTATTTTGGGGTAAAATTGCAGAAATTTCAAATATTTCAGGGCAAAAAGGCAGAAATTCCACTTTATTTCGGACAATAACGCAGAAATTCCCCGTATTTTAAAGCTAAATTTCAGAAATTCCCCTTATATTGGTGCAAAAATGGAGAAATTCCCTTTATTTTTGTGCAATAAGGCAGATTTCCCCGTATTTTGAAGCAAAATTGCACATATTTCCCTAATTTTGAAGGAAAATGCAGAAATTCACATTATTTTGGAACAAAAAGACAGAAATTCTCCTTATTTCAGGGCAAAAAGTCAGAAATTCCCCTTATTTTGGGGTAAAATTGCAGAAATTTTCTTTATTTTGAGGCAAAATTCCAGAAATTTCCCTTATTTTGGGGCAAAATTGCAGAAATTTCACTTATTTCAGGGAAAAAGTGCAGAAATTTCTCTTATTTTGGGGCAAAAAGGCAGATATTTCTTTTATTTTGGTACAAAATTGCAGAAATTTTCTTTATTTTGGGGCAAAAATGAAGAAATTCCCCATATTTTGGGGCAAAAAGGCAGAGATTCGCCTTATTATAAGGTAAAATGCTGAAATTCCTTTATTTTGGGGCAAAAATACAGAAATTCCCTTTATTTTGTGGCAAAAAGGCAGAAATTTCCCTTATTTTGGGGCAAAATTGCAGAAATTTCACTTATTTCAGGGCAAAATTCAAAAATTCCTTTTATTTTTGGGCAAAAAGACAGAAATTTTGTTTATTTTTGGGTAAAAAGGCAGAAATTTCACTTATTGTGAGGTAAGAAGGCAGAAATTCCTCTTATTTTGGGGCAAGAATGAAGAAATTTCTCTTTTTTTGTGGCAAAAGGTATATATTCTCCTTATTTTCGGGCAAAAAAGCAGAAATATCCCGTTTTTTAGAGCACAATTGCAGAAAATCCCCTAATTGTGGGGCAAAAAGGCAGAAATTCCCTATATGTTGGGGCAAAAAGAAAGAAATTCTCCTTATTTTGGGGCAAAACTCAGAAATTCCACTTATTTTGAAGCAAAATTCCAGAAATTTCCCTTATTTTGGGGCAAAATTGCAGAAATTTCACTTATTTTGGGGCAAAATTGCAGAAATTTCACTTATTTCAGATAAAAAAAAGGCAGAAATTTTTCTTATATTGGGGCAAAAAGGCAAAAATTCCTAATATTTTGTGGCAAAAATGCAGAAATTCCCCTTATTTTGAGGTAAAAAGGCTGAAATTCCCCTTATTTGGGGGCAAAAAGGCAGAAATTTCCCTTATTTTGGGGCAAAATTGCAGAAATTTCACTTATTTCAGGGCAAAATTCAAAAATTCCTTTTATTTTGGGGCTAAAAGTCAGAAATTCTGTTTATTTTTGGGTAAAAAGGCAGAAATTTCACTTATTTTGAGGTAAGAAGGCAGAAATTCCTCTTATTTTGGGGCAAAAATGAAGAAATTTCCCTTTTTTGTGGCAAAAGGTATATATTCCCCTTATTTTCGGGCAAAAAAGCATAAATATCCCGTTTTTTGGAGCACAATTGCAGAAAATCCCCTAATTGTGGGGCAAAAAGGCAGAAATTCCCTATATGTTGGGGCAAAAAGACAGAAATTCTCCTTATTTTGAAGCAAAACTCAGAAATTCCACTTATTTTGGGGCAAAATTCCAGAAATTTCCCTTATTTTGAAGCAAAACTGCAGAAATTTTACTTATTTTGGGGCAAAATTGCAGAAATTTCACTTATTTCAGGTAAAAATGGCAGAAATTTTTCTTATTTTGGGGCAAAAAGGCAGAAATTCCTAATATTTTGTGGCAAAAATGCAGAAATTCCCCTTATTTTGAGGTAAAAAGGCTGAAATTCCCCTTATTTGGGGGCAAAAAGGCAGAAATTTCCCTTTTTTTGGGGCAAAATTGCAAACATTTCACTTATTTCAGGGTAATAAGTCAGAAATTTTCTTATTTTGGGGCAAAAAACGCAGAAATTCCCTTTGTTTTGGAAGGAAAATACAGAAATTCCACTTCTTTAGAGGCAAAAAGGCAGAAATTCCCCTTATTTTAAAGCAAAAATGAAGAAATTCCCCTAATTGTTGGGCAAAAAGGCAGAAATTCCCTATATGTTGGGGCAAAAAGACAGAAATTCTCCTTATTTTGGGACAAAACTCAGAAATTCCACTTATTTTGGGGCAAAATTGCAGGAATTTACCTTATTTTGAGGCAAAATTGCAGAAATTTCCCTTATTTGGGGCAAAATTGCAGAAATTTCACTTATTTTCAGGTAAAAAGGCTGAAATATCCTTTATTTTGGCGCAAAAAAGAAGAAATTCCCCTTATTTTGGGGCAAAATTGCAGAAATTTTCCTTATTTTGGGGCAAAAAGGCTGAAATTCTTATTTTGAGGTAAAATGCTGAAATTCCCCATATTTTGGGGCAAAAGGCAAAACTTCTTTTTATTTTGGGGCAAAGAGGCACAAATTTCCCTTATTTTCGGGAAAAATTGCAGAAATTTCATTTATTTCAGGGCAAAAAGTCAGAAATTCCTTTTATTTTGGGGCAAAGAGCAGAAATTTCTTTTATTATGGTACAAAATTGAAGAAATTTTTCTTATTTTGAAACAAAAAGGCAGAAAATTCCCCTTATTTTGAGGCAAAAGGCAGAAATTATTCTCAATTTGAGGTAAAATGCAGAAATTCCCTTTATTTTGGGGCTAAAAAACAGAAATTCCCTGTATTTTGAAGCAAAATTGCAGAAATTCTCATAATTTTTGGGCAAAAAGGCAGAAATTCTCCTTATTATGGGGCAAAAAGACAGAAAATCTCCTTTTTCGGGAGCAAACAGTCAGAAATTCCCCTTATTTTGGGGCAAAATTGCAGAAATTTCCTTTACATTGGGGCAAAATTGTAGAAATTTCCCTTATTTTGGGGCAAAATTGCAGAAATTTCACGTATTTCAGGGAAAAAAGGCAGAAATTTTTTGGGGGGGGCAAAAAGGCAGAAATTTTTTTTATTTTGGTACAAAATTGCAGAAATTTTTCTTATTTTGGGGCAAAAAGTCAGAAATTCCCCATATTTTGGGGCAAAAAGGCAGAAATTCCCCTTATTTTGAGGTAAAAAGGCTGAAATTCCCCTTATTTTGGGGCAAAAAGACAGAAATTTCGTTTATTTTGGGGAAAAGGCAGAAATTGCACTTATTTTGAGTCAAAAAGGTGGAAATTCCTCTTATTTTGGGGCAAAAATGAAGAAATTTGCTTTTTTATGGCAAAAAGGTATACATTCCCTTTATTTTCGGGCAAAAAGGCAGAAATTCTTTGTATTTTGGAGCAAAATTGCAGAAATTCTCATAATTTTCGGGCAAAAAGGCAGAAATTCTCCTTATTTTGGGGCAAAAAGACAGAAAATCTCCTTTTTCGGGAGCAAACAGTCAGAAATTCCTCTTATTTTGGGGCAAAATTGCAGAAATTTCCTTTACATTGGGGCAAAATTGCAGAAATTTCCCTTATTTGGGGGCAAAATTGCAGAAATTTCAGGTATTTGAAAAAAAAAAGGCAGAAATTTTTTTGGGGGGCAAAAAGGCAGAAATTTTTTTTATTTTGGTACAAAATTGCAGAAATTTTTCTTATTTTGGGGCAAAAAGTCAGAAATTCCCCATATTTTGGGGCAAAAAGGCAGAAATTCCCCTTATTTTGAGGTAATAAGGCTGAAATTCCCCTTATTTTGGGGCAAAAAGGCAGAAATTTCGTTTATTTTGGGGAAAAGGCAGAAATTGCACTTATTTTGAGTCAAAAAGGTGGAAAATCTCCTTATTTGGGGGCAAAAATGAAGAAATTTGCTTTTTTATGGCAAAAAGATATACATTCCCTTTATTTTCGGGCAAAAAGGCAGAAATTCTTTGTATTTTGGAGCAAAATTGCAGAAATTCCCCTAATTTTTGGGCAAAAAGGCAGAAATTTTCCTTATTTTGGGGTAAAACTGCAGAAATTTCACTTATTTTGCGGCAAAATGTCAGAAATTCCCCTTATTTTTGGCAAAAAATGCAGAAAATCCCCTTATTTTAGGGCAAAATTGCAGAAATTTCCCTTATTTGGGGACAAAAACAGAAATTCCCCTTATTTTGGGGCAAAATTGCAGAAATTTCCCTTATTATGGGGAAAAATTGCAGAAATTTCCCTTATTTTAGGGCAAAATTGCAGAAATTTCACTTATTTCAGAGAAAAAAAGCAAAAATTTTTCTTATTTTGGGGCAAAAAGGCAGAAATTCCCATTATTTTGGGGCAAAAAGGCAGAAATTCACCTTATTTTGGGGTAAAATTGCAGAAATTTCACATATTTCAGGGCAAAACGGCAGAAATTCCCCTTATTTTGGGGCAAAAAGGCAGAAATTTCCCTTATTTTGGGATAAAATTGCAGAAATTTCCCTTATTTGGGGGCAAAAAGGCAGAAAATCCACTTAATTTCGGGTAAAAAGGCAGAAATTTCTCATATTTTGGAGCAAAATTGCAGAAACTCCCCTAATTTTGGGGCTAAAAGGCAGAATTTCCCTTTATTTTGGGGCAAAAATAGAGAAATTCTTTTTATTTTGGGGCAAAAATCAGAAATTTCCTTTATTTTGGGGCAAAATTTTAGAAATTTCTTTTATATTGTTACAGACTTGCAGAAATTTTTCTTATTTTGTGGCAAAAAGGCAGAAATTCCCCATATTTTGGTGCAAAAAGGCTGAAATTCCCCTTATTTTGAGGTAAAATCCTGAAATTCCCCATATTTTGGGGCAAAAAGGCAGAAATTCCCCTCATTTGGGGGCAAAAAGGCCCAAATTTCCCTTATTTTCGGGCATAATTGCAGGAATTTCATTTATTTCAGGGCAAAAAGTCAGAAATTCCTTTTATTTTGGGGCTAAAAGTCAGAAATTCCGTTTATTTTTGGGTAAAAAGGCAGAAATTTCACTTATTTTGAGGTAAGAAGGCAGAAATTCCCGTTATTTTGGGGCAAAAAGGCAGAAATTCCCTTTACTTTGTGGCAAAAAGGCAGAAATTCCCGTTAATTGGGGCAGAAAAGCAGAAATTTTCCTTATTTAAGGGCAATAGGGCAGAAATTCCCCTTATTTTGTGGCAAAAAGGCAGAAATTCCCCTTATTTGAAGGTAAAATGCTGAAATTCCCCTTATTTTCGGCAAAAAGGCAGAAATTCCTATTAATTTGGGGCAAAATTGCAGAAATTTCAATTATTTCTGGGCAAAAAGTCAGATATTTGCCTTATTTTGGGGCAAAAAGCAGAAATTCCCTTAATTTTGGGGCCAAAAACAGAAATTCCCCTTATTTTGGGGTAAAATTGCAGAAATTTCAAATATTTCAGGGCAAAAAGGCAGAAATTCCACTTTATTTCGGACAATAACGCAGAAATTCCCCATATTTTAAAGCTAAATTTCAGAAATTCCCCTTATATTGGTGCAAAAATGGAGAAATTCCCTTTATTTTTGTGCAATAAGGCAGATTTCCCCGTATTTTGAAGCAAAATTGCACATATTTCCCTAATTTTGAAGGAAAATGCAAGAATTCACATTATTTTGGAACAAAAAGACAGAAATTCTCCTTATTTCAGGGCAAAAAGTCAGAAATTCCCCTTATTTTGGGGTAAAATTGCAGAAATTTTCTTTATTTTGTGGCAAAAATACAGAAATTCCCTTTATTTTGTGGCAAAAAGGCAGAAATTTCCCTTATTTTGGGGCAAAATTGCAGAAATTTCACTTATTTCAGGGAAAAAGTGCAGAAATTTCTCTTATTTTGGGGCAAAAAGGCAGAAATTTCTTTTATTTTGGTACAAAATTGCAGAAATTTTCTTTATTTTGGGGCAAAAATGAAGAAATTCCCCATATTTTGGGGCAAAAAGGCAGAGATTCGCCTTATTATGAGGTAAAATGCTGAAATTCCCCTTATTTTGGGGCAAAAATACAGAAATTCCCTTTATTTTGTGGCAAAAAGGCAGAAATTTCCCTTATTTTGGGGCAAAATTGCAGAAATTTCACTTATTTCAGGGCAAAATTCAAAAATTCCTTTTATTTTTGGGCAAAAAGACAGAAATTTTGTTTATTTTTGGGTAAAAAGGCAGAAATTTCACTTATTGTGAGGTAAGAAGGCAGAAATTCCTCTTATTTTGGGGCAAAAATGAAGAAATTTCCCTTTTTTGTGGCAAAAGGTATATATTCTCCTTATTTTCGGGCAAAAAAGCAGAAATATCCCGTTTTTTGGAGCACAATTGCAGAAAATCCCCTAATTGTGGTGCAAAAAGGCAGAAATTCCCTATATGTTAGAGCAAAAAGACAGAAATTCTCCTTATTTTGGGGAAAAACTCAGAAATTCCACTTATTTTGGGGCAAATTCCAGAAATTTCCCTTATTTTGGGGCAAATTTGCAGAAATTTCACTTATTTTGGGGCAAAATTGCAGAAATTTCACTTATTTCAGTTAAAAAAAAAGGCAGAAATTTTTCTTATTTTGGGGCAAAAAGGCAGAAATTCCTAATATTTTGTGGCAAAAATGCAGAAATTCCTTTTATTTTGAGGTAAAAATGCTGAAATTCCCCTTATTTGGGGGCAAAAAGGCAGAAATTTCCCTTATTTTGGGGCAAAATTGCAGAAATTTCACTTATTTCAGGGCAAAATTCAAAAATTCCTTTTATTTTGGGGCTAAAAGTCAGAAATTCTGTTTATTTTTGGGTAAAAAGGCAGAAATTTCACTTATTTTGAGGTAAGAAGGCAGAAATTCCTCTTATTTTGGGGCAAAAATGAAGAAATTTCCCTTTTTTGTGGCAAAAGGTATATATTCCCCTTATTTTCAGGCAAAAAAGCAGAAATTCCCCCTATTTTGGAGCAGAATTGCAGAAAATCCCCTAATTGTGGGGCAAAAAGGCAGAAATTCCCTATATGTTGGGGCAAAAAGACAGAAATTCTCCTTATTTTGGGGCAAAACTCAGAAATTCCACTTATTTTGGGGCAAAATTCCAGAAATTTCCCTTATTTTGGGGCAAAATTGCAGAAATTTTACTTATTTTGGGGCAAAATTGCAGAAATTTCACTTATTTCAGGTAAAAATGGCAGAAATTTTTCTTATTTTGGGGCAAAAAGGCAGAAATTCCTAATATTTTGTGGCAAAAATGCAGAAATTCCCCTTATTTTGAGGTAAAAAGGCTGAAATTCCCCTTATTTGGGGGCAAAAAGGCAGAAATTTCCCTTTTTTGGGGGCAAAATTGCAAACATTTCACTTATTTCAGGGTAATAAGTCAGAAATTTTCCTTATTTTGGGGCAAAAAACACAGAAATTCCCTTTGTTTTGGAAGGAAAATACAGAAATTCCACTTCTTTAGAGGCAAAAAGGCAGAAATTCCCCTTATTTTGAAGCAAAAATGAAGAAATTCCCCTAATTGTTGGGCAAAAAGGCAGAAATTCCCTATATGTTGGGGCAAAAAGACAGAAATTCTCCTTATTTTGGGACAAAACTCAGAAATTCCACTTATTTTGGGGCAAAATTGCAGGAATTTACCTTATTTTGAGGCAAAATTGCAGAAATTTCCCTTATTTGGCGCAAAATTGCAGAAATTTCACTTATTTTCAGGTAAAAAGGCTGAAATATCCTTTATTTTGGCGCAAAAAAGAAGAAATTCCCCTTATTTTGGGGCAAAATTGCAGAAATTTTCCTTATTTTGGGGCAAAAAGGCTGAAATTCTTATTTTGAGGTAAAATGCTGAAATTCCCCATATTTTGGGGCAAAAGGCAAAACTTCTTTTTATTTTGGGGCAAAGAGGCACAAATTTCCCTTATTTTCGGGAAAAATTGCAGAAATTTCATTTATTTCAGGGCAAAAAGTCAGAAATTCCTTTTATTTTGGGGCAAAGAGCAGAAATTTCTTTTATTATGGTACAAAATTGAAGAAATTTTTCTTATTTTGAAACAAAAAGGCAGAAAATTCCCCTTATTTTGAGGCAAAAGGCAGAAATTATTCTCAATTTGAGGTAAAATGCAGAAATTCCCTTTATTTTGGGGCTAAAAAACAGAAATTCCCTGTATTTTGAAGCAAAATTGCAGAAATTCTCATAATTTTTGGGCAAAAAGGCAGAAATTCTCCTTATTATGGGGCAAAAAGACAGAAAATCTCCTTTTTCGGGAGCAAACAGTCAGAAATTCCCCTTATTTTGGGGCAAAATTGCAGAAATTTCCTTTACATTGGGGCAAAATTGTAGAAATTTCCCTTATTTTGGGGCAAAATTGCAGAAATTTCACGTATTTCAGGGAAAAAAGGCAGAAATTTTTTTGGGGGGGCAAAAAGGCAGAAATTTTTTTTATTTTGGTACAAAATTGCAGAAATTTTTCTTATTTTGGGGCAAAAAGTCAGAAATTCCCGATATTTTGGGGCAAAAAGGCAGAAATTCCCCTTATTTTGAGGTAAAAAGGCTGAAATTCCCCTTATTTTGGGGCAAAAAGACAGAAATTTCGTTTATTTTGGGGAAAAGGCAGAAATTGCACTTATTTTGAGTCAAAAAGGTGGAAATTCCTCTTATTTTGGGGCAAAAATGAAGAAATTTGCTTTTTTATGGCAAAAAGGTATACATTCCCTTTATTTTCGGGCAAAAAGGCAGAAATTCTTTGTATTTTGGAGCAAAATTACAGAAATTCTCATAATTTTCGGGCAAAAAGGCAGAAATTCTCCTTATTTTGGGGCAAAAAGACAGAAAATCTCCTTTTTCGGGAGCAAACAGTCAGAAATTCCCCTTATTTTGGGGCAAAATTGCAGAAATTTCCTTTACATTGGGGCAAAATTGCAGAAATTTCCCTTATTTGGGGGCAAAATTGCAGAAATTTCAGGTATTTGAAAAAAAAAGGCAGAAATTTTTTTGGGGGGGCAAAAAGGCAGAAATTTTTTTTATTTTGGTACAAAATTGCAGAAATTTTTCTTATTTTGGGGCAAAAAGTCAGAAATTCCCCATATTTTGGGGCAAAAAGGCAGAAATTCCCCTTATTTTGAGGTAATAAGGCTGAAATTCCCCTTATTTTGGGGCAAAAAGGCAGAAATTTCGTTTATTTTGGGGAAAAGGCAGAAATTGCACTTATTTTGAGTCAAAAAGGTGGAAAATCTCCTTATTTGGGGGCAAAAATGAAGAAATTTGCTTTTTTATGGCAAAAAGGTATACATTCCCTTTATTTTCGGGCAAAAAGGCAGAAATTCTTTGTATTTTGGAGCAAAATTGCAGAAATTCCCCTAATTTTTGGGCAAAAAGGCAGAAATTTTCCTTATTTTGGGGTAAAACTGCAGATATTTCACTTATTTTGCGGCAAAATGTCAGAAATTCCCCTTATTTTTGGCAAAAAATGCAGAAAATCCCCTTATTTTAGGGCAAAATTGCAGAAATTTCCCTTATTTGGGGACAAAAACAGAAATTCCCCTTATTTGGGGGCAAAATTGCAGAAATTTCCCTTATTATGGGGAAAAATTGCAGAAATTTCCCTTATTTTAGGGCAAAATTGCAGAAATTTCACTTATTTCAGAGAAAAAAAGCAAAAATTTTTCTTATTTTGGGGCAAAAAGGCAGAAATTCCCATTATTTTGGGGCAAAAAGGCAGAAATTCACCTTATTTTGGGGTAAAATTGCAGAAATTTCACATATTTCAGGGCAAAACGGCAGAAATTCCCCTTATTTTGGGGCAAAAAGGCAGAAATTTCCCTTATTTTGGGATAAAATTGCAGAAATTTCCCTTATTTGGGGGCAAAAAGGCAGAAAATCCACTTAATTTCGGGTAAAAAGGCAGAAATTTCTCGTATTTTGGAGCAAAATTGCAGAAACTCCCCTAATTTTGGGGCTAAAAGGCAGAATTTCCCTTTATTTTGGGGCAAAAATAGAGAAATTCTTTTTATTTTGGGGCAAAAATCAGAAATTTCCTTTATTTTGGGGCAAAATTTTAGAAATTTCTTTTATATTGTTACAGACTTGCAGAAATTTTTCTTATTTTGTGGCAAAAAGGCAGAAATTCCCCATATTTTGGTGCAAAAAGGCTGAAATTCCCCTTATTTTGAGGTAAAATCCTGAAATTCCCCATATTTTGGGGCAAAAAGGCAGAAATTCCCCTCATTTGGGGGCAAAAAGGCCCAAATTTCCCTTATTTTCGGGCATAATTGCAGGAATTTCATTTATTTCAGGGCAAAAAGTCAGAAATTCCTTTTATTTTGGGGCAAAAACAGAAATTTCTTTTATTTTGATACAAAATTGTAGAACTTTTCCTTATTTTGGAACAAAAAGGCAAAAATTACCCATATTTGGGGGAAAAAGGCAGAAATTCCCCTTATTTTGAGGTAAAAAGGCTGAAATTCCCGTTATTTTGGGGCAAAAAGGCAGAAATTCCCTTTACTTTGTGGCAAAAAGGCAGAAATTCCCGTTAATTGGGGCAGAAAAGCAGAAATTTTCCTTATTTAAGGGCAATAGGGCAGAAATTCCCCTTATTTTGTGGCAAAAAGGCAGAAATTCCCCTTATTTGAAGGTAAAATGCTGAAATTCCCCTTATTTTCGGCAAAAAGGCAGAAATTCCTATTAATTTGGGGCAAAATTGCAGAAATTTCAATTATTTCTGGGCAAAAAGTCAGATATTTGCCTTATTTTGGGGCAAAAAGCAGAAATTCCCTTAATTTTGGGGCCAAAAACAGAAATTCCCCTTATTTTGGGGTAAAATTGCAGAAATTTCAAATATTTCAGGGCAAAAAGGCAGAAATTCCACTTTATTTCGGACAATAACGCAGAAATTCCCCATATTTTAAAGCTAAATTTCAGAAATTCCCCTTATATTGGTGCAAAAATGGAGAAATTCCCTTTATTTTTGTGCAATAAGGCAGATTTCCCCGTATTTTGAAGCAAAATTGCACATATTTCCCTAATTTTGAAGGAAAATGCAAGAATTCACATTATTTTGGAACAAAAAGACAGAAATTCTCCTTATTTCAGGGCAAAAAGTCAGAAATTCCCCTTATTTTGGGGTAAAATTGCAGAAATTTTCTTTATTTTGTGGCAAAAATACAGAAATTCCCTTTATTTTGTGGCAAAAAGGCAGAAATTTCCCTTATTTTGGGGCAAAATTGCGGAAATTTCCTTTATTTTGGGGCAAAATTTTAGAAATTTCTTTTATATTGTTACAGACTTGCAGAAATTTTTCTTATTTTGTGGCAAAAAGGCAGAAATTCCCCATATTTTGGTGCAAAAAGGCTGAAATTCCCCTTATTTTGAGGTAAAATCCTGAAATTCCCCATATTTTGGGGCAAAAAGGCAGAAATTCCCCTCATTTGGGGGCAAAAAGGCCCAAATTTCCCTTATTTTCGGGCATAATTGCAGGAATTTCATTTATTTCAGGGCAAAAAGTCAGAAATTCCTTTTATTTTGGGGCAAAAACAGAAATTTCTTTTATTTTGATACAAAATTGTAGAACTTTTCCTTATTTTGGAACAAAAAGGCAAAAATTACCCATATTTGGGGGAAAAAGGCAGAAATTCCCCTTATTTTGAGGTAAAAAGGCTGAAATTCCCGTTATTTTGGGGCAAAAAGGCAGAAATTCCCTTTACTTTGTGGCAAAAAGGCAGAAATTCCCGTTAATTGGGGCAGAAAAGCAGAAATTTTCCTTATTTAAGGGCAATAGGGCAGAAATTCCCCTTATTTTGTGGCAAAAAGGCAGAAATTCCCCTTATTTGAAGGTAAAATGCTGAAATTCCCCTTATTTTCGGCAAAAAGGCAGAAATTCCTATTAATTTGGGGCAAAATTGCAGAAATTTCAATTATTTCTGGGCAAAAAGTCAGATATTTGCCTTATTTTGGGGCAAAAAGCAGAAATTCCCTTAATTTTGGGGCCAAAAACAGAAATTCCCCTTATTTTGGGGTAAAATTGCAGAAATTTCAAATATTTCAGGGCAAAAAGGCAGAAATTCCACTTTATTTCGGACAATAACGCAGAAATTCCCCATATTTTAAAGCTAAATTTCAGAAATTCCCCTTATATTGGTGCAAAAATGGAGAAATTCCCTTTATTTTTATGCAATAAGGCAGATTTCCCCGTATTTTGAAGCAAAATTGCACATATTTCCCTAATTTTGAAGGAAAATGCAAGAATTCACATTATTTTGGAACAAAAAGACAGAAATTCTCCTTATTTCAGGGCAAAAAGTCAGAAATTCCCCTTATTTTGGGGTAAAATTGCAGAAATTTTCTTTATTTTGTGGCAAAAATACAGAAATTCCCTTTATTTTGTGGCAAAAAGGCAGAAATTTCCCTTATTTTGGGGCAAAATTGCAGAAATTTCACTTATTTCAGGGAAAAAGTGCAGAAATTTCTCTTATTTTGGGGCAAAAAGGCAGAAATTTCTTTTATTTTGGTACAAAATTGCAGAAATTTTCTTTATTTTGGGGCAAAAATGAAGAAATTCCCCATATTTTGGGGCAAAAAGGCAGAGATTCGCCTTATTATGAGGTAAAATGCTGAAATTCCCCTTATTTTGGGGCAAAAATACAGAAATTCCCTTTATTTTGTGGCAAAAAGGCAGAAATTTCCCTTATTTTGGGGCAAAATTGCAGAAATTTCACTTATTTCAGGGCAAAATTCAAAAATTCCTTTTATTTTTGGGCAAAAAGACAGAAATTTTGTTTATTTTTGGGTAAAAAGGCAGAAATTTCACTTATTGTGAGGTAAGAAGGCAGAAATTCCTCTTATTTTGGGGCAAAAATGAAGAAATTTCCCTTTTTTGTGGCAAAAGGTATATATTCTCCTTATTTTCGGGCAAAAAAGCAGAAATATCCCGTTTTTTGGAGCACAATTGCAGAAAATCCCCTAATTGTGGTGCAAAAAGGCAGAAATTCCCTATATGTTAGAGCAAAAAGACAGAAATTCTCCTTATTTTGGGGAAAAACTCAGAAATTCCACTTATTTTGGGGCAAATTCCAGAAATTTCCCTTATTTTGGGGCAAATTTGCAGAAATTTCACTTATTTTGGGGCAAAATTGCAGAAATTTCACTTATTTCAGTTAAAAAAAAAGGCAGAAATTTTTCTTATTTTGGGGCAAAAAGGCAGAAATTCCTAATATTTTGTGGCAAAAATGCAGAAATTCCTTTTATTTTGAGGTAAAAATGCTGAAATTCCCCTTATTTGGGGGCAAAAAGGCAGAAATTTCCCTTATTTTGGGGCAAAATTGCAGAAATTTCACTTATTTCAGGGCAAAATTCAAAAATTCCTTTTATTTTGGGGCTAAAAGTCAGAAATTCTGTTTATTTTTGGGTAAAAAGGCAGAAATTTCACTTATTTTGAGGTAAGAAGGCAGAAATTCCTCTTATTTTGGGGCAAAAATGAAGAAATTTCCCTTTTTTGTGGCAAAAGGTATATATTCCCCTTATTTTCAGGCAAAAAAGCAGAAATTCCCCCTATTTTGGAGCAGAATTGCAGAAAATCCCCTAATTGTGGGGCAAAAAGGCAGAAATTCCCTATATGTTGGGGCAAAAAGACAGAAATTCTCCTTATTTTGGGGCAAAACTCAGAAATTCCACTTATTTTGGGGCAAAATTCCAGAAATTTCCCTTATTTTGGGGCAAAATTGCAGAAATTTTACTTATTTTGGGGCAAAATTGCAGAAATTTCACTTATTTCAGGTAAAAATGGCAGAAATTTTTCTTATTTTGGGGCAAAAAGGCAGAAATTCCTAATATTTTGTGGCAAAAATGCAGAAATTCCCCTTATTTTGAGGTAAAAAGGCTGAAATTCCCCTTACTTGGGGGCAAAAAGGCAGAAATTTCCCTTTTTTTGGGGCAAAATTGCAAACATTTCACTTATTTCAGGGTAATAAGTCAGAAATTTTCCTTATTTTGGGGCAAAAAACACAGAAATTCCCTTTGTTTTGGAAGGAAAATACAGAAATTCCACTTCTTTAGAGGCAAAAAGGCAGAAATTCCCCTTATTTTGAAGCAAAAATGAAGAAATTCCCCTAATTGTTGGGCAAAAAGGCAGAAATTCCCTATATGTTGGGGCAAAAAGACAGAAATTCTCCTTATTTTGGGACAAAACTCAGAAATTCCACTTATTTTGGGGCAAAATTGCAGGAATTTACCTTATTTTGAGGCAAAATTGCAGAAATTTCCCTTATTTGGCGCAAAATTGCAGAAATTTCACTTATTTTCAGGTAAAAAGGCTGAAATATCCTTTATTTTGGCACAAAAAAGAAGAAATTCCCCTTATTTTGGGGCAAAATTGCAGAAATTTTCCTTATTTTGGGGCAAGAAGGCTGAAATTCTTATTGTGAGGTAAAATGCTGAAATTCCCCATATTTTGGGGCAAAAGGCAAAACTTCTTTTTATTTTGGGGCAAAGAGGCACAAATTTCCCTTATTTTCGGGAAAAATTGCAGAAATTTCATTTATTTCAGGGCAAAAAGTCAGAAATTCCTTTTATTTTGGGGCAAAGAGCAGAAATTTCTTTTATTATGGTACAAAATTGAAGAAATTTTTCTTATTTTGAAACAAAAAGGCAGAAAATTCCCCTTATTTTGAGGCAAAAGGCAGAAATTATTCTCAATTTGAGGTAAAATGCAGAAATTCCCTTTATTTTGGGGCTAAAAAACAGAAATTCCCTGTATTTTGAAGCAAAATTGCAGAAATTCTCATAATTTTTGGGCAAAAAGGCAGAAATTCTCCTTATTATGGGGCAAAAAGACAGAAAATCTCCTTTTTCGGGAGCAAACAGTCAGAAATTCCCCTTATTTTGGGGCAAAATTGCAGAAATTTCCTTTACATTGGGGCAAAATTGTAGAAATTTCCCTTATTTTGGGGCAAAATTGCAGAAATTTCACGTATTTCAGGGAAAAAAGGCAGAAATTTTTTTGGGGGGGCAAAAAGGCAGAAATTTTTTTTATTTTGGTACAAAATTGCAGAAATTTTTCTTATTTTGGGGCAAAAAGTCAGAAATTCCCCATATTTTGGGGCAAAAAGGCAGAAATTCCCCTTATTTTGAGGTAAAAAGGCTGAAATTCCCCTTATTTTGGGGCAAAAAGACAGAAATTTCGTTTATTTTGGGGAAAAGGCAGAAATTGCACTTATTTTGAGTCAAAAAGGTGGAAATTCCTCTTATTTTGGGGCAAAAATGAAGAAATTTGCTTTTTTATGGCAAAAAGGTATACATTCCCTTTATTTTCGGGCAAAAAGGCAGAAATTCTTTGTATTTTGGAGCAAAATTGCAGAAATTCTCATAATTTTCGGGCAAAAAGGCAGAAATTCTCCTTATTTTGGGGCAAAAAGACAGAAAATCTCCTTTTTCGGGAGCAAACAGTCAGAAATTCCCCTTATTTTGGGGCAAAATTGCAGAAATTTCCTTTACATTGGGGCAAAATTGCAGAAATTTCCCTTATTTGGGGGCAAAATTGCAGAAATTTCAGGTATTTGAAAAAAAAAAGGCAGAAATTTTTTTGGGGGGGCAAAAAGGCAGAAATTTTTTTTATTTTGGTACAAAATTGCAGAAATTTTTCTTATTTTGGGGCAAAAAGTCAGAAATTCCCCATATTTTGGGGCAAAAAGGCAGAAATTCCCCTTATTTTGAGGTAATAAGGCTGAAATTCCCCTTATTTTGGGGCAAAATGCAGAAATTTCGTTTATTTTGGGGAAAAGGCAGAAATTGCACTTATTTTGAGTCAAAAAGGTGGAAAATCTCCTTATTTGGGGGCAAAAATGAAGAAATTTGCTTTTTTATGGCAAAAAGGTATACATTCCCTTTATTTTCGGGCAAAAAGGCAGAAATTCTTTGTATTTTGGAGCAAAATTGCAGAAATTCCCCTAATTTTTGGGCAAAAAGGCAGAAATTTTCCTTATTTTGGGGTAAAACTGCAGAAATTTCACTTATTTTGCGGCAAAATGTCAGAAATTCCCCTTATTTTTGGCAAAAAATGCAGAAAATCCCCTTATTTTAGGGCAAAATTGCAGAAATTTCCCTTATTTGGGGACAAAAACAGAAATTCCCCTTATTTTGGGGCAAAATTGCAGAAATTTCCCTTATTATGGGAAAAAATTGCAGAAATTTCCCTTATTTTAGGGCAAAATTGCAGAAATTTCACTTATTTCAGAGAAAAAAAGCAAAAATTTTTCTTATTTTGGGGCAAAAAGGCAGAAATTCCCATTATTTTGGGGCAAAAAGGCAGAAATTCACCTTATTTTGGGGTAAAATTGCAGAAATTTCACATATTTCAGGGCAAAACGGCAGAAATTCCCCTTATTTGGGGCAAAAAGGCAGAAATTTCCCTTATTTTGGGATAAAATTGCAGAAATTTCCCTTATTTGGAGGCAAAAAGGCAGAAAATCCACTTAATTTCGGGTAAAAAGGCAGAAATTTCTCGTATTTTGGAGCAAAATTGCAGAAACTCCCCTAATTTTGGGGCTAAAAGGCAGAATTTCCCTTTATTTTGGGGCAAAAATAGAGAAATTCTTTTTATTTTGGGGCAAAAATCAGAAATTTCCTTTATTTTGGGGCAAAATTTTAGAAATTTCTTTTATATTGTTACAGACTTGCAGAAATTTTTCTTATTTTGTGGCAAAAAGGCAGAAATTCCCCATATTTTGGTGCAAAAAGGCTGAAATTCCCCTTATTTTGAGGTAAAATCCTGAAATTCCCCATATTTTCGGGCAAAAAGGCAGAAATTCCCCTCATTTGGGGGCAAAAAGGCACAAATTTCCCTTATTTTCGGGCATAATTGCAGGAATTTCATTTATTTCAGGGCAAAAAGTCAGAAATTCCTTTTATTTTCGGGCAAAAACAGAAATTTCTTTTATTTTGATACAAAATTGTAGAAATTTTCCTTATTTTGGAACAAAAAGGCAAAAATTACCCATATTTTGGGGAAAAAGGCAGAAATTCCCCTTATTTTGAGGTAAAAAGGCTGAAATTCCCGTTATTTTGGGGCAAAAAGGCAGAAATTCCCTTTACTTTGTGGCAAAAAGGCAGAAATTCCCGTTAATTGGGGCAGAAAAGCGAAATTTTCCTTATTTAAGGGCAATAGGGCAGAAATTCCCCTTATTTTGTGGCAAAAAGGCAGAAATTCCCCTTATTTGAAGGTAAAATGCTGAAATTCCCCTTATTTTCGGCAAAAAGGCAGAAATTCCTATTATTTTGGGGCAAAATTGCAGAAATTTCAATTATTTCTGGGCAAAAAGTCAGATATTTGCCTTATTTTGGGGCAAAAAGCAGAAATTCCCTTAATTTTGGGGCCAAAAACAGAAATTCCCCTTATTTTGGGGTAAAATTGCAGAAATTTCAAATATTTCAGGGCAAAAAGGCAGAAATTCCACTTTATTTCGGACAATAACGCAGAAATTCCCCATATTTTAAAGCTAAATTTCAGAAATTCCCCTTATATTGGTGCAAAAATGGAGAAATTCCCTTTATTTTTGTGCAATAAGGCAGATTTCCCCGTATTTTGAAGCAAAATTGCACATATTTCCCTAATTTTGAAGGAAAATGCAAGAATTCACATTATTTTGGAACAAAAAGACAGAAATTCTCCTTATTTCAGGGCAAAAAGTCAGAAATTCCCCTTATTTTGGGGTAAAATTGCAGAAATTTTCTTTATTTTGTGGCAAAAATACAGAAATTCCCTTTATTTTGTGGCAAAAAGGCAGAAATTTCCCTTATTTTGGGGCAAAATTGCAGAAATTTCACTTATTTCAGGGAAAAAGTGCAGAAATTTCTCTTATTTTGGGGCAAAAAGGCAGAAATTTCTTTTATTTTGGTACAAAATTGCAGAAATTTTCTTTATTTTGGGGCAAAAATGAAGAAATTCCCCATATTTTGGGGCAAAAAGGCAGAGATTCGCCTTATTATGAGGTAAAATGCTGAAATTCCCCTTATTTTGGGGCAAAAATACAAAAATTCCCTTTATTTTGTGGCAAAAAGGCAGAAATTTCCCTTATTTTGGGGCAAAATTGCAGAAATTTCACTTATTTCAGGGCAAAATTCAAAAATTCCTTTTATTTTTGGGCAAAAAGACAGAAATTTTGTTTATTTTTGGGTAAAAAGGCAGAAATTTCACTTATTGTGAGGTAAGAAGGCAGAAATTCCTCTTATTTTGGGGCAAAAATGAAGAAATTTCCCTTTTTTTGTGGCAAAAGGTATATATTCTCCTTATTTTCGGGCAAAAAAGCAGAAATATCCCGTTTTTTGGAGCACAATTGCAGAAAATCCCCTAATTGTGGGGCAAAAAGGCAGAAATTCCCTATATGTTAGAGCAAAAAAGACAGAAATTCTCCTTATTTTGGGGAAAAACTCAGAAATTCCACTTATTTTGGGGCAAATTCCAGAAATTTCCCTTATTTTGGGGCAAATTTGCAGAAATTTCACTTATTTTGGGGCAAAATTGCAGAAATTTCACTTATTTCAGATTAAAAAAAAGGCAGAAATTTTTCTTATTTTGGGGCAAAAAGGCAGAAATTCCTAATATTTTGTGGCAAAAATGCAGAAATTCCTTTTATTTTGAGGTAAAAATGCTGAAATTCCCCTTATTTGGGGGCAAAAAGGCAGAAATTTCCCTTATTTTGGGGCAAAATTGCAGAAATTTCACTTATTTCAGGGCAAAATTCAAAAATTCCTTTTTTTTTTGGGGCTAAAAGTCAGAAATTCTGTTTATTTTTGGGTAAAAAGGCAGAAATTTCACTTATTTTGAGGTAAGAAGGCAGAAATTCCTCTTATTTTGGGGCAAAAATGAAGAAATTTCCCTTTTTTGTGGCAAAAGGTATATATTCCCCTTATTTTCGGGCAAAAAAGCAGAAATTCCCCCTATTTTGGAGCAGAATTGCAGAAAATCCCCTAATTGTGGGGCAAAAAGGCAGAAATTCCCTATATGTTGGGGCAAAAAGACAGAAATTCTCCTTATTTTGGGGCAAAACTCAGAAATTCCACTTATTTTGGGGCAAAATTCCAGAAATTTCCCTTATTTTGGGGCAAAATTGCAGAAATTTTACTTATTTTGGGGCAAAATTGCAGAAATTTCACTTATTTCAGGTAAAAATGGCAGAAATTTTTCTTATTTTGGGGCAAAAAGGCAGAAATTCCTAATATTTTGTGGCAAAAATGCAGAAATTCCCCTTATTTTGAGGTAAAAAGGCTGAAATTCCCCTTATTTGGGGGCAAAAAGGCAGAAATTTCCCTTTTTTTGGGGCAAAATTGCAAACATTTCACTTATTTCAGGGTAATAAGTCAGAAATTTTCCTTATTTTGGGGCAAAAAACACAGAAATTCCCTTTGTTTTGGAAGGAAAATACAGAAATTCCACTTCTTTAGAGGCAAAAAGGCAGAAATTCCCCTTATTTTGAAGCAAAAATGAAGAAATTCCCCTAATTGTTGGGCAAAAAGGCAGAAATTCCCTATATGTTGGGGCAAAAAGACAGAAATTCTCCTTATTTTGGGACAAAACTCAGAAATTCCACTTATTTTGGGGCAAAATTGCAGGAATTTACCTTATTTTGAGGCAAAATTGCAGAAATTTCCCTTATTTGGCGCAAAATTGCAGAAATTTCACTTATTTTCAGGTAAAAAGGCTGAAATATCCTTTATTTTGGCGCAAAAAAGAAGAAATTCCCCTTATTTTGGGGCAAAATTGCAGAAATTTTCCTTATTTTGGGGCAAAAAGGCTGAAATTCTTATTTTGAGGTAAAATGCTGAAATTCCCCATATTTTGGGGCAAAAGGCAAAACTTCTTTTTATTTTGGGGCAAAGAGGCACAAATTTCCCTTATTTTCGGGAAAAATTGCAGAAATTTCATTTATTTCAGGGCAAAAAGTCAGAAATTCCTTTTATTTTGGGGCAAAGAGCAGAAATTTCTTTTATTATGGTACAAAATTGAAGAAATTTTTCTTATTTTGAAACAAAAAGGCAGAAAATTCCCCTTATTTTGAGGCAAAAGGCAGAAATTATTCTCAATTTGAGGTAAAATGCAGAAATTCCCTTTATTTTGGGGCTAAAAAACAGAAATTCCCTGTATTTTGAAGCAAAATTGCAGAAATTCTCATAATTTTTGGGCAAAAAGGCAGAAATTCTCCTTATTATGGGGCAAAAAGACAGAAAATCTCCTTTTTCGGGAGCAAACAGTCAGAAATTCCCCTTATTTTGGGGCAAAATTGCAGAAATTTCCTTTACATTGGGGCAAAATTGTAGAAATTTCCCTTATTTTGGGGCAAAATTGCAGAAATTTCACGTATTTCAGGGAAAAAAGGCAGAAATTTTTTTGGGGGGGCAAAAAGGCAGAAATTTTTTTTATTTTGGTACAAAATTGCAGAAATTTTTCTTATTTTGGGGCAAAAAGTCAGAAATTCCCCATATTTTGGGGCAAAAAGGCAGAAATTCCCCTTATTTTGAGGTAAAAAGGCTGAAATTCCCCTTATTTTGGGGCAAAAAGACAGAAATTTCGTTTATTTTGGGGAAAAGGCAGAAATTGCACTTATTTTGAGTCAAAAAGGTGGAAATTCCTCTTATTTTGGGGCAAAAATGAAGAAATTTGCTTTTTTATGGCAAAAAGGTATACATTCCCTTTATTTTCGGGCAAAAAGGCAGAAATTCTTTGTATTTTGGAGCAAAATTGCAGAAATTCTCATAATTTTCGGGCAAAAAGGCAGAAATTCTCCTTATTTTGGGGCAAAAAGACAGAAAATCTCCTTTTTCGGGAGCAAACAGTCAGAAATTCCCCTTATTTTGGGGCAAAATTGCAGAAATTTCCTTTACATTGGGGCAAAATTGCAGAAATTTCCCTTATTTGGGGGCAAAATTGCAGAAATTTCAGGTATTTGAAAAAAAAAAGGCAGAAATTTTTTTGGGGGGGCAAAAAGGCAGAAATTTTTTTTATTTTGGTACAAAATTGCAGAAATTTTTCTTATTTTGGGGCAAAAAGTCAGAAATTCCCCATATTTTGGGGCAAAAAGGCAGAAATTCCCCTTATTTTGAGGTAATAAGGCTGAAATTCCCCTTATTTTGGGGCAAAAAGGCAGAAATTTCGTTTATTTTGGGGAAAAGGCAGAAATTGCACTTATTTTGAGTCAAAAAGGTGGAAAATCTCCTTATTTGGGGGCAAAAATGAAGAAATTTGCTTTTTTATGGCAAAAAGGTATACATTCCCTTTATTTTCGGGCAAAAAGGCAGAAATTCTTTGTATTTTGGAGCAAAATTGCAGAAATTCCCCTAATTTTTGGGCAAAAAGGCAGAAATTTTCCTTATTTTGGGGTAAAACTGCAGATATTTCACTTATTTTGCGGCAAAATGTCAGAAATTCCCCTTATTTTTGGCAAAAAATGCAGAAAATCCCCTTATTTTAGGGCAAAATTGCAGAAATTTCCCTTATTTGGGGACAAAAACAGAAATTCCCCTTATTTTGGGGCAAAATTGCAGAAATTTCCCTTATTATGGGGAAAAATTGCAGAAATTTCCCTTATTTTAGGGCAAAATTGCAGAAATTTCACTTATTTCAGAGAAAAAAAGCAAAAATTTTTCTTATTTTGGGGCAAAAAGGCAGAAATTCCCATTATTTTGGGGCAAAAAGGCAGAAATTCACCTTATTTTGGGGTAAAATTGCAGAAATTTCACATATTTCAGGGCAAAACGGCAGAAATTCCCCTTATTTTGGGGCAAAAAGGCAGAAATTTCCCTTATTTTGGGATAAAATTGCAGAAATTTCCCTTATTTGGGGGCAAAAAGGCAGAAAATCCACTCAATTTCGGGTAAAAAGGCAGAAATTTCTCGTATTTTGGAGCAAAATTGCAGAAACTCCCCTAATTTTGGGGCTAAAAGGCAGAATTTCCCTTTATTTTGGGGCAAAAATAGAGAAATTCTTTTTATTTTGGGGCAAAAATCAGAAATTTCCTTTATTTTGGGGCAAAATTTTAGAAATTTCTTTTATATTGTTACAGACTTGCAGAAATTTTTCTTATTTTGTGGCAAAAAGGCAGAAATTCCCCATATTTTGGTGCAAAAAGGCTGAAATTCCCCTTATTTTGAGGTAAAATCCTGAAATTCCCCATATTTTGGGGCAAAAAGGCAGAAATTCCCCTCATTTGGGGGCAAAAAGGCCCAAATTTCCCTTATTTTCGGGCATAATTGCAGGAATTTCATTTATTTCAGGGCAAAAAGTCAGAAATTCCTTTTATTTTGGGGCAAAAACAGAAATTTCTTTTATTTTGATACAAAATTGTAGAACTTTTCCTTATTTTGGAACAAAAAGGCAAAAATTACCCATATTTGGGGGAAAAAGGCAGAAATTCCCCTTATTTTGAGGTAAAAAGGCTGAAATTCCCGTTATTTTGGGGCAAAAAGGCAGAAATTCCCTTTACTTTGTGGCAAAAAGGCAGAAATTCCCGTTAATTGGGGCAGAAAAGCAGAAATTTTCCTTATTTAAGGGCAATAGGGCAGAAATTCCCCTTATTTTGTGGCAAAAAGGCAGAAATTCCCCTTATTTGAAGGTAAAATGCTGAAATTCCCCTTATTTTCGGCAAAAAGGCAGAAATTCCTATTAATTTGGGGCAAAATTGCAGAAATTTCAATTATTTCTGGGCAAAAAGTCAGATATTTGCCTTATTTTGGGGCAAAAAGCAGAAATTCCCTTAATTTTGGGGCCAAAAACAGAAATTCCCCTTATTTTGGGGTAAAATTGCAGAAATTTCAAATATTTCAGGGCAAAAAGGCAGAAATTCCACTTTATTTCGGACAATAACGCAGAAATTCCCCATATTTTAAAGCTAAATTTCAGAAATTCCCCTTATATTGGTGCAAAAATGGAGAAATTCCCTTTATTTTTATGCAATAAGGCAGATTTCCCCGTATTTTGAAGCAAAATTGCACATATTTCCCTAATTTTGAAGGAAAATGCAAGAATTCACATTATTTTGGAACAAAAAGACAGAAATTCTCCTTATTTCAGGGCAAAAAGTCAGAAATTCCCCTTATTTTGGGGTAAAATTGCAGAAATTTTCTTTATTTTGTGGCAAAAATACAGAAATTCCCTTTATTTTGTGGCAAAAAGGCAGAAATTTCCCTTATTTTGGGGCAAAATTGCAGAAATTTCACTTATTTCAGGGAAAAAGTGCAGAAATTTCTCTTATTTTGGGGCAAAAAGGCAGAAATTTCTTTTATTTTGGTACAAAATTGCAGAAATTTTCTTTATTTTGGGGCAAAAATGAAGAAATTCCCCATATTTTGGGGCAAAAAGGCAGAGATTCGCCTTATTATGAGGTAAAATGCTGAAATTCCCCTTATTTTGGGGCAAAAATACAGAAATTCCCTTTATTTTGTGGCAAAAAGGCAGAAATTTCCCTTATTTTGGGGCAAAATTGCAGAAATTTCACTTATTTCAGGGCAAAATTCAAAAATTCCTTTTATTTTTGGGCAAAAAGACAGAAATTTTGTTTATTTTTGGGTAAAAAGGCAGAAATTTCACTTATTGTGAGGTAAGAAGGCAGAAATTCCTCTTATTTTGGGGCAAAAATGAAGAAATTTCCCTTTTTTGTGGCAAAAGGTATATATTCTCCTTATTTTCGGGCAAAAAAGCAGAAATATCCCGTTTTTTGGAGCACAATTGCAGAAAATCCCCTAATTGTGGTGCAAAAAGGCAGAAATTCCCTATATGTTAGAGCAAAAAGACAGAAATTCTCCTTATTTTGGGGAAAAACTCAGAAATTCCACTTATTTTGGGGCAAATTCCAGAAATTTCCCTTATTTTGGGGCAAATTTGCAGAAATTTCACTTATTTTGGGGCAAAATTGCAGAAATTTCACTTATTTCAGTTAAAAAAAAAGGCAGAAATTTTTCTTATTTTGGGGCAAAAAGGCAGAAATTCCTAATATTTTGTGGCAAAAATGCAGAAATTCCTTTTATTTTGAGGTAAAAATGCTGAAATTCCCCTTATTTGGGGGCAAAAAGGCAGAAATTTCCCTTATTTTGGGGCAAAATTGCAGAAATTTCACTTATTTCAGGGCAAAATTCAAAAATTCCTTTTATTTTGGGGCTAAAAGTCAGAAATTCTGTTTATTTTTGGGTAAAAAGGCAGAAATTTCACTTATTTTGAGGTAAGAAGGCAGAAATTCCTCTTATTTTGGGGCAAAAATGAAGAAATTTCCCTTTTTTGTGGCAAAAGGTATATATTCCCCTTATTTTCAGGCAAAAAAGCAGAAATTCCCCCTATTTTGGAGCAGAATTGCAGAAAATCCCCTAATTGTGGGGCAAAAAGGCAGAAATTCCCTATATGTTGGGGCAAAAAGACAGAAATTCTCCTTATTTTGGGGCAAAACTCAGAAATTCCACTTATTTTGGGGCAAAATTCCAGAAATTTCCCTTATTTTGGGGCAAAATTGCAGAAATTTTACTTATTTTGGGGCAAAATTGCAGAAATTTCACTTATTTCAGGTAAAAATGGCAGAAATTTTTCTTATTTTGGGGCAAAAAGGCAGAAATTCCTAATATTTTGTGGCAAAAATGCAGAAATTCCCCTTATTTTGAGGTAAAAAGGCTGAAATTCCCCTTATTTGGGGGCAAAAAGGCAGAAATTTCCCTTTTTTGGGGGCAAAATTGCAAACATTTCACTTATTTCAGGGTAATAAGTCAGAAATTTTCCTTATTTTGGGGCAAAAAACACAGAAATTCCCTTTGTTTTGGAAGGAAAATACAGAAATTCCACTTCTTTAGAGGCAAAAAGGCAGAAATTCCCCTTATTTTGAAGCAAAAATGAAGAAATTCCCCTAATTGTTGGGCAAAAAGGCAGAAATTCCCTATATGTTGGGGCAAAAAGACAGAAATTCTCCTTATTTTGGGACAAAACTCAGAAATTCCACTTATTTTGGGGCAAAATTGCAGGAATTTACCTTATTTTGAGGCAAAATTGCAGAAATTTCCCTTATTTGGCGCAAAATTGCAGAAATTTCACTTATTTTCAGGTAAAAAGGCTGAAATATCCTTTATTTTGGCGCAAAAAAGAAGAAATTCCCCTTATTTTGGGGCAAAATTGCAGAAATTTTCCTTATTTTGGGGCAAAAAGGCTGAAATTCTTATTTTGAGGTAAAATGCTGAAATTCCCCATATTTTGGGGCAAAAGGCAAAACTTCTTTTTATTTTGGGGCAAAGAGGCACAAATTTCCCTTATTTTCGGGAAAAATTGCAGAAATTTCATTTATTTCAGGGCAAAAAGTCAGAAATTCCTTTTATTTTGGGGCAAAGAGCAGAAATTTCTTTTATTATGGTACAAAATTGAAGAAATTTTTCTTATTTTGAAACAAAAAGGCAGAAAATTCCCCTTATTTTGAGGCAAAAGGCAGAAATTATTCTCAATTTGAGGTAAAATGCAGAAATTCCCTTTATTTTGGGGCTAAAAAACAGAAATTCCCTGTATTTTGAAGCAAAATTGCAGAAATTCTCATAATTTTTGGGCAAAAAGGCAGAAATTCTCCTTATTATGGGGCAAAAAGACAGAAAATCTCCTTTTTCGGGAGCAAACAGTCAGAAATTCCCCTTATTTTGGGGCAAAATTGCAGAAATTTCCTTTACATTGGGGCAAAATTGTAGAAATTTCCCTTATTTTGGGGCAAAATTGCAGAAATTTCACGTATTTCAGGGAAAAAAGGCAGAAATTTTTTTGGGGGGGCAAAAAGGCAGAAATTTTTTTTATTTTGGTACAAAATTGCAGAAATTTTTCTTATTTTGGGGCAAAAAGTCAGAAATTCCCCATATTTTGGGGCAAAAAGGCAGAAATTCCCCTTATTTTGAGGTAAAAAGGCTGAAATTCCCCTTATTTTGGGGCAAAAAAACAGAAATTTCGTTTATTTTGGGGAAAAGGCAGAAATTGCACTTATTTTGAGTCAAAAAGGTGGAAATTCCTCTTATTTTGGGGCAAAAATGAAGAAATTTGCTTTTTTATGGCAAAAAGGTATACATTCCCTTTATTTTCGGGCAAAAAGGCAGAAATTCTTTGTATTTTGGAGCAAAATTGCAGAAATTCTCATAATTTTCGGGCAAAAAGGCAGAAATTCTCCTTATTTTGGGGCAAAAAGACAGAAAATCTCCTTTTTCGGGAGCAAACAGTCAGAAATTCCCCTTATTTTGGGGCAAAATTGCAGAAATTTCCTTTACATTGGGGCAAAATTGCAGAAATTTCCCTTATTTGGGGGCAAAATTGCAGAAATTTCAGGTATTTGAAAAAAAAAAGGCAGAAATTTTTTTGGGGGGGCAAAAAGGCAGAAATTTTTTTTATTTTGGTACAAAATTGCAGAAATTTTTCTTATTTTGGGGCAAAAAGTCAGAAATTCCCCATATTTTGGGGCAAAAAGGCAGAAATTCCCCTTATTTTGATGTAATAAGGCTGAAATTCCCCTTATTTTGGGGCAAAAAGGCAGAAATTTCGTTTATTTTGGGGAAAAGGCAGAAATTGCACTTATTTTGAGTCAAAAAGGTGGAAAATCTCCTTATTTGGGGGCAAAAATGAAGAAATTTGCTTTTTTATGGCAAAAAGGTATACATTCCCTTTATTTTCGGGCAAAAAGGCAGAAATTCTTTGTATTTTGGAGCAAAATTGCAGAAATTCCCCTAATTTTTGGGCAAAAAGGCAGAAATTTTCCTTATTTTGGGGTAAAACTGCAGAAATTTCACTTATTTTGCGGCAAAATGTCAGAAATTCCCCTTATTTTTGGCAAAAAATGCAGAAAATCCCCTTATTTTAGGGCAAAATTGCAGAAATTTCCCTTATTTGGGGACAAAAACAGAAATTCCCCTTATTTTGGGGCAAAATTGCAGAAATTTCCCTTATTATGGGGAAAAATTGCAGAAATTTCCCTTATTTTAGGGCAAAATTGCAGAAATTTCACTTATTTCAGAGAAAAAAAGCAAAAATTTTTCTTATTTTGGGGCAAAAAGGCAGAAATTCCCATTATTTTGGGGCAAAAAGGCAGAAATTCACCTTATTTTGGGGTAAAATTGCAGAAATTTCACATATTTCAGGGCAAAACGGCAGAAATTCCCCTTATTTGGGGCAAAAAGGCAGAAATTTCCCTTATTTTGGGATAAAATTGCAGAAATTTCCCTTATTTGGAGGCAAAAAGGCAGAAAATCCACTTAATTTCGGGTAAAAAGGCAGAAATTTCTCGTATTTTGGAGCAAAATTGCAGAAACTCCCCTACTTTTGGGGCTAAAAGGCAGAATTTCCCTTTATTTTGGGGCAAAAATAGAGAAATTCTTTTTATTTTGGGGCAAAAATCAGAAATTTCCTTTATTTTGGGGCAAAATTTTAGAAATTTCTTTTATATTGTTACAGACTTGCAGAAATTTTTCTTATTTTGTGGCAAAAAGGCAAAAATTCCCCATACTTTGGTGCAAAAAGGCTGAAATTCCCCTTATTTTGAGGTAAAATCCTGAAATTCCCCATATTTTCGGGCAAAAAGGCAGAAATTCCCCTCATTTGGGGGCAAAAAGGCACAAATTTCCCTTATTTTCGGGCAAAATTGCAGGAATTTCATTTATTTCAGGGCAAAAAGTCAGAAATTCCTTTTATTTTCGGGCAAAAACAGAAATTTCTTTTATTTTGATACAAAATTGTAGAAATTTTCCTTATTTTGGAACAAAAAGGCAAAAATTACCCATATTTTGGGGAAAAAGGCAGAAATTCCCCTTATTTTGAGGTAAAAAGGCTGAAATTCCCGTTATTTTGGGGCAAAAAGGCAGAAATTCCCTTTACTTTGTGGCAAAAAGGCAGAAATTCCCGTTAATTGGGGCAGAAAAGCGAAATTTTCCTTATTTAAGGGCAATAGGGCAGAAATTCCCCTTATTTTGTGGCAAAAAGGCAGAAATTCCCCTTATTTGAAGGTAAAATGCTGAAATTCCCCTTATTTTCGGCAAAAAGGCAGAAATTCCTATTATTTTGGGGCAAAATTGCAGAAATTTCAATTATTTCTGGGCAAAAAGTCAGATATTTGCCTTATTTTGGGGCAAAAAGCAGAAATTCCCTTAATTTTGGGGCCAAAAACAGAAATTCCCCTTATTTTGGGGTAAAATTGCAGAAATTTCAAATATTTCAGGGCAAAAAGGCAGAAATTCCACTTTATTTCGGACAATAACGCAGAAATTCCCCATATTTTAAAGCTAAATTTCAGAAATTCCCCTTATATTGGTGCAAAAATGGAGAAATTCCCTTTATTTTTGTGCAATAAGGCAGATTTCCCCGTATTTTGAAGCAAAATTGCACATATTTCCCTAATTTTGAAGGAAAATGCAAGAATTCACATTATTTTGGAACAAAAAGACAGAAATTCTCCTTATTTCAGGGCAAAAAGTCAGAAATTCCCCTTATTTTGGGGTAAAATTGCAGAAATTTTCTTTATTTTGTGGCAAAAATACAGAAATTCCCTTTATTTTGTGGCAAAAAGGCAGAAATTTCCCTTATTTTGGGGCAAAATTGCAGAAATTTCACTTATTTCAGGGAAAAAGTGCAGAAATTTCTCTTATTTTGGGGCAAAAAGGCAGAAATTTCTTTTATTTTGGTACAAAATTGCAGAAATTTTCTTTATTTTGGGGCAAAAATGAAGAAATTCTCCATATTTTGGGGCAAAAAGGCAGAGATTCGCCTTATTATGAGGTAAAATGCTGAAATTCCCCTTATTTTGGGGCAAAAATACAAAAATTCCCTTTATTTTGTGGCAAAAAGGCAGAAATTTCCCTTATTTTGGGGCAAAATTGCAGAAATTTCACTTATTTCAGGGCAAAATTCAAAAATTCCTTTTATTTTTGGGCAAAAAGACAGAAATTTTGTTTATTTTTGGGTAAAAAGGCAGAAATTTCACTTATTGTGAGGTAAGAAGGCAGAAATTCCTCTTATTTTGGGGCAAAAATGAAGAAATTTCCCTTTTTTTGTGGCAAAAGGTATATATTCTCCTTATTTTCGGGCAAAAAAGCAGAAATATCCCGTTTTTTGGAGCACAATTGCAGAGAATCCCCTAATTGTGGGGCAAAAAGGCAGAAATTCCCTATATGTTAGAGCAAAAAGACAGAAATTCTCCTTATTTTGGGGAAAAACTCAGAAATTCCACTTATTTTGCGGCAAATTCCAGAAATTTCCCTTATTTTGGGGCAAATTTGCAGAAATTTCACTTATTTTGGGGCAAAATTGCAGAAATTTCACTAATTTCAGTTAAAAAAAAAGGCAGAAATTTTTCTTATTTTGGGGCAAAAAGGCAGAAATTCCTAATATTTTGTGGCAAAAATGCAGAAATTCCTTTTATTTTGAGGTAAAAATGCTGAAATTCCCCTTATTTGGGGGCAAAAAGGCAGAAATTTCCCTTATTTTGGGGCAAAATTGCAGAAATTTCACTTATTTCAGGGCAAAATTCAAAAATTCCTTTTATTTTGGGGCTAAAAGTCAGAAATTCTGTTTATTTTTGGGTAAAAAGGCAGAAATTTCACTTATTTTGAGGTAAGAAGGCAGAAATTCCTCTTATTTTGGGGCAAAAATGAAGAAATTTCCCTTTTTTGTGGCAAAAGGTATATATTCCCCTTATTTTCAGGCAAAAAAGCAGAAATTCCCCCTATTTTGGAGCAGAATTGCAGAAAATCCCCTAATTGTGGGGCAAAAAGGCAGAAATTCCCTATATGTTGGGGCAAAAAGACAGAAATTCTCCTTATTTTGGGGCAAAACTCAGAAATTCCACTTATTTTGGGGCAAAATTCCAGAAATTTCCCTTATTTTGGGGCAAAATTGCAGAAATTTTACTTATTTTGGGGCAAAATTGCAGAAATTTCACTTATTTCAGGTAAAAATGGCAGAAATTTTTCTTATTTTGGGGCAAAAAGGCAGAAATTCCTAATATTTTGTGGCAAAAATGCAGAAATTCCCCTTATTTTGAGGTAAAAAGGCTGAAATTCCCCTTATTTGGGGGCAAAAAGGCAGAAATTTCCCTTTTTTTGGGGCAAAATTGCAAACATTTCACTTATTTCAGGGTAATAAGTCAGAAATTTTCCTTATTTTGGGGCAAAAAACACAGAAATTCCCTTTGTTTTGGAAGGAAAATACAGAAATTCCACTTCTTTAGAGGCAAAAAGGCAGAAATTCCCCTTATTTTGAAGCAAAAATGAAGAAATTCCCCTAATTGTTGGGCAAAAAGGCAGAAATTCCCTATATGTTGGGGCAAAAAGACAGAAATTCTCCTTATTTTGGGACAAAACTCAGAAATTCCACTTATTTTGGGGCAAAATTGCAGGAATTTACCTTATTTTGAGGCAAAATTGCAGAAATTTCCCTTATTTGGCGCAAAATTGCAGAAATTTCACTTATTTTCAGGTAAAAAGGCTGAAATATCCTTTATTTTGGCGCAAAAAAGAAGAAATTCCCCTTATTTTGGGGCAAAATTGCAGAAATTTTCCTTATTTTGGGGCAAAAAGGCTGAAATTCTTATTTTGAGGTAAAATGCTGAAATTCCCCATATTTTGGGGCAAAAGGCAAAACTTCTTTTTATTTTGGGGCAAAGAGGCACAAATTTCCCTTATTTTCGGGAAAAATTGCAGAAATTTCATTTATTTCAGGGCAAAAAGTCAGAAATTCCTTTTATTTTGGGGCAAAGAGCAGAAATTTCTTTTATTATGGTACAAAATTGAAGAAATTTTTCTTATTTTGAAACAAAAAGGCAGAAAATTCCCCTTATTTTGAGGCAAAAGGCAGAAATTATTCTCAATTTGAGGTAAAATGCAGAAATTCCCTTTATTTTGGGGCTAAAAAACAGAAATTCCCTGTATTTTGAAGCAAAATTGCAGAAATTCTCATAATTTTTGGGCAAAAAGGCAGAAATTCTCCTTATTATGGGGCAAAAAGACAGAAAATCTCCTTTTTCGGGAGCAAACAGTCAGAAATTCCCCTTATTTTGGGGCAAAATTGCAGAAATTTCCTTTACATTGGGGCAAAATTGTAGAAATTTCCCTTATTTTGGGGCAAAATTGCAGAAATTTCACGTATTTCAGGGAAAAAAGGCAGAAATTTTTTTGGGGGGGCAAAAAGGCAGAAATTTTTTTTATTTTGGTACAAAATTGCAGAAATTTTTCTTATTTTGGGGCAAAAAGTCAGAAATTCCCCATATTTTGGGGCAAAAAGGCAGAAATTCCCCTTATTTTGAGGTAAAAAGGCTGAAATTCCCCTTATTTTGGGGCAAAAAAACAGAAATTTCGTTTATTTTGGGGAAAAGGCAGAAATTGCACTTATTTTGAGTCAAAAAGGTGGAAATTCCTCTTATTTTGGGGCAAAAATGAAGAAATTTGCTTTTTTATGGCAAAAAGGTATACATTCCCTTTATTTTCGGGCAAAAAGGCAGAAATTCTTTGTATTTTGGAGCAAAATTGCAGAAATTCTCATAATTTTCGGGCAAAAAGGCAGAAATTCTCCTTATTTTGGGGCAAAAAGACAGAAAATCTCCTTTTTCGGGAGCAAACAGTCAGAAATTCCCCTTATTTTGGGGCAAAATTGCAGAAATTTCCTTTACATTGGGGCAAAATTGCAGAAATTTCCCTTATTTGGGGGCAAAATTGCAGAAATTTCAGGTATTTGGAAAAAAAAAGGCAGAAATTTTTTTGGGGGGGCAAAAAGGCAGAAATTTTTTTTATTTTGGTACAAAATTGCAGAAATTTTTCTTATTTTGGGGCAAAAAGTCAGAAATTCCCCATATTTTGGGGCAAAAAGGCAGAAATTCCCCTTATTTTGAGGTAATAAGGCTGAAATTCCCCTTATTTTGGGGCAAAAAGGCAGAAATTTCGTTTATTTTGGGGAAAAGGCAGAAATTGCACTTATTTTGAGTCAAAAAGGTGGAAAATCTCCTTATTTGGGGGCAAAAATGAAGAAATTTGCTTTTTTATGGCAAAAAGGTATACATTCCCTTTATTTTCGGGCAAAAAGGCAGAAATTCTTTGTATTTTGGAGCAAAATTGCAGAAATTCCCCTAATTTTTGGGCAAAAAGGCAGAAATTTTCCTTATTTTGGGGTAAAACTGCAGAAATTTCACTTATTTTGCGGCAAAATGTCAGAAATTCCCCTTATTTTTGGCAAAAAATGCAGAAAATCCCCTTATTTTAGGGCAAAATTGCAGAAATTTCCCTTATTTGGGGACAAAAACAGAAATTCCCCTTATTTTGGGGCAAAATTGCAGAAATTTCCCTTATTATGGGGAAAAATTGCAGAAATTTCCCTTATTTTAGGGCAAAATTGCAGAAATTTCACTTATTTCAGAGAAAAAAAGCAAAAATTTTTCTTATTTTGGGGCAAAAAGGCAGAAATTCCCATTATTTTGGGGCAAAAAGGCAGAAATTCACCTTATTTTGGGGTAAAATTGCAGAAATTTCACATATTTCAGGGCAAAACGGCAGAAATTCCCCTTATTTGGGGCAAAAAGGCAGAAATTTCCCTTATTTTGGGATAAAATTGCAGAAATTTCCCTTATTTGGAGGCAAAAAGGCAGAAAATCCACTTAATTTCGGGTAAAAAGGCAGAAATTTCTCGTATTTTGGAGCAAAATTGCAGAAACTCCCCTACTTTTGGGGCTAAAAGGCAGAATTTCCCTTTATTTTGGGGCAAAAATAGAGAAATTCTTTTTATTTTGGGGCAAAAATCAGAAATTTCCTTTATTTTGGGGCAAAATTTTAGAAATTTCTTTTATATTGTTACAGACTTGCAGAAATTTTTCTTATTTTGTGGCAAAAAGGCAAAAATTCCCCATACTTTGGTGCAAAAAGGCTGAAATTCCCCTTATTTTGAGGTAAAATCCTGAAATTCCCCATATTTTCGGGCAAAAAGGCAGAAATTCCCCTCATTTGGGGGCAAAAAGGCACAAATTTCCCTTATTTTCGGGCAAAATTGCAGGAATTTCATTTATTTCAGGGCAAAAAGTCAGAAATTCCTTTTATTTTCGGGCAAAAACAGAAATTTCTTTTATTTTGATACAAAATTGTAGAAATTTTCCTTATTTTGGAACAAAAAGGCAAAAATTACCCATATTTTGGGGAAAAAGGCAGAAATTCCCCTTATTTTGAGGTAAAAAGGCTGAAATTCCCGTTATTTTGGGGCAAAAAGGCAGAAATTCCCTTTACTTTGTGGCAAAAAGGCAGAAATTCCCGTTAATTGGGGCAGAAAAGCGAAATTTTCCTTATTTAAGGGCAATAGGGCAGAAATTCCCCTTATTTTGTGGCAAAAAGGCAGAAATTCCCCTTATTTGAAGGTAAAATGCTGAAATTCCCCTTATTTTCGGCAAAAAGGCAGAAATTCCTATTATTTTGGGGCAAAATTGCAGAAATTTCAATTATTTCTGGGCAAAAAGTCAGATATTTGCCTTATTTTGGGGCAAAAAGCAGAAATTCCCTTAATTTTGGGGCCAAAAACAGAAATTCCCCTTATTTTGGGGTAAAATTGCAGAAATTTCAAATATTTCAGGGCAAAAAGGCAGAAATTCCACTTTATTTCGGACAATAACGCAGAAATTCCCCATATTTTAAAGCTAAATTTCAGAAATTCCCCTTATATTGGTGCAAAAATGGAGAAATTCCCTTTATTTTTGTGCAATAAGGCAGATTTCCCCGTATTTTGAAGCAAAATTGCACATATTTCCCTAATTTTGAAGGAAAATGCAAGAATTCACATTATTTTGGAACAAAAAGACAGAAATTCTCCTTATTTCAGGGCAAAAAGTCAGAAATTCCCCTTATTTTGGGGTAAAATTGCAGAAATTTTCTTTATTTTGTGGCAAAAATACAGAAATTCCCTTTATTTTGTGGCAAAAAGGCAGAAATTTCCCTTATTTTGGGGCAAAATTGCAGAAATTTCACTTATTTCAGGGAAAAAGTGCAGAAATTTCTCTTATTTTGGGGCAAAAAGGCAGAAATTTCTTTTATTTTGGTACAAAATTGCAGAAATTTTCTTTATTTTGGGGCAAAAATGAAGAAATTCTCCATATTTTGGGGCAAAAAGGCAGAGATTCGCCTTATTATGAGGTAAAATGCTGAAATTCCCCTTATTTTGGGGCAAAAATACAAAAATTCCCTTTATTTTGTGGCAAAAAGGCAGAAATTTCCCTTATTTTGGGGCAAAATTGCAGAAATTTCACTTATTTCAGGGCAAAATTCAAAAATTCCTTTTATTTTTGGGCAAAAAGACAGAAATTTTGTTTATTTTTGGGTAAAAAGGCAGAAATTTCACTTATTGTGAGGTAAGAAGGCAGAAATTCCTCTTATTTTGGGGCAAAAATGAAGAAATTTCCCTTTTTTTGTGGCAAAAGGTATATATTCTCCTTATTTTCGGGCAAAAAAGCAGAAATATCCCGTTTTTTGGAGCACAATTGCAGAGAATCCCCTAATTGTGGGGCAAAAAGGCAGAAATTCCCTATATGTTAGAGCAAAAAGACAGAAATTCTCCTTATTTTGGGGAAAAACTCAGAAATTCCACTTATTTTGCGGCAAATTCCAGAAATTTCCCTTATTTTGGGGCAAATTTGCAGAAATTTCACTTATTTTGGGGCAAAATTGCAGAAATTTCACTAATTTCAGTTAAAAAAAAGGCAGAAATTTTTCTTATTTTGGGGCAAAAAGGCAGAAATTCCTAATATTTTGTGGCAAAAATGCAGAAATTCCTTTTATTTTGAGGTAAAAATGCTGAAATTCCCCTTATTTGGGGGCAAAAAGGCAGAAATTTCCCTTATTTTGGGGCAAAATTGCAGAAATTTCACTTATTTCAGGGCAAAATTCAAAAATTCCTTTTATTTTGGGGCTAAAAGTCAGAAATTCTGTTTATTTTTGGGTAAAAAGGCAGAAATTTCACTTATTTTGAGGTAAGAAGGCAGAAATTCCTCTTATTTTGGGGCAAAAATGAAGAAATTTCCCTTTTTTGTGGCAAAAGGTATATATTCCCCTTATTTTCGGGCAAAAAAGCAGAAATTCCCCCTATTTTGGAGCAGAATTGCAGAAAATCCCCTAATTGTGGGGCAAAAAGGCAGAAATTCCCTATATGTTGGGGCAAAAAGACAGAAATTCTCCTTATTTTGGGGCAAAACTCAGAAATTCCACTTATTTTGGGGCAAAATTCCAGAAATTTCCCTTATTTTGGGGCAAAATTGCAGAAATTTTACTTATTTTGGGGCAAAATTGCAGAAATTTCACTTATTTCAGGTAAAAATGGCAGAAATTTTTCTTATTTTGGGGCAAAAAGGCAGAAATTCCTAATATTTTGTGGCAAAAATGCAGAAATTCCCCTTATTTTGAGGTAAAAAGGCTGAAATTCCCCTTATTTGGGGGCAAAAAGGCAGAAATTTCCCTTTTTTTGGGGCAAAATTGCAAACATTTCACTTATTTCAGGGTAATAAGTCAGAAATTTTCCTTATTTTGGGGCAAAAAACACAGAAATTCCCTTTGTTTTGGAAGGAAAATACAGAAATTCCACTTCTTTAGAGGCAAAAAGGCAGAAATTCCCCTTATTTTGAAGCAAAAATGAAGAAATTCCCCTAATTGTTGGGCAAAAAGGCAGAAATTCCCTATATGTTGGGGCAAAAAGACAGAAATTCTCCTTATTTTGGGACAAAACTCAGAAATTCCACTTATTTTGGGGCAAAATTGCAGGAATTTACCTTATTTTGAGGCAAAATTGCAGAAATTTCCCTTATTTGGCGCAAAATTGCAGAAATTTCACTTATTTTCAGGTAAAAAGGCTGAAATATCCTTTATTTTGGCGCAAAAAAGAAGAAATTCCCCTTATTTTGGGGCAAAATTGCAGAAATTTTCCTTATTTTGGGGCAAAAAGGCTGAAATTCTTATTTTGAGGTAAAATGCTGAAATTCCCCATATTTTGGGGCAAAAGGCAAAACTTCTTTTTATTTTGGGGCAAAGAGGCACAAATTTCCCTTATTTTCGGGAAAAATTGCAGAAATTTCATTTATTTCAGGGCAAAAAGTCAGAAATTCCTTTTATTTTGGGGCAAAGAGCAGAAATTTCTTTTATTATGGTACAAAATTGAAGAAATTTTTCTTATTTTGAAACAAAAAGGCAGAAAATTCCCCTTATTTTGAGGCAAAAGGCAGAAATTATTCTCAATTTGAGGTAAAATGCAGAAATTCCCTTTATTTTGGGGCTAAAAAACAGAAATTCCCTGTATTTTGAAGCAAAATTGCAGAAATTCTCATAATTTTTGGGCAAAAAGGCAGAAATTCTCCTTATTATGGGGCAAAAAGACAGAAAATCTCCTTTTTCGGGAGCAAACAGTCAGAAATTCCCCTTATTTTGGGGCAAAATTGCAGAAATTTCCTTTACATTGGGGCAAAATTGTAGAAATTTCCCTTATTTTGGGGCAAAATTGCAGAAATTTCACGTATTTCAGGGAAAAAAGGCAGAAATTTTTTTGGGGGGGCAAAAAGGCAGAAATTTTTTTTATTTTGGTACAAAATTGCAGAAATTTTTCTTATTTTGGGGCAAAAAGTCAGAAATTCCCCATATTTTGGGGCAAAAAGGCAGAAATTCCCCTTATTTTGAGGTAAAAAGGCTGAAATTCCCCTTATTTTGGGGCAAAAAAACAGAAATTTCGTTTATTTTGGGGAAAAGGCAGAAATTGCACTTATTTTGAGTCAAAAAGGTGGAAATTCCTCTTATTTTGGGGCAAAAATGAAGAAATTTGCTTTTTTATGGCAAAAAGGTATACATTCCCTTTATTTTCGGGCAAAAAGGCAGAAATTCTTTGTATTTTGGAGCAAAATTGCAGAAATTCTCATAATTTTCGGGCAAAAAGGCAGAAATTCTCCTTATTTTGGGGCAAAAAGACAGAAAATCTCCTTTTTCGGGAGCAAACAGTCAGAAATTCCCCTTATTTTGGGGCAAAATTGCAGAAATTTCCTTTACATTGGGGCAAAATTGCAGAAATTTCCCTTATTTGGGGGCAAAATTGCAGAAATTTCAGGTATTTGAAAAAAAAAAGGCAGAAATTTTTTTGGGGGGGCAAAAAGGCAGAAATTTTTTTTATTTTGGTACAAAATTGCAGAAATTTTTCTTATTTTGGGGCAAAAAGTCAGAAATTCCCCATATTTTGGGGCAAAAAGGCAGAAATTCCCCTTATTTTGAGGTAATAAGGCTGAAATTCCCCTTATTTTGGGGCAAAAAGGCAGAAATTTCGTTTATTTTGGGGAAAAGGCAGAAATTGCACTTATTTTGAGTCAAAAAGGTGGAAAATCTCCTTATTTGGGGGCAAAAATGAAGAAATTTGCTTTTTTATGGCAAAAAGGTATACATTCCCTTTATTTTCGGGCAAAAAGGCAGAAATTCTTTGTATTTTGGAGCAAAATTGCAGAAATTCCCCTAATTTTTGGGCAAAAAGGCAGAAATTTTCCTTATTTTGGGGTAAAACTGCAGAAATTTCACTTATTTTGCGGCAAAATGTCAGAAATTCCCCTTATTTTTGGCAAAAAATGCAGAAAATCCCCTTATTTTAGGGCAAAATTGCAGAAATTTCCCTTATTTGGGGACAAAAACAGAAATTCCCCTTATTTTGGGGCAAAATTGCAGAAATTTCCCTTATTATGGGGAAAAATTGCAGAAATTTCCCTTATTTTAGGGCAAAATTGCAGAAATTTCACTTATTTCAGAGAAAAAAAGCAAAAATTTTTCTTATTTTGGGGCAAAAAGGCAGAAATTCCCATTATTTTGGGGCAAAAAGGCAGAAATTCACCTTATTTTGGGGTAAAATTGCAGAAATTTCACATATTTCAGGGCAAAACGGCAGAAATTCCCCTTATTTGGGGCAAAAAGGCAGAAATTTCCCTTATTTTGGGATAAAATTGCAGAAATTTCCCTTATTTGGAGGCAAAAAGGCAGAAAATCCACTTAATTTCGGGTAAAAAGGCAGAAATTTCTCGTATTTTGGAGCAAAATTGCAGAAACTCCCCTACTTTTGGGGCTAAAAGGCAGAATTTCCCTTTATTTTGGGGCAAAAATAGAGAAATTCTTTTTATTTTGGGGCAAAAATCAGAAATTTCCTTTATTTTGGGGCAAAATTTTAGAAATTTCTTTTATATTGTTACAGACTTGCAGAAATTTTTCTTATTTTGTGGCAAAAAGGCAAAAATTCCCCATACTTTGGTGCAAAAAGGCTGAAATTCCCCTTATTTTGAGGTAAAATCCTGAAATTCCCCATATTTTCGGGCAAAAAGGCAGAAATTCCCCTCATTTGGGGGCAAAAAGGCACAAATTTCCCTTATTTTCGGGCAAAATTGCAGGAATTTCATTTATTTCAGGGCAAAAAGTCAGAAATTCCTTTTATTTTCGGGCAAAAACAGAAATTTCTTTTATTTTGATACAAAATTGTAGAAATTTTCCTTATTTTGGAACAAAAAGGCAAAAATTACCCATATTTTGGGGAAAAAGGCAGAAATTCCCCTTATTTTGAGGTAAAAAGGCTGAAATTCCCGTTATTTTGGGGCAAAAAGGCAGAAATTCCCTTTACTTTGTGGCAAAAAGGCAGAAATTCCCGTTAATTGGGGCAGAAAAGCGAAATTTTCCTTATTTAAGGGCAATAGGGCAGAAATTCCCCTTATTTTGTGGCAAAAAGGCAGAAATTCCCCTTATTTGAAGGTAAAATGCTGAAATTCCCCTTATTTTCGGCAAAAAGGCAGAAATTCCTATTATTTTGGGGCAAAATTGCAGAAATTTCAATTATTTCTGGGCAAAAAGTCAGATATTTGCCTTATTTTGGGGCAAAAAGCAGAAATTCCCTTAATTTTGGGGCCAAAAACAGAAATTCCCCTTATTTTGGGGTAAAATTGCAGAAATTTCAAATATTTCAGGGCAAAAAGGCAGAAATTCCACGTTATTTCGGACAATAACGCAGAAATTCCCCATATTTTAAAGCTAAATTTCAGAAATTCCCCTTATATTGGTGCAAAAATGGAGAAATTCCCTTTATTTTTGTGCAATAAGGCAGATTTCCCCGTATTTTGAAGCAAAATTGCACATATTTCCCTAATTTTGAAGGAAAATGCAAGAATTCACATTATTTTGGAACAAAAAGACAGAAATTCTCCTTATTTCAGGGCAAAAAGTCAGAAATTCCCCTTATTTTGGGGTAAAATTGCAGAAATTTTCTTTATTTTGTGGCAAAAATACAGAAATTCCCTTTATTTTGTGGCAAAAAGGCAGAAATTTCCCTTATTTTGGGGCAAAATTGCAGAAATTTCACTTATTTCAGGGAAAAAGTGCAGAAATTTCTCTTATTTTGGGGCAAAAAGGCAGAAATTTCTTTTATTTTGGTACAAAATTGCAGAAATTTTCTTTATTTTGGGGCAAAAATGAAGAAATTCTCCATATTTTGGGGCAAAAAGGCAGAGATTCGCCTTATTATGAGGTAAAATGCTGAAATTCCCCTTATTTTGGGGCAAAAATACAAAAATTCCCTTTATTTTGTGGCAAAAAGGCAGAAATTTCCCTTATTTTGGGGCAAAATTGCAGAAATTTCACTTATTTCAGGGCAAAATTCAAAAATTCCTTTTATTTTTGGGCAAAAAGACAGAAATTTTGTTTATTTTTGGGTAAAAAGGCAGAAATTTCACTTATTGTGAGGTAAGAAGGCAGAAATTCCTCTTATTTTGGGGCAAAAATGAAGAAATTTCCCTTTTTTTGTGGCAAAAGGTATATATTCTCCTTATTTTCGGGCAAAAAAGCAGAAATATCCCGTTTTTTGGAGCACAATTGCAGAGAATCCCCTAATTGTGGGGCAAAAAGGCAGAAATTCCCTATATGTTAGAGCAAAAAGACAGAAATTCTCCTTATTTTGGGGAAAAACTCAGAAATTCCACTTATTTTGCGGCAAATTCCAGAAATTTCCCTTATTTTGGGGCAAATTTGCAGAAATTTCACTTATTTTGGGGCAAAATTGCAGAAATTTCACTTATTTCAGATAAAAAAAAAGGCAGAAATTTTTCTTATTTTGGGGCAAAAAGGCAGAAATTCCTAATATTTTGTGGCAAAAATGCAGAAATTCCTTTTATTTTGAGGTAAAAATGCTGAAATTCCCCTTATTTGGGGGCAAAAAGGCAGAAATTTCCCTTATTTTGGGGCAAAATTGCAGAAATTTCACTTATTTCAGGGCAAAATTCAAAAATTCCTTTTATTTTGGGGCTAAAAGTCAGAAATTCTGTTTATTTTTGGGTAAAAAGGCAGAAATTTCACTTATTTTGAGGTAAGAAGGCAGAAATTCCTCTTATTTTGGGGCAAAAATGAAGAAATTTCCCTTTTTTGTGGCAAAAGGTATATATTCCCCTTATTTTCGGGCAAAAAAGCAGAAATTCCCCCTATTTTGGAGCAGAATTGCAGAAAATCCCCTAATTGTGGGGCAAAAAGGCAGAAATTCCCTATATGTTGGGGCAAAAAGACAGAAATTCTCCTTATTTTGGGGCAAAACTCAGAAATTCCACTTATTTTGGGGCAAAATTCCAGAAATTTCCCTTATTTTGGGGCAAAATTGCAGAAATTTTACTTATTTTGGGGCAAAATTGCAGAAATTTCACTTATTTCAGGTAAAAATGGCAGAAATTTTTCTTATTTTGGGGCAAAAAGGCAGAAATTCCTAATATTTTGTGGCAAAAATGCAGAAATTCCCCTTATTTTGAGGTAAAAAGGCTGAAATTCCCCTTATTTGGGGGCAAAAAGGCAGAAATTTCCCTTTTTTTGGGGCAAAATTGCAAACATTTCACTTATTTCAGGGTAATAAGTCAGAAATTTTCCTTATTTTGGGGCAAAAAACACAGAAATTCTCTTTGTTTTGGAAGGAAAATACAGAAATTCCACTTCTTTAGAGGCAAAAAGGCAGAAATTCCCCTTATTTTGAAGCAAAAATGAAGAAATTCCCCTAATTGTTGGGCAAAAAGGCAGAAATTCCCTATATGTTGGGGCAAAAAGACAGAAATTCTCCTTATTTTGGGACAAAACTCAGAAATTCCACTTATTTTGGGGCAAAATTGCAGGAATTTACCTTATTTTGAGGCAAAATTGCAGAAATTTCCCTTATTTGGCGCAAAATTGCAGAAATTTCACTTATTTTCAGGTAAAAAGGCTGAAATATCCTTTATTTTGGCGCAAAAAAGAAGAAATTCCCCTTATTTTGGGGCAAAATTGCAGAAATTTTCCTTATTTTGGGGCAAAAAGGCTGAAATTCTTATTTTGAGGTAAAATGCTGAAATTCCCCATATTTTGGGGCAAAAGGCAAAACTTCTTTTTATTTTGGGGCAAAGAGGCACAAATTTCCCTTATTTTCGGGAAAAATTGCAGAAATTTCATTTATTTCAGGGCAAAAAGTCAGAAATTCCTTTTATTTTGGGGCAAAGAGCAGAAATTTCTTTTATTATGGTACAAAATTGAAGAAATTTTTCTTATTTTGAAACAAAAAGGCAGAAAATTCCCCTTATTTTGAGGCAAAAGGCAGAAATTATTCTCAATTTGAGGTAAAATGCAGAAATTCCCTTTATTTTGGGGCTAAAAAACAGAAATTCCCTGTATTTTGAAGCAAAATTGCAGAAATTCTCATAATTTTTGGGCAAAAAGGCAGAAATTCTCCTTATTATGGGGCAAAAAGACAGAAAATCTCCTTTTTCGGGAGCAAACAGTCAGAAATTCCCCTTATTTTGGGGCAAAATTGCAGAAATTTCCTTTACATTGGGGCAAAATTGTAGAAATTTCCCTTATTTTGGGGCAAAATTGCAGAAATTTCACGTATTTCAGGGAAAAAAGGCAGAAATTTTTTTGGGGGGGCAAAAAGGCAGAAATTTTTTTTATTTTGGTACAAAATTGCAGAAATTTTTCTTATTTTGGGGCAAAAAGTCAGAAATTCCCCATATTTTGGGGCAAAAAGGCAGAAATTCCCCTTATTTTGAGGTAAAAAGGCTGAAATTCCCCTTATTTTGGGGCAAAAAGACAGAAATTTCGTTTATTTTGGGGAAAAGGCAGAAATTGCACTTATTTTGAGTCAAAAAGGTGGAAATTCCTCTTATTTTGGGGCAAAAATGAAGAAATTTGCTTTTTTATGGCAAAAAGGTATACATTCCCTTTATTTTCGGGCAAAAAGGCAGAAATTCTTTGTATTTTGGAGCAAAATTGCAGAAATTCTCATAATTTTCGGGCAAAAAGGCAGAAATTCTCCTTATTTTGGGGCAAAAAGACAGAAAATCTCCTTTTTCGGGAGCAAACAGTCAGAAATTCCCCTTATTTTGGGGCAAAATTGCAGAAATTTCCTTTACATTGGGGCAAAATTGCAGAAATTTCCCTTATTTGGGGGCAAAATTGCAGAAATTTCAGGTATTTGAAAAAAAAAAGGCAGAAATTTTTTTGGGGGGGCAAAAAGGCAGAAATTTTTTTTATTTTGGTACAAAATTGCAGAAATTTTTCTTATTTTGGGGCAAAAAGTCAGAAATTCCCCATATTTTGGGGCAAAAAGGCAGAAATTCCCCTTATTTTGAGGTAATAAGGCTGAAATTCCCCTTATTTTGGGGCAAAAAGGCAGAAATTTCGTTTATTTTGGGGAAAAGGCAGAAATTGCACTTATTTTGAGTCAAAAAGGTGGAAAATCTCCTTATTTGGGGGCAAAAATGAAGAAATTTGCTTTTTTATGGCAAAAAGGTATACATTCCCTTTATTTTCGGGCAAAAAGGCAGAAATTCTTTGTATTTTGGAGCAAAATTGCAGAAATTCCCCTAATTTTGGGGCAAAAAGGCAGAAATTTTCCTTATTTTGGGGTAAAACTGCAGATATTTCACTTATTTTGCGGCAAAATGTCAGAAATTCCCCTTATTTTTGGCAAAAAATGCAGAAAATCCCCTTATTTTAGGGCAAAATTGCAGAAATTTCCCTTATTTGGGGACAAAAACAGAAATTCCCCTTATTTTGGGGCAAAATTGCAGAAATTTCCCTTATTATGGGGAAAAATTGCAGAAATTTCCCTTATTTTAGGGCAAAATTGCAGAAATTTCACTTATTTCAGAGAAAAAAAGCAAAAATTTTTCTTATTTTGGGGCAAAAAGGCAGAAATTCCCATTATTTTGGGGCAAAAAGGCAGAAATTCACCTTATTTTGGGGTAAAATTGCAGAAATTTCACATATTTCAGGGCAAAACGGCAGAAATTCCCCTTATTTTGGGGCAAAAAGGCAGAAATTTCCCTTATTTTGGGATAAAATTGCAGAAATTTCCCTTATTTGGGGGCAAAAAGGCAGAAAATCCACTTAATTTCGGGTAAAAAGGCAGAAATTTCTCGTATTTTGGAGCAAAATTGCAGAAACTCCCCTAATTTTGGGGCTAAAAGGCAGAATTTCCCTTTATTTTGGGGCAAAAATAGAGAAAATCTTTTTATTTTGGGGCAAAAATCAGAAATTTCCTTTATTTTGGGGCAAAATTTTAGAAATTTCTTTTATATTGTTACAGACTTGCAGAAATTTTTCTTATTTTGTGGCAAAAAGGCAGAAATTCCCCATATTTTGGTGCAAAAAGGCTGAAATTCCCCTTATTTTGAGGTAAAATCCTGAAATTCCCCATATTTTGGGTCAAAAAGGCAGAAATTCCCCTCATTTGGGGGCAAAAAGGCCCAAATTTCCCTTATTTTCGGGCATAATTGCAGGAATTTCATTTATTTCAGGGCAAAAAGTCAGAAATTCCTTTTATTTTGGGGCAAAAACAGAAATTTCTTTTATTTTGATACAAAATTGTAGAACTTTTCCTTATTTTGGAACAAAAAGGCAAAAATTACCCATATTTTGGGGAAAAAGGCAGAAATTCCCCTTATTTTGAGGTAAAAAGGCTGAAATTCCCGTTATTTTGGGGCAAAAAGGCAGAAATTCCCTTTACTTTGTGGCAAAAAGGCAGAAATTCCCGTTAATTGGGGCAGAAAAGCAGAAATTTTCCTTATTTAAGGGCAATAGGGCAGAAATTCCCCTTATTTTGTGGCAAAAAGGCAGAAATTCCCCTTATTTGAAGGTAAAATGCTGAAATTCCCCTTATTTTCGGCAAAAAGGCAGAAATTCCTATTATTTTGGGGCAAAATTGCAGAAATTTCAATTATTTCTGGGCAAAAAGTCAGATATTTGCCTTATTTTGGGGCAAAAAGCAGAAATTCCCTTAATTTTGGGGCCAAAAACAGACATTCCCCTTATTTTGAGGTAAAATTGCAGAAATTTCAAATATTTCAGGGCAAAAAGGCAGAAATTCAACTTTATTTCGGACAATAACGCAGAAATTCCCCATATTTTAAAGCTAAATTTCAGAAATTCCCCTTATATTGGTGCAAAAATGGAGAAATTCCCTTTATTTTTGTGCAATAAGGCAGATTTCCCCGTATTTTGAAGCAAAATTGCACATATTTCCCTAATTTTGAAGGAAAATGCAGAAATTCACATTATTTTGGAACAAAAAGACAGAAATTCTCCTTATTTCAGGGCAAAAAGTCAGAAATTCCCCTTCTTTTGGGGTAAAATTGCAGAAATTTTCTTTATTTTGGGGCAAAATTGCAGAAATTTCTCTTATTTTGGGGCAAAATTGCAGAAATTTCACTTATTTCAGGGAAAAAGTGCAGAAATTTCTCTTATTTTGGGGCAAAAAGGCAGATATTTCTTTTATTTTGGTACAAAATTGCAGAAATTTTCTTTATTTTGGGGCAAAATTGCAGAAATTTCCCTTATTTTGGGGCAAAATTGCAGAAATTTCACTTATTTCAGGGAAAAAGTGCAGAAATTTCTCTTATTTTGGGGCAAAAAGGCAGAAATTTCTTTTATTTTGGTACAAAATTGCAGAAATTTTCTTTATTTTGGGGCAAAAATGAAGAAATTCCCCATATTTTGGGGCAAAAAGGCAGAGATTTGCATTATTATGAGGTAAAATGCTGAAATTCCCCTTATTTTGGGGCAAAAATACAGAAATTCCCTTCATTTTGTGGCAAAAAGGCAGAAATTTCCCTTATTTTGGGGCAAAATTGCAGAAATTTCCCTTATTTTGGGGCAAAATTGCAGAAATTTTACATATTTTGGGGCAAAATTGCAGAAATTTTACTTATTTTGGGGCACAATTGCAGAAATTTCACTTATTTCAGGTAAAAATGGCAAAAATTTTTCTTATTTTGGGGCAAAAAGGCAGAAATTCCTAATATTTTGTGGCAAAAATGCAGAAATTCCCCTTATTTTGAGGTAAAAAAGCTGAAATTTTCCTTATTTTGGGGCAAAAAGGCAGAAATTTCCCTTATTTTGGGGCAAAATTGCAAACATTTAACTTATTTCAGGGTAATAAGTCAGAAATTTTCCTTATTTTGGGGCAAAAACACAGAAATTCCCTTTGTTTTGAAAGGAAAATACAGAAATTCCACTTCTTTAGAGGCAAAAAGGCAGAAATTCCCCTTATTTTGAAGCAAAAATGAAGAAATTCCCCTAATTGTTGGGCAAAAAGGCCGAAATTCCCTATATGTTGGGGCAAAAAGACAGAAATTCTCCTTATTTTGGGACAAAACTCAGAAATTCCACTTATTTTGGGGCAAAATTGCAGGAATTTACCTTATTTTGAGGCAAAATTGCAGAAATTTCCCTTATTTGGGGCAAAATTGCAGAAATTTCACTTATTTTCAGGTAAAAAGGCTGAAATATCCTTTATTTTGGGGCAAAAAGGAAGAAATTCCCCTTATTTTGGGGCAAAATTGCAGAAATTTTCCTTATTTTGGGGTAAAAAGGCTGAAATTCTTATTTTGAGGTAAAATGCTGAAATTCCCCATATTTTGGGGCAAAAGGCAAAACTTCTTCTTATTTTGGGGCAAAGAGGCACAAATTTCCCTTATTTTCGGGAAAAATTGCAGAAATTTCATTTATTTCAGGGCAAAAAGTCAGAAATTCCTTTTATTTTGGGGCAAAGAGCAGAAATTTCTTTTATTATGGTACAAAATTGAAGAAATTTTTCTTATTTTGAAACAAAAAGGCAGAAAATTCCCCTTATTTTGAGGCAAAAGGCAGAAATTATTCTCAATTTGAGGTAAAATGCAGAAATTCCCTTTATTTTGGGGCTAAAAGGCAGAAATTCCCTGTATTTTGAAGCAAAATTGCAAAAATTCTCTTAATTTTCGGGCAAAAAGGCAGAAATTCTCCTTATTTTGGGGCAAAAAGAGAAAATCTCCTTTTTCGGGAGCAAACAGTCAGAAATTCCCCTTATTTTGGGGCAAAATTGCAGAAATTTCCTTTACATTGGGGCAAAATTGCAGAAATTTCCCTTATTTTGGGGCAAAATTGCAGAAATTTCAGGTATTTGAGAAAAAAAAGGCAGAAATTTTTTTGGGGGGGCAAAAAGGCAGAAATTTTTTTTATTTTGGTACAAAATTGCAGAAATTTTTCTTATTTTGGGGCAAAAAGTCAGAAATTCCCCATATTTTGGGGCAAAAATGCAGAAATTCCCCTTATTTTGAGGTAATAAGGCTGAAATTCCCCTTATTTTGGGGCAAAAAGGCAGAAATTTCGTTTATTTTGGGGAAAAGGCAGAAATTGCACTTATTTTGAGTCAAAAAGGTGGAAAATCCCCTTATTTTGGGGCAAAAATGAAGAAATTTGCTTTTTTATGGCAAAAAGGTATACATTCCCTTTATTTTCGGGCAAAAAGGAAGAAATTCTTTGTATTTTGGAGCAAAATTGCAGAAATTCCCCTAATTTTTGGGCAAAAAGGCAGAAATTTTCCTTATTTTGGGGTAAAACTGCAGAAATTTCAGTTATTTTGCGGCAAAATGTCAGAAATTCCCCTTATTTTTGGCAAAAAATGCAGAAAATCCCCTTATTTTAGGGCAAAATTGCAGAAATTTCCCTTATTTGGGGACAAAAACAGAAATTCCCCTTATTTTGGGGCAAAATTGCAGAAATTTCCCTTATTATGGGGAAAAATTGCAGAAATTTCCCTTATTTTAGGGCAAAATTGCAGAAATTTCACTTATTTCAGAGAAAAAAAGCAAAAATTTTTCTTATTTTGGGGCAAAAAGGCAGAAATTCCCATTATTTTGGGGCAAAAAGGCAGAAATTCACCTTATTTTGGGGTAAAATTGCAGAAATTTCACATATTTCAGGGCAAAACGGCAGAAATTCCCCTTATTTTGGGGCAAAAAGGCAGAAATATCCCTCATTTTGGGATAAAATTGCAGAAATTTCCCTTATTTGGAGGCAAAAAGGCAGAAAATCCACTTAATTTCGGGTAAAAAGACAGAAATTTCTCGTATTTTGGAGCAAAATTGCAGAAACTCCCCTAATTTTGGGGCTAAAAGGCAGAATTTCCCTTTATTTTGGGGCAAAAATAGAGAAATTCTTTTTATTTTGGGGCAAAAATCAGAAATTTCCTTTATTTTGGGGCAAAATTTTAGAAATTTCTTTTATATTGTTACAGACTTGCAGAAATTTTTCTTATTTTGTGGCAAAAAGGCAGAAATTCCCCATATTTTGGTGCAAAAAGGCTGAAATTCCCCTTATTTTGAGGTAAAATCCTGAAATTCCCCATATTTTGGGGCAAAAAGGCAGAAATTCCCCTCATTTGGGGGCAAAAAGGCCCAAATTTCCCTTATTTTCGGGCATAATTGCAGGAATTTCATTTATTTCAGGGCAAAAAGTCAGAAATTCCTTTTATTTTCGGGCAAAAACAGAAATTTCTTTTATTTTGATACAAAATTGTAGAAATTTTCCTTATTTTGGAACAAAAAGGCAAAAATTACCCATATTTTGGGGAAAAAGGCAGAAATTCCCCTTATTTTGAGGTAAAAAGGCTAAAATTCCCGTTATTTTGGGGCAAAAAGGCAGAAATTCCCTTTACTTTGTGGCAAAAAGGCAGAAATTCCCGTTAATTGGGGCAGAAAAGCGAAATTTTCCTTATTTAAGGGCAATAGGGCAGAAATTCCCCTTATTTTGTGGCAAAAAGGCAGAAATTCCCCTTATTTGAAGGTAAAATGCTGAAATTCCCCTTATTTTCGGCAAAAAGGCAGAAATTCCTATTATTTTGGGGCAAAATTGCAGAAATTTCAATTATTTCTGGGCAAAAAGTCAGATATTTGCCTTATTTTGGGGCAAAAAGCAGAAATTCCCTTAATTTTGGGGCCAAAAACAGAAATTCCCCTTATTTTGGGGTAAAATTGCAGAAATTTCAAATATTTCAGGGCAAAAAGGCAGAAATTCCACTTTATTTCGGACAATAACGCAGAAATTCCCCGTATTTTCAAGCTAAATTTCAGAAATTCCCCTTATATTGGTGCAAAAATGGAGAAATTCCCTTTATTTTTGTGCAATAAGGCAGATTTCCCCGTATTTTGAAGCAAAATTGCACATATTTCCCTAATTTTGAAGGAAAATGCAGAAATTCACATTATTTTGGAACAAAAGGACAGAAATTCTCCTTATTTCAGGGCAAAAAGTCAGAAATTCCCCTTATTTTGGGGTAAAATTGCAGAAATTTTCTTTATTTTGGGGCAAAATTGCAGAAATTTCCCTTATTTTGGGGCAAAATTGCAGAAATTTCACTTATTTCAGGGAAAAAGTGCAGAAATTTCTCTTATTTTGGGGCAAAAAGGCAGAAATTTCTTTTATTTTGGTACAAAATTGCAGAAATTTTCTTTATTTTGGGGCAAAAATGAAGAAATTCCCCATATTTTGGGGCAAAAAGGCAGAGATTCGCCTTATTATGAGGTAAAATGCTGAAATTCCCCTTATTTTGGGGCAAAAATACAGAAATTCCCTTTATTTTGTGGCAAAAAGGCAGAAATTTCCCTTATTTTGGGGCAAAATTGCAGAAATTTCACTTATTTCAGGGCAAAATTCAAAAATTCCTTTTATTTTTGGGCAAAAAGACAGAAATTTTGTTTATTTTTGGGTAAAAAGGCAGAAATTTCACTTATTGTGAGGTAAGAAGGCAGAAATTCCTCTTATTTTGGGGCAAAAATGAAGAAATTTCTCTTTTTGTGGCAACAGGTATATATTCCCCTTATTTTCGGGCAAAAAAGCAGAAATATCCCATTTTTTGGAGCACAATTGCAGAAAATCCCCTAATTGTGGGGCAAAAAGGCAGAAATTCCCTATATGTTGGGGCAAAAAGACAGAAATTCTCCTTATTTTGGGGCAAAACTCAGAAATTCCACTTATTTTGGGGCAAAATTCTAGAAATTTCCCTTATTTTGGGGCAAAATTGCAGAAATTTTACTTATTTTGGGGCACAATTGCAGAAATTTCACTTATTTCAGGTAAAAATGGCAGAAATTTTTCTTATTTTGGGGCAAAAAGGCAGAAATTTCTAATATTTTGTGGCAAAAATGCAGAAATTCCCCTTATTTTGAGGTAAAAAAGCTGAAATTCCCCTTATTTGGGGGCAAAAAGGCAGGAATTTCCCTTATTTTGGGGCAAAATTGCAAACATTTCACTTATTTCAGGGTAATAAGTCAGAAATTTTCCTTATTTTGGGGCAAAAAACACAGAAATTCCCTTTGTTTTGAAAGGAAAATACAGAAATTCCACTTCTTTAGAGGCAAAAAGGCAGAAATTCCCCTTATTTTGAAGCAAAAATGAAGAAATTCCCCTAATTGTTGGGCAAAAAGGCAGAAATTCCCTATATGTTGGGGCAAAAAGACAGAAATTCTCCTTATTTTGGGACAAAACTCAGAAATTCCACTTATTTTGGGGCAAAATTGCAGGAATTTACCTTATTTTGAGGCAAAATTGCAGAAATTTCCCTTATTTGGGGCAAAATTGCAGAAATTTCACTTATTTTCAGGTAAAAAGGCTGAAATATCCTTTATTTTGGTGCAAAAAGGAAGAAATTCCCCTTATTTTGGGGCAAAATTGCAGAAATTTTCCTTATTTTGGGGCAAAAAGGCTGAAATTCTTATTTTGAGGTAAAATGCTGAAATTCCCCATATTTTGGGGCAAAAGGCAAAACTTCTTCTTATTTTGGGGCAAAGAGGCACAAATTTCTCTTATTTTCGGGCAAAATTGCAGAAATTTCATTTATTTCAGGGCAAAAAGTCAGAAATTCCTTTTATTTTGGGGCAAAGAGCAGAAATTTCTTTTATTATGGTACAAAATTGAAGAAATTTTTCTTATTTTGAAACAAAAAGGCAGAAAATTCCCCTTATTTTGAGGCAAAAGGCAGAAATTATTCTCAATTTGAGGTAAAATGCAGAAATTCCCTTTATTTTGGGGCTAAAAGGCAGAAATTCCCTGTATTTTGAAGCAAAATTGCAGAAATTCTCTTAATTTTCGGGCAAAAAGGCAGAAATTCTCCTTATTTTGGGGCAAAAAGACAGAAAATCTCCTTTTTCGGGAGCAAACAGTCAGAAATTCCCCTTATTTTGGGGCAAAATTGCAGAAATTTCCTTTACATTGGGGCAAAATTGCAGAAATTTCCCTTATTTTGGGGCAAAATTGCAGAAATTTCAGGTATTTGAGAAAAAAAAGGCAGAAATTTTTTTGGGGGGGCAAAAAGGCAGAAATTTTTTTTATTTTGGTATAAAATTGCAGAAATTTTTCTTATTTTGGGGCAAAAAGTTAGAAATTCCCCATATTTTGGGGCAAAAATGCAGAAATTCTCCTTATTTTGAGGTAATAAGGCTGAAATTCCCTTTATTTTGGGGCAAAAAGGCAGAAATTTCGTTTATTTTGGGGAAAAGGCAGAAATTGCACTTATTTTGAGTCAAAAAGGTGGAAAATCCCCTTATTTTGGGGCAAAAATAAAGAAATTTGCTTTTTAATGGCAAAAAGGTATACATTCCCTTTATTTTCGGGCAAAAAGGAAGAAATTCTTTGTATTTTGGAGCAAAATTGCAGAAATTCCCCTAATTTTTGGGCAAAAAGGCAGAAATTTTCCTTATTTTGGGGTAAAACTGCAGAAATTTCACTTATTTTGCAGCAAAATGTCAGAAATTCCCCTTATTTTTGGCAAAAAATGCAGAAAATCCCCTTATTTTAGGGCAAAATTGCAGAAATTTCCCTTATTTGGGGACAAAAACAGAAATTCCCCTTATTTTGGGGCAAAATTGCAGAAATTTCCCTTATTATGGGGAAAAATTGCAGAAATTTCCCTTATTTTAGGGCAAAATTGCAGAAATTTCACTTATTTCAGAGAAAAAAAGCAAAAATTTTTCTTATTTTGGGGCAAAAAGGCAGAAATTCCCATTATTTTGGGGCAAAAAGGCAGAAATTCACCTTATTTTGGGGTAAAATTGCAGAAATTTTCTTTATTTTGGGGCAAAATTGCAGAAATTTCTCTTATTTTGGGGCAAAATTGCAGAAATTTCAGTTATTTCAGGGAAAAAGTGCAGAAATTTCTCTTATTTTGGGGCAAAAAGGCAGAAATTTCTTTTATTTTGGTACAAAATTGCAGAAATTTTCTTTATTTTGGGGCAAAATTGCAGAAATTTCCCTTATTTTGGGGCAAAATTGCAGAAATTTCACTTATTTCAGGGAAAAAGTGCAGAAATTTCTCTTATTTTGGGGCAAAAAGGCAGAAATTTCTTTTATTTTGGTACAAAATTGCAGAAATTTTCTTTATTTTGGGGCAAAAATGAAGAAATTCCCCATATTTTGGGGCAAAAAGGCAGAGATTTGCCTTATTATGAGGTAAAATGCTGAAATTCCCTTTATTTTGGGGCAAAAATACAGAAATTCCCTTCATTTTGTGGCAAAAAGGCAGAAATTTCCCTTATTTTGGGGCAAAATTGCAGAAATTTCCCTTATTTTGGGGCAAAATTGCAGAAATTTTACATATTTTGGGGCAAAATTGCAGAAATTTTACTTATTTTGGGGCACAATTGCAGAAATTTCACTTATTTCAGGTAAAAATGGCAAAAATTTTTCTTATTTTGGGGCAAAAAGGCAGAAATTCCTAATATTTTGTGGCAAAAATGCAGAAATTCCCCTTATTTTGAGATAAAAAAGCTGAAATTTTCCTTATTTTGGGGCAAAAAGGCAGAAATTTCCCTTATTTTGGGGCAAAATTGCAAACATTTCACTTATTTCAGGGTAATAAGTCAGAAATTTTCCTTATTTTGGGGCAAAAAACACAGAAATTCCCTTTGTTTTGGAAGGAAAATACAGAAATTCCACTTCTTTAGAGGCAAAAAGGCAGAAATTCCCCTTATTTTGAAGCAAAAATGAAGAAATTCCCCTAATTGTTGGGCAAAAAGGCCGAAATTCCCTATATGTTGGGGCAAAAAGACAGAAATTCTCCTTATTTTGGGACAAAACTCAGAAATTCCACTTATTTTGGGGCAAAATTGCAGGAATTTACCTTATTTTGAGGCAAAATTGCAGAAATTTCCCTTATTTGGGGCAAAATTGCAGAAATTTCACTTATTTTCAGGTAAAAAGGCTGAAATATCCTTTATTTTGGGGCAAAAAGGAAGAAATTCCCCTTATTTTGGGGCAAAATTGCAGAAATTTCCTTTACATTGGGGCAAAATTGCAGAAATTTCCCTTATTTTGGGGCAAAATTGCAGAAATTTCAGGTATTTGAGAAAAAAAAGGCAGAAATTTTTTTGGGGGGGCAAAAAGGCAGAAATTTTTTTTATTTTGGTATAAAATTGCAGAAATTTTTTTTATTTTGGGGCAAAAAGTCAGAAATTCCCCATATTTTGGGGCAAAAATGCAGAAATTCTCCTTATTTTGAGGTAATAAGGCTGAAATTCCCCTTATTTTGGGGCAAAAAGGCAGAAATTTCGTTTATTTTGGGGAAAAGGCAGAAATTGCACTTATTTTGAGTCAAAAAGGTGGAAAATCCCCTTATTTTGGGGCAAAAATAAAGAAATTTGCTTTTTAATGGCAAAAAGGTATACATTCCCTTTATTTTCGGGCAAAAAGGAAGAAATTCTTTGTATTTTGGAGCAAAATTGCAGAAATTCCCCTAATTTTTGGGCAAAAAGGCAGAAATTTTCCTTATTTTGGGGTAAAACTGCAGAAATTTCACTTATTTTGCGGCAAAATGTCAGAAATTCCCCTTATTTTTGGCAAAAAATGCAGAAAATCCCCTTATTTTAGGGCAAAATTGCAGAAATTTCCCTTATTTGGGGACAAAAACAGAAATTCCCCTTATTTTGGGGCAAAATTGCAGAAATTTCCCTTATTATGGGGAAAAATTGCAGAAATTTCCCTTATTTTAGGGCAAAATTGCAGAAATTTCACTTATTTCAGAGAAAAAAAGCAAAAATTTTTCTTATTTTGGGGCAAAAAGGCAGAAATTCCCATTATTTTGGGGCAAAAAGGCAGAAATTCACCTTATTTTGGGGTAAAATTGCAGAAATTTCACATATTTCAGGGCAAAACGGCAGAAATTCCCCTTATTTTGGGGCAAAAAGGCAGAAATTTCCCTTATTTTGGGATAAAATTGCAGAAATTTCCCTTATTTGGGGGCAAAAAGGCAGAAAATCCACTTAATTTCGGGTAAAAAGGCAGAAATTTCTCGTATTTTGGAGCAAAATTGCAGAAACTCCCCTAATTTGGGGGCTAAAAGGCAGAATTTCCCTTTATTTTGGGGCAAAAATAGAGAAATTCTTTTTATTTTGGGGCAAAATCAGAAATTTCCTTTATTTTGGGGCAAAATTTTAGAAATTTCTTTTATATTGTTACAGACTTGCAGAAATTTTTCTTATTTTGTGGCAAAAAGGCAGAAATTCCCCATATTTTGGTGCAAAAAGGCTGAAATTCCCCTTATTTTGAGGTAAAATCCTGAAATTCCCCATATTTTGGGGCAAAAAGGCAGAAATTCCCCTCATTTGGGGGCAAAAAGGCACAAATTTCCCTTATTTTCGGGCATAATTGCAGGAATTTCATTTATTTCAGGGCAAAAAGTCAGAAATTCCTTTTATTTTCGGGCAAAAACAGAAATTTCTTTTATTTTGATACAAAATTGTAGAACTTTTCCTTATTTTGGAACAAAAAGGCAAAAATTACCCATATTTTGGGGAAAAAGGCAGAAATTCCTTTTATTTTGAGGTAAAAAGGCTGAAATTCCCGTTATTTTGGGGCATAAAGGCAGAAATTCCCTTTACTTTCTGGCAAAAGGGCAGAAATTCCCGTTAATTGGGGCAGAAAAGCAGAAATTTTCCTTATTTAAGGGCAATAGGGCAGAAATTCCCCTTATTTTGTGGCAAAAAGGCAGAAATTCCCCTTATTTGAAGGTAAAATGCTGAAATTCCCCTTATTTTCGGCAAAAAGGCAGAAATTCCTATTATTTTGGGGCAAAAGTGCAGAAATTTCTCTTATTTTGGGGCAAAAAGGCAGAAATTTCTTTTATTTTGGTACAAAATTGCAGAAATTTTCTTTATTTTGGGGCAAAATTGCAGAAATTTCCCTTATTTTGGGGCAAAATTGCAGAAATTTCACTTATTTCAGGGAAAAAGTGCAGAAATTTCTCTTATTTTGGGGCAAAAAGGCAGAAATTTCTTTTATTTTGGTACAAAATTGCAGAAATTTTTTTTATTTGGGGGCAAAAATGAAGAAATTCCCCATATTTTGGGGCAAAATGGCAGAGATTTGCCTTATTATGAGGTAAAATGCTGAAATTCCCCTTATTTTGGGGCAAAAATACAGAAATTCCCCTCATTTTGTGGCAAAAAGGCAGAAATTTCCCTTATTTTGGGGCAAAATTGCAGGAATTTCACTTATTTCAGGGCAAAATTCAAAAATTCCTTTTATTTTGGGGCAAAAAGACAGAAATTCCGTTCATTTTTAGGTAAAAAGGCAGAAATTTCACTTATTTTGAGGGAAGAAGGCAGAAATTCCTCTTATTTTGGGGCAAAAAGGAAGAAATTTCTCTTTTTTGTGGCAAAAGGTATACATTCTCCTTATTTTCAGGCAAAAAAGCAGAAATTCCCCCTATTTTGGAGCAGAATTGAAGAAAATCCCCTAATTGTGGGGCAAAAAGGCAGAAATTCCCTATATGTTGGGGCAAAAAGACAGAAATTCTCCTTATTTTGGGGCAAAACTCAGAAATTCCACTTATTTTGGGGCAAAATTCCAGAAATTTCCTTTATTTTGGGGTAAAATTGCAGAAATTTTACTTATTTTGGGGCACAATTGCAGAAATTTCACTTATTTCAGGTAAAAATGGCAGAAATTTTTCTTATTTTGGGGCAAAAAGGCAGAAATTCCCCTCATTTGGGGGCAAAAAGGCACAAATTTCCCTTATTTTTGGGCATAATTGCAGGAATTTCATTTATTTCAGGGCAAAAAGTCAGAAATTCCTTTTATTTTCGGGCAAAAACAGAAATTTCTTTTATTTTGATTCAAAATTGTAGAACTTTTCCTTATTTTGGAACAAAAAGGCAAAAATTACCCATATTTTGGGGAAAAAGGCAGAAATTCCTTTTATTTTGAGGTAAAAAGGCTGAAATTCCCGTTATTTTGGGGCATAAAGGCAGAAATTCCCTTTACTTTCTGGCAAAAGGGCAGAAATTCCCGTTAATTGGGGCAGAAAAGCAGAAATTTTCCTTATTTAAGGGCAATAGGGCAGAAATTCCCCTTATTTTGTGGCAAAAAGGCAGAAATTCCCCTTATTTGAAGGTAAAATGCTGAAATTCCCCTTATTTTCGGCAAAAAGGCAGAAATTCCTATTATTTTGGGGCAAAAGTGCAGAAATTTCTCTTATTTTGGGGCAAAAAGGCAGAAATTTCTTTTATTTTGGTACAAAATTGCAGAAATTTTCTTTATTTTGGGGCAAAATTGCAGAAATTTCCCTTATTTTGAGGCAAAATTGCAGAAATTTCACTTATTTCAGGGAAAAAGTGCAGAAATTTCTCTTATTTTGGGGCAAAAAGGCAGAAATTTCTTTTATTTTGGTACAAAATTGCAGAAATTTTTTTTATTTTGGGGCAAAAATGAAGAAATTCCCCATATTTTGGGGCAAAAAGGCAGAGATTTGCCTTATTATGAGGTAAAATGCTGAAATTCCCCTTATTTTGGGGCAAAAATACAGAAATTCCCCTCATTTTGTGGCAAAAAGGCAGAAATTTCCCTTATTTTGGGGCAAAATTGCAGGAATTTCACTTATTTCAGGGCAAAATTCAAAAATTCCTTTTATTTTGGGGCAAAAAGACAGAAATTCCGTTCATTTTTAGGTAAAAAGGCAGAAATTTCACTTATTTTGAGGGAAGAAGGCAGAAATTCCTCTTATTTTGGGGCAAAAAGGAAGAAATTTCTCTTTTTTGTGGCAAAAGGTATACATTCTCCTTATTTTAAGGCAAAAAAGCAGAAATTCCCCCTATTTTGGAGCAGAATTGAAGAAAATCCCCTAATTGTGGGGCAAAAAGGCAGAAATTCCCTATATGTTGGGGCAAAAAGACAGAAATTCTCCTTATTTTGGGGCAAAACTCAGAAATTCCACTTATTTTGGGGCAAAATTCCAGAAATTTCCTTTATTTTGGGGTAAAATTGCAGAAATTTTACTTATTTTGGGGCAAAATTGCAGAAATTTCACTTATTTCAGGTAAAAATGGCAGAAATTTTTCTTATTTTGGGGCAAAAAGGCAGAAATTCCTAATATTTTGTGGCAAAATGCAGAAATTCCCCTTATTTTGAGGTAAAAAGGCTGAAATTCCCCTTATTTGGGGGCAAAAAGGCAGAAATTTCCCTTATTTTGGGGCAAAATTGCAAACCTTTCACTTATTTCAGGGTAATAAGTCAGAAATTTTCCTTATTTTGGGGCAAAAAACACAGAAATTCCCTTTGTTTTGAAAGGAAAATACAGAAATTCCACTTCTTTAGAGGCAAAAAGGCAGAAATTCCCCTTATTTTGAAGCAAAAATGAAGAAATTCCCCTAATTGTTGGGCAAAAAGGCAGAAATTCCCTATATGTTGGGGCAAAAAGACAGAAATTCTCCTTATTTTGGGACAAAACTCAGAAATTCCACTTATTTTGGGGCAAAATTGCAGGAATTTACCTTATTTTGAGGCAAAATTGCAGAAATTTCCCTTATTTGGGGCAAAATTGCAGAAATTTCACTTATTTTCAGGTAAAAAGGCTGAAATATCCTTTATTTTGGGGCAAAAAGGAAGAAATTCCCCTTATTTTGGGGCAAAATTGCAGAAATTTTCCTTATTTTGGGGCAAAAAGGCTGAAATTCTTATTTTGAGGTAAAATGCTGAAATTCTTCATATTTTGGGGCAAAAGGCAAAACTTCTTCTTATTTTGGGGCAAAGAGGCACAAATTTCTCTTATTTTCGGGCAAAATTGCAGAAATTTCATTTATTTCAGGGCAAAAAGTCAGAAATTCCTTTTATTTTGGGGCAAAGAGCAGAAATTTCTTTTATTATGGTACAAAATTGAAGAAATTTATCTTATTTTGAAACAAAAAGGCAGAAAATTCCCCTTATTTTGAGGCAAAAGGCAGAAATTATTCTCAATTTGAGGTAAAATGCAGAAATTCCCTTTGTTTTGGGGCTAAAAGGCAGAAATTCCCTGCATTTTGAAGCAAAATTGCAGAAATTCTCTTAATTACGGGCAAAAAGGCAGAAATTCTCCTTATTTTGGGGCAAAAAGACAGAAAATCTCCTTTTTCGGGAGCAAACAGTCAGAAATTCCCCTTATTTTGGGGCAAAATTGCAGAAATTTCCTTTACATTGGGGCAAAATTGCAGAAATTTCCCTTATTTTGGGGCAAAATTGCAGAAATTTCAGGTATTTGAGAAAAAAAAGGCAGAAATTTTTTTGGGGGGACAAAAAGGCAGAAATTTTTTTTATTTTGGTATAAAATTGCAGAAATTTTTCTTATTTTGGGGCAAAAAGTCAGAAATTCCCCATATTTTGGGGCAAAAATGCAGAAATTCTCCTTATTTTGAGGTAATAAGGCTGAAATTCCCCTTATTTTGGGGCAAAAAGGCAGAAATTTCGTTTATTTTGGGAAAAAGGCAGAAATTGCACTTATTTTGAGTCAAAAAGGTGGAAAATCCCCTTATTTTGGGGCAAAAATAAAGAAATTTGCTTTTTAATGGCAAAAAGGTATACATTCCCTTTATTTTCGGGCAAAAAGGAAGAAATTCTTTGTATTTTGGAGCAAAATTGCAGAAATTCCCCTAATTTTTGGGCAAAAAGGCAGAAATTTTCCTTATTTTGGGGTAAAACTGCAGAAATTTCAGTTATTTTGCGGCAAAATGTCAGAAATTCCCCTTATTTTTGGCAAAAAATGCAGAAAATCCCCTTATTTTAGGGCAAAATTGCAGAAATTTCCCTTATTTGGGGACAAAAACAGAAATTCCCCTTATTTTGGGGCAAAATTGCAGAAATTTCCCTTATTATGGGGAAAAATTGCAGAAATTTCCCTTATTTTAGGGCAAAATTGCAGAAATTTCACTTATTTCAGAGAAAAAAAGCAAAAATTTTTCTTATTTTGGGGCAAAAAGGCAGAAATTCCCATTATTTTGGGGCAAAAAGGCAGAAATTCACCTTATTTTGGGGTAAAATTGCAGAAATTTTCTTTATTTTGGGGCAAAATTGCAGAAATTTCTCTTATTTTGGGGCAAAATTGCAGAAATTTCAGTTATTTCAGGGAAAAAGTGCAGAAATTTCTCTTATTTTGGGGCAAAAAGGCAGAAATTTCTTTTATTTTGGTACAAAATTGCAGAAATTTTCTTTATTTTGGGGCAAAATTGCAGAAATTTCCCTTATTTTGGGGCAAAATTGCAGAAATTTCACTTATTTCAGGGAAAAAGTTCAGAAATTTCTCTTATTTTGGGGCAAAAAGGCAGAAATTTCTTTTATTTTGGTACAAAATTGCAGAAATTTTCTATATTTTGGGGCAAAAATGAAGAAATTCCCCATATTTTGGGGCAAAAAGGCAGAGATTTGCCTTATTATGAGGTAAAATGCTGAAATTCCCCTTATTTTGGGGCAAAAATACAGAAATTCCCTTCATTTTGTGGCAAAAAGGCAGAAATTTCCCTTATTTTGGGGCAAAATTGCAGAAATTTCCCTTATTTTGGGGCAAAATTGCAGAAATTTTACATATTTTGGGGCAAAATTGCAGAAATTTTACTTATTTTGGGGCACAATTGCAGAAATTTCACTTATTTCAGGTAAAAATGGCAAAAATTTTTCTTATTTTGGGGCAAAAAGGCAGAAATTCCTAATATTTTGTGGCAAAAATGCAGAAATTCCCCTTATTTTGAGGTAAAAAAGCTGAAATTTTCCTTATTTTGGGGCAAAAAGGCAGAAATTTCCCTTATTTTGGGGCAAAATTGCAAACATTTAACTTATTTCAGGGTAATAAGTCAGAAATTTTCCTTATTTTGGGGCAAAAAACACAGAAATTCCCTTTGTTTTGGAAGGAAAATACAGAAATTCCACTTCTTTAGAGGCAAAAAGGCAGAAATTCCCCTTATTTTGAAGCAAAAATGAAGAAATTCCCCTAATTGTTGGGCAAAAAGGCCGAAATTCCCTATATGTTGGGGCAAAAAGACAGAAATTCTCCTTATTTTGGGACAAAACTCAGAAATTCCACTTATTTTGGGGCAAAATTGCAGGAATTTACCTTATTTTGAGGCAAAATTGCAGAAATTTCCCTTATTTGGGGCAAAATTGCAGAAATTTCACTTATTTTCAGGTAAAAAGGCTGAAATATCCTTTATTTTGGGGCAAAAAGGAAGAAATTCCCCTTATTTTGGGGCAAAATTGCAGAAATTTCCTTTACATTGGGGCAAAATTGCAGAAATTTCCCTTATTTTGGGGCAAAATTGCAGAAATTTCAGGTATTTGAGAAAAAAAAGGCAGAAATTTTTTTGGGGGGGCAATAAGGCAGAAATTTTTTTTATTTTGGTATAAAATTGCAGAAATTTTTTTTATTTTGGGGCAAAAAGTCAGAAATTCCCCATATTTTGGGGCAAAAATGCAGAAATTCTCCTTATTTTGAGGTAATAAGGCTGAAATTCCCCTTATTTTGGGGCAAAAAGGCAGAAATTTCGTTTATTTTGGGGAAAAGGCAGAAATTGCACTTATTTTGAGTCAAAAAGGTGGAAAATCCCCTTATTTTGGGGCAAAAATAAAGAAATTTGCTTTTTAATGGCAAAAAGGTATACATTCCCTTTATTTTCGGGCAAAAAGGAAGAAATTCTTTGTATTTTGGAGCAAAATTGCAGAAATTCCCCTAATTTTTGGGCAAAAAGGCAGAAATTTTCCTTATTTTGGGGTAAAACTGCAGAAATTTCACTTATTTTGCGGCAAAATGTCAGAAATTCCCCTTATTTTTGGCCAAAAATGCAGAAAATCCCCTTATTTTAGGGCAAAATTGCAGAAATTTCCCTTATTTGGGGACAAAAACAGAAATTCCCCTTATTTTGGGGCAAAATTGCAGAAATTTCCCTTATTATGGGGAAAAATTGCAGAAATTTCCCTTATTTTAGGGCAAAATTGCAGAAATTTCACTTATTTCAGAGAAAAAAAGCAAAAATTTTTCTTATTTTGGGGCAAAAAGGCAGAAATTCCCATTATTTTGGGGCAAAAAGGCAGAAATTCACCTTATTTTGGGGGTAAAATTGCAGAAATTTCACATATTTCAGGGCAAAACGGCAGAAATTCCCCTTATTTTGGGGCAAAAAGGCAGAAATTTCCCTTATTTTGGGATAAAATTGCAGAAATTTCCCTTATTTGGGGGCAAAAAGGCAGAAAATCCACTTAATTTCGGGTAAAAAGGCAGAAATTTCTCGTATTTTGGAGCAAAATTGCAGAAACTCCCCTAATTTTGGGGCTAAAAGGCAGAATTTCCCTTTATTTTGGGGCAAAAATAGAGAAATTCTTTTTATTTTGGGGCAAAATCAGAAATTTCCTTTATTTTGGGGCAAAATTTTAGAAATTTCTTTTATATTGTTACAGACTTGCAGAAATTTTTCTTATTTTGTGGCAAAAAGGCAGAAATTCCCCATATTTTGGTGCAAAAAGGCTGAAATTCCCCTTATTTTGAGGTAAAATCCTGAAATTCCCCATATTTTGGGGCAAAAAGGCAGAAATTCCCCTCATTTGGGGGCAAAAAGGCACAAATTTCCCTTATTTTCGGGCATAATTGCAGGAATTTCATTTATTTCAGGGCAAAAAGTCAGAAATTCCTTTTATTTTCGGGCAAAAACAGAAATTTCTTTTATTTTGATACAAAATTGTAGAACTTTTCCTTATTTTGGAACAAAAAGGCAAAAATTACCCATATTTTGGGGAAAAAGGCAGAAATTCCTTTTATTTTGAGGTAAAAAGGCTGAAATTCCCGTTATTTTGGGGCATAAAGGCAGAAATTCCCTTTACTTTCTGGCAAAAGGGCAGAAATTCCCGTTAATTGGGGCAGAAAAGCAGAAATTTTCCTTATTTAAGGGCAATAGGGCAGAAATTCCCCTTATTTTGTGGCAAAAAGGCAGAAATTCCCCTTATTTGAAGGTAAAATGCTGAAATTCCCCTTATTTTCGGCAAAAAGGCAGAAATTCCTATTATTTTGGGGCAAAAGTGCAGAAATTTCTCTTATTTTGGGGCAAAAGGCAGAAATTTCTTTTATTTTGGTACAAAATTGCAGAAATTTTCTTTATTTTGGGGCAAAATTGCAGAAATTTCCCTTATTTTGGGGCAAAATTGCAGAAATTTCACTTATTTCAGGGAAAAAGTGCAGAAATTTCTCTTATTTTGGGGCAAAAAGGCAGAAATTTCTTTTATTTTGGTACAAAATTGCAGAAATTTTTTTTATTTTGGGGCAAAAATGAAGAAATTCCCCATATTTTGGGGCAAAAAGGCAGAGATTTGCCTTATTATGAGGTAAAATGCTGAAATTCCCCTTATTTTGGGGCAAAAATACAGAAATTCCCTTCATTTTGTGGCAAAAAGGCAGAAATTTCTTTTATTTTGGGGCAAAATTGCAGAAATTTCACTTATTTCAGGGCAAAATTCAAAAATTCCTTTTATTTTGGGGCAAAAAGACAGAAATTCCGTTCATTTTTAGGTAAAAAGGCAGAAATTTCACTTATTTTGAGGGAAGAAGGCAGAAATTCCTCTTATTTTGGGGCAAAAATGAAGAAATTTCTCTTTTTTGTGGCAAAAGGTATACATTCTCCTTATTTTAAGGCAAAAAAGCAGAAATTCCCCCTATTTTGGAGCAGAATTGAAGAAAATCCCCTAATTGTGGGGCAAAAAGGCAGAAATTCCCTATATGTTGGGGCAAAAAGACAGAAATTCTCCTTATTTTGGGGCAAAACTCAGAAATTCCACTTATTTTGGGGCAAAATTCCAGAAATTTCCTTTATTTTGGGGTAAAATTGCAGAAATTTTACTTATTTTGGGGCACAATTGCAGAAATTTCACTTATTTCAGGTAAAAATGGCAGAAATTTTTCTTATTTTGGGGCAAAAAGGCAGAAATTCCCCTCATTTGGGGGCAAAAAGGCACAAATTTCCCTTATTTTCGGGCATAATTGCAGGAATTTCATTTATTTCAGGGCAAAAAGTCAGAAATTCCTTTTATTTTCGGGCAAAAACAGAAATTTCTTTTATTTTGATACAAAATTGTAGAACTTTTCCTTATTTTGGAACAAAAAGGCAAAAATTACCCATATTTTGGGGAAAAAGGCAGAAATTCCTTTTATTTTGAGGTAAAAAGGCTGAAATTCCCGTTATTTTGGGGCATAAAGGCAGAAATTCCCTTTACTTTCTGGCAAAAGGGCAGAAATTCCCGTTAATTGGGGCAGAAAAGCAGAAATTTTCCTTATTTAAGGGCAATAGGGCAGAAATTCCCCTTATTTTGTGGCAAAAAGGCAGAAATTCCCCTTATTTGAAGGTAAAATGCTGAAATTCCCCTTATTTTCGGCAAAAAGGCAGAAATTCCTATTATTTTGGGGCAAAAGTGCAGAAATTTCTCTTATTTTGGGGCAAAAAGGCAGAAATTTCTTTTATTTTGGTACAAAATTGCAGAAATTTTTTTTATTTTGGGGCAAAAATGAAGAAATTCCCCATATTTTGGGGCAAAAAGGCAGAGATTTGCCTTATTATGAGGTAAAATGCTGAAATTCCCCTTATTTTGGGGCAAAAATACAGAAATTCCCCTCATTTTGTGGCAAAAAGGCAGAAATTTCCCTTATTTTGGGGCAAAATTGCAGGAATTTCACTTATTTCAGGGCAAAATTCAAAAATTCCTTTTATTTTGGGGCAAAAAGACAGAAATTCCGTTCATTTTTAGGTAAAAAGGCAGAAATTTCACTTATTTTGAGGGAAGAAGGCAGAAATTCCTCTTATTTTGGGGCAAAAATGAAGAAATTTCTCTTTTTTGTGGCAAAAGGTATACATTCTCCTTATTTTAAGGCAAAAAAGCAGAAATTCCCCCTATTTTGGAGCAGAATTGAAGAAAATCCCCTAATTGTGGGGCAAAAAGGCAGAAATTCCCTATATGTTGGGGCAAAAAGACAGAAATTCTCCTTATTTTGGGGCAAAACTCAGAAATTCCACTTATTTTGGGGCAAAATTCCAGAAATTTCCTTTATTTTGGGGTAAAATTGCAGAAATTTTACTTATTTTGGGGCAAAATTGCAGAAATTTCACTTATTTCAGGTAAAAATGGCAGAAATTTTTCTTATTTTGGGGCAAAAAGGCAGAAATTCCTAATATTTTGTGGCAAAATGCAGAAATTCCCCTTATTTTGAGGTAAAAAGGCTGAAATTCCCCTTATTTGGGGGCAAAAAGGCAGAAATTTCCCTTATTTTGGGGCAAAATTGCAAACATTTCACTTATTTCAGGGTAATAAGTCAGAAATTTTCCTTATTTTGGGGCAAAAAACACAGAAATTCCCTTTGTTTTGAAAGGAAAATACAGAAATTCCACTTCTTTAGAGGCAAAAAGGCAGAAATTCCCCTTATTTTGAAGCAAAAATGAAGAAATTCCCCTAATTGTTGGGCAAAAAGGCAGAAATTCCCTATATGTTGGGGCAAAAAGACAGAAATTCTCCTTATTTTGGGACAAAACTCAGAAATTCCACTTATTTTGGGGCAAAATTGCAGGAATTTACCTTATTTTGAGGCAAAATTGCAGAAATTTCCCTTATTTGGGGCAAAATTGCAGAAATTTCACTTATTTTCAGGTAAAAAGGCTGAAATATCCTTTATTTTGAGGCAAAAAGGAAGAAATTCCCCTTATTTTGGGGCAAAATTGCAGAAATTTTCCTTATTTTGGGGCAAAAAGGCTGAAATTCTTATTTTGAGGTAAAATGCTGAAATTCTTCATATTTTGGGGCAAAAGGCAAAACTTCTTCTTATTTTGGGGCAAAGAGGCACAAATTTCTCTTATTTTCGGGCAAAATTGCAGAAATTTCATTTATTTCAGGGCAAAAAGTCAGAAATTCCTTTTATTTTAGGGCAAAGAGCAGAAATTTCTTTTATTATGGTACAAAATTGAAGAAATTTATCTTATTTTGAAACAAAAAGGCAGAAAATTCCCCTTATTTTGAGGCAAAAGGCAGAAATTATTCTCAATTTGAGGTAAAATGCAGAAATTCCCTTTGTTTTGGGGCTAAAAGGCAGAAATTCCCTGTATTTTGAAGCAAAATTGCAGAAATTCTCTTAATTTTCGGGCAAAAAGGCAGAAATTCTCCTTATTTTGGGGCAAAAAGACAGAAAATCTCCTTTTTCGGGAGCAAACAGTCAGAAATTCCCCTTATTTTGGGGCAAAATTGCAGAAATTTCCTTTACATTGGGGCAAAATTGCAGAAATTTCCCTTATTTTGGGGCAAAATTGCAGAAATTTCAGGTATTTGAGAAAAAAAAGGCAGAAATTTTTTTGGGGAGGCAAAAAGGCAGAAATTTTTTTTATTTTGGTACAAAATTGCAGAAATTTTTTTTATTTTGGGGCAAAAAGTCAGAAATTCCCCATATTTTGGGGCAAAAATGCAGAAATTCCCCTTATTTTGAGGTAATAAGGCTGAAATTCCCCTTATTTTGGGGCAAAAAGGCAGAAATTTCGTTTATTTTGGGGAAAAGGCAGAAATTGCACTTATTTTGAGTCATAAAGGTGGAAAATCCCCTTATTTTGGGGCAAAAATGAAGAAATTTGCTTTTTTATGGCAAAAAGGTATACATTCCCTTTATTTTCGGGCAAAAAGGCAGAAATTCTTTGTATTTTGGAGCAAAATTGCAGAAATTCCCCTAATTTTTGGGCAAAAAGGCAGAAATTTTCCTTATTTTGGGTAAAACTCCAGAAATTTCACTTATTTTGCGGCAAAATGTCAGAAATTCCCCTTATTTTTGGCAAAAAATGCAGAAAATCCCCTTATTTTAGGGCAAAATTGCAGAAATTTCCCTTATTTGGGGACAAAAACAGAAATTCCCCTTATTTTGGGGCAAAATTGCAGAAATTTCCCTTATTATGGGGAAAAATTGCAGAAATTTCCCTTATTTTAGGGCAAAATTGCAGAAATTTCACTTATTTCAGAGAAAAAAAGCAAAAATTTTTCTTATTTTGGGGCAAAAAGGCAGAAATTCCCATTATTTTGGGGCAAAAAGGCAGAAATTCACCTTATTTTGGGGTAAAATTGCAGAAATTTCACATATTTCAGGGCAAAACGGCAGAAATTCCCCTTATTTTGGGGCAAAAAGGCAGAAATTTCCCTTATTTTGGGATAAAATTGCAGAAATTTCCCTTATTTGGGGGCAAAAAGGCAGAAAATCCACTTAATTTCGGGTAAAAAGGCAGAAATTTCTCGTATTTTGGAGCAAAATTGCAGAAACTCCCCTAATTTTGGGGCTAAAAGGCAGAATTTCCCTTTATTTTGGGGCAAAAATAGAGAAATTCTTTTTATTTTGGGGCAAAAATCAGAAATTTCCTTTATTTTGGGGCAAAATTTTAGAAATTTCTTTTATATTGTTACAGACTTGCAGAAATTTTTCTTATTTTGTGGCAAAAAGGCAGAAATTCCCCATATTTTGGTGCAAAAAGGCTGAAATTCCCCTTATTTTGAGGTAAAATCCTGAAATTCCCCATATTTTCGGGCAAAAAGGCAGAAATTCCCCTCATTTGGGGGCAAAAAGGCACAAATTTCCCTTATTTTCGGGCATAATTGCAGGAATTTCATTTATTTCAGGGCAAAAAGTCAGAAATTCCTTTTATTTTCGGGCAAAAACAGAAATTTCTTTTATTTTGATACAAAATTGTAGAACTTTTCCTTATTTTGGAACAAAAAGGCAAAAATTACCCATATTTTGGGGAAAAAGGCAGAAATTCCTTTTATTTTGAGGTAAAAAGGCTGAAATTCCCGTTATTTTGGGGCATAAAGGCAGAAATTCCCTTTACTTTCTGGCAAAAGGGCAGAAATTCCCGTTAATTGGGGCAGAAAAGCAGAAATTTTCCTTATTTAAGGGCAATAGGGCAGAAATTCCCCTTATTTGAAGGTAAAATGCTGAAATTCCCCTTATTTTCGGCAAAAAGGCAGAAATTCCTATTATTTTGGGGCAAAAGTGCAGAAATTTCTCTTATTTTGGGGCAAAAAGGCAGAAATTTCTTTTATTTTGGTACAAAATTGCAGAAATTTTCTATATTTTGGGGCAAAATTGCAGAAATTTCCCTTATTTTGGGGCAAAATTGCAGAAATTTCACTTATTTCAGGGAAAAAGTGCAGAAATTTCTCTTATTTTGGGGCAAAAAGGCAGAAATTTCTTTTATTTTGGTACAAAATTGCAGAAATTTTTTTTATTTTGGGGCAAAAATGAAGAAATTCCCCATATTTTGGGGCAAAAAGGCAGAGATTTGCCTTATTATGAGGTAAAATGCTGAAATTCCCCTTATTTTGGGGCAAAAATACAGAAATTCCCTTCATTTTGTGGCAAAAAGGCAGAAATTTCTTTTATTTTGGGGCAAAATTGCAGAAATTTCACTTATTTCAGGGCAAAATTCAAAAATTCCTTTTATTTTGGGGCAAAAAGACAGAAATTCCGTTCATTTTTAGGTAAAAAGGCAGAAATTTCACTTATTTTGAGGGAAGAAGGCAGAAATTCCTCTTATTTTGGGGCAAAAATGAAGAAATTTCTCTTTTTTGTGGCAAAAGGTATACATTCTCCTTATTTTAAGGCAAAAAAGCAGAAATTCCCCCTATTTTGGAGCAGAATTGAAGAAAATCCCCTAATTGTGGGGCAAAAAGGCAGAAATTCCCTATATGTTGGGGCAAAAAGACAGAAATTCTCCTTATTTTGGGGCAAAACTCAGAAATTCCACTTATTTTGGGGCAAAATTCCAGAAATTTCCTTTATTTTGGGGTAAAATTGCAGAAATTTTACTTATTTTGGGGCACAATTGCAGAAATTTCACTTATTTCAAGTAAAAATGGCAGAAATTTTTCTTATTTTGGGGCAAAAAGGCAGAAATTCCCCTCATTTGGGGGCAAAAAGGCACAAATTTCCCTTATTTTCGGGCATAATTGCAGGAATTTCATTTATTTCAGGGCAAAAAGTCAGAAATTCCTTTTATTTTCGGGCAAAAACAGAAATTTCTTTTATTTTGATACAAAATTGTAGAACTTTTCCTTATTTTGGAACAAAAAGGCAAAAATTACCCATATTTTGGGGAAAAAGGCAGAAATTCCTTTTATTTTGAGGTAAAAAGGCTGAAATTCCCGTTATTTTGGGGCATAAAGGCAGAAATTCCCTTTACTTTCTGGCAAAAGGGCAGAAATTCCCGTTAATTGGGGCAGAAAAGCAGAAATTTTCCTTATTTAAGGGCAATAGGGCAGAAATTCCCCTTATTTTGTGGCAAAAAGGCAGAAATTCCCCTTATTTGAAGGTAAAATGCTGAAATTCCCCTTATTTTCGGCAAAAAGGCAGAAATTCCTATTATTTTGGGGCAAAAGTGCAGAAATTTCTCTTATTTTGGGGCAAAAAGGCAGAAATTTCTTTTATTTTGGTACAAAATTGCAGAAATTTTTTTTATTTTGGGGCAAAAATGAAGAAATTCCCCATATTTTGGGGCAAAAAGGCAGAGATTTGCCTTATTATGAGGTAAAATGCTGAAATTCCCCTTATTTTGGGGCAAAAATACAGAAATTCCCCTCATTTTGTGGCAAAAAGGCAGAAATTTCCCTTATTTTGGGGCAAAATTGCAGGAATTTCACTTATTTCAGGGCAAAATTCAAAAATTCCTTTTATTTTGGGGCAAAAAGACAGAAATTCCGTTCATTTTTAGGTAAAAAGGCAGAAATTTCACTTATTTTGAGGGAAGAAGGCAGAAATTCCTCTTATTTTGGGGCAAAAATGAAGAAATTTCTCTTTTTTGTGGCAAAAGGTATACATTCTCCTTATTTTAAGGCAAAAAAGCAGAAATTCCCCCTATTTTGGAGCAGAATTGAAGAAAATCCCCTAATTGTGGGGCAAAAAGGCAGAAATTCCCTATATGTTGGGGCAAAAAGACAGAAATTCTCCTTATTTTGGGGCAAAACTCAGAAATTCCACTTATTTTGGGGCAAAATTCCAGAAATTTCCTTTATTTTGGGGTAAAATTGCAGAAATTTTACTTATTTTGGGGCAAAATTGCAGAAATTTCACTTATTTCAGGTAAAAATGGCAGAAATTTTTCTTATTTTGGGGCAAAAAGGCCGAAATTCCTAATATTTTGTGGCAAAATGCAGAAATTCCCCTTATTTTGAGGTAAAAAGGCTGAAATTCCCCTTATTTGGGGGCAAAAAGGCAGAAATTTCCCTTATTTTGGGGCAAAATTGCAAACATTTCACTTATTTCAGGGTAATAAGTCAGAAATTTTCCTTATTTTGGGGCAAAAAACACAGAAATTCCCTTTGTTTTGAAAGGAAAATACAGAAATTCCACTTCTTTAGAGGCAAAAAGGCAGAAATTCCCCTTATTTTGAAGCAAAAATGAAGAAATTCCCCTAATTGTTGGGCAAAAAGGCAGAAATTCCCTATATGTTGGGGCAAAAAGACAGAAATTCTCCTTATTTTGGGACAAAACTCAGAAATTCCACTTATTTTGGGGCAAAATTGCAGGAATTTACCTTATTTTGAGGCAAAATTGCAGAAATTTCCCTTATTTGGGGCAAAATTGCAGAAATTTCACTTATTTTCAGGTAAAAAGGCTGAAATATCCTTTATTTTGAGGCAAAAAGGAAGAAATTCCCCTTATTTTGGGGCAAAATTGCAGAAATTTTCCTTATTTTGGGGCAAAAAGGCTGAAATTCTTATTTTGAGGTAAAATGCTGAAATTCTTCATATTTTGGGGCAAAAGGAAAAACTTCTTCTTATTTTGGGGCAAAGAGGCACAAATTTCTCTTATTTTCGGGCAAAATTGCAGAAATTTCATTTATTTCAGGGCAAAAAGTCAGAAATTCCTTTTATTTTGGGGCAAAGAGCAGAAATTTCTTTTATTATGGTACAAAATTGAAGAAATTTATCTTATTTTGAAACAAAAAGGCAGAAAATTCCCCTTATTTTGAGGCAAAAGGCAGAAATTATTCTCAATTTGAGGTAAAATGCAGAAATTCCCTTTGTTTTGGGGCTAAAAGGCAGAAATTCCCTGTATTTTGAAGCAAAATTGCAGAAATTCTCTTAATTTTCGGGCAAAAAGGCAGAAATTCTCCTTATTTTGGGGCAAAAAGACAGAAAATCTCCTTTTTCGGGAGCAAACAGTCAGAAATTCCCCTTATTTTGGGGCAAAATTGCAGAAATTTCCTTTACATTGGGGCAAAATTGCAGAAATTTCCCTTATTTGGGGGCAAAATTGCAGAAATTTCAGGTATTTGAGAAAAAAAAGGCAGAAATTTTTTTGGGGAGGCAAAAAGGCAGAAATTTTTTTTATTTTGGTACAAAATTGCAGAAATTTTTTTTATTTTGGGGCAAAAAGTCAGAAATTCCCCATATTTTGGGGCAAAAATGCAGAAATTCCCCTTATTTTGAGGTAATAAGGCTGAAATTCCCCTTATTTTGGGGCAAAAAGGCAGAAATTTCGTTTATTTTGGGGAAAAGGCAGAAATTGCACTTATTTTGAGTCAAAAAGGTGGAAAATCCCCTTATTTTGGGGCAAAAATGAAGCAATTTGCTTTTTTATGGCAAAAAGGTATACATTCCCTTTATTTTCGGGCAAAAAGGCAGAAATTCTTTGTATTTTGGAGCAAAATTGCAGAAATTCCCCTAATTTTTGGGCAAAAAGGCAGAAATTTTCCTTATTTTGGGTAAAACTCCAGAAATTTCACTTATTTTGCGGCAAAATGTCAGAAATTCCCCTTATTTTTGGCAAAAAATGCAGAAAATCCCCTTATTTTAGGGCAAAATTGCAGAAATTTCCCTTATTTGGGGACAAAAACAGAAATTCCCCTAATTTTGGGGCAAAATTGCAGAAATTTCCCTTATTATGGGGAAAAATTGCAGAAATTTCCCTTATTTTAGGGCAAAATTGCAGAAATTTCACTTATTTCAGAGAAAAAAAGCAAAAATTTTTCTTATTTTGGGGCAAAAAGGCAGAAATTCCCATTATTTTGGGGCAAAAAGGCAGAAATTCACCTTATTTTGGGGTAAAATTGCAGAAATTTCACATATTTCAGGGCAAAACGGCAGAAATTCCCCTTATTTTGGGGCAAAAAGGCAGAAATTTCCCTTATTTTGGGATAAAATTGCAGAAATTTCCCTTATTTGGGGGCAAAAAGGCAGAAAATCCACTTAATTTCGGGTAAAAAGGCAGAAATTTCTCGTATTTTGGAGCAAAATTGCAGAAACTCCCCTAATTTTGGGGCTAAAAGGCAGAATTTCCCTTTATTTTGGGGCAAAAATAGAGAAATTCTTTTTATTTTGGGGCAAAAATCAGAAATTTCCTTTATTTTGGGGCAAAATTTTAGAAATTTCTTTTATATTGTTACAGACTTGCAGAAATTTTTCTTATTTTGTGGCAAAAAGGCAGAAATTCCCCATATTTTGGTGCAAAAAGGCTGAAATTCCCCTTATTTTGAGGTAAAATCCTGAAATTCCCCATATTTTGGGGCAAAAAGGCAGAAATTCCCCTCATTTGGGGGCAAAAAGGCACAAATTTCCCTTATTTTCGGGCATAATTGCAGGAATTTCATTTATTTCAGGGCAAAAAGTCAGAAATTCCTTTTATTTTCGGGCAAAAACAGAAATTTCTTTTATTTTGATACAAAATTGTAGAACTTTTCCTTTTTTTGGAACAAAAAGGCAAAAATTACCCATATTTTGGGGAAAAAGGCAGAAATTCCTTTTATTTTGAGGTAAAAAGGCTGAAATTCCCGTTATTTTGGGGCATAAAGGCAGAAATTCCCTTTACTTTCTGGCAAAAGGGCAGAAATTCCCGTTAATTGGGGCAGAAAAGCAGAAATTTTCCTTATTTAAGGGCAATAGGGCAGAAATTCCCCTTATTTGAAGGTAAAATGCTGAAATTCCCCTTATTTTCGGCAAAAAGGCAGAAATTCCTATTATTTTGGGGCAAAAGTGCAGAAATTTCTCTTATTTTGGGGCAAAAAGGCAGAAATTTCTTTTATTTTGGTACAAAATTGCAGAAATTTTCTTTATTTTGGGGCAAAATTGCAGAAATTTCCCTTATTTTGGGGCAAAATTGCAGAAATTTCACTTATTTCAGGGAAAAAGTGCAGAAATTTCTCTTATTTTGGGGCAAAAAGGCAGAAATTTCTTTTATTTTGGTACAAAATTGCAGAAATTTTTTTTATTTTGGGGCAAAAATGAAGAAATTCCCCATATTTTGGGGCAAAAAGGCAGAGATTTGCCTTATTATGAGGTAAAATGCTGAAATTCCCCTTATTTTGGGGCAAAAATACAGAAATTCCCTTCATTTTGTGGCAAAAAGGCAGAAATTTCTTTTATTTTGGGGCAAAATTGCAGAAATTTCACTTATTTCAGGGCAAAATTCAAAAATTCCTTTTATTTTGGGGCAAAAAGACAGAAATTCCGTTCATTTTTAGGTAAAAAGGCAGAAATTTCACTTATTTTGAGGGAAGAAGGCAGAAATTCCTCTTATTTTGGGGCAAAAATGAAGAAATTTCTCTTTTTTGTGGCAAAAGGTATACATTCTCCTTATTTTAAGGCAAAAAAGCAGAAATTCCCCCTATTTTGGAGCAGAATTGAAGAAAATCCCCTAATTGTGGGGCAAAAAGGCAGAAATTCCCTATATGTTGGGGCAAAAAGACAGAAATTCTCCTTATTTTGGGGCAAAACTCAGAAATTCCACTTATTTTGGGGCAAAATTCCAGAAATTTCCTTTATTTTGGGGTAAAATTGCAGAAATTTTACTTATTTTGGGGCACAATTGCAGAAATTTCACTTATTTCAGGTAAAAATGGCAGAAATTTTTCTTATTTTGGGGCAAAAAGGCAGAAATTCCCCTCATTTGGGGGCAAAAAGGCACAAATTTCCCTTATTTTCGGGCATAATTGCAGGAATTTCATTTATTTCAGGGCAAAAAGTCAGAAATTCCTTTTATTTTCGGGCAAAAACAGAAATTTCTTTTATTTTGATACAAAATTGTAGAACTTTTCCTTATTTTGGAACAAAAAGGCAAAAATTACCCATATTTTGGGGAAAAAGGCAGAAATTCCTTTTATTTTGAGGTAAAAAGGCTGAAATTCCCGTTATTTTGGGGCATAAAGGCAGAAATTCCCTTTACTTTCTGGCAAAAGGGCAGAAATTCCCGTTAATTGGGGCAGAAAAGCAGAAATTTTCCTTATTTAAGGGCAATAGGGCAGAAATTCCCCTTATTTTGTGGCAAAAAGGCAGAAATTCCCCTTATTTGAAGGTAAAATGCTGAAATTCCCCTTATTTTCGGCAAAAAGGCAGAAATTCCTATTATTTTGGGGCAAAAGTGCAGAAATTTCTCTTATTTTGGGGCAAAAAGGCAGAAATTTCTTTTATTTTGGTACAAAATTGCAGAAATTTTTTTTATTTTGGGGCAAAAATGAAGAAATTCCCCATATTTTGGGGCAAAAAGGCAGAGATTTGCCTTATTATGAGGTAAAATGCTGAAATTCCCCTTATTTTGGGGCAAAAATACAGAAATTCCCCTCATTTTGTGGCAAAAAGGCAGAAATTTCCCTTATTTTGGGGCAAAATTGCAGGAATTTCACTTATTTCAGGGCAAAATTCAAAAATTCCTTTTATTTTGGGGCAAAAAGACAGAAATTCCGTTCATTTTTAGGTAAAAAGGCAGAAATTTCACTTATTTTGAGGGAAGAAGGCAGAAATTCCTCTTATTTTGGGGCAAAAATGAAGAAATTTCTCTTTTTTGTGGCAAAAGGTATACATTCTCCTTATTTTAAGGCAAAAAAGCAGAAATTCCCCCTATTTTGGAGCAGAATTGAAGAAAATCCCCTAATTGTGGGGCAAAAAGGCAGAAATTCCCTATATGTTGGGGCAAAAAGACAGAAATTCTCCTTATTTTGGGGCAAAACTCAGAAATTCCACTTATTTTGGGGCAAAATTCCAGAAATTTCCTTTATTTTGGGGTAAAATTGCAGAAATTTTACTTATTTTGGGGCAAAATTGCAGAAATTTCACTTATTTCAGGTAAAAATGGCAGAAATTTTTCTTATTTTGGGGCAAAAAGGCCGAAATTCCTAATATTTTGTGGCAAAATGCAGAAATTCCCCTTATTTTGAGGTAAAAAGGCTGAAATTCCCCTTATTTGGGGGCAAAAAGGCAGAAATTTCCCTTATTTTGGGGCAAAATTGCAAACATTTCACTTATTTCAGGGTAATAAGTCAGAAATTTTCCTTATTTTGGGGCAAAAAACACAGAAATTCCCTTTGTTTTGAAAGGAAAATACAGAAATTCCACTTCTTTAGAGGCAAAAAGGCAGAAATTCCCCTTATTTTGAAGCAAAAATGAAGAAATTCCCCTAATTGTTGGGCAAAAAGGCAGAAATTCCCTATATGTTGGGGCAAAAAGACAGAAATTCTCCTTATTTTGGGACAAAACTCAGAAATTCCACTTATTTTGGGGCAAAATTGCAGGAATTTACCTTATTTTGAGGCAAAATTGCAGAAATTTCCCTTATTTGGGGCAAAATTGCAGAAATTTCACTTATTTTCAGGTAAAAAGGCTGAAATATCCTTTATTTTGGTGCAAAAAGGAAGAAATTCCCCTTATTTTGGGGCAAAATTGCAGAAATTTTCCTTATTTTGGGGCAAAAAGGCTGAAATTCTTATTTTGAGGTAAAATGCTGAAATTCCCCATATTTTGGGGCAAAAGGCAAAACTTCTTCTTATTTTGGGGCAAAGAGGCACAAATTTCTCTTATTTTCGGGCAAAATTGCAGAAATTTCATTTATTTCAGGGCAAAAAGTCAGAAATTCCTTTTATTTTGGGGCAAAGAGCAGAAATTTCTTTTATTATGGTACAAAATTGAAGAAATTTATCTTATTTTGAAACAAAAAGGCAGAAAATTCCCCTTATTTTGAGGCAAAAGGCAGAAATTATTCTCAATTTGAGGTAAAATGCAGAAATTCCCTTTGTTTTGGGGCTAAAAGGCAGAAATTCCCTGTATTTTGAAGCAAAATTGCAGAAATTCTCTTAATTTTCGGGCAAAAAGGCAGAAATTCTCCTTATTTTGGGGCAAAAAGACAGAAAATCTCCTTTTTCGGGAGCAAACAGTCAGAAATTCCCCTTATTTTGGGGCAAAATTGCAGAAATTTCCTTTACATTGGGGCAAAATTGCAGAAATTTCCCTTATTTTGGGGCAAAATTGCAGAAATTTCAGGTATTTGAGAAAAAAAAGGCAGAAATTTTTTTGGGGAGGCAAAAAGGCAGAAATTTTTTTTATTTTGGTACAAAATTGCAGAAATTTTTTTTATTTTGGGGCAAAAAGTCAGAAATTCCCCATATTTTGGGGCAAAAATGCAGAAATTCCCCTTATTTTGAGGTAATAAGGCTGAAATTCCCCTTATTTTGGGGCAAAAAGGCAGAAATTTCGTTTATTTTGGGGAAAAGGCAGAAATTGCACTTATTTTGAGTCAAAAAGGTGGAAAATCCCCTTATTTTGGGGCAAAAATGAAGCAATTTGCTTTTTTATGGCAAAAAGGTATACATTCCCTTTATTTTCGGGCAAAAAGGCAGAAATTCTTTGTATTTTGGAGCAAAATTGCAGAAATTCCCCCAATTTTTGGGCAAAAAGGCAGAAATTTTCCTTATTTTGGGTAAAACTCCAGAAATTTCACTTATTTTGCGGCAAAATGTCAGAAATTCCCCTTATTTTTGGCAAAAAATGCAGAAAATCCCCTTATTTTAGGGCAAAATTGCAGAAATTTCCCTTATTTGGGGACAAAAACAGAAATTCCCCTAATTTTGGGGCAAAATTGCAGAAATTTCCCTTATTATGGGGAAAAATTGCAGAAATTTCCCTTATTTTAGGGCAAAATTGCAGAAATTTCACTTATTTCAGAGAAAAAAAGCAAAAATTTTTCTTATTTTGGGGCAAAAAGGCAGAAATTCCCATTATTTTGGGGCAAAAAGGCAGAAATTCACCTTATTTTGGGGTAAAATTGCAGAAATTTCACATATTTCAGGGCAAAACGGCAGAAATTCCCCTTATTTTGGGGCAAAAAGGCAGAAATTTCCCTTATTTTGGGATAAAATTGCAGAAATTTCCCTTATTTGGGGGCAAAAAGGCAGAAAATCCACTTAATTTCGGGTAAAAAGGCAGAAATTTCTCGTATTTTGGAGCAAAATTGCAGAAACTCCCCTAATTTTGGGGCTAAAAGGCAGAATTTCCCTTTATTTTGGGGCAAAAATAGAGAAATTCTTTTTATTTTGGGGCAAAAATCAGAAATTTCCTTTATTTTGGGGCAAAATTTTAGAAATTTCTTTTATATTGTTACAGACTTGCAGAAATTTTTCTTATTTTGTGGCAAAAAGGCAGAAATTCCCCATATTTTGGTGCAAAAAGGCTGAAATTCCCCTTATTTTGAGGTAAAATCCTGAAATTCCCCATATTTTGGGGCAAAAAGGCAGAAATTCCCCTCATTTGGGGGCAAAAAGGCACAAATTTCCCTTATTTTCGGGCATAATTGCAGGAATTTCATTTATTTCAGGGCAAAAAGTCAGAAATTCCTTTTATTTTCGGGCAAAAACAGAAATTTCTTTTATTTTGATACAAAATTGTAGAACTTTTCCTTATTTTGGAACAAAAAGGCAAAAATTACCCATATTTTGGGGAAAAAGGCAGAAATTCCTTTTATTTTGAGGTAAAAAGGCTGAAATTCCCGTTATTTTGGGGCATAAAGGCAGAAATTCCCTTTACTTTCTGGCAAAAGGGCAGAAATTCCCGTTAATTGGGGCAGAAAAGCAGAAATTTTCCTTATTTAAGGGCAATAGGGCAGAAATTCCCCTTATTTGAAGGTAAAATGCTGAAATTCCCCTTATTTTCGGCAAAAAGGCAGAAATTCCTATTATTTTGGGGCAAAAGTGCAGAAATTTCTCTTATTTTGGGGCAAAAAGGCAGAAATTTCTTTTATTTTGGTACAAAATTGCAGAAATTTTCTTTATTTGGGGGCAAAATTGCAGAAATTTCCCTTATTTTGGGGCAAAATTGCAGAAATTTCACTTATTTCAGGGAAAAAGTGCAGAAATTTCTCTTATTTTGGGGCAAAAAGGCAGAAATTTCTTTTATTTTGGTACAAAATTGCAGAAATTTTTTTTATTTTGGGGCAAAAATGAAGAAATTCCCCATATTTTGGGGCAAAAAGGCAGAGATTTGCCTTATTATGAGGTAAAATGCTGAAATTCCCCTTATTTTGGGGCAAAAATACAGAAATTCCCTTCATTTTGTGGCAAAAAGGCAGAAATTTCTTTTATTTTGGGGCAAAATTGCAGAAATTTCACTTATTTCAGGGCAAAATTCAAAAATTCCTTTTATTTTGGGGCAAAAAGACAGAAATTCCGTTCATTTTTAGGTAAAAAGGCAGAAATTTCACTTATTTTGAGGGAAGAAGGCAGAAATTCCTCTTATTTTGGGGCAAAAATGAAGAAATTTCTCTTTTTTGTGGCAAAAGGTATACATTCTCCTTATTTTAAGGCAAAAAAGCAGAAATTCCCCCTATTTTGGAGCAGAATTGAAGAAAATCCCCTAATTGTGGGGCAAAAAGGCAGAAATTCCCTATATGTTGGGGCAAAAAGACAGAAATTCTCCTTATTTTGGGGCAAAACTCAGAAATTCCACTTATTTTGGGGCAAAATTCCAGAAATTTCCTTTATTTTGGGGTAAAATTGCAGAAATTTTACTTATTTTGGGGCACAATTGCAGAAATTTCACTTATTTCAGGTAAAAATGGCAGAAATTTTTCTTATTTTGGGGCAAAAAGGCAGAAATTCCCCTCATTTGGGGGCAAAAAGGCACAAATTTCCCTTATTTTCGGGCATAATTGCAGGAATTTCATTTATTTCAGGGCAAAAAGTCAGAAATTCCTTTTATTTTCGGGCAAAAACAGAAATTTCTTTTATTTTGATACAAAATTGTAGAACTTTTCCTTATTTTGGAACAAAAAGGCAAAAATTACCCATATTTTGGGGAAAAAGGCAGAAATTCCTTTTATTTTGAGGTAAAAAGGCTGAAATTCCCGTTATTTTGGGGCATAAAGGCAGAAATTCCCTTTACTTTCTGGCAAAAGGGCAGAAATTCCCGTTAATTGGGGCAGAAAAGCAGAAATTTTCCTTATTTAAGGGCAATAGGGCAGAAATTCCCCTTATTTTGTGGCAAAAAGGCAGAAAATCCCCTTATTTGAAGGTAAAATGCTGAAATTCCCCTTATTTTCGGCAAAAAGGCAGAAATTCCTATTATTTTGGGGCAAAAGTGCAGAAATTTCTCTTATTTTGGGGCAAAAAGGCAGAAATTTCTTTTATTTTGGTACAAAATTGCAGAAATTTTTTTTATTTTGGGGCAAAAATGAAGAAATTCCCCATATTTTGGGGCAAAAAGGCAGAGATTTGCCTTATTATGAGGTAAAATGCTGAAATTCCCCTTATTTTGGGGCAAAAATACAGAAATTCCCCTCATTTTGTGGCAAAAAGGCAGAAATTTCCCTTATTTTGGGGCAAAATTGCAGGAATTTCACTTATTTCAGGGCAAAATTCAAAAATTCCTTTTATTTTGGGGCAAAAAGACAGAAATTCCGTTCATTTTTAGGTAAAAAGGCAGAAATTTCACTTATTTTGAGGGAAGAAGGCAGAAATTCCTCTTATTTTGGGGCAAAAATGAAGAAATTTCTCTTTTTTGTGGCAAAAGGTATACATTCTCCTTATTTTAAGGCAAAAAAGCAGAAATTCCCCCTATTTTGGAGCAGAATTGAAGAAAATCCCCTAATTGTGGGGCAAAAAGGCAGAAATTCCCTATATGTTGGGGCAAAAAGACAGAAATTCTCCTTATTTTGGGGCAAAACTCAGAAATTCCACTTATTTTGGGGCAAAATTCCAGAAATTTCCTTTATTTTGGGGTAAAATTGCAGAAATTTTACTTATTTTGGGGCAAAATTACAGAAATTTCACTTATTTCAGGTAAAAATGGCAGAAATTTTTCTTATTTTGGGGCAAAAAGGCAGAAATTCCTAATATTTTGTGGCAAAATGCAGAAATTCCCCTTATTTTGAGGTAAAAAGGCTGAAATTCCCCTTATTTGGGGGCAAAAAGGCAGAAATTTTCCTTATTTTGGGGCAAAAAACACAGAAATTCCCTTTGTTTTGAAAGGAAAATACAGAAATTCCACTTCTTTAGAGGCAAAAAGGCAGAAATTCCCCTTATTTTGAAGCAAAAATGAAGAAATTCCCCTAATTGTTGGGCAAAAAGGCAGAAATTCCCTATATGTTGGGGCAAAAAGACAGAAATTCTCCTTATTTTGGGACAAAACTCAGAAATTCCACTTATTTTGGGGCAAAATTGCAGGAATTTACCTTATTTTGAGGCAAAATTGCAGAAATTTCCCTTATTTGGGGCAAAATTGCAGAAATTTCACTTATTTTCAGGTAAAAAGGCTGAAATATCCTTTATTTTGAGGCAAAAAGGAAGAAATTCCCCTTATTTTGGGGCAAAATTGCAGAAATTTTCCTTATTTTGGGGCAAAAAGGCTGAAATTCTTATTTTGAGGTAAAATGCTGAAATTCTTCATATTTTGGGGCAAAAGGCAAAACTTCTTCTTATTTTGGGGCAAAGAGGCACAAATTTCTCTTATTTTCGGGCAAAATTGCAGAAATTTCATTTATTTCAGGGCAAAAAGTCAGAAATTCCTTTTATTTTGGGGCAAAGAGCAGAAATTTCTTTTATTATGGTACAAAATTGAAGAAATTTATCTTATTTTGAAACAAAAAGGCAGAAAATTCCCCTTATTTTGAGGCAAAAGGCAGAAATTATTCTCAATTTGAGGTAAAATGCAGAAATTCCCTTTGTTTTGGGGCTAAAAGGCAGAAATTCCCTGTATTTTGAAGCAAAATTGCAGAAATTCTCTTAATTTTCGGGCAAAAAGGCAGAAATTCTCCTTATTTTGGGGCAAAAAGACAGAAAATCTCCTTTTTCGGGAGCAAACAGTCAGAAATTCCCCTTATTTTGGGGCAAAATTGCAGAAATTTCCTTTACATTGGGGCAAAATTGCAGAAATTTCCCTTATTTGGGGGCAAAATTGCAGAAATTTCAGGTATTTGAGAAAAAAAAGGCAGAAATTTTTTTGGGGAGGCAAAAAGGCAGAAATTTTTTTTATTTTGGTACAAAATTGCAGAAATTTTTTTTATTTTGGGGCAAAAAGTCAGAAATTCCCCATATTTTGGGGCAAAAATGCAGAAATTCCCCTTATTTTGAGGTAATAAGGCTGAAGTTCCCCTTATTTTGGGGCAAAAAGGCAGAAATTTCGTTTATTTTGGGGAAAAGGCAGAAATTGCACTTATTTTGAGTCAAAAAGGTGGAAAATCCCCTTATTTTGGGGCAAAAATGAAGAAATTTGCTTTTTTATGGCAAAAAGGTATACATTCCCTTTATTTTCGGGCAAAAAGGCAGAAATTCTTTGTATTTTGGAGCAAAATTGCAGAAATTCCCCTAATTTTTGGGCAAAAAGGCAGAAATTTTCCTTATTTTGGGTAAAACTCCAGAAATTTCACTTATTTTGCGGCAAAATGTCAGAAATTCCCCTTATTTTTGGCAAAAAATGCAGAAAATCCCCTTATTTTAGGGCAAAATTGCAGAAATTTCCCTTATTTGGGGACAAAAACAGAAATTCCCCTTATTTTGGGGCAAAATTGCAGAAATTTCCCTTATTATGGGGAAAAATTGCAGAAATTTCCCTTATTTTAGGGCAAAATTGCAGAAATTTCACTTATTTCAGAGAAAAAAAGCAAAAATTTTTCTTATTTTGGGGCAAAAAGGCAGAAATTCCCATTATTTTGGGGCAAAAAGGCAGAAATTCACCTTATTTTGGGGTAAAATTGCAGAAATTTCACATATTTCAGGGCAAAACGGCAGAAATTCCCCTTATTTTGGGGCAAAAAGGCAGAAATTTCCCTTATTTTGGGATAAAATTGCAGAAATTTAACTTATTTGGGGGCAAAAAAGCAGAAAATCCACTTAATTTCGGGTAAAAAGGCAGAAATTTCTCGTATTTTGGAGCAAAATTGCAGAAACTCCCCTAATTTTGGGGCTAAAAGGCAGAATTTCCCTTTATTTTGGGGCAAAAATAGAGAAATTCTTTTTATTTTGGGGCAAAATCAGAAATTTCCTTTATTTTGGGGCAAAATTTTAGAAATTTCTTTTATATTGTTACAGACTTGCAGAAATTTTTCTTATTTTGTGGCAAAAAGGCAGAAATTCCCCATATTTTGGTGCAAAAAGGCTGAAATTCCCCTTATTTTGAGGTAAAATCCTGAAATTCCCCATATTTTGGGGCAAAAAGGCAGAAATTCCCCTCATTTGGGGGCAAAAAGGCACAAATTTCCCTTATTTTCGGGCATAATTGCAGGAATTTCATTTATTTCAGGGCAAAAAGTCAGAAATTCCTTTTATTTTCGGGCAAAAACAGAAATTTCTTTTATTTTGATACAAAATTGTAGAACTTTTCCTTATTTTGGAACAAAAAGGCAAAAATTACCCATATTTTGGGGAAAAAGGCAGAAATTCCTTTTATTTTGAGGTAAAAAGGCTGAAATTCCCGTTATTTTGGGGCATAAAGGCAGAAATTCCCTTTACTTTCTGGCAAAAGGGCAGAAATTCCCGTTAATTGGGGCAGAAAAGCAGAAATTTTCCTTATTTAAGGGCAATAGGGCAGAAATTCCCCTTATTTGAAGGTAAAATGCTGAAATTCCCCTTATTTTCGGCAAAAAGGCAGAAATTCCTATTATTTTGGGGCAAATGTGCAGAAATTTCTCTTATTTTGGGGCAAAAAGGCAGAAATTTCTTTTATTTTGGTACAAAATTGCAGAAATTTTCTTTATTTTGGGGCAAAATTGCAGAAATTTCCCTTATTTTGGGGCAAAATTGCAGAAATTTCACTTATTTCAGGGAAAAAGTGCAGAAATTTCTCTTATTTTGGGGCAAAAAGGCAGAAATTTCTTTTATTTTGGTACAAAATTGCAGAAAATTTTTTTAATTTGGGGCAAAAATGAAGAAATTCCCCATATTTTGGGGCAAAAAGGCAGAGATTTGCCTTATTATGAGGTAAAATGCTGAAATTCCCCTTATTTTGGGGCAAAAATACAGAAATTCCCTTCATTTTGTGGCAAAAAGGCAGAAATTTCTTTTATTTTGGGGCAAAATTGCAGAAATTTCACTTATTTCAGGGCAAAATTCAAAAATTCCTTTTATTTTGGGGCAAAAAGAAAGAAATTCCGTTCATTTTTAGGTAAAAAGGCAGAAATTTCACTTATTTTGAGGGAAGAAGGCAGAAATTCCTCTTATTTTGGGGCAAAAATGAAGAAATTTCTCTTTTTTGTGGCAAAAGGTATACATTCCCCTGATTTTCGGGCAAAAAAGCAGAAATTCCACCTATTTTGGAGCAGAATTGAAGAAAATCCCCTAATTGTGGGGCAAAAAGGCAGAAATTCCCTATATGTTGGGGCAAAAAGTCAGAAATTCTCCTCACTTTGGGGCAAAACTCAGAAATTCCACTTATTTTGGGGCAAACTTCCAGAAATTTCCCTTATTTTGGGGCAAAATTGCAGAAATTTTACTTATTTTGGGGCACAATTGCAGAAATTTCACTTATTTCAGGTAAAAATGGCAGAAATTTTTCTTATTTTGGGGCAAAAAGGCAGAAATTCCTAATATTTTGTGGCAAAAATGCAGAAATTCCCCTTATTTTGAGGTAAAAAGGCTGAAATTCCCCTTATTTGGGGGCAAAAAGGCAGAAATTTCCCTTTTTTTGGGGCAAAATTGCAAACATTTCACTTATTTCAGGGTAATAAGTCAGAAATTTTCCTTACTTTGGGGCAAAAAACACAGAAATTCCCTTTGTTTTGGAAGGAAAATACAGAAATTCCACTTCTTTAGAGGCAAAAAGGCAGAAATTCCCCTTATTTTGAAGCAAAAATGAAGAAATTCCCCTAATTGTTGGGCAAAAAGGCAGAAATTCCCTATATGTTGGGGCAAAAAGACAGAAATTCTCCTTATTTTGGGACAAAACTCAGAAATTCCACTTATTTTGGGGCAAAATTGCAGGAATTTACCTTATTTTGAGGCAAAATTGCAGAAATTTCCCTTATTTGGGGCAAAATTGCAGAAATTTCACTTATTTTCAGGTAAAAAGGCTGAAATATCCTTTATTTTGGGGCAAAAAAGAAGAAATTCCCCTTATTTTGGGGCAAAATTGCAGAAATTTTCCTTATTTTGGGGCAAAAAGGCTGAAATTCTTATTTTGAGGTAAAATGCTGAAATTCCCCATATTTTGGGGCAAAAGGCAAAACTTCTTCTTATTTTGGGGCAAAGAGGCACAAATTTCTATTATTTTCGGGCAAAATTGCAGAAATTTCATTTATTTCAGGGCAAAAAGTCAGAAATTCCTTTTATTTTGGGGCAAAGAGCAGAAATTTCTTTTATTATGGTACAAAATTGAAGAAATTTATCTTATTTTGAAACAAAAAGGCAGAAAATTCCCCTTATTTTGAGGCAAAAGGCAGAAATTATTCTCAATTTGAGGTAAAATGCAGAAATTCCCTTTGTTTTGGGGCTAAAAGGCAGAAATTCCCTGTATTTTGAAGCAAAATTGCAGAAATTCTCTTAATTTTCGGGCAAAAAGGCAGAAATTCTCCTTATTTTGGGGCAAAAAGACAGAAAATCTCCTTTTTCGGGAGCAAACAGTCAGAAATTCCCCTTATTTTTGGGCAAAATTGCAGAAATTTCCTTTACATTGGGGCAAAATTGCAGAAATTTCCCTTATTTTGGGGCAAAATTGCAGAAATTTCAGGTATTTGAGAAAAAAAAGGCAGAAATTTTTTTGGGGGGGCAAAAAGGCAGAAATTTTTTTTATTTTGGTACAAAATTGCAGAAATTTTTCTTATTTTGGGGCAAAAAGTCAGAAATTCCCCATATTTTGGGGCAAAAATGCAGAAATTCTCCTTATTTTGAGGTAATAAGGCTGAAATTCCCCTTATTTTGGGGCAAAAAGGCAGAAATTTCGTTTATTTTGGGGAAAAGGCAGAAATTGCACTTATTTTGAGTCAAAAAGGTAGAAAATCCCCTTATTTTGGGGCAAAAATAAAGAAATTTGCTTTTTTTGGCAAAAAGGTATACATTCCCTTTATTTTCGGGCAAAAAGGAAGAAATTCTTTGTATTTTGGAGCAAAATTGCAGAAATTCCCCTAATTTTTGGGCAAAAAGGCAGAAATTTTCCTTATTTTGGGGTAAAATTGCAGAAATTTCCCTTATTTGGGGACAAAAACAGAAATTCCCCTTATTTTGGGGCAAAATTGCAGATATTTCCCTTATTATGGGGAAAAATTGCAGAAATTTCCCTTATTTTAGGGCAAAATTGCAGAAATTTCACTTATTTCAGAGAAAAAAAGCAAAAATTTTTCTTATTTTGGGGCAAAAAGGCAGAAATTCCCATTATTTTGGGGCAAAAAGGCAGAAATTCACCTTATTTTGGGGTAAAATTGCAGAAATTTCACATATTTCAGGGCAAAACGGCAGAAATTCCCCTTATTTTGGGGCAAAAAGGCAGAAATTTCCCTTATTTTGGGATAAAATTGCAGAAATTTAACTTATTTGGGGGCAAAAAAGCAGAAAATCCACTTAATTTCGGGTAAAAAGGCAGAAATTTCTCGTATTTTGGAGCAAAATTGCAGAAACTCCCCTAATTTTGGGGCTAAAAGGCAGAATTTCCCTTTATTTTGGGGCAAAAATAGAGAAATTCTTTTTATTTTGGGGCAAAATCAGAAATTTCCTTTATTTTGGGGCAAAATTTTAGAAATTTCTTTTATATTGTTACAGACTTGCAGAAATTTTTCTTATTTTGTGGCAAAAAGGCAGAAATTCCCCATATTTTGGTGCAAAAAGGCTGAAATTCCCCTTATTTTGAGGTAAAACCCTGAAATTCCCCATATTTTGGGGCAAAAAGGCAGAAATTCCCCTCATTTGGGGGCAAAAAGGCACAAATTTCCCTTATTTTCGGGCATAATTGCAGGAATTTCATTTATTTCAGGGCAAAAAGTCAGAAATTCCTTTTATTTTCGGGCAAAAACAGAAATTTCTTTTATTTTGATACAAAATTGTAGAAATTTTCCTTATTTTGGAACAAAAAGGCAAAAATTACCCATATTTTGGGGAAAAAGGCAGAAATTCCTTTTATTTTGAGGTAAAAAGGCTGAAATTCCGGTTATTTTGGGGCCTAAAGGCAGAAATTCCCTTTACTTTCTGGCAAAAGGGCAGAAATTCCCGTTAATTGGGGCAGAAAAGCAGAAATTTTCCTTATTTAAGGGCAATAGGGCAGAAATTCCCCTTATTTTGTGGCAAAAAGGCAGAAATTCCCCTTATTTGAAGGTAAAAAGCTGAAATTCACCTTATTTTCGGCAAAAAGGAAGAAATTCCTATTATTTTGGGGCAAAAGTGCAGAAATTTCTCTTATTTTGGGGCAAAAAGGCAGAAATTTCTTTTATTTTGGTACAAAATTGCAGACATTTTCTTTATTTTGGGGCAAAATTGCAGAAATTTCCCTTATTTTGGGGCAAAATTGCAGAAATTTCACTTATTTCAGAGAAAAAGTGGAGAAATTTCTCTTATTTTGGGGCAAAAAGGCAGAAATTTCTTTTATTTTGGTACAAAATTGCAGAAATTTTATTTATTTTGGGGCAAAAATGAAGAAATTCCCCATATTTTGGGGCAAAAAGGCAGAGATTTGCATTATTATGAGGTAAAATGCTGAAATTCCCCTTATTTTGGGGCAAAAATACAGAAATTTCCTTCATTTTGTGGCAAAAAGGCAGAAATTTCCCTTATTTTGGGGCAAAATTGCAGAAATTTCACTTATTTCAGGGCAAAATTCAAAAATTCCTTTTATTTTGGGGCAAAAAGACAGAAATTCCGTTCATTTTTAGGTAAAAAGGCAGAAATTTCACTTATTTTGAGGGAAGAAGGCAGAAATTCCTCTTATTTTGGGGAAAAATGAAGAAATTTCTCTTTTTTATGGCAAAAGGTATACATTCTCCTTATTTTCAGGCAAAAAAGCAGAAATTCCCCCTATTTTGGAGCAGAATTGAAGAAAATCCCCTAATTATGGGGCAAAAAGGCAGAAATTCCCTATATGTTAGGGCAAAAAGACAGAAATTCTCCTTATTTTGGGGCAAAACTCAGAAATTCCACTTATTTTGGGGCAAACTTCCAGAAATTTCCCTTATTTTGGGGCAAAATTGCAGAAATTTTACTTATTTTGGGGCACAATTGCAGAAATTTCACTTATTTCAGGTAAATATGGCAGAAATTTTTCTTATTTTGGGGCAATAAGGCAGAAATTCCTAATATTTTGTGGCAAAAATGCAGAAATTCCCCTTATTTTGAGGTAAAAAGGCTGAAATTCCCCTTATTTGGGGGCAAAAAGGCAGAAATTTCCCTTATTTTGGGGCAAAATTGCAAACATTTCACTTATTTCAGGGTAATAAGTCAGAAATTTTCCTTATTTTGTGGCAAAAAACACAGAAATTCCCTTTGTTTTGGAAGGAAAATACAGAAATTCCACTTCTTTAGAGGCAAAAAGGCAGAAATTCCCCTTATTTTGAAGCAAAAATGAAGAAATTCCCCTAATTGTTGGGCAAAAAGGCAGAAGTTCCCTATATGTTGGGGCAAAAAGACAGAAATTCTCCTTATTTTGGGACAAAACTCAGAAATTCCACTTATTTTGGGGCAAAATTGCAGGAATTTACCTTATTTTGAGGCAAAATTGCAGAAATTTCCCTTATTTGGGGCAAAATTGCAGAAATTTCACTTATTTTCAGGTAAAAAGGCTGAAATATCCTTTATTTTGGGGCAAAAAGGAAGAAATTCCCCTTATTTTGGGGCAACATTGCAGAAATTTTCCTTATTTTGGGGCAAAAAGGCTGAAATTCTTATTTTGAGGTAAAATGCTGAAAGTCCCCATATTTTGGGGCAAAAGGCAAAACTTCTTCTTATTTTGGGGCAAAGAGGCACAAATTTCTCTTATTTTCGGGCAAAATTGCAGAAATTTCATTTATTTCAGGGCAAAAAGTCAGAAATTCCTTTTATTTTGGGGCAAAGAGCAGAAATTTCTTTTATTATGGTACAAAATTGAAGAAATTTATCTTATTTTGAAACAAAAAGGCAGAAAATTCCCCTTATTTTGAGGCAAAAGGCAGAAATTATTCTCAATTTGAGGTAAAATGCAGAAATTCCCTTTGTTTTGGGGCTAAAAGGCAGAAATTCCCTGTATTTTGAAGCAAAATTGCAGAAATTCTCTTAATTTTCGGGCAAAAAGGCAGAAATTCTCCTTATTTTGGGGCAAAAAGACAGAAAATCTCCTTTTTCGGGAGCAGTCAGAAATTCCCCTTATTTTGGGGCAAAATTGCAGAAATTTCCTTTACATTGGGGCAAAATTGCAGAAATTTCCCTTATTTTGGGGCAAAATTGCAGAAATTTCAGGTATTTGAAAAAAAAAGGCAGAAATTATTTTGGGGGGGCAAAAAGGGAGAAATTTTTTTTATTTTGGTACAAAATTGCAGAAATTTTTCTTATTTTGGGGCAAAAAGTCAGAAATTCCCCATATTTTGGGGCAAAAATGCAGAAATTCCCCTTATTTTGAGGTAATAAGGCTGAAATTCCCCTTATTTTGGGGCAAAAAGGCAGAAATTTCGTTTATTTTGGGGGAAAGGCAGAAATTGCACTTATTTTGAGTCAAAAAGGTGGAAAATCCCCTTATTTTGGGTCAAAAATGAAGAAATTTGTGTTTTTATGGCAAAAAGGTATACATTCCCTTTATTTTCGGGCAAAAAGGCAGAAATTCTTTGTATTTTGGAGCAAAATTGCAGAAATTCCCCTAATTTTTGGGCAAAAAGGCAGAAATTTTCCTTATTTTGGGGTAAAACTGCAGAAATTTCACTTATTTTGCGGCAAAATGTCAGAAATTCCCCTTATTTTTGGCAAAAAATGCAGAAAATCCCCTTATTTTAGGGCAAAAATGCAGAAATTTCCCTTATTTGGGGACAAAAACAGAAATTCCCCTTATTTTGGGGCAAAATTGCAGAAATTTCCCTTATTATGGGGAAAAATTGCAGAAATTTCCCTTATTTTAGGGCAAAATTGCAGAAATTTCACTTATTTCAGAGAAAAAAAGCAAAAATTTTTCTTATTTTGGGGCAAAAAGGCAGAAATTCCCATTATTTTGGGGCAAAAAGGCAGAAATTCACCTTATTTTGGGGTAAAATTGCAGAAATTTTACATATTTCAGGGCAAAACGGCAGAAATTCCCTTTATTTTGGGGCAAAAAGGCAGAAATTTCCCTTATTTTGGGATAAAATTGCAGAAATTTAACTTATTTGGGGGCAAAAAGGCAGAAAATCCACTTAATTTTGGGTAAAAAGGCAGAAATTTCTCGTATTTTGGAGCAAAATTGCAGAAACTCCCCTAATTTTGGGGCTAAAAGGCAGAATTTCCCTTTATTTTGGGGCAAAAATAGAGAAATTCTTTTTATTTTGGGGCAAAAATCAGAAATTTCCTTTATTTTGGGGCAAAATTTTAGAAATTTCTTTTATATTGTTACAGACTTGCAGAAATTTTTCTTATTTTGTGGCAAAAAGGCAGAAATTCCCCAAAATTTGGTGCAAAAAGGCTGAAATTCCCCTTATTTTGAGGTAAAATCCTGAAATTCCCCATATTTTGGGGCAAAAAGGCAGAAATTCCCCTCATTTGGGGGCAAAAAGGCACAAATTTTCCTTATTTTCGGGCATAATTGCAGGAATTTCATTTATTTCAGGGCAAAAAGTCAGAAATTCCTTTTATTTTCGGGCAAAAACAGAAATTTCTTTTATTTTGATACAAAATTGTAGAAATTTTCCTTATTTTGGAACAAAAAGGCAAAAATTACCCATATTTTGGGGAAAAAGGCAGAAATTCCTTTTATTTTGAGGTAAAAAGGCTGAAATTCCCGTTATTTTGGGGCATAAAGGCAGAAATTCCCTTTACTTTCTGGCAAAAGGGCAGAAATTCCCGTTAATTGGGGCAGAAAAGCAGAAATTTTCCTTATTTAAGGGCAATAGGGCAGAAATTCCCCTTATTTGAAGGTAAAATGCTGAAATTCCCTTTATTTTCGGCAAAACGGCAGAAATTCCTATTATTTTGGGGCAAAAGTGCAGAAATTTCTCTTATTTTGGGGCAAAAAGGCAGAAATTTCTTTTATTTTGGTACAAAATTGCAGAAATTTTCTTTATTTTGAGGCAAAATTGCAGAAATTTCCCTTATTTTGGGGCAAAATTGCAGAAATTTCACTTATTTCAGGGAAAAAGTGCAGAAATTTCTCTTATTTTGGGGCAAAATGGCAGAGATTTGCCTTATTATGAGGTAAAATGCTGAAATTCCCCTTATTTTGGGGCAAAAATACAGAAATTCCCTTCATTTTGTGGCAAAAAGGCAGAAATTTCCCTTATTTTGGGGAAAAATTGCAGAAATTTCACTTATTTCATGGCAAAATTCAAAAATTCCTTTTATTTTGGGGCAAAAAGAAAGAAATTCCGTTCATTTTTAGGTAAAAAGGCAGAAATTTCACTTATTTTGAGGGAAGAAGGCAGAAATTCCACTTATTTTGGGGCAAAAATGAAGAAATTTCTCTTTTTTGTGGCAAAAGGTATACATTCCCCTTATTTTCGGGCAAAAAAGCAGAAATTCCCCCTATTTTGGAGCAGAATTGAAGAAAATCCCCTAATTGTGGGGCAAAAAGGCAGAAATTCCCTATATGTTGGGGCAAAAAGACAGAAATTCTCCTTATTTTGGGGCAAAACTCAGAAATTCCACTTATTTTGGGGCAAACTTCCAGAAATTTCCCTTATTTTGGGGCAAAATTGCAGAAATTTTACTTATTTTGGGGCACAATTGCAGAAATTTCACTTATTTCAGGTAAAAATGGCAGAAATTTTTCTTATTTTGGGGCAAAAAGGCAGAAATTCCTAATATTTTGTGGCAAAAATGCAGAAATTCCCCTTATTTTGAGGTAAAAAGGCTGAAATTCCCCTTATTTGGGGGCAAAAAGGCAGAAATTTCCCTTATTTTGGGGCAAAATTGCAAACATTTCACTAATTTCAGGGTAATAAGTCAGAAATTTTCCTTATTTTGGGGCAAAAAACACAGAAATTCCCTTTGTTTTGGAAGGAAAATACAGAAATTCCACTTCTTTAGAGGCAAAAAGGCAGAAATTCCCCTTATTTTGAAGCAAAAATGAAGAAATTCCCCTAATTGTTGGTAAAAAGGCAGAAATTCCCTATATTTTGGGCAAAAAGACAGAAATTCTCCTTATTTTGGGACAAAACTCAGAAATTCCACTTATTTTGGGGCAAAATTGCAGGAATTTTCCTTATTTTGGGGCAAAAAGGCTGAAATTCTTATTTTGAGGTAAAATGCTGAAATTCCCCATATTTTGGGGCAAAAGGCAAAACTTCTTTTTATTTTGGGGCAAAGAGGCACAAATTTCCCTTATTTTCGGGCAAAATTGCAGAAATTTCATTTATTTCAGGGCAAAAAGTCAGAAATTCCTTTTATTTTGGGGCAAAGAGCAGAAATTTCTTTTACTATGGTACAAAATTGAAGAAATTTTTCTTATTTTGAAACAAAAAGGCAGGAAATTCCCCTTATTTTGAGGCAAAAGGCAGAAATTATTCTCAATTTGAGGTAAAATGCAGAAATTCCCTTTATTTTGGGGCTAAAAAAAAGAAATTCCCTGTATTTTGAAGCAAAATTGCAGAAATTCTCATAATTTTCGGGCAAAAAGGCAGAAATTCTCCTTATTATGGGGCAAAAAGACAGAAAATCTCCTTTTTCGGGAGCAAACAGTCAGAAATTCCCCTTATTTTGGGGCAAAATTGCAGAAATTTCCTTTACATTGGGGCAAAATTGTAGAAATTTCCCTTATTTTGGGGCAAAATTGCAGAAATTTCACGTATTTCAGGGAAAAAAGGCAGAAATTTTTTTGGGGGGGCAAAAAGGCAGAAATTTTTTTTATTTTGGTACAAAATTGCAGAAATTTTTCTTATTTTGGGGCAAAAAGTCAGAAATTCCCCATATTTTGGGGCAAAAAGGCAGAAATTCCCCTTATTTTGAGGTAAAAAGGCTGAAATTCCCCTTATTTTGGGGCAAAAAGACAGAAATTTCGTTTATTTTGGGGAAAAGGCAGAAATTGCACTTATTTTGAGTCAAAAAGGTGGAAATTCCCCTTATTTTGGGGCAAAAATGAAGAAATTTGCTTTTTTATGGCAAAAAGGTATACATTCCCTTTATTTTCGGGCAAAAAGGCAGAAATTCTTTGTATTTTGGAGCAAAATTGCAGAAATTCTCATAATTTTCGGGCAAAAAGGCAGAAATTCTCCTTATTTTGGGGCAAAAAGACAGAAAATCTCCTTTTTCGGGAGCAAACAGTCAGAAATTCCCCTTATTTTGGGGCAAAATTGCAGAAATTTTTTTTACATTGGGGCAAAATTGCAGAAATTTCCCTTATTTTGGGGCAAAATTGCAGAAATTTCAGGTATTTGAGAAAAAAAAGGCAGAAATTTTTTTGGAAGGCAAAAAGGCAGAATTTTTTTTATTTTGGTACAAAATTGCAGAAATTTTTCTTATTTTGGGGCAAAAAGTCAGAAATTCCCCATATTTTGGAGCAAAAAGGCAGAAATTCCTCTTATTTTGAGGTAATAGGGCTGAAATTCCCCTTATTTTGGGGCAAAAAGGCAGAAATTTCGTTTATTTTGGGGAAAAGGCAGAAATTGCACTTATTTTGAGTCAAAAAGGTGGAAAATCCCCTTATTTTGGGGCAAAAATGAAGAAATTTGCTTTTTTATGGCAAAAAGGTATACATTCCCTTTATTTTCGGGCAAAAAGGCAGAAATTCTTTGTATTTTGGAGCAAAATTGCAGAAATTCCCCTAATTTTTGGGCAAAAAGGCAGAAATTTTCCTTATTTTGGGGTAAAACTGCAGAAATTTCACTTATTTTGCGGCAAAATGTCAGAAATTCCCCTTATTTTTGGCAAAAAATGCAGAAAATCCCCTTATTTTAGGGCAAAATTGCAGAAATTTCCCTTATTTGGGGACAAAAACAGAAATTCCCCTTATTTTGGGGCAAAATTGCAGAAATTTCCTTTATTATGGGGAAAAATTGCAGAAATTTCCCTTATTTTAGGGCAAAATTGCAGAAATTTCACTTATTTCAGAGAAAAAAAGCAAAAATTTTTCTTATTTTGGGGCAAAAATGCAGAAATTCCCATTATTTTGGGGCAAAAAGGCAGAAATTCACCTTAATTTGGGGTAAAATTGCAGAAATTTCACATATTTCAGGGCAAAACGGCAGAAATTCCCCTTATTTTGGGGCAAAAAGGCAGAAATTTCCCTTATTTTGGGATAAAATTGCAGAAATTTCCCTTATTTGGGGGCAAAAAGGCAGAAAATCCACTTAATTTCGGGTAAAAAGGCAGAAATTTCTCGTATTTTGGAGCAAAATTGCAGAAACTCCCCTAATTTTGGGGCTAAAAGGCAGAATTTCCCTTTATTTTGGGGCAAAAATAGAGAAATTCTTTTTATTTTGGGGCAAAAATCAGAAATTTCTTTTATTTTGGGGCAAAATTTTAGAAATTTCTTTTATATTGTTACAGACTTGCAGAAATTTTTCTTATTTTGTGGCAAAAAGGCAGAAATTCCCCATATTTTGGTGCAAAAAGGCTGAAATTCCCCTTATTTTGAGGTAAAATCCTGAAATTCCCCATATTTTGGGGCAAAAAGGCAGAAATTCCCCTCATTTGGGGGCAAAAAGGCACAAATTTCCCTTATTTTCGGGCATAATTGCAGGAATTTCATTTATTTCAGGGCAAAAAGTCAGAAATTCCTTTTATTTTCGGGCAAAAACAGAAATTTCTTTTATTTTGATACAAAATTGTAGAACTTTTCCTTATTTTGGAACAAAAAGGCAAAAATTACCCATATTTTGGGGAAAAAGGCAGAAATTCCTTTTATTTTGAGGTAAAAAGGCTGAAATTCCCGTTATTTTGGGGCATAAAGGCAGAAATTCCCTTTACTTTCTGGCAAAAGGGCAGAAATTCCCGTTAATTGGGGCAGAAAAGCAGAAATTTTCCTTATTTAAGGGCAATAGGGCAGAAATTCCCCTTATTTGAAGGTAAAATGCTGAAATTCCCTTTATTTTCAGCAAAACGGCAGAAATTCCTATTATTTTGGGGCAAAAGTGCAGAAATTTCTCTTATTTTGGGGCAAAAAGGCAGAAATTTCTTTTATTTTGGTACAAAATTGCAGAAATTTTCTTTATTTTGAGGCAAAATTGCAGAAATTTCCCTTATTTTGGGGCAAAATTGCAGAAATTTCACTTATTTCAGGGAAAAAGTGCAGAAATTTCTCTTATTTTGGGGCAAAATGGCAGAGATTTGCCTTATTATGAGGTAAAATGCTGAAATTCCCCTTATTTTGGGGCAAAAATACAGAAATTCCCTTCATTTTGTGGCAAAAAGGCAGAAATTTCCCTTATTTTGGGGAAAAATTGCAGAAATTTCACTTATTTCAGGGCAAAATTCAAAAATTCCTTTTATTTTGGGGCAAAAAGAAAGAAATTCCGTTCATTTTTAGGTAAAAAGGCAGAAATTTCACTTATTTTGAGGGAAGAAGGCAGAAATTCCACTTATTTTGGGACAAAAATGAAGAAATTTCTCTTTTTTGTGGCAAAAGGTATACATTCCCCTTATTTTCGGGCAAAAAAGCAGAAATTCCCCCTATTTTGGAGCAGAATTGAAGAAAATCCCCTAATTGTGGGGCAAAAAGGCAGAAATTCCCTATATGTTGGGGCAAAAAGACAGAAATTCTCCTTATTTTGGGGCAAAACTCAGAAATTCCACTTATTTTGGGGCAAACTTCCAGAAATTTCCCTTATTTTGGGGCAAAATTGCAGAAATTTCACTTATTTTGGGGCACAATTGCAGAAATTTCACTTATTTCAGGTAAAAATGGCAGAAATTTTTCTTATTTTGGGGCAAAAAGGCAGAAATTCCTAATATTTTGTGGCAAAAATGCAGAAATTCCCCTTATTTTGAGGTAAAAAGGCTGAAATTCCCCTTATTTGGGGGCAAAAAGGCAGAAATTTCCCTTATTTTGGGGCAAAATTGCAAACATTTCACTAATTTCAGGGTAATAAGTCAGAAATTTTCCTTATTTTGGGGCAAAAAACACAGAAATTCCCTTTGTTTTGGAAGGAAAATACAGAAATTCCACTTCTTTAGAGGCAAAAAGGCAGAAATTCCCCTTATTTTGAAGCAAAAATGAAGAAATTCCCCTAATTGTTGGTAAAAAGGCAGAAATTCCCTATATTTTGGGCAAAAAGACAGAAATTCTCCTTATTTTGGGACAAAACTCAGAAATTCCACTTATTTTGGGGCAAAATTGCAGGAATTTTCCTTATTTTGGGGCAAAAAGGCTGAAATTCTTATTTTGAGGTAAAATGCTGAAATTCCCCATATTTTGGGGCAAAAGGCAAAACTTCTTTTTATTTTGGGGCAAAGAGGCACAAATTTCCCTTATTTTCGGGCAAAATTGCAGAAATTTCATTTATTTCAGGGCAAAAAGTCAGAAATTCCTTTTATTTTGGGGCAAAGAGCAGAAATTTCTTTTACTATGGTACAAAATTGAAGAAATTTTTCTTATTTTGAAACAAAAAGGCAGGAAATTCCCCTTATTTTGAGGCAAAAGGCAGAAATTATTCTCAATTTGAGGTAAAATGCAGAAATTCCCTTTATTTTGGGGCTAAAAAAAAGAAATTCCCTGTATTTTGAAGCAAAATTGCAGAAATTCTCATAATTTTCGGGCAAAAAGGCAGAAATTCTCCTTATTATGGGGCAAAAAGACAGAAAATCTCCTTTTTCGGGAGCAAACAGTCAGAAATTCCCCTTATTTTGGGGCAAAATTGCAGAAATTTCCTTTACATTGGGGCAAAATTGTAGAAATTTCCCTTATTTTGGGGCAAAATTGCACAAATTTCACGTATTTCAGGGAAAAAAGGCAGAAATTTTTTTGGGGGGGCAAAAAGGCAGAAATTTTTTTATTTTGGTACAAAATTGCAGAAATTTTTCTTATTTTGGGGCAAAAAGTCAGAAATTCCCCATATTTTGGGGCAAAAAGGCAGAAATTCCCCTTATTTTGAGGTAAAAAGGCTGAAATTCCCCTTATTTTGGGGCAAAAAGACAGAAATTTTGTTTATTTTGGGGAAAAGGCAGAAATTGCACTTATTTTGAGTCAAAAAGGTGGAAATTCCCCTTATTTTGGGGCAAAAATGAAGAAATTTGCTTTTTTATGGCAAAAAGGTATACATTCCCTTTATTTTCGGGCAAAAAGGCAGAAATTCTTTGTATTTTGGAGCAAAATTGCAGAAATTCTCATAATTTTCGGGCAAAAAGGCAGAAATTCTCCTTATTTTGGGGCAAAAAGACAGAAAATCTCCTTTTTTGGGAGCAAACAGTCAGAAATTCCCCTTATTTTGGGGCAAAATTGCAGAAATTTTTTTTACATTGGGGCAAAATTGCAGAAATTTCCCTTATTTTGGGGCAAAATTGCAGAAATTTCAGGTATTTGAGAAAAAAAAGGCAGAAATTTTTTTGGGGGGCAAAAAGGCAGAATTTTTTTTATTTTGGTACAAAATTGCAGAAATTTTTCTTATTTTGGGGCAAAAAGTCAGAAATTCCCCATATTTTGGAGCAAAAAGGCAGAAATTCCCCTTATTTTGAGGTAATAGGGCTGAAATTCCCCTTATTTTGGGGCAAAAAGGCAGAAATTTCGTTTATTTTGGGGAAAAGGCAGAAATTGCACTTATTTTGAGTCAAAAAGGTGGAAAATCCCCTTATTTTGGGGCAAAAATGAAGAAATTTGCTTTTTTATGGCAAAAAGGTATACATTCCCTTTATTTTCGGGCAAAAAGGCAGAAATTCTTTGTATTTTGGAGCAAAATTGCAGAAATTCCCCTAATTTTTGGCAAAAAGGCAGAAATTTTCCTTATTTTGGGGTAAAACTGCAGAAATTTCACTTATTTTGCGGCAAAATGTCAGAAATTCTTCTTATTTTTGGCAAAAAATGCAGAAAATCCCCTTATTTTAGGGCAAAATTGCAGAAATTTCCCTTATTTGGGGACAAAAACAGAAATTCCCCTTATTTTGGGGCAAAATTGCAGAAATTTCCTTTATTATGGGGAAAAATTGCAGAAATTTCCCTTATTTTAGGGCAAAATTGCAGAAATTTCACTTATTTCAGAGAAAAAAAGCAAAAATTTTTCTTATTTTGGGGCAAAAAGGCAGAAATTCCCATTATTTTGGGGCAAAAAGGCAGAAATTCACCTTATTTTGGGGTAAAATTGCAGAAATTTCACATAATTCAGGGCAAAACGGCAGAAATTCCCCTTATTTTGGGGCAAAAAGGCAGAAATTTCCCTTATTTTGGGATAAAATTGCAGAAATTTCCCTTATTTGGGGGCAAAAAGGCAGAAAATCCACTTAATTTCGGGTAAAAAGGCAGAAATTTCTCGTATTTTGGAGCAAAATTGCAGAAACTCCCCTAATTTTGGGGCTAAAAGGCAGAATTTCCCTTTATTTTGGGGCAAAAATAGAGAAATTCTTTTTATTTTGGGGCAAAAATCAGAAATTTCCTTTATTTTGGGGCAAAATTTTAGAAATTTCTTTTATATTGTTACAGACTTGCAGAAATTTTTCTTATTTTGTGGCAAAAAGGCAGAATTTCCCCATATTTTGGTGCAAAAAGGCTGAAATTCCCCTTATTTTGAGGTAAAATCCTGAAATTCCCCATATTTTGGGGCAAAAAGGCAGAAATTCCCCTCATTTGGGGGCAAAAAGGCACAAATTTCCCTTATTTTCGGGCATAATTGCAGGAATTTCATTTATTTCAAGGCAAAAAGTCAGAAATTCCTTTTATTTTGGGGCAAAAACAGAAATTTCTTTTATTTTGATACAAAATTGTAGAAATTTTCCTTATTTTGGAACAAAAAGGCAAAAATTACCCATATTTTGGGGAAAACGGCAGAAATTCCTTTTATTTTGAGGTAAAAAGGCTGAAATTCCCGTTATTTTGGGGCATAAAGGCAGAAATTCTTGTTAATTGGGGCAGAAAAGCAGAAATTTTCCTTATTTAAGGGCAATAGGGCAGAAATTCCCCTTATTTTGTGGCAAAAAGTCAGAAATTCCCCTTATTTGAAGGTAAAATGCTGAAATTCCCCTTATTTTCGGCAAAAAGGCAGAAATTCCTATTATTTTGGGGCAAAATTCCAGAAATTTCAATTATTTCTGGGCAAAAAGTCAGATATTTGCCTTATTTTGGGGCAAAAAGCAGAAATTCCCTTATTTTTGGGGCCAAAAACAGAAATTCCCCTTATTTTGGGGTAAAATTGCAGAAATTTCAAATATTTCAAGGCAAAAAGGCAGATATTTGCCTTATTTTGGGGCAAAAAGCAGAAATTCCCTTAATTTTGGGGCCAAAAACAGAAATTCCCCTTATTTTGGGGTAAAATTGCAGAAATTTCAAATATTTCAGGGCAAAAAGGCAGAAATTCCACTTTATTTTGGACAATAACGCAGAAATTCCCCATATTTTAAAGCTAAATTTCAGAAATTCCCCTTATATTGGTGCAAAAATGGAGAAATTCCCTTTATTTTTGTGCAATAAGGCAGATTTCCCCGTATTTTGAAGCAAAATTGCACATATTTCCCTAATTTTGAAGGAAAATGCAGAAATTCACATTATTTTGGAACAAAAAGACAGAAATTCTCCTTATTTCAGGGCAAAAAGTCAGAAATTCCCCTTATTTTGGGGTAAAATTGAAGAAATTTTCTTTATTTTGGGGCAAAATTGCAGAAATTTCCCTTATTTTGGGGCAAAATTGCAGAAATTTCACTTATTTCAGGGAAAAAGTGCAGAAATTTCTCTTATTTTGGGGCAAAAAGGCAGAAATTTCTTTTATTTTGGTACAAAATTGCAGAAATTTTCTTTATTTTGGGGCAAAAATGAAGAAATTCCCCATATTTTGGGGCAAAAAGGCAGAGATTCGCCTTATTATGAGGTAAAATGCTGAAATTCCCCTTATTTTGGGGCAAAAATACAGAAATTCCCTTTATTTTGTGGCAAAAAGGCAGAAATTTCCCTTATTTTGGGGCAAAATTGCAGAAATTTCACTTATTTCAGGGCAAAATTCAAAAATTCCTTTTATTTTTGGGCAAAAAGACAGAAATTTTGTTTATTTTTGGGTAAAAAGGCAGAAATTTCACTTATTGTGAGGTAAGAAGGCAGAAATTCCTCTTATTTTGTGGCAAAAATGAAGAAATTTCCCTTTTTTTGTGGCAAAAGGTATATATTCTCCTTATTTTCAGGCAAAAAAGCAGAAATATCCCGTTTTTTGGAGCACAATTGCAGAAAATCCCCTAATTGTGGGGCAAAAAGGCAGAAATTCCCTATATGTTGGGGCAAAAAGACAGAAATTCTCCTTATTTTGGGGCAAGACTCAGAAATTCCACTTATTTTGGGGCAAAATTCCAGAAATTCCCCTTATTTTGAGGTAAAAAGGCTGAAATTCCCCTTATTTGGGGGCAAAAATGCAGAAATGTCCCTAATTTTGGAGCAAAATTGCAGAAATTCCATTTCTTTTGGTGCAAAATTCCCAAAATTTCCCTTATTTTGGGGCAAAATTGCAGAAATTTTACTTATTTAGGGGCAAAATTGCAGAAATTTCACTTTTTTCAGGGAAAAAAGGCCGAAATTTTCCATTTTTGGGAGCAAAAAGGCAGAAATTCCTAATATTTTGTGGCAAAAATGCAGAAATTTCCCTTATTTTGAGGTAAAAAGGCTGAAATTCCCCTTATTTGGGGGCAAAAATGCAGAAATTTCTCTTATACTGGGGCAAAATTGCAGAAATTTCACTTATTTCAGGGTAATAAATCAGAAATTTTCCTTATTTTGGGGCAAAAAATACAGAAATTCCATTTGTATGGGGGGAAAAAGACAGAAATCCATTTATTTAGAGGCAAAAAAGCAGAAATTCCCCTTATTTTGGAGCAAAATTGCAGAAATTTCCCTTTTTATAGCAAAAAGGTATGCATTCTTCTTATTTTCAGGCAAAAAGGCAGAAATTTCCCGTATTTTGGAGTTAAATTGCAAACATTTCACTTATTTCAGGGTAATGTCAGAAATTTTCCTTATTTTGGGACAAAAAGGACAGAAATTCCCTTTGTTTTGGAAGGAAAATACAGAAATTCCACTTCTTTTGAGACAAAAAGGCAGAAATTCCCCTTATTTTGAAGCAAAAATGAAGAAATTCCCCTAATTGTTGGGCAAAAAGACAGAAATTCTCCTTATTTTGGGGCAAAACTCAGAAATTCCACATATTTTGGGACAAAATTGCAGGAATTTACCTTATTTTGAGGCAAAATTGCAGAAATTTCCCTTATTTGGGGCAAAATTGCAGAAATTTCATTTATTTCAGGGCAAAAAGTCAGAAATTCCTTTTATTTTGGGGCAAAGAGCAGAAATTTCTTTTATTATGGTACAAAATTGAAGAAATTTTTCTTATTTTGAAACAAAAAGGCAGAAAATTCCCCTTATTTTGAGGCAAAAGGCAGAAATTATTCTCAATTTGAGGTAAAATTCAGAAATTCCCTTTATTTTGGGGCTAAAAGGCAGAAATTCCCCGTATTTTGAAGCAAAATTGCAGAAATTCTCATAATTTTCGGGCAAAAAAGGCAGAAATTCTCCTTATTTTGGGGCAAAAAGACAGAAAATCTCCTTTTTCGGGAGCAAACAGTCAGAAATTCCCCTTATTTTGGGGCAAAATTGCAGAAATTTCCTTTGCATTGGGGCAAAATTGTAGAAATTTCCCTTATTTTGGGGCAAAATTGCAGAAATTTCACGTATTTCAGGGAAAAAAGGCAGAAATTTTTTTTGGGGGGGCAAAAAGGCAGAAATTTTTTTATTTTGGTACAAAATTGCAGAAATTTTTCTTATTTTGGTGCAAAAATTCAGAAATTCCCCATATTTTGGGGCAAAAAGGCAGAAATTTTGTTTATTTTGGGGAAAAGGCAGAAATTGCACTTATTTTGAGTCAAAAAGGTGGAAAATCCCCTTATTTTGGGGCAAAAATGAAGAAATTTGCTTTTTTATGGCAAAAAGGTATACATTCCCTTTATTTTCGGGCAAAAAGGCAGAAATTCTTTGTATTTTGGAGCAAAATTGCAGAAATTTTTCTAATTTTTGGGCAAAAAGGCAGAAATTTTCCTTATTTTGGGGTAAAACTGCAGAAATTTCACTTATTTTGCGGCAAAATGTCAGAAATTCCCCTTATTTTCGGCAAAAAATGCAGAAAATCCCCTATTTTTTAGGGCAAAATTGCAGAAATCTCCCTTATTTGGTGGCAAAAACAGAAATTCCCTTTATTTTGGGGCAAAATTGCAGAAATTTCCCTTATTTTGGGGCAAAATTGCAGAAATTTCACTTAATTCAGGGAAAAAGTGCAGAAATTTCTCTTATTTTGGGGCAAAAAGGCAGAAATTTCTTTTATTTTGGTACAAAATTGCAGAAATTTTCTTTATTTTGGGGCAAAAATGAAGAAATTCCCCATATTTTGGGGCAAAAAGGCAGAGATTCGCCTTATTATGAGGTAAAATGCTGAAATTCCCCTTATTTTGGGGCAAAAACACAGAAATTCCCTTCATTTTGTGGCAAAAAGGCAGAAATTTCCCTTATTTTGGGGCAAAATTGCAGAAATTTCACTTATTTCAGGGCAAAATTCAAAAATTCCTTTTATTTTTGGGCAAAAAGACAGAAATTTTGTTTATTTTTGGGTAAAAAGGCAGAAATTTCACTTATTGTGAGGTAAGAAGGCAGAAATTCCTCTTATTTTGTGGCAAAAATGAAGAAATTTCCCTTTTATTGTGGCAAAAGGTATATATTCTCCTTATTTTCAGGCAAAAAAGCAGAAATATCCCGTTTTTTGGAGCACAATTGCAGAAAATCCCCTAATTGTGGGGCAAAAAGGCAGAAATTCCCTATATGTTGGGGCAAAAAGACAGAAATTCTCCTTATTTTGGGGCAAGACTCAGAAATTCCACTTATTTTGGGGCAAAATTCCAGAAATTCCCCTTATTTTGAGGTAAAAAGGCTGAAATTCCCCTTATTTGGGGGCAAAAATGCAGAAATGTCCCTAATTTTGGGGCAAAATTGCAGAAATTCCATTTCTTTTGGTGCAAAATTCCCAAAATTTCCCTTATTTTGGGGCAAAATTGCGGAAATTTTACTTATTTAGGGGCAAAATTGCAGAAATTTCACTTTTTTCAGGGAAAAAAGGCCGAAATTTTCCATTTTTGGGAGCAAAAAGGCAGAAATTCCTAATATTTTGTGGCAAAAATGCAGAAATTTCCCTTATTTTGAGGTAAAAAGGCTGAAATTCCCCTTATTTGGGGGCAAAAATGCAGAAATTTCTCTTATACTGGGGCAAAATTGCAGAAATTTCACTTATTTCAGGGTAATAAATCAGAAATTTTCCTTATTTTGGGGCAAAAAATACAGAAATTCCATTTGTATGGGGGGAAAAAGACAGAAATCCATTTATTTAGAGGCAAAAAAGCAGAAATTCCCCTTATTTTGGAGCAAAATTGCAGAAATTTCCCTTTTTATAGCAAAAAGGTATGCATTCTTCTTATTTTCAGGCAAAAAGGCAGAAATTTCCCGTATTTTGGAGTAAAATTGCAAACATTTCACTTATTTCAGGGTAATAAGTCAGAAATTTTCCTTATTTTGGGACAAAAAGGACAGAAATTCCCTTTGTTTTGGAAGGAAAATACAGAAATTCCACTTCTTTTGAGGCAAAAAGGCAGAAATTCCCCTTATTTTGAAGCAAAAATGAAGAAATTCCCCTAATTGTTGGGCAAAAAGGCAGAAATTCCCTATATGTTGGGCAAAAAGACAGAAATTCTCCTTATTTTGGGGCAAAACTCAGAAATTCCACATATTTTGGGACAAAATTGCAGGAATTTACCTTATTTTGAGGCAAAATTGCAGAAATTTCCCTTATTTGGGGCAAAATTGCAGAAATTTCATTTATTTCAGGGCAAAAAGTCAGAAATTCCTTTTATTTTGGGGCAAAGAGCAGAAATTTCTTTTATTATGGTACAAAATTGAAGAAATTTTTCTTATTTTGAAACAAAAAGGCAGAAAATTCCCCTTATTTTGAGGCAAAAGGCAGAAATTATTCTCAATTTGAGGTAAAATGCAGAAATTCCCTTTATTTTGGGGCTAAAAGGCAGAAATTCCCCGTATTTTGAAGCAAAATTGCAGAAATTCTCATAATTTTCGGGCAAAAAGGCAGAAATTCTCCTTATTTTGGGGTAAAAAGACAGAAAATCTCCTTTTTCGGGAGCAAACAGTCAGAAATTCCCCTTATTTTGGGGCAAAATTGCAGAAATTTCCTTTGCATTGGGGCAAAATTGTAGAAATTTCCCTTATTTTGGGGCAAAATTGCAGAAATTTCACGTATTTCAGGGAAAAAAGGCAGAAATTTTTTTGGGGGGGGCAAAATGGCAGAAATTTTTTTTATTTTGGTACAAAATTGCAGAAATTTTTCTTATTTTGGGGCAAAAATTCAGAAATTCCCCATATTTTGGGGCAAAAAGGCAGAAATTTTGTTTATTTTGGGGAAAAGGCAGAAATTGCACTTATTTTGAGTCAAAAAGGTGGAAAATCCCCTTATTTTGGGGCAAAAATGAAGAAATTTGCTTTTTTATGGCAAAAAGGTATACATTCCCTTTATTTTCGGGCAAAAAGGCAGAAATTCTTTGTATTTTGGAGCAAAATTGCAGAAATTTTTCTAATTTTTGGGCAAAAAGGCAGAAATTTTCCTTATTTTGGGGTAAAACTGCAGAAATTTCACTTATTTTGCGGCAAAATGTCAGAAATTCCCCTTATTTTCGGCAAAAAATGCAGAAAATCCCCTATATTTTAGGGCAAAATTGCAGAAATCTCCCTTATTTGGGGGCAAAAACAGAAATTCCCTTTATTTTGGAGCAAAATTGCAGAAATTTCCCTTTTTATAGCAAAAAGGTATGCATTCTTCTTATTTTCAGGCAAAAAGGCAGAAATTTCCCGTATTTTGGAGTAAAATTGCAAACATTTCACTTATTTCAGGGTAATGTCAGAAATTTTCCTTATTTTGGGACAAAAAGGACAGAAATTCCCTTTGTTTTGGAAGGAAAATACAGAAATTTCACTTCTTTTGAGGCAAAAAGGCAGAAATTCCCCTTATTTTGAAGCAAAAATGAAGAAATTCCCCTAATTGTTGGGCAAAAAGACAGAAATTCTCCTTATTTTGGGGCAAAACTCAGAAATTCCACATATTTTGGGACAAAATTGCAGGAATTTACCTTATTTTGAGGCAAAATTGCAGAAATTTCCCTTATTTGGGGCAAAATTGCAGAAATTTCATTTATTTCAGGGCAAAAAGTCAGAAATTCCTTTTATTTTGGGGCAAAGAGCAGAAATTTCTTTTATTATGGTACAAAATTGAAGAAATTTTTCTTATTTTGAAACAAAAAGGCAGAAAATTCCCCTTATTTTGAGGCAAAAGGCAGAAATTATTCTCAATTTGAGGTAAAATGCAGAAATTCCCTTTATTTTGGGGCTAAAAGGCAGAAATTCCCCGTATTTTGAAGCAAAATTGCAGAAATTCTCATAATTTTCGGGCAAAAAGGCAGAAATTCTCCTTATTTTAGGGTAAAAAGACAGAAAATCTCCTTTTTCGGGAGCAAACAGTCAGAAATTCCCCTTATTTTGGGGCAAAATTGCAGAAATTTCCTTTGCATTGGGGCAAAATTGTAGAAATTTCCCTTATTTTGGGGCAAAATTGCAGAAATTTCACGTATTTCAGGGAAAAAAGGCAGAAATTTTTTTGGGGGGGGGCAAAAAGGCAGAAATTTTTTTTTATTTTGGTACAAAATTGCAGAAATTTTTCTTATTTTGGGGCAAAAATTCAGAAATTCCCCATATTTTGGGGCAAAAAGGCAGAAATTTTGTTTATTTTGGGGAAAAGGCAGAAATTGCACTTATTTTGAGTCAAAAAGGTGGAAAATCCCCTTATTTTGGGGCAAAAATGAAGAAATTTGCTTTTTTATGGCAAAAAGGTATACATTCCCTTTATTTTCGGGCAAAAAGGCAGAAATTCTTTGTATTTTGGAGCAAAATTGCAGAAATTTTTCTAATTTTTGGGCAAAAAGGCAGAAATTTTCCTTATTTTGGGGTAAAACTGCAGAAATTTCACTTATTTTGCGGCAAAATGTCAGAAATTCCCCTTATTTTCGGCAAAAAATGCAGAAAATCCCCTATATTTTAGGGCAAAATTGCAGAAATCTCCCTTATTTGGGGGCAAAAACAGAAATTCCCTTTATTTTGGGGCAAAATTGCAGAAATTTCCCTTATTATGGGGAAAAATTGCAGAAATTTCCCTTATTTTAGGGCAAAATTGCAGAAATTTCCCTTATTTTGGGGCAAAATTGCAGAAATTTCACTTATTTCAGGAAAAAAAGGCAGAAATTTTCCTTTTTTGGGGGCAAAATTGCAGAAATTTCACTTATTTCAGGAAAAAAAGGCAGAAATTTTCCTTTTTGGGGGGCAAAATTGCAGAAATTTCACTTATTTCAGGGAAAAAAGGCAGAAATTTCTCTTATTTTGGGGCAAAAAGGCGGAAATTTCTTTTATTTGGTACAAAATTGCAAAAATTTTTCCTTATTTCGGGGCAAAAAGGCAGATATTCCTGAAATTTTGGTGCAAAAAGCAGAAATTCTATTTATTTTGAGGTAATAAGGCTGAAATTCCCCATATTTTGTGGCAAAAAGGTAGAATATCCCCTTGTTTTGGGGTAAAATTGCAGAAATTTCAATTATTTCAGGGCAAAATTTAGAAATTCCTTTTATTTTTGGGCAAAAAGACAGAAATTCCCTCTATTTTGGGGAAAAAGGCAGAAATTCCACATATATTGATGTAAAACGGCAGAAATTCAACTTATTTTGAGGAAAAAAGGAAGAAATTTCCCTTTTTTTATAGCAAAATGGCAAAAATTCCCTTTATTTTTTTTCCAAAAAGGCAGAAAATCCTTATATTTTGGAGCAAAATTGCAGAAATTCACCTAATTTAGGGCAAAATTGCTGAAATTTCGCTTATTTGGGGCAGAATTGTAGAAATTTAACTTATTTCAGGGAAAAATCTCAGAAATTCCACTTATTTTGGGGCAAAAATCAGAAATTCTTTTTGTTTTGGGGCAAAAAGGCAAAAATTCTTCTAATTTTGGCGCAAAAATGCAAAAATTACTTTTATTTTGGGGCAAAAATGAAGAAATTTCCCTTATTTAATGGCAAAAAGGCAGAAAATTCTTTTATTTTGTGGCAAAATTGCAGACATTTATTTTGGGGCAGAGAGGCAGAAATTCCTTTTATTTTTGGGCAAAATTCCAGAAATTCCCCTCATTTTGGGGCAAAATTGCAGAAATTTCCCTTATTTTGGGCCAGAAAGGCAGAGATTCCCCCAGTTTTGGGTCGAAAAGGCAGAAATGCCCCGTTTTTTGGACAAAATTCCAGAAATTGCCCTTATTTTCGTGCAAAATTGCAGCAATTTTTCTTATTTTGGAGCAAAAAGCCAGAAATTCTTATTTTGGGGCAAAATTGCACATTAATGATTTTGGTGACAATTATTTTGGGTATATAAATTATTCTGACATTGATTATTTTGGTAACGTTAATTCTTTAGTAAACATTAATTATTTCAGTGACATTAATCATTTAGATGACATCAAAAATTTTGGTGACATTAATACTTTTGGTGACAGCGAGAGAGCAGAGAAAGAGAGGAGTGTAAGAGTGTGTCAAGATTCAAAAAGGAGAGGAGAGAGAGTAGAAAGAGGGTAGAGTGACAAAGAGAGCAAGATGAGAGATAGGAGAGATAGGAGAGGAGAGACATGATAAACAGAGACAGAGAAGAGAGAAAGAGACATTGAAAGCAAGAAAGAGAAGAGAGAGGAGAGAGATTGAAGCAAGAGAGAGGAGAGAGCAAAGAGAAGAGAGAGGAGAGAATAGAAAGATGGAAAGACAGAATAGAAAGAGTTTAGAGAGAAAAAAAGAGAGAGATGAGAAACAAAGAGACAGAGAAGAGATAGAGGAAAGAGATTAGAGTGAGAAGAGTGTAAGAGACAGAGAGGAGAAAGAGGAGAAAGAGAAGTGTAAGAGAGAGAAAATAGAGAGGAGAGAGTAGAAAGAGGAGAGATAGAGAGAAAAAGGGAAGGAAGAGAAAGACAGATGAGAAAGAGTGAGACAGAGAAGAGAGAGTGAAGAGAGAGGAGAGGAGAGAGATATTAAAGTGAGAGAAGCGTAAGAGACAAGAGAGAAGCGAGAGAGAGGAGAGAGAAAGGGAGATAGAGGAGAGAGAATAAAGAGGAGATAGAAAAAAGAGAGGAGTGAAAGTTAAAGAGAGAGAGGAGAAAGACACAACAAAGAGACAGAGAGGAGCGAGGAAAGATAGAAATAGGAGAAAGGTGAGAAAGAGAAAAAGAAAGAGGACAGAGAGGAGGGAGAGAATAATAGATAATGGAGAGAAAAAGAAGAGAGAGGAGAGAGAAAGAAAAAAATGAGAGAAAGAGGAGAGAGAGGCGAGAGGAGAGAGAGGAACGAATAAGAGAGAGAGTAGAAAGAGAGAGTCGAGAGAGAGGGGAGAGACAAAAAGATAGAGGGGAAGGAGAGAGTGGAGAGAGATAAAGGAGATAGAGAGATAGAGAGGAGAGAGAGAAAGAGAAAATCATAGAGAAAGAGAGGATAAAGAGAAGAAAGAGGAGAGTGAAAAATTGAGAGATGACAGAGAGGAAAAAGAGGCGAGAGCGGCAACAGATGGAGAGAGGAGAGAAAGGAGATAAAGGTAAAGGGAAAGAACGGAGAGATGAAGAGAAAAAGAGAGAAGAGGTAGGAGAGAGAAAGAGAGACAGAGAAGGGAGAGTAGTAGTTTCAACTTTTTAGTTACTGGGGTAGTGTCTTCAGTCAATAACGAAGTACAGCAGGTTTCGGGTACTTCCCAGTTGTTTTGGGTGATTCGCGTGTAGTTTCAACTTTTCAGTCACCGGTTCAGCATTTTTAGTCACGACGTGCAGCATGTGTCGGGGACTTTCCACTCGTTATGTGTGGTTCGCGAGACGTATCAACTTTTCAGTCACCGGGACAGCGTTTTCTATCACAAAGGACATGCAGCCTATTCCAGGGCATACCCAGTCGTTTTTGGTGAATTGCGGGTTGTTTCACCTTTTCAGTCTCTGAAACAGTTTTTTACATCACTTTCTATGAGCAGCCCATTTCGAGAACTTCCCAGTCGTTTTGGGTGGTTGGCGGGTCGCTTCAACTTTTTAGTCACCAGTACAGCATTTTCTGTCAACTCCGACGTGCAGCCCGTTCAAAAGACTTACCAGTCGTTTTGGGAGCTTCACGGGTCGTTTGACCTTTTGAGTCACCAGGATATGTTTTCAGTCACTTCCGACGTACAGTTCTTTCTCAGGACTTCCCAGTCGTTTTCCATGATTTGCGGGTCATTTCAACTTTTCAATCACCGAAGAAAAGTTTTCAGTCAATTCCAACGTGCAACCTGTTCCGTGGTCTTCCCACTCGTTTTGAGTTGTGTGCGGGTCGTTTCAACTTTTCTGCCAAAGGGGCAGCGATTCAGTCACTTCAGACATGCAACCCGTTCCGTAGTCTTCCAACTCGTTTTGAGCTGTGTGCGGGTCTTTTCAACTTTTCTGTCAAATGAGCAACGTTTCAGTCATGTCAGACATGCAGCCCATCCGGTGACTTCCCATTCGTTTTGGGTGGTTCTCGAAACGTTTAAACTTTACAGTCACCGGGTAGAATTTTCAGTCATTTCCGACGTGCATCCCATTCCGGATACTTCCCAGTCGTTTTGGTGAGTCACATGTCGTTTCAACCTCTTAGTCACCGGGGAAACTTTCTCAGTACCTTCCGACGTTCATCCCATACCGGTGACTTCCCAGTCAAGATGGGCGATTGGCGTTTCATTACAAATTTTCAGTCATTGGGGCACTATTCTCAGTCAATTCCTATGAGCAGCCCGTTTCGATGACTTCTGAGTATTTTTTGCGTGGTTCGCTCGAAATTGGAATATTTCATTCACCTGGACAGCGTTTTCAGTCAATTTCAACGTGCAGCTCGTTCCAGGAACTTCCCAGTTGTTTTGGGTAATTCTCGGTTCGTTTCAACTCTTCAGTCACCGCAAAATCATTTTCAGTTAATTCGGACGTGCAACCCATTCTGACGACTTCCCAGTCTATTTGTGAATTTTGTGGGTCGTTTGAACTTTTCAGTCACCCGGTAAGCGTTTTAGTCACTTTCAATGTGAAGCACATTCCGGAGACTTCACAGTCGTTTTCAGAGGTTCGCGAGTGTTTTCTATTTTCATTCACTTGGGGCAACATTTTCCGTAACTTCCTACGTGCAGCCCATTCGGTGATCTTCCCAGTCGTTTTTGGTGGTTTGTGAGTTGTTTCAACTTTACAGTAAGTGGGACTGCTTTTTCAGTCACTTCCGACCTGCGGCACATTCCGGGTCTTCCAGTCGTTTAAGGAGGATCACGGTTCAAGTTTCCTGTCATCAGAGCAGCGTTCTCAATTAATTCCAAAGTGCAGTTTAATCTCGGGACTTCCTAGTCGTTTTGGGTGATTCGCGGGTCATTTCAACTTTAAGTCAATGGGCAGTGTCTTCTGTCAATTTCTAAGTGCATCCCGTTCTGATGACCTCTCAATCATTTTGTGAGGTTCGCGTGTCGTTTCAATATTCAGTTACCGATGCAGCGTTGTCAGTCATGTCCGACGTGCAGACCGTTTCATGGACTTACCATTTGTTTTGTGTGGTTCTCAGTTTCATTCAACTTTTCAGTAACCAGACACGCATTTTCAGTCACGTTAAGCAGCACATTTCTGGGACTTCCCAGTCATTTCGGGTGGTTCACATATCGTTTCACCTTTAAAGTTTCTGGGGCAGCGTTTTCAGTATAGTCTGCCAATTCTGGGGACTTTCCAGACATTTAGGATAGTTCTTAGGTCGTGTCAACTTTTCAATCACAGGTCAGCGTTTTCTATCACTTCCTATGTGCAGCCAATTCCGTGAATTTCCTAGTCGTTTTGCGTGGTTCGCCCTTCCTTTCAATTTTTCAGTCACCAAGGCAACGTTTGGGCAACTTTTTCAGTAACTACTAACATGCACCCATTCTGGAGACTTCCCAGTCGTTTTGGTGGTTCTCCTGTGTTTTCAAATTTTCAGTCACACGGGCAGCGTTTTCAGTCACTTCCGACGTACAACTCGTTTCATGGACTTCCCAATCGTTTCAAAAGTTTTGCATGTCATTTCAACTTATCAGTAACCGGGCAGCGTTTTCAGTCACTTCCGACGTACAGCCCATGGTGGGGACTTTCCAGTCTTTATTGTTGTTTCGCTTGTCGTTTCGACTTTTCAGTCACTGAAGCAGAGATTTGCGTCACTTCCTATTTGCAAGCTCTTTACGGAAATTTCCCAGTCATTTCTGGTCGTTTCAACCTTTCAGCCCCCGGGTCAGCGTTTTCAGTCACGTCCGACGTGCTGACCATTCCGTGTACTTCCTAGTTGTTTTGGGTGGTTCGCGTTTCAACTTTTTATTCACCTGGGCAGCGTTTTCAGTCAAATTTGACATGTAGCCCATTCAGGAGAATCTCCAGTTGTACTTAGTAGTTTTTGGGTCGTTTCAAGTTTACAGTCAACGGGTAGACTTTTCAATCACTTCGGACGTGCAGCCAATTCTGGGGAATTCAAAGTCGTTTTGGGTTGATCGCAGTTCATTTCAACTTTTCAGTCATGGAAGTAGCGTTTTGTGTCAATTCCTATGTGCAGCCCATTTCAGCGTTTTCCCAGTCGTTCGATGGACGTTTCTACGTATCTAGCGTGTTCAGTCACTATGGACATGCAGCCAGTAATGGGGACTTCCAAATTGTTTTTTTGGTTCGGAGGTCGTTTCAACCATTCAGTCACCGGGTAGAGTTTTTAGTCGGTTCCGATGTGTAGCATGTTCTGCGGACTTCATTGTCGTTTTCGGTGGTTCGCGAGTTGTTTTAAATTGTTGAACACCAGGGCAGCGTTTTCAGTCATATCCGACGTGCAGCTTATTCTGGGGACTTCCCAGTCGTTTTGGGAGGTTTGCTGGTCGTTTTAAAGTTACAGTCAAAGTTTAGACTTTTGAGTCACTTCTGACGTGTAGTCAGTTCCAGGGACTCCCTATTTGTTTCGTGTAAATCGCAGTTCGTTTCTACATTTCACTGTTTAGGGGTAGCGTTTTTTAGTCACTTTTAAATAGCCGCTGTGCCGGGGTTCACCAGTCGCTTTTGGTGGATCACAGTTAGTTTCAACTTTTTAAGTCTCTGAGGCAGTGTTTTTCGTCACAACCGACATGAAATACGTTGCAGAGACAGTCGTTTTGTGTGGTTGGCGGGTCGAATAATTTTGTAAGTCACCAGCACACCGATTTTAGCCACTTTCTACGGGCAACCCTTCCGGTGACTTCTAAGATGTTTCGGGTGGTTCCCGGTTCGTTTCAACTTTTCAGTCAACAGTGCAGCGTTTTCAGTCACTTCTGACATGCCAACCATTCCTGTGACTACCCAGTCGTTTAGGCTTGTGCACGGGTCGTTTCAACTTTTCAGTCACCCGCCTAGCGTTTTCAATCACTTCCGACGTGCAACCCACTCCGTGGACTTCCCAGTTGCTTTGACTGGTTCGCTGATCGTTTCAAATTTACAGTCACCTGTGTAGCATATTTCACTTATTTCCGATGTGCAGCTCATTTCGAAAAATTACCAGTAGTTTCGTGTGGTTTCCAGGTCGTTTCAACTCTTCAGTCACTCGGGCATTGTTTTCAGTCACTCCCAAAGTGCAACTGATTCCTTGGTCTTCCCAGAGACATTGACAGGTTCGCGGGTCTATTTAAATTTACCGGTGAAGTTTGCAGTCACTTCCGACGTGCAGTCCATTCTGGGTACTTCCAAGTCTTTTTTTGTAAATCACATATTCTTTCAACTCTTCAGTCAGCGGGACAGCGTTTTCCGTCATAACCGATGTTCATCTTATTCCGGGTACTTCCTAGTCGTTTTTGCTGTTTCGCCTGTCGTTTCTACTTTCAGTCACCGGGGCAGCGTTTTCAGGAACTACCAACGTGCAGCTAATCCAAGGTCTTCCCAGTCGTTTTGTGTTATTCACAGATCGTTTCTACCGAGGCAGGGTTTTCAAACACTCCCTACGTGCAGTCTACTCTGTGGACTTCCCAGTCACTTAGGGTGGGACTCAGTTCTTTTCAACTTTTCGGTCAGTCGGGCAGTGTTTTCAGTCACTTCTTATGTGCAGCCTATTCCAAAAACTTCCTGGTCGTTTTGGGTCATTTCCGGGTCGTTTTACCCTTTCAGTATCCGGGGCAACGTTTTCTATTATAACCCACGCGCCGTATGTTTCTGGTACTTTATAGTCGTTTAGTGAGGTTTGCGAAGCGTGTAACCTTTTCAGTCACCAAGAAAGCGTTTTCAGTCATTTACGACATGCAACCTATTACTGAGATTTCACAGTCGTTTCGTGTGGTTCGCGTGTCGTTTAAACTTCTTAGTCACCCGGGCAGCGTTTTTAATGACTTGTGACGGGCAACCCGTTTCGTGAACTTCACTGTCGTTTCAGGTGATTTCGAGTTGTTTCAACAGTTCAATCACCGGGTAGACTTTTCATTTACCTCCGACGTGCAGCACATTCCGTGGACTTACCTGTCCTGTGGAGTGGTTCGCAGGTCATTTCATCTTTTCAGTCACCGGGGCACGTTTTCATTCATATCGGACGTGCAGTTTATTCCGAGGACTTCCCAGTCGTTTTGGCTGGTTAGACTGTCCTTTCAACTTTTCATTCACCAAGGCTGGGTATTCAGTAAATATTGACATGCAACCCATTCCGGGGACTTCTTAGTCGTTTTGGGTGTTTCGTGGGTCTTTTCAACTTTTCAGTTACAGTGGCAGCGTTTTCAGATACTTCCGATGTGCAGCTCATATTGGAGAGTCCCAGTCTTTTCGGTTTGTACCCGGGTTAGGGTTAGTGTTACGGTTAGGGTTAGGGTTCGGGTTCGGGTTCAAGTTAAAGTTAGGGTTAGGGCTAGAGTTAGAGTGGTGCGCATGTGCAGTGGTTAGAATTAGGGTTAGGGCTAGGGTTAAGGTTAGGGTTATGGTTATTGTTAGGTTTAGGGTTTAGGGTTTAGGGTTGTTTAGGGTTTAGGGTTTAGTGTTTAGGGTTTAAGGTTTAGGGTTTAGGATTGTTTAAGATTTAGGGTGGTTTAGGTTTAGGGTTTAGGGTTTAGAGTTTAGGATTGTTTAAGGTTTAGGGTTGTTTAGGGTTTAGGGTTTAAAGTTGTTGAGGGTTGTTTAGGGTATAGTGTTTAGGGTTAAGGGTTTAGGGTTGTTTAGTGTTTAGTGTTTAGAGTTTAGGGTTGTTTAGGGTTTAGTGTTTAAGGTTTAGGGTTTAGGGTTGTTTGGTGTTTAGTGTTTAGTGTTGTTTAGGGTATAGTGTTAATGGTTTAGGGTTAGGGTTTAGTGTTTAAGGTTTAGGGTATAGGGTTGTTTAGGGTTTAGTGTTTAGGGTTGTTTATGGTTTAGTGATTAGGGTTGTTCAGGGTTGTTTAGAGTTTAGTGTTTAGGGTTATTCAGGGTTTAGGATTTAGGGTTGTTCAGGGTTTAGGATTTATGGTCGTTCAGGGTTTAGTATTTAGGGTTTAAGGTTAAGGGGTTAGGGTTAGGGTTAGAGTTAGGGTTAGCATTAGGGTTAGAGTTAGGGTTATGGGGTTATGTTAGGCTTAGGGTTAGGGTTAGGGCTAGGGGGTTAAGGTTAGGGTTAGGGTTAGGGTTAGGTTTAGGTTTAGGGTTAGGGTTATGGTTTTTGTTAGATTTATGGTTTAGGATTTAGGGTTTAGGGTTTAAGGTTTAGGGTTTAGGATTGTTTAAGTTTTAGGGTGGTTTAGGTTTAGGTTATAGCGTTTAAGATTGTTTAATGTTTAGGGTTGTTTAGGGTTTAGCGTTTAGAGTTGTTTAGAGTTGTTTAGGGTTGTTTAGGATTTAGTGTATAGGGTTGTTAAGGGTTTATGGTATAGGATTTTTTAAGGTTTATGGTGTAGGGTTGTATAGTGTTTTAGGGTTTAGAGTTATGGTTGTTTAGGGTTTAGGATTGTTTAGGGTATAATGTTTAGGGTTAAGGATTTAGGGTTGTTTAGGGTATAGTGTTAATGGTTTAGGGGTTTTTAGCGTTTAGTGTTTAGGGTGCTTTTTGATTAGTGTTTAGGGTTTTTCAGGGTTTAGGGTTTAGGGTTGTTCAGGGTTTAGAATTTAAGGTGTTAGGGATAGTGTTAGGGTTAGGTTTATGGTGAGGATTAGGGTTAGGGTTAGGGTTAGGTTTAGGGTTAGGGTTAGGGTTACACTTAGGAGGTTAGGTTTATTGTTAGGATTAGGGTTAGGGTTAAAGTTAGGGTTAGGTTTAGTGTTAAGGTTATGTTTACAATTAGGTTTCAGTTTAGAATTAAGGTTAAAGGTAGGGTAAGGGTTAGGGTTAGGATTACGATTAGAGGGTTAGGTTTATGGTTAGGATTAGGGTTATGGTTAGGGTTAGGCTTAGGGTTAGTGTTAGGATTAGTGTTAGTGTTTGGGTTAGGGTTAGGGTTAGGGTTAGGGTTAGGGTTAGGGTTACGGTTAGGGTTAGGTTTAGGGTTATGGTTATTGTTAGGTTTATGGTTCAGGGTTAAAAGTTTAGGGTTTAGGATTGTTTAAGTTTTAGTGTGGATTAGGTTTAGGGTTTAAAGTTTAGTGTTAGTGTTAGGGTTAGGGTTAGGTTTAGGGTTTAGGATTTAGTGTTAGGATTAGGATTAGGGTTAGGATTAGGGTTAGGGTTATGGTTAGGGTTAGGGTTAGGCTTAGGGTTAGAAATAAGGTTAGGGTTAGGGTTAGGGTTAGGGTTAGGTTTAGTGTTAGTGTTAGCTTTAGAAATATGGTCAGGATTAGGGCTAGGGTTAAGGTTATGTTTATTGTAAGGTTTAGGGTTAGGTTTAGATTTAAGGTTATAGTTAGGGTTAGGGTTAGTGTTACGATTACGGGCTTAGGTTTATGGTTAGTATATTAGGGTTAGGGTTTAGTGTTAGGATTAGTGTTAGTGTGAGGGTTTGGGTTATTTTTAGAGTTATGATTAGGGTTAGTTTAAAGTTGTGGTTATTTTTAGGTTTAGGGTTTAGAATTTAAGGTTTAGAGTTTAGGAATGTTTAAGGTTTAGGGTGGATTGGGATTATGGTTTAGAGTTTAGTGTTAGGTTTAGGGTTAGAGTTAGGTTTAGGGTTTAGGGTTTAGTGTAAGGTTAAGGCTTAGGGTTAAGTTTAGGTTTAGGGTTAGGGTTAGTGTTACATTTAGGGTTAGGGTTAGAGATAGGGTTAGGGTTAGGGTTAGGTTTAGGGTTAATGTTATTGTTAGGTTTAGGATTTAGGGTTTAATGTTTAGGGTTTAGAATTGTTTGAGGTTTAGGGTGGATTAGGTATAGGGTTTACAGTTTAGTGTTGGGGTTAGTAATAGGGTTAGTTTTAGGGTTTAGGGTTTAATGTTAGGGTTAGGGTTAGGGTTATGGTTAGGTTAAGGGTTATGGTTATTGTTAGGTTTAGAATTTAGTGTTTAGGGTTTAAGGTTTAGGATTTAGGGTTTAGGGTTGTTTAAGGTTTAAGGTGGATTAGGTTTATGGTTTATAGTTTAGTATCAGGTTTAGGGTTAGGTTTAGGATTAGAGTTATGGTTAGGGTTAAGGTTAGGGTTAGGGTTAGGGTTAGGGTTAGTGTTATGGATAGGGTTAGGTTTATGTTTAGGGTTTATGGTTCAGTGTTAGGATTAGGGTTAGGGTTAGGGTTACGGTTAGGGTTAGGGTTAGGTTTAGGATTAAGGTTAGGGTTAGGGTTAGGGATAAGCTTAGTGTTAGGGTTAGTTTTAGGGTTATGGTTATTGTTAGGTTTAGGGTTAAGGTTTAGGGTTTAAGGTTAGGTTTTGGGATTCTTTAATGTTTAGGATCGATTATGTCTAGGGTTTAGAGTTTAGTGTTAGGAATAGCGTTAGGGTTAGGTTTAGGGTTTAGGGTTTAGTGTTAGGGTTAGGGTTAGGGTTAGGGTTAGGGTTAGGGTTAGGGTTAGGGTTGGGGTTATGTTTAGGGTTAGGGTTTTGGTTATGGTTAGGGTTAAATTTATGGTTAGGATTAGGGTTAGGGTTAGGGTTAGGGTTAAGTTTAGGGTTTAGGCTATAGTGTTAGGATTAGGGTTAGGGTTAGGGTTAGGGTTAGGGTTAGGGTTAGGGTTAGGGTTAGGGTTAGGGTTAGGGTTAGGGTTATGGTTAGTGTTATGGTTATTGTTAAGTTTAAAATTTAGGGTTTAGGGTTTAGGGTTTAAGGTTTTGGGTTTAGGATTGTTTAAATTTTAGGGTGGTTTAGGTTTATGGTTTAGTGTTTAGGGTTTTGAAGTGAGAGAAGCCTAAGAGACAGGGGAGAAGCAAGAGAGAAGAGAGAGAAAAAGAGATAGAGGAGAGAGAGTATAAAGAAGAGACAGAAAAAAGAGAGAGGAGTGAAAGTTAAAGAGAGAGAGGAGAAAGAGAAGAGAGAAGACAGAGGAGAGAGAAGAGAGAAGAGAGACAGAAAGAGTGAGAGGAGAGGAGAAAGACACAACAAAGAGACAGAGAGGAGTGAGGAAAGTGAGAGATAGGAGAAAGGCGAGAAAGAGAAAGAGAAAGAGGACAGATCGGAGGGAGAGAATAATAGATAATTGAGAGAAAGAGAAGAGAGTGGAGAGAGAAAGAGAAAAAAATGAGAAAAAAAGGAGAGAGAGGAGAGAGGAGAGAGAAGAACGAATAAGAGAGAGAGTAGAGAGAGTCGAGAGAGAGAGGGGAGAGAAAGAAAGAAGTGAAGGAGAGAGTGGAGAAAGATAAAGGAAATAGAGAGATAGGAAAAAGAGAGAGAAAGAGAAAAACAGAGAAAGAGAGGATAAAGAGAAGAAAGAGGAGAGTGAAAAATTGAGAGATGACAAAAAGGAAAGAGTCGAGAGCGACAACAGATGGAGAGAAAGAGGAGAGAAAGGAGATAAAGGTAAAGAGAAAGAACGGAGAGATGAAGAGAAAAAGAGAGAAGAGGTAGGAGAGAGAAAGAGACAGAAAAAGGGGAAAGTAGTAGTTTCAACTTTTCAGTCACTGGGGTAGTGTCTTCAGTCAATAACGAAGTACAGCAGGTTTCGGGTACTTCCCAGTTGTTTTGGGTGATTCGCGTGTAGTTTCAATTTTCAGTCACCGGTTCAGCATTTTTAGTCACGACGTGCAGCATGTGTCGGGGACTTTCCACTCGTTATGTGTGGTTCGCGAGACGTATCAACTCTTTAGTCACCGGGACAGGGTTTTCTATCACAAAGGACATGAAGCCGATTCCAGGGCGTACCCAGTCGTTTTTGGTGGATTGCGGGTTGTTTCACCTTTTCAATCTCCGAAACAGTTTTTTCAATCACTTTCTATAAGCAGCCCATTTCGAGAACTTCCCAGTCGTTTTGGGTGTTTGGCGGGTCGCTTCAACTTTTTAGTCACCAGTACAGCATTTTCTGTCAACTCCGACGTGCAGCCCGTTCAGAAGACTTACCAGTCGTTTTGGAAGCATCACGGGTCGTTTGACCTTTTGAGTCACCGAGATATGTTTTCAGTCACTTTCGACTTACAGTTCTTTCTCAGGACTTCCCAGTCGTTTTCCATGATTTGCGGGTCATTTCAACTTTTCAATCACCGAAGAAAAGTTTTCAGTCAATTCCAACGTGCAACCCGTTCCGTGGTCTTCCCACTCGTTTTGAGTTGTGTGCGGGTCGTTTCAACTTTTCTGCCAAAGGGGCAGCGATTCAGTCACTTCAGACATGCAACTCGTTCCGTAGTCTTCCAACTCGTTTTGAGCTGTGTGCGGGTCTTTTTAACTTTTCTGTCAAATGAGCAACGTTTCAGTCATGTCAGACATGCAGCCCATCCGGTGACTTCCCATTCGTTTTGGGTGGTTCTAGAAACGTTTAAACTTTACAGTCACCGGGTAGAATTTTCAGTCATTTCGGACGTTCATCCCATTCCGGATACTTCCCAGTCGTTTTGGTGGGTCACATGTCGTTTCAACTTCTTAGTCACCGGGGAAACTTTCTCAGTACCTTCCAACGTTCATCCCATACCGGTGACTTCCCAGTCAAGATGGGCGATTGGCGTTTCATTACAAGTTTTCAGTCATTGGGGCACTATTCTCAGTCAATTCCTATGAGCAGCCCGTTTCGATGACTTCTGAGCTCTTTTTTGCGTGGTTCGTTCGAAATTGGAATATTTCATTCACCTGGACAGCGTTTTCATTCAATTCCGACGTGCAGCTCGTTCCAGGAACTTCCCAGTTGTTTTGGGTAATTCTCAGGTCGTTTCAACTCTTCAGTCACCGCAAAATCATTTTCAGTTAATTCGGACGTGCAACCCATTCTGAGGACTTCCCAGTCTTTTTGTGAATTTTGTGGGTCGTTTGAACTTTTCAGTCACCCGGTAAGCGTTTTAGTCACTTCCAATGTGAAGCACATTCCAGAGACTTCCCAGTCGTTTTCAGAGGTTCGCGAGTGTTTTCTATTTTCATTCACTTGGGGCAGCGTTTTCCGTAACTTCCTACGTGCAGCCCATTCGGTGACCTTCCCAGTCGTTTTTGGTGGTTTGTGAGTTGTTTCAACTTTACAATAAGCGGGACTGCTTTTTCAGTCACTTCCGACCTGAGGCACATTCCGGGTCTTCCAGTCGTTTAAGGAGGATCACGGTTCAAGTTTTCTGTCATCAGAGCAGCATTCTCAATTAATTCCAACGTGCAGTTTAATATCGGGACTTCCTAGTCGTTTTGGGTGATTCGCGGGTCATTTCAACTTTAAGTCAATGGGCAGTGTCTTCTGTCAATTTCTAAGTGCATCCCGTTCTGATGACCTCTCAATCCTTTTGTGTGGTTTGCGTGTCGTTTCAATATTCAGTTACCGATGCAGCGTTGTCAGTCATGTCCGATGTGCAGACCCTTTCATGGACTTAACATTTGTTTTGTGTGGTTCTCGGTTTCATTCAACTTTTCAGTAACCAGACACGCATTTTCAGTCACGTTATGCAGCACATTTCTGGGACTTCCCAGTCATTTCGGGTGGTTCACATACCGTTTGAACCTTTAAAGTTTTTGGGGCAGCGTTTTCAGTATAGTCTGCCCATTTTGGGGACTTTCCAGACATTTAGGATAGTTCTTAGGTCGTTTCAACTTTTCAATCACAGGTCAGCGTTTTCTATCACTTCCTGTGTGCAGCCGATTCCGTGAATTTCCCAGTCGATTTGCGTGGTTCGCCCTTCGTTTCAATTTTTCAGTCACCAGGGCAACGTTTGGGCAACTTTTTCAGTAACTTCTGACATGCACCCATTCTGGAGACTTCCCAGTCGTTTTCGGTGGTTCTCTTGTGTTTTCAAATTTTCAGTCACACGGGCAGCGTTTTTAGTCACTTCCGACGTACTCGTTTCATGGACTTCCCAGGCGTTTCAAAAGTCTCGCATGTCATTTCAACTTATCAGTAACTGGGCAGCATTTTCAGTCACTTCCGACGTCCAGCCCATGGCGGGGACTTCCCAGTCTTTATTGTTTCGCTGATCGTTTCGACTTTTCAGTCACTGAAACAGAGATTTGCGTAACTTCCTATTTGCAAGGTCTTTACGGAAATTTCCCAGTCATTTCTGGTCGTTTCAACCTTTCAGCCCCCGGGTCAGCGTTTTCAGTCACGTCCGACGTGCTGACCATTCCGTGTACTTCCTAGTTGTTTTGGGTTGTTCGCGTTTCAACTTTTTATTCACCTGGGCAGCGTTTTCAGTCAAATTTGACATGCAGCCCATTCACCAGAATCTCCAGTTGTACTTGGTAGTTCTTGGGTCGTTTCTACAGGCAACGGGTAGACTTTTCAATCACTACCGACGTGCAGCCAATTCCGGGGAATTCCAAGTCGTTTTGGGTTGATCGCAGTTCATTTCAACTTTTCAGTCATGGAAGTTGCGTTTTGTGTCAATTCCTATGTGCAGCCCATTTCAGCGTTTTCCCAGTCGTTTTGCGTGGTTCGATGGACGTTTCTACGTATCAGTCACCAGGGTAGCGTGTTCAGTCACTATGGACATGTAGCCCATAATGGGGACTTCCGAATTGTTTTTTTGGTTCGGAGGTCGTTTAAACCATTCAGTCACCGGGTAGAGTTTTTAGTCGGTTCCGATGAGTAGCATGTTCTGCGGACTTCATTGTCGTTTTCGGTGGTTCGCGAGTTGTTTTAAATTGTTGAACACCAGGGCAGCGTTTTCAGTCATATCCGACGTGCAGCTTATTCTGGGGACTTCCCAGTCGTTTTGGGAGGTTTGCTGGTTGTTTTAAAGTTACAGTCAAAGTTTAGACTTTTGAGTCACTTCCGACGTGTAGTCAGTTCCGGGGACTCCCTATTTGTTTCGTGTGGATCGCAGTTCGTTTCTACATTTCACTGTTTAGGGGTAGCGTTTTCAGTCACTTTTAAATAGCTGCTGTGCCGGGGGTTCACCAGTCGCTTTTGGTGGATTGCAGTTAGTTTCAACTTTTTAAGTCTCTGAGGCAGTGTTTTTCGTCACAACCGACATGAAATACGTTTCAGAGACAGTCGTTTTGTGTGGTTGGCGGGTCGAATAATTTTGTAAGTCACCAGCGCACCGATTTTAGTCACTTTCTACGGGCAACCCTTCCGGTGACTTAAGATGTTTCGGGTGGTTCCCGGTTCGTTTCAACTTTTCAGTCAACAGTGCAGCGTTTTCAGTCACTTCTGACATGTCACCCATTCCTGTGACTACCCAGTCGTTTCGGATTGTGCACGGGTCATTTCAACTTTTCAGTCACCCGCGTAGCGTTTTCCATCACTTCCGACGTGCAACCCACTCCGTGGACTTCCCAGTTGCTTTGACTGGTTCGCTGATCATTTCAAATTTACAGTCACCTGTGTAGCATTTTCACTTATTTCCGATGTGCAGCTCATTTCGAAAAATTACCAGTAGTTTCGTGTGGTTTCCAGGTTGTTTCAACTCTTCAGTCACTCGGGCATTGTTTTCAGTCACTCCCAAAGTGCAACTGATTCCTTGGTCTTCCCAGAGACATTGACAGGTTCGCGGGTCTATTTAAATTTACCGGTGAAGTTTGCAGTCACTTCCGACGTGCAGTCCATTCTGGGTACTTCCAAGTCTTTTTTTGTAAATCATATTCTTTCAACTCTTCAGTCAGCGGGACAGCGTTTTCAGTCATAACCGATGTTCATCTTATTCCAGGTACTTCCTAGTCGTTTTTGCTGTTTCGCCTATCGTTTCTAGATTCAGTCACCGGGGCAGCGTTTTCAGGAACTACCAACGTGCAGCTAATCCAAGGTCTTCACAGTCGTTTTGGGTTATTCGCAGATCGTTTCTAACGAGGCAGCGTTTTCAAACACTCCCTACGTGCAGTCTACACTGTGGACTTCCCAGTCACTTAGGGTGGGACTCAGTTCATTTCAACTTTTCATTCAC